>NC_091838.1:54714988-55370648 GCF_037783145.1 Equus przewalskii
TTATAACTTTTTTTAAAAATTTAAATCTGTATTAAAATAAATAGCCTTATATTCTGTTTTTAAATTGTCGGCTGCTAATTCCAGAGTCTTGGCTGCTAATTCCATAGCTGTTTCAACACATTTTTTGTTCTCTAAATTGTGGATCACATTTTCCTGCTTCTTCGCACATCTAATAATTTTGAATTGTATGCTAGGCATTATCAGTATGTGGAGGCAGGGTATAGATTATGTTGTCTTATTCCAAAAGGAAATTTTATTCTGCCATATAACTAAATGAACTAGGTCCTTTTGATCATGTTAGGATTGATTTTATGCTGTGTTAGGATAGAAATATTTCAGTTTTGTCCTCAGTCCTATGACATGGCCCTAACTCTAGGACTTGGTCCTCACTCCTAAACTCTGGCCTTTCAGGGGTTTCAACTGAATGTCTGAAGTGTTCAGTATGGTCTCTTCACTTTGGGATTGAATCCTACCTTCTCCTAACAATCTGAAATCTCCATTTATATCTTCTGTATCTCCATGTATCTCTCAGATCCACAACAATTGCTCTGTTGCTCTTCATAGAGTCTTGTTCTGCACAAACTTATCCCATCTGTAAGCTAAGGTATCAAGCCAAGAATTCTACCATGTAGAATTCTGGAGGCCCTTTCTGTACATTTCCCTCCTCTCTGCTAACCTGCCCCTCAAATTTAATCCACCTCACCAGACCTGAACTCTAATCTCTGCCATTTCAAGTCAGTAAGACTACTGCTCTGCTTGCATTTCATCTTCTTGTACTGAAGTCAGGAAAGTGTCCCCAGGCTGATTGCTGGGAAAATGTGAGTTTAACCTTGTGGGTTTGCCTTCTGTCAAGGATCACATTTCTACTGTGTTTATTATCCAATGCCTGAAAAACAGTTGCCTCATATTTTGTTCTGTTTTATAATTGCTTAAAGAGACATGATAAGTTTTATACCATTTTCTCCATCACGGCTAGAAGTGGAAATCAGCACTTTTTTTGTATTTGTAAGTCTGCTTTACATCAGTGAGTGCCAACTTTGGTTGTGAAACATTCAAATTGCCTGCAATCATTTTAAAGGTACTGTAAAACTTTCATAACAATAGCTTTGTAAGATCAAGAGTAGGCATTACTATAAAATAATTTTTAAAATACAGCAGAAGAAATAAGGTTGAAAGTCTCACTTAAAGCTGTATAATGTCGGTGTGCCATCAACTGAGATGGGGAAGGCTGAGAGTGAAGTAGGTTTCTGGTGGAGGAGCAAGAGTTCAGTTTTGGATACGTTGCTCTGAGATGCCTCTTAGCCCAGGCCTGCTCCAAGTGTGATTCCTTCCTTGGACAGTTAATTGTCCCTGATGAGCAAGCACTACTTTTGTTTGAGTTTGGTATCTCTTAGATGGGAAAATGCAGCCTCCTGGGAAACTTGCTGCTATGGCATCAATGAAACGTCAAGGATTGCATAAACCTATGTACCATCAACTGAGTGACTGTGGGGATCATGTTGTCATAATGAACACAAGGCACATTGCATTTTCTGGAAAAAAATGGGAACAAAAAGTATACTCCTCACATACTGGCTACCCAGGTGGATTTAAACAAGTAAGAGCTGCTCAACTTCACCAGAAGGATCCAGTGGCAATTGTACAACTGACTATTTATGGCATGCTGACAAAAAACCTTCACAGAAGAAGTCTGATGCAGAGGTTGCATCTTGTCCCAGTTGAGGATATACCAGAAGATATTCTTAAGAATTTAGTGGAAGAGCTTCCTCAACCACGGAAAGTACTCAGACATCTAGGTGAGTGTACACACAAGAAGAAAGAGGCCTTCCCAAGAATGTGGTCTCCACCTGAAGATTATTGGCTATAGACGACTAAAAATTGCAGAAAATAACAATGAGGTGATTGAAACTTTTTCCTGGTGAATTTCTCCTAACTTACAGGGCAGAGGGAACCAAGGGCTGCATTTTGACAAGAAAGTTGTTACGAGTGCTGAAAATTTGTGGAGAAAGGTCAGGACACGTTCCTTCAATAGGAAATTGAAATAAAATACACTATTTTATAGAATTATTTTATTATGTAATCTGATTTGAATGTTATAAATGATGATAAGAATAAAATTGCTTACTTGGTTAAAAAACTGTGTAATATCTTTCAAAACTTAAGTCTAAAGAGAACATTTTACGCTGTAATAGAATTGTTATTTGGCAGCATTGATTTTGTTCCTTCAAAGGCCCAAGCCTAAGATTTCTACATTAAACTAACCAATCCAAAAACAATCTGTACCCTCACAGATTGCTTTTTTTTTTTTTTTAAATATTTTTTCTCTCCAATTCTTTTTTTTTTTTTTTTTAAAGATTTTATTTTTTCCTTTTTTCTCCCCAAAGCCCTCCGGTACATAGTTGTGTATTCTTCGTTGTGGGTCCTTCTAGTTGTGGCATGTGGGACGCTGCCTCAGCGTGGTTTGATGAGCAGTGCCATGCCCGCGCCCAGGATTCGAACTAACGAAACACTGGGCCGCCTGCAGCGGAGCGCGCGAACTTAACCACTCGGCCACGGGGCCAGCCCCACAGATTGCTTTTTTACAGGAGTTTAAGGAAATAAATCATTGCGAATTCTGGTAACGATTGGCTTAATTAGCAAATAAATGCCTAATAAATAAATTTCTTTAAGATAGGAGACTCACACAAGAAAAATAAGTACTATAGTTTGATAAAAGTCACATTTGAACTAAGGTCAGAGTGGAAGTTGAATATTAACAGCAACATAAATTTATTACCAAATTAAAGTGAACTTAAGGTTTACATGAGAGAGGATGGGCAAACAGAGAAAAAAGGAGAAGAAAAAGTCTATCAGGAATTGGGAGATATAGGAATGAAAAAGAATAAATTATTTTTTCCTTTTTGGTGTTTTTCATTCATTCAGTGCTTAAAAGGGGTCTTAGGATCAAGGGATTATTTTCTACTCACTTGAAAGCAACAACAAAAAACTGTGTAATGAGGAAGTAAAGTGTAATTGAAAATTAGTGTTTGGAATGAATTTGTTTCTGAACTTTTAAAGTAATTTGTTTTTTTCTATATTAAATTTTTAAACTATTTGGTTTTTGTCCACCTCTAACTAAATGGAAGGCAGTGTTCCAAAATTTGGGAGTATAATGTACCTGACGATACAGAAATTGAGTTTTACCATGTTTATAAATCAGAGAACTCTTTTAATGTATGATACAAAGTGATTCTACAGAATTCTTGGATCCCTCTCACCTGTCTGTTTCAGTAAATATCACAAGAGAAATCACTTGATCTCCTTGTTTCCATTTCTATTTTAGAAATAGATGGAAGGGACTAAAATTCGGGATCTGTTACAGTATGCTTGTGTTTTTGTTTTTTTTTTTAGGTAACATTGGTTTATAACATTACATAAATTTCAGGTGTACATCATTATATTTCAACTTAGATATACTCTGCATGGTGTTCACCACCACAAGTCTAATTTCCAACCATCACCTTAGCCGGATATATGATAGGTCTATTTTTAATTTTCGAGGAATCTCCATACTGTTTTCCATAGTAACTACACCAATTTACATTCCCACCAGTAGTGTATGAGGGTTTCCTTTTCTCCACATCCTCTCAAACGCTTATTTATTGTCTTTTTGTTTTATTTATTTATTTTATTTAATTAATCTTTTTATTGAGGTAACACTGGTTTGTAACATTATATACATTTCAGGTGTACATCATTATATTTCGATTTCTGTGTAGACTATGTCGTGTTCACCACCCAAAGTCTAATTGCCATCCATCAACGTACACATGTGCCCTGTCACCCCTTGTCCCTCCTCCAGCCCCTCTTCTCCTCTGGTCACCACCCATCTATTCTCTGTGTTTAGGTATGTGGTGGTGGTGGTTGTTTTTTATCTTCCACATATGAGTGAAATCATACAGTATTTGGCTTTCTCTGTCTCACCTATTTCCCTTAGCATAATGCCCTCAAAGTCCATCTATGTTGTCACAAATGGCAAGATTTCAACTCTTTTTATGGCTGAGTGGTATTCCATTGCACGTATATACCACATTTTTACCCATTCACCTGTCAATGGGCACTTAGGTTGTTTCCAAGTCTTGGCTATTGTGAATATTGCTGAAATGAACATAGAGGTACGTATGTCTTTTGGAACTAGTGTTTTCATGTTCTCTGGATATCTCCCCAGAAGTGGAATGGCTGAATTATATGGTAGTTCTATTCAATTTTTTGAGGAATCTCCATACTGTTTTCAATAGTAGCTGCACCAGCTTACATTCCCACCAGCAGTATATGAGCGTTCCCTTTTCTCCAGATCCTCTCAAACACTTATTATTTCTTGTTTTGTTAATTATAGCCATTCTGACAGGCATGAGTTGATTCCGCATTGTAGTTTTGATTTGCATTTCTCTAATAATTAGTGATGTTGAACATCTTTTCATGTGCCTCTTGACCATCTGTATATCTTCTTTGGAAAAATGTCTGTTAATATCCTCTGCCCATTTTTCAATTGGGTTGTTTGTTTTTTGTTGTTGTTGAGTTGTATGAGTTCTTTATACATTTTGGATATTAACCCCTTATCAGAAATATGATTTGCAAATATCTTCTCTCAATTGTTAGGTTGTCTTTTCATTTTGTTGATGGTCTCCTTTGCTGTGCAGAAGCTTTTTAGTTTGATGTAGTACCATTTGTTTATTGTTTCTTTTGTTTCCCCTGCCTGAAGAGACATGATGTTCAAAAAGATACTGCTAATATCAACGCCAAAGAACTTACTGCCTAAGTTTTCTTCTAGGAGTTTTATGGTTTCAGGTCTTACATTCAAGTCTTTGATCAATTTTGAGTTAATTTTTGTGTATGGTCCAAGATAATGGTCTACTTTCCTTCTTTACATGTGGCTGTCCAGTTTTCCCAACACCATTTATTGAAGAGACTTTCCTTTCTCCATTGTATGTTCTTGGCTCCTTTGTTGAAGATTAGCTGTCGATAGATGCGTGGTTTTATTTCTGGGCCTTCCATTCTGTTCCATTGATCAGTGTGTCTGTTTTTGTGCCAGTACCATGCAGTTTTGATTACTACAGCTTTGTAGAATATTTTGAAGACAGGGATTGTGATGCCTCCAGCTTTGTTCTTTTTTCTCAGGATTGCTATGGCTATTTGGGGCCTTTTGTTGTTCTACATAAATTTTAGGAGTCTTTTTCTATTTCTGTGAAAAATGTTATTGGGATTGCATTGAATATGTAGATTGCTTTAGGAAGTATGGGTGTCTTAACAATGTGAATTCTTCCAATCCATGAGCATGGAATATCTTTCCATTTCTTTGCATCTTCTTTGATTTCTTTTAACAATGTTTTATAGTTTTCAGTGTAAATGTCTTTCACCTCTTTGGTTAAATTTATTCCTGGGTATTTTATTCTTTTTCTTGCAATTAAAAATTGGGTTGTATTCTTAATTTCTCTTTCTGCTATTTCGTTGTTAGTGTATAGAAACACAGCGGATTTTTGTAAGTTGATTTTGAACCCTGCAACTCTGCTGTAGTTGTTGATTATTTCTAATAGTTTTCTGATGGATTCTTTAGGGTTTTCTATGTATAGAATCACGTTATCTGCAAATAGCACAAATTTCAGGTCTTCCTTGCTAATTTGGATACCTTTTATTTCTTCTTCTTGCCTAATTGCTCTGGCTAAAACCTCCAGTGCTATGTTGAATAGGAGTGGTGAGAGTGGGCACCCTTGTCTTGTTCCTGTTCTCAGAGGGATGGCTTTCAGTTTTTCACCATTAAGTATGATGTCAGCTGCAGGTTTGTCATATATGGCCTTTATTATGTTGAGTTACTTTCCTTCTATACCCATTTTATTAAGAGTTTTTATCATTTTATTAAGAGTTTTTATCATAAATGGATGTTGGATCTTGTCAAATGCTTTCTCTGGATCTAGTGAGATGATCATGTGATTCTTATTCCTCTCTTTCTTAACGTAGTATATCATCTTGATTGATTTGTGGATGTTGAACCATCTCTGCATCCTTGGAATAAATCCCACTTGATTGTGGTGTATGAGCCTTTTAATCTATTGCTGTATTTGGCTTGCCAATATTTTGTTGAGGAGTTTTGCATCTAAGTTCATCAGTGATATTGGCCTGTAATTTTCATTCTTTTTTTTTTTTTTCCTCCCCAAAGCCCCCCAGTACATAGTTGTATATTCTTCGTTGTGGGTCCTTCCAGTTGTGGCATGTGGGACGCTGCCTCAGCGTGGCTTGACGAGCAGTGCCATGTCCGCGCCCAGGATTCGAACCAACGAAACACTGGGCCGCCTGCAGCGGAGCGCGCGAACTTAACCACTCGGCCACGGGGCCAGCCCCTGTAATTTTCATTCTTAGTGTTGTCCTTGTCTGGTTTTGGTATCAAGGTAATGTTGGCCTCATTGAATGTGTTAGGAAGTGTTCCATATTCTTCAATGTTTTGGAAATAGTTTGAGAAGGATAGGTATTAAATCTCCCTTGAATGTTTGGTAGAATTCTCAAGAGAAGCCATCTGGTCCTGGACTTTGTTTTTGGGGAGGTTTTCAATTACTGTTTCAATCTCTGTGCTTGTGATTGGTCTATTCAGATTCCTATTTCTTCTTGATTCAGTTTTGGGAGGTTGTATGGATCTAGGAATTCATCCATTTCTTCTAGTTTATCAAATTTGTGGGCATACAGTTTTTCATAGTATTCTCTTATAGTCCTTTGTATTTCTATAGTGTCTATTATAATTTCTCCTCTTTCATTTCTAATTTTATTTATTTGAGCCTTCTCTCTTTTTTTCTTGGTGAGTCTGGCAAAGGGTTTGTCAATTTTGTGTATCTTCTCAAAGAACCAGCTCTTAGTTTCATTAATCCTTTCTACTGTTTTTTTTAAGTCTCTATTACATTTATTTCTGCTCTAATTTTTCTTATTTCTTTCCTTCTGCTGACTTTGAGACATCACAATCCCTGACTTCAAAACATACTACAAAGCTGCATAGTACTGGCACAAAAACAGACAAACAGATCAATGGTTCAGAATTGAAAGCCCAGAAATAAAACTGCACATCTTTTGACAGCTAATCCTTGACAAAGGAGCCAAGAACATACAATGGAGAAAGGAAAGTCACTTCAATAAATGGTATTGGGGGCCAGCCCAGTGGCGCAGCTGCTAAGTTCACATGTTCTGCTTTGGCAGCCCAGGGTTCGCCAGTTCAGATCCTGGGTGCGGACACGGCACCACTTGGCAAGCCATGCTGTGGCAGGCCTCCCACATATAAAGCAGACAATGATGGGCACAGGTGTTAGCTCAGGGCCAGTCTTCCCCAGCAAAAAGAGGGGGATTGATGGCAGATGTTAGCTCAGGGCTAATCTTCCTCAAAAAAAAAAAAAATGGTATTGGGAAAACTGGACAGCCACCGGCAAAAGAATGAAAGTAGACCATTATCTTGCACCATTCACAAAAATTCACTCAAAATTGATTAAAGACTTGAATGTAAGACATGAAACCATAAAACTCCTAGAAGAAAATATAGGCAGTAGACTGACATTGGTCTTAGCAGCACCTGTACAAATACCAGGTTTCTTTCTTTTCCTCTTCCCCTTCTATGTCTTTGTTGTCACAAATTATCCCTTTTTATATTGTGAGTTCATCACCAAAGTGAAGTAGTTATAGTCATTATTAATGCTTTCTTTCCCTTTAATCTTTATGTTATAATTAAGTGTTTACTAACCTATTCTGATATAGAGTTGCAATATTCTGATTCTGTCTATTTATCACCTCGCTCAAAGCTTTGTATTCCTTTGACTTTTTGTTTCAGGTCAGAGAACTCCTTTCAACATTTCGTATTTCTTGTAAGTCAGGTATACTGATGATGAACTCCCTCAGGTTTCGTTTGTCTGGGAAAGTCTTTATTTCTCCTTCATATCTGAAGGATAATTGTGCTGGATAGAGTACTCTTAACTGACAGTTTTTATCTTTCAATATTTTGAATATATTATTCCACCCTCACCCAGCTGTAGAGTTTCTGCTGAGAAATCTGCTAATAGCCTAATGGGGGTTCCCTTTTAAGTTATGTGGTTTTTTTCCCTGAATGCCTATAATATTTCTTCTTTGTCATTGATTTTTGACAATTTTATTACCATGCGTCTTGGAGAAGGTCTTTTTGGATTGAGATAATTGGGTATTCTATTACCTTTATGGATTTATATATCCAGTTTCTTCCCCAGGTTGGGAAGTTCTTGGCTATTATTTCTTTAAATAAGCTCTCGGCTCCCATTTCTCTCTCCTTATCCTTCTGGGATACTCATTATCCTTATGTTGCCCTTTGTAATGAAGTTGGATAATTCTCATAGAATTTATACATTTTTTAAAAATCTTAGGTCTCTACCTATCTTAGTCTCTCTACCTTAGTTCTTAGTTTTTCTACCTGTATCATTTCCAGGTTTCTATCTTTGAGCTCACTAGTTCTCTCTTCCATATGGTCTGTTCTATTTCCAGTGCTTGCTAATGCATTCTTCATCTCATTTATTGAGTCCTTCAGCTCCAGAATTTCTGTTTGGTTCCTTTTCAGAATTTAAATCTCTTTGGTAAAGTATTCCTTCTGTTCATTGATTTTATTCCTGACCTCATTGAATGGCCTTTCTGAGTTTTCTTGTAGCTCGTTGAGTTTCTTTATGGCAGCTATTTTGAATTCTTTATCAGATCACAATCTTCTGTGACTTTATGTTTGGTTTCTAGAGAATTGTTATTTTTTTCTTGTGACACTATGCTACAATCGCCTTCTGTGGTGCCTGCTGAGTTATTCTTCTGCCAGTACATTTGTCATACCAAACAATTTTCTTATTTAGGTATAGCTTTGTTTGTTTTGATTCTAACTATTCAACCAGTTGGTGATTAGAGGCCTTTCTTTTGTTTTTCAATAAGTGGTGCTATAGCCCAGTTTTTGGTTTCTCTTACCTAAGGTGCCTCTGGCTATATTTGAAGACTGACACATTCCACCCTCCACATGTCTATTCAGGGTATCACCAGTACTCTCGTCATTGCCACCTGTGCCTTTGGGTGGAGGTGGGGGTGGGAGACACTGATGCCTTGCTTTTGCTGGTGCTGGGGGCACAGGGATGGCTGATATCTCCACTGCATCCAGGATCACCTGGGTCAGAAGCTCTGTCATGTGGCATGGGGAGGAAGGGTGGAGAGGGAGCTGGGTTCATGGGGCACTGCCTCTGCTGTTGCCCATTACCTTGTGGCCACAAGGTGCAGCTGTGGTTGGAAGGTCAGAGGCATGTGCTCACATCTGTTGCTGCTACCAGGCTCTGAACCACAGCTGGGGTCCCAGGATCATGGGGCTTTTCTCCCACTGCTGCTTTGCTCCCAATGCCAGAGTCACAAGCATGCCTCCACAGCTGCCCACCAGATTCTCTGGAGCTGGGGACAGCTGGCTTGGTCACTGTGGCTGGGGTCTAAGATCCTAGGCACCACCTCTACTGTTCCTGTGGTTCACCTCCTCTGTGTGCTCCAATCCACCCACCTTCATATGTAACAATGTGTGGATATCTCAGTGTCTTGGTCTGTTGGGCAATGTAGTCTTGTTGGGTTATGGCTGTTTTACTCACTATATGTTGAAGGAGAGAGGCAAGGGGATCCTCTCATGCTGCTACGTTAATGATGTAATTTTATAGTATATACTCAGTATATTTAACATTAGTGCTTTATTGTGCTTCTGAATCTTATCTCACCTTAGGCCAAATCAACATGTTCGTTTCTCATGACCTAAGATTCATATCTGCAAATTTAAAGAAACTGAATGAGATCACTGTATGAAATAAAATCAGTTTTTCCCTGTGAGAATAGATCTGCCATCTCCTTTTAGCTATGTTCAAAATGACTGGGTTTGTACATGCTGCAGGAACTCCAAGGATGATGTTAAACTGGGGAAAGTTTCTTTTCACCTGTAATAGCATAAATTCTGATCTTATGGTGCCAACACTGATTATTATTCCCAGCAGACCTCTGCTTTGACCACAGAACTCAGTGATTCCATTAATTATTTTTGTTTCCTTAAGAGCTAGGAGACTTTACCCAAAGGAGCAACAGCAGAAAAGGATAAGATTATATACTGTTCTTTCATTTCCTAATTTGGAGTCTACAAGCCCAGCATTTAAGAAACCAGGAATTTCTTACTGTTGGCAATAACAGACAGTGATGCCTGATCAGGATTATGCACGCTAAGTGGTTAGGATCATCCTCAATGTGGATAAGTTAAAGATAACAAATAGGTAGCCTTATTTTAATGAAGTCCTTTTTAAAGAAGATATAACATTCTTTTTGTATTACTGTATTACCTTAGATTGTATACATCAATATTTATCTCAACACAGACTATTCATAATAAGAAAATAAAATGATCAATTTCCAAATATTATAATACTCTAAAAATTTATTCTTTTGCTGCCCTTTTTAGAATATTCATATTCTTCTATATGGGCTGAGCTAATTAATTACTTTTATCAGAGAAAGGATCTTCACAAAGCTGATTTATGTGCTCGCTGCTATAAATTGCCTCACCTCTATTTTATTTATTTCTTTTTTTAGTGAGGAAGATTGTCCCTGAGCTAACATCTGTGCCAATCTTTCTCTATTTTGTATGTGGGACACGGCCACAGCATGGCTTCATGAGCAGTGTGTAGGTCCACACCTGGGATCTGAACCCATGAACCCTGAGCTGCTGAAGCAGAGCGTGTGAACTTAATGACTATGCAACCAAGCTGATCCCTCCTCTATTTTATTTTAAACCAACAAATTGCTTTTATTGCCTCCAAGAAGCAGCCACATTTGTACTTTTAAAATTTACGTAGTTGTTACAGAGAAAATGAGCTAATGATGCCAGAATTAACAACACATTTGTGTGCTACATTTCCCTATGACTTCCTTGGTCACGTCTTCTACTTTGCCCTTATCAAATCAGGAGCAATTTCCCCTTAGTAAACGCTTTGCAACTTACTCTCAGGTCTATACCATTACTTGTTTAGCACTGAATCATTTATGTACTGAACTCTGTATATTTCACTTTTCTGTTGAATTGTGGTTTTTTTCTTGTGCTATGAAGAGAGGAGTTAAAGTTTTTTTCTCTCTGAACATTTAAAAATGAGGTTTTTAAAAGCAGAACATCTTTCAGACAATCATGCAGCTGCTTTCTTAGAGATATCAGTAACTAGGCTATATCATTTAATGAATTCTATAAGAATTTTATAATAACCTAAAAGTAAATCTAACAGAAAATTGCCAGTTGCAGGACTAGCTTGGACAAATTACCCTAAAAATTCCTATATAAACACACACACACACACAAAGTAAAAACAGAACAAATATGCTTTCAAATGTAGCACAGAAACCAAGGGAATGCAGAAAACCAGTGAGTGAGCATTCAAGCTGAGACTCCTGCATATATCCCGGATCCCTAAGGTTTATAGCCTCTGTGAAGGGAGGTATTAGAAAAACCCCACCCACCAGGCTTGACTCTCTTGACCTGACTAGGGGGAAGGATGTAAAGACAATTCACAAAATAGGAAATGCAAATGGCCAATAAACTTATGAAAAGATGCACAAGCACCTTAGTAATGGAGGAAAAGCAAATTAAGACAATAAGTACAATTTCACCTCTATCAGATTAGCAAACCTTTTAAAGTTAGACAATGTTAAGAGCTGTGGACGATGTTAAGTATTGACAGTTCTACTACACTGCTGGTGGGAGAATAAATGGGTTCAAAGTGCCATTATTTAGTAAACCTGAAGATACTTACACCCTCTGACCTAAAATTCCATACTCCTCTGGGGAAATTCTCAGACCAAAAAAAAGAGACTTGAACAAAATGTTCATTGCAGTATTGTTTGGAACAGCAAAAAGATTAGAAACAATATAAATTCCCCTCCATAAGATAATGAAAAAATAAGTGGTGGTATGTTCAAACAATGGGTATTGGACACCACATAGCAGTGAAAAATGTGAAATAAATCAAAGCCATATAGATAAACATGGATATATCCCAAGAATAAAATGTGACAAAAAAAGTCAGCTGCCAAATGACAATGACATGATATTACACAATTTATATAAGCTTAAAAACATATGTATACACAGTATATACCATATTTATAGTAAGTATATAAAATATTTGTAACATTTCAAAACGTGCATACAATCCATATATGAGAAGTAAAAGTATAAAAAACTTTGTGGGAATGATAAACACCAAATTTGAGATAGTTGTCATCTCAGTGAAGAAAGGTCTTGGGGAAAGGTAAAGGGAGCTGCAATTCTAATCCTTAAGTCCTTGTTTATTAAAAAAATAATAATTTTTACAAAAGTTGGAGGGATGGATTAAGTATCAAGAAAAGTGAACAGTTTTATGTGCTATTGGTGTCCTTGGAGGCAATTTGATAATGTTATCAAAATTTAAAGTGCACATACCTATCATTCAATAATTACATTTCTAGGGATTTATCCCACAGATATATTTGACATATGTGTAAAGGCACATATATAAAGATGTTTATTGCAGCAATGTTTGTAATAGAAAAAATTTTGAAACAACTAAAAGGGTACTGGTTGAATATATTTATTTATATCCATATATAAATATATATGGATACGCTGATTGCAGTATATCCATACAATGGAAAACATACAACCACTGAACGAGGTAGCTCTCTAAGTACGGAAATGAAAAGATCCCTAAGATAAATTAAGTGGGAAAAACAAGGCATAGAAGAGTGGAACCGTATGCAGATGTGGTTTTACTAGTTTAAGAGACATAGATGCTTAGAAATACTTTTATATAGCATATGCATAAAAATAGTTAGAAGTTTATATAAAACTTTAAAAACAGATTCTTCTGTGGGGGAGAACTAAAGAGAAATGAAATTTAATTGTGTATTCTTTGAGTTTTTTAACACATACATTATTAACTGATTTCAACAGCTGGTTATATTTTTCAAGGGCGAGAAGTCTACTGGTAAAAAGAACTGCCAGATTTTTTTTCCTTTAAAAAAATCATAGGGATTCTGGACCTTAATGCTGGTCTCTATGGAAGCTATTTTGATACTATCAAGCATTACAATAAAAAGGCAAGGTAAGGATAGCTTTCCCACTATTATGAACCAAAGGATCAAATAAAAAGCTTCAATGGTTCTGATTATCAGAACCGATTTGTTGTTGGCTCCCTAATCAGTACTACAATTGAGAATTATTAATTTCAGCGTCTTTTTATAATCTATCAAGAAACATGAGAAAATAATTTTAAATATGCTTCTGAATACTATTATAGTCTTTTTGTTTCATATCTAATCCTTATTTTAATTAATACAATTATGTTCATATTTTCTACAAAGGTAGTGATGATGTTGCCGGTATTTATATGTATCATTTTAACAATTATTATCAAATAATTCTTTTCACCAGCTTAGTTTTGCTGATAGGAAGAAAAACAACACTTTACTAAGTACGAAATAGAATATAAGGTTAGTCAATGATATTAAGGATTCTTAACGGATGTTTGATGTTATATAGCCAAATAATTAAGTGAATATTCCTCCCACTCCCACCACAAAGCACACATATTCTACAAATGGGGAAAGTTCGGGTCCTGAGCTGGTAAGAGACGTTTTAAGGTCACGTAAATTATTAGTGGCAGATATAAAGCTGGAACTCATGTTTCCTGACTCCTGATTTCATGTTAATTTTATCTGTATCTAAATGACTCAAATGGTAAATCAAAACCAGCTATAACAGAAGAAAGAATGAAGAAGGATAGAAACAGAGAAAGAGAAAAGGGAGAGGGTGAGAGAGACAGAGAGAGAGAGAAGAGAAGGCCACCATTTGTTGGAAACCACTATATACCAGGTAGTTTTATATAGTTCTCTCTCTCTTTTTTTTTTAGTATGGGTAAATCTTTATTTTTTATTGAGGTAACATTGGTTTATAATATATAAATTTCAGGTGTATATCATTATATTCCTATTTGTTTTGATTCTTATAAGCACCCTCTAAGGTGCAATACTGCCATAGCTATTTTATGGTTGTGGAAACTGAGGCTTGGTTGTAGTGAAGGAGGCAAGTGGCATTAAATAAATAGCTAAGGGATGAGCAAATACCCTTTCCCATCTTCTACTTACTTTAAGCTATGCACTCAGTGGTTGGAATTATAAACAGAACACAGATACTATTCCAATATATATGTATATTTGTACAGTCAAAATGGGGTGAGATAAACGTGTTGAGTTGAACCACTATATATTTTGACCTCTAACAAGAACAATTTTATATGGCTTAATTATCTAATATGCATGATGCAAAGTGCTGCTTAGAAGGCTTCCACTATGACATTCAGGGCATGCTGACATACAGACCCCATGATGGATCTGATGATTCCGAGTGGAACAGACAAGCAGCTTAGATAAAGCAGAACAAGGATCAAACCGGTCTCTTGGGATTGGCGATCTAGGTTCAAAAGCCAAGTGCACCAGGGAAGCAATGCTGTTTCTCACAGGCTTTGCTGGTCACAGATCCTATCTCAGGAGTTGAGCTGCCAGTAGCAGAGCCAGATGATTATTAGCAAGCCCATTCTGAGTGTGGTTTTGACAGAATGCATCTGTTGGCAAGAGTGTGCGAGGCAGCAAATGCTTGTGGCTTGTTCTTGCTCTGACTGCAACATTAACTTGTCTTAACCTTTACTTGGCTGAGTGCCTGAAGCTCTCCTTAGAAGAGAAGCAATTATCCCCTTGCCCTTTTCAAAATTCTCTCCATGTTATTTTTTAGTCTGGCTGCAGCAATGTCATACCCGATGACTGATATGAGCCTTAGCCAAAGGTGTCATTACCTGAAGAGGGTACGGGGATGTAACCGTATACTATGATCTATAGTGAACTATCCTGTAAGTGCTACAACTCCAACAGCTTTTCCTGGTTCAGCACTCAAGCCAAGCTGCAGGGCAGAAGGGAAAGGAGGTGATTTGTTTGCTTGAGGATTGGGTCATAGCTGGCTGGGCTATGTCAATTAAAGGGCTTCTTCTGATTGCAGTGTTCTTTTCCTTGCAGCTCTGATACCCCAGCTCCTGAATTACTGAATGAAAGTGAAAACTCAGGGCTCTGTCTCACTCTGTCTCTGTCTCTGTCTGTCTGTCTCTCTCTTTCTCCCTCCCTCTAAATACTATGAGACACTTCTTTGAGAAGAAATCCACCTATCTAGCAGCTTTCCTGGAAGGTTTTTAACCACTCTTCACTTGTATAGGGTGCTTGGTGAGTGGTTTTGCTGTGTGTGTGTTTGTATGTATGTATGTATGTATGTATGTATGTGTGTGTGTGTGTTATTTTACTACAGTCGAAATCTTTACTATTTTATTTTTTCCTTTGCAAGAGAATCTCATTGAATTAACTTACCTTATTTTTGCTTCTATTCATTCATCAATCCATTCCTCCGTCAATCCAGTAAACATCTTCAGTATAACTGATATGATATTAGGCTCTGGGGATGAAAAGTCATATGCCACAGTGATTAAGAACATGTTTTCCTGGGTTAAGAGCCCAGTCAGAAACCTGGGCTCCAGTCCAGGGTCATCCACTTACTAGATATTACTTTGGTTTTCTGATCTCTCTACACCTCAGTTTTCCCATTGTTTAAATATAACCTACCTTAAAGAGTTGTTGTAAGGATTAAAGGAAATAATATAAAGAGATCTGCACAGAGGTGGGAATACAGTAAGTATCCAATAGATGTGAATTCTTATTAATAATGATCTATAAAAATTGTTTACGTATCTTTTAAAATGAGACCATAGGAATAGTTCTGCAGCTAGCTCAGGCCTGAAACAAAGATGCCTTTGCCATCTTGGAGGATATTTTAACAGCTTCTAAACAGATCTTCATATTCTTCTCCAGGACCTGGAAACTGATAGTCTCACATCCAAGGTCTTTGTTGACAGAAGGTACAGGCAAAAGAATGTTACCGTCTTCCTATTTCCCTCTCTATCCAAATTATATGCAGCCCTAAAACTCTTCCAGTGGGCAACAGAATTCTTTCTTCTGTTTAGTCCTTATATGAGGACATTCCTTAACATCAACCAAACCTTCCAAAAGTTAGGCAATTCCTTTATGAAATATATTTTAAGAGTTCATTCTAAAAAATATATACAAATAAATTTCACTTCCAAAAAAAATCAGTCAATCACTATTTCCATCAGATCACAACACAAAACAGATCTAACCAAGGGGTTGGTGCCTTTCTGAACGACTTTTTGGAAGAGAGGCCAGTAAAGAATCCTTCTCTACCTAATGCAATGCCTCCTACACTAATGAACTAATCAGAACTCAATCCAGTAATGTTTGAAAATGATTCACCAATGTTTCATTCTACTTGCTATCCAGACCAAAGAGGAAAGTTGGTAGAATGGGCATCATCTTTAATAGGGTTTGGGGGAGGAACTAATTGTGCTTCATGAAGGAAAGCCTCTTTGCACACAAAAAAACCCAGCAGAGACTATAATCTCCCCCATCTCTCTAAGAATAACTGATTAAAATTTCAGAGTCAAAGAATAAAAGTACTAATACACTCTAACATGAAGGGTTGCAGCCTCCATCATGCTGGATTTACTCCAACATGAAGGAAACTATCCTGAATTATTTTATACATTTTCCTAAGGATAAATATCCTTAGGAGTAGATACTCATGAATAGGCAAAAACCTAAACAAATTTAGCAATACACAAGTTCAGGGCTTAATGTTGGCTCCTCATTTTCTCTAGTTTCTTAATATGTTCCTCTTTTCAGACTCTCTCATGAGTATTTAGGGATTTTAAATTCAACCCTGTGGGTACAACCTATCTTGATGATGTCAATGACCTGAATAATAGCATTTATCTTTCCACCATAATCCACCTTCAGGTCTCAGCCCCAGTGTCACTTCCTTATATACATTTCCTTCCCCATGATACACTCATATCTATCCTTTTCCTTTGTTTTACTTATCATCAATTATAACTATTTCCATATGTGATAATTTGATTCGTATTTGACTCCTTCACTAGATTAAAACTCCTTGAGGATAGGTAGCTTCTGGTTTGGTTTTTCTTACCCTTATATTCTGTTGCCTAGCAAAATTCCTAGAATATAGCAGTCAATCAGTAAAAAAATTATTGAACGAATGAAAGAATTTATAAGAATAAATTTCTTCCAACATGTTTTATTTTTCCCTACCACAGTCTTTCAGTCTCATCTTGACCTAATCCATATTTCTCATGGAATGAAACTGTCCCATGTATCTGGCTGAATCCTAAATAAACCTTTCTTCTATTCCTAGTGATAAACCTAAGAAACCAACCCTTTTCCCCATTGAAACGCTCTCAAATGCCTCAAACTAGCTCAGATAAAGTAGGTGTTATGAGTCAGCCACAACGAACACCAAGCCAAAGCAATTAAGGGCAAAGAGTTGCATTTTAGATAATTCTGAAATATGTTAACTGTGCTTCTAAAGCACTAAAAATCCTCTCCTGGAATTTAGCTATGTAAATACAAATCTAGGCAAGAGACAGTTTGCATAGCATTAGAATGTTTTAAACAAAATAAACTCCAATAGTCACTACTTTTGGAAATTTTATAAATAATATAAAATGGACAATAGACCATCGATGTTTGAACTTGGTATCTGTGGTTTAGATTACTTGGGAATGATCATGAAGGTCATCAGAAAGTATTCATTTATCACTTAAGTAAGACTGTCTCCCCTTACGGTATTTTGAGGAATAAATACATATCAACACCTAGCACTCAAAGCAGATGTGCAGGGCACTTCTCTAGTAAAAAGCTCAAACTTTGCTGACCAATATCTTTATTTCAACTAATGAAATCTGTATCTGAATTCTTGAATCTGCATTCTTGAATGGGAAATTATAATGATCTCCAGAGTTATCCCACAGGCAGGTATGAGTTAACTGACTATTTGCATAATCTCAGAATTAAACAATAATTCTTCCACATAGTAATATTATAGGTTTCTGATTATTTAAATATTCTTTCACACCTGCAGTTTAACATAACAGTATTTAGGAAAAGAAAGTGGAAGAGTTATTGAAAAAGTGCTTAGAGAGAAAGCAACTGGTAAGACATGAATTTTACTTACTTTTTTCCTTTTCCTTTTTGTTTCACCTCCAGAAGATGGAAGGTGTGAGAATAAGTGAGGCTTCAGAAACTTCTCTTCCTATGCTTAGAGAGAAAATATGATAGCATTTTGGGGGATATCTCATTTCTCTCTTGACTCCACAACACAACCAAGATAAAGGAGAGGATATCTAAATGGCAAGTCTGGGTGACAGCAACATGGCAAACCAACTGCAAACAATGGAAGAAGAAAGACTAATTCAGCAGTACAGATGACATCTATAAGCCACAGAGCTTTTTCTGAATTTCAGTAGACTTGACATTTTCTATAATCAAGACAAAACAAAACAAAACAAAAATAAAAACAACACAAATTAAAACTCCCAAATATTTAGCTTGACTAAAAAAAGACACTACTACTTTCCTAGAGTGATAAAGGGAAGGTAAAGATGAATAAAGGAGAGAATAAAGTTCTGGTTATGACAGATGAGCAGGAGAATGGAGGTTGAGTAAAAAAGTGAATTACTAGATGCCATATACATTTTCTCCTATTCTGAAGTAGGGGTTGCTTTGAGTGTAAGATGAAGAAACTTCACTATCCCTTCTGTATGCATGATAAAGTTAGTAGTTTAAGACAAAGGCCATATGGCTGCCTCATCCTGCAGATGCCATGCAAAGAGACAGGGCATTTCTCTCTGCTGTGCTTGCTCTTTAGGCTTAGCTGGTGGAGGTCATGTCTGAGTGGTGACAGAGGGAACATGAGCTTGAACTGCTGCGAGAGGAGCAGTGCCTCTTCCTCCGGTCCATTCTCACTCTGCTTTGATCTCTGCTTCCAATTTACTGGATGCTAAAAAGGCTTGTATCTGACCTTTAAGGACATTGTGCATTCTGCTAGGCACCTGTAAGAATAAAATTAGTCCCAGTTTTGCCAGAGATGAACTCACTTCCTCATGTTCTCCAGCTGCAGGAAATCCATAAGAACTCATTCAAGCTGAGTTTATCAGTCTTCATCCACCTGCTCTCACATATTTTTAGGGCTCTGATGTGCCTGGGCCTTGCAGTCTCTTTCTCTTCAGTTTTCATCATATTAAATCAATATAGTTATCATTTCCAGGTACACAACTCAACACGTTCTCTCAAGCTTGCCTTGCCCGTGGTTGGAATTGGATGTAAGAGTTGAAGATTGTATAGTGTACGTTTGCCATTCCTACACTAATGTTGGCCTTGATACTCAGTTCCAGGTTTGAACTGGAGATCAGAGCTTAGCCAATCCTGAGAGCAGAGGATCAGGTCTGCCAAATCTGCCTAACCTGTGGTACTCTTTTCCCCAGCTATCAGTGATACTGCAATTTTAAGTCAGTCTTCTTCAGAGCCCTCATTATCCAGGGCTTAACGAGGTGGTTATGAGCCTGGTGACCCCATAGACAAAACAACCTAGCTAAGGTCTTAACATTTTGGAATTATATATATATATATATATATATATATACATTTAGCATACTAGGACATGAAATAGAAAAATCTAGCAGAGGGAACAGAGATGATAAATGGGAAAGAACGGACCTGGTTTTAAAAAGTTTATTTCTGCATGTCCAATGTTATGGGATTCTTTCTTAGCTAATTTTCCAGTAAAAAAGTTTGATAAACATATAAGTAGGCCAGCTAGAACAATTTCATTTCACATTGATGTTCGACTTTTGACCCGATATGGTACATATAAGAACATATTTCTTAGAAACCTGGTCCAGTTTGGAGTTCAGCCCCACCTGGAAGGGCCCTATAGAGGCATAGAACGCCCGCAGTATGCTGTGCTTCAATCCGACAGCCTTCTGAGCCTTCACTAGGATCCATCTGCAGACCACCTTAGAGGGATTTCAATACCATGATTAGCAATGGTTCTACTATGGTTCTACTATGAACTATCATTCAGAGGAAAATATTGTTTCCTTAAAAGCCATTTCTTCACAGACAGCCTCTTGTATCAAAACAGAAAATACCTTATCAAATTCATTTATTAATGTAAATGATAGTCTTTACTTTTACCACTAAGAAAAGCCCATGATTTCTTGAATAATTCACAATCCCTAGAGGTAGAGCTTTTAAATACATTGACCCTCTATATTTCTACCCTAAGTCCTGACATTTGACGTATAATAACCGAAATGGTGTATCCTCTTCTAAAGTCTAAAGTGCTCCTAGCATTTGGACCAAACCTTCTTTTGGGGGGGTTTCTCTCTATGAAATTTATTTTGGAAGAGTTTGTAAGAACCAGCTTGTTTGTTCCATATGAGAGTATTATGAAAAACAGCAAGCACATTGGCAGATTGTTTTTAGTAGTATTAGCATAATCTAATTAACAATGAGAACATTTGCATTCACTGGCATTCCCTAATATTTAAGTAGGCAATGCTCAATGACCTTATACAGCAGGATTTTAAAAGAGATAACGAAGGTGCCCAGTGAAAGCCATAATGAAAAATAACTATTATTATTATTTTTATTATTAATTATTGGGTTATTTTATTTGGATCTTGTGGGCTCTTCAGGTTGTTCTCTACAAAGGCAATGAAGAGCTTACCTTTTTGGCCAAAGTAACAAATTACCAACATAAACATTCAAAGTTTTCAAGCTAAAATCATACTCTCCACCCTTTATGGTATGAAAATTCGGAGTGAACAAATTCAAAATAATTTTCCAAGTTAGAGGGACTTTTGCAAGGTCCCCAGTGGCTCCCATTCAGAGAGAGGGTAAGAACTTTCATATGGGTCACCATAAAAAGGAGCCTCTGAAATCTTCACAACAGAATTTCAATTCTTCCCCTATAGGTCTGACACTTGAGACATTTGAAATTTTCTTTCATCCACACACAAAATATCAACAATCTAGGAACTCATCAGAGAATTCCACAACAAAAGATCAGAGGTTAACAACTTTGTTAGAAGCTTCCTTGAAAAATCCAATATTTGAGAGTTAGAGAAGCATGTTAATTTTCCAGTTCTCAAGAGAATTTCAGCTCCATTCCTTAATTAAGTTCTCATCAGAAAGCAACAGGGAGAGCCAGCCCAGTGGCGCAGAGGTTAAGTGCGCACGTTCTGCTTTGGCGGCCCGGGGTTCTCTGGTTTGGTTCCCGGGTGCAGACACGGCACTGCTTGGCAAGCCATGCTGTGGTGGGTGTCCCACATATAAAGTGGAGGAAGATGGGCATGGATGTTAGCTCAGGGCCAGTCTTCCTCAGAAAAAAGAGGAGGATTGGCAGCAGATGTTAGCTCAGGGCTAATCTTCCTCAAAAACAACACCACCAACAAAAAGAAAGCAACATGGGCTATAGTAGCTTAGTTTTCTGAAAAGGTATCCTCCCTTTGGTCTTAATAATATGTCCTTAGTTTTTAATATATTTCACATATATAACTATTTAACAATATATTAATATATTGGAAGCATCCATTTGAAAAACATTTCTGTACTTTGGTAAACCTCTTTTCCATTATGTTACTCATTGTCCTTTATGTAAAGATCCACGCAATAAATTCTTCTTAGAATTTTGTGCCAGGAGGTGTTTCTCCCTCTAAATTAATATCTAGACTTTCTTTTCATCAATACTTTGTAACTATGAGCCAATATTCTTCACTTTCTTTATTTTGTTTAATAGAAACCTTACGGTTAACTTAAACTTTTATTGTGATTATCGACTAATTTCAGGTATACAGTTTATATTCTCTTTTCTTCCTTGTGATTGACTTTAAATTATTCTTTTTTATTGTTAAGCTTTGGTTTAACATCATAAATTGCATCGATCCTCTTTGAAATTTTGGATGAGATTTAAGTATAGTGACCATATATCCAGGATTTTCCAGGGACATTTGATTTCAAGTGGTTTTATTCTTTTACTTAAAGATGATTACTTAGCGGGTTGGCCCCGTGGCCGAGTGGTTAAGTTCGCGTGCTCTGCTTTGGCAGCCAGGGTTTTGCTGGTTCGGATCCTGGGTGAGGACATGGCACCGCTCGTCAGGCCACATTGAGGTGGCATCCCACATGCCACAACTAGAAGGACCCACAACTAAAATATACAACTATGTACTGGGGGAGTTGGGGGAGGAAAATGCCGAAAAAAAAAAAAGAAGATTGGCAACAGTTGTTAGCTCAGGTGCCAATCTTTAATTTAAAAAAAGATGATTAATTAAAATCTAACAATATGCTTCCACATTCTTAGATTGTGAAATTTTTCATGAAAGTAATTTCACTGACTATTGAAAATTTGAAAGACCTTGAGCCCCACTTTTGGGTTGAGAGAATATTGTCACATAGCTTAATATCATAAATAAACCCAACCTCATTCCAGTACTCCAGACCCATATTTCCACTGACCACTAGACATCTTCGCTTGGATGTCCCCATAGTCCTCAAACTCAGTGTATCTTTTCTGCCAAACCTAGTGCTTTTGCATATGCTTTTCATACCTTGGTTAGTGACAAATTTTTCTAAGCAATTTCTCTCACTGCCCCCATCCCATTCAAATCAATCATCAGTTTTATTTTTTAATCTTTGAAATGCCTAACTTATTATCTGTTTTCAGTTTCTTCCTTCACTCTTCTAGTTCATCATTTCTCCTCGACCTCTTCCTATTGCTTCCCAACTGCCCTTACCCACTTTCCCAGTCTGATCTCTGCCCTGTCATCTGAGGTTTTTTCTAAAACTGAATTCTGATTACGTCATTTTTCTTATTAAAAAAATATCAATAAGTCCTCCATTATCTATAGAATAAAGTTCAGTTTACATAACAATGACATATAGTTGTTGTCTCTTACCCCAATTTCTACCATTTATTCCTCTAATGCAAGTGTTGGCAGTGTTCACCCTTCACCTATCCTCACTTCCTTCCCCTCCCCCCATCACAACTCTTTTCAAGGACCACCTTTCTCCAGTAGGTTTGAGAGAAATTAAAGGTGAGTCAGTGCATACCAGAGCCTGCTTTTCTGCTACTGCCAGCAGCTACCTTCTGCTCTTAGATCTGGTTCAAACTTTCTCCTGCTTCCCTAGAGATCATGAAATTCTGGAACAACCATCCCCCTCAGCTGCTAATGCCTCCAACATGTGGGCTGCAGCAGAGGGGTAACACCAAGGGCCTGCCCTTCTCTTCTATGCTCCATCCTTAAATTCCCCATGGCTCCACCAGTAAGAGGCTATTATATATGGCTGACTTACATGAAAGGTTTGAATACATTGAGAGAGAACATACTGAATAATCAGGAACAGGGAACAGCTTAATATTAAATACGTAGATCCCTGATCTTCAAGCTTCAAGACATCTTTGCAAACAAGAATTTGTCACCAAGTAGACTTTTCCTCTGAAGCTTCTAACCACTTTCTTGGCCCTCTCCCTCTGCTCTTTTCTCCTCTGTCCTTCTCTTTTCTCCCTGGCTGCCTATGTCCAACCATCAAGTTCCTCATTATTATTACGTAGAGTAGTTTTACCGTCCCCTCCCCTCCCCTAGGAGGAGGACGTTCAATCTGTGAGTAAACAGCCACAAAACGGGTCCACTGTTATAAAATGGGAAAATTCCTTTTTTAAAACCAATATGGTTTAGTGCAGTGAGAAAATAAATTAGTGATTTTTCTACTAAACTGTTTTCCTTTTGCAATTGGATAGAAGTCAACAATAAAAACAACTCAGAATAACTATAGTTCTCTTAGCAAATTAGAATATTTTTTGATTGTTAAACAGATAATATTTCTTTTTTCTCTGACGTATATTCTGACACAAAACTTCAACCCAGAAAAACCTCAAAAGAAGAGGAAGGAAAACTGATGAAGTATACAGTTCAGCACAAATAGTGCCATCTAGCTACTACATAAATTATTCATGGCAGCTATTTATGTGGTGCAATTCCTATACTTACCTGACAAGATGCTGACAAGTTCTTCTTTCTACTATATTTTCTTCAATCGACTTATTCAAGTCTGAGAAGAAAGGTAAGAGAACAGTGCACTCTCTCCCTTTTCTTAGAAAGTATTTAGATTACATTTGTTATTCTAAGTTGTAGATAAAAAATATCAAATTATTATATTTACAGGAAGGAGTGTCTTGTCTATGTGGCCCCTTTAAAGGATGAGAATATAAATGTAATTAGGGGACAAACTGGGTCATCCAACTCTGCTGTATTATTTCATGAATCACTGAATCACAGGCCTGGCAGGGACCTCGGGAGCCCCCTTTCCCCTCTCAGCAAGAACACATTTCCTACACCAGATGACCACTCATCCCATTTTTATGGCCCCACTGAGAAATTCCCACATTTTGCCTTATGGCTCATTCCAGCATAATAATCCAGGGTATCAGAATAGTTTTCCTGATGGATAACTAAATTCTTCACATTGCTTTCTTATCTTCTTATATTAGCCCAGGGAGGTCAAGATAATTAATTCATAATTTGTTATTTTCTCCAATTAAAAATTACTTTATTTTGTTTTCTGGTTTCAAAACTTTTTCACAATCTTTTGAATGGGCTCAAATCCTTCTTCCACAACTTACTAGGCGTGTGACCTTGGGGAAATTTTTAAGCCTCTCTGTGCCTCCATTTCATCGTCAATAAAATTGAGGTAACAATAGTACCTACCTCATAGGGTTCTTATGAAGGTTAAATTAAATGAGTTGATATTTGTAAATCTCTTGAATCAATGTTAGCATTAGTAAGTCTTACAAAAATGTTTGTTAAAAGGTTAAAAGAACATTTATAAAATAAAATGGAAAGAAAAATTTAGAAAGTACAACAAAAAAACAAATTACCAATAACCTCACTCTCTCTATATAGAACCTAATATATAAAATTATATATATAACTGTACATTTTAATGTTTCCTTCTTGTCTTATGTATATATAAATCACATATATAGCATGTAATTGGAATGATGCTCTATTTGAGAAAAAATCTGTATCATAAACTTCTTCACTGAATTTTATTTTATGAACATTTCTCCATATCCTTAAAAATCTTTGAAAATTACGTTTAGTGATTTTACAGCAATCCATTTTATGGGCCTACCTCATTTTGGCAACCCCCTTATTGTTGAGCTATGAGATTGTTTTCAGTATTTCACTCATTTAGCTAATACAGTAAAAAATATCTTTGTAAACAAACTTTTATCCATCTATTTGAATATTTCTGTTCTATGTTTCTTTTTTTTTGTTTTTTTGAGGAAGATTAGCCCTGAGCTAACTACTGCCAGTCCTCCTCTTTTTGCTGAGGAAGACTGGCCCTGAGCTAACATCCATGTCCATCTTCCTCTACTTTATATGTGGGATGCCCACCACAGCATGGTGTGCTAAGCGGTGCCATGTCCGCACCCGGGATCCAAACCAGTGAAACCCGGGCTGCCGAGAAGCGGAATGTGCAAATTTAACCACTGTGCCATCAGGCCAGCCCCTATTCCATGTTTCTTAAAGTGGGATACTGGGACAAAGGATATTTTGAAGACTCCAGATACATACTGTTAATTTGTGTTCCAGAAAGACATGTATTAATTATGCTCCCATGAGGTAATGTACGAGATAGCATTTTTCATGGCAACATTGTCTTACTTTTAAAAAGGAAAAAATATTCCCAATTTGATGATAAAAATTATATTCGTTTAATATTTTAACTTGAATGTTTTGATTCCTGGTGAGAGTGAATGATTCTGCATATCACTTATTAAAAATGAGTGACTTTTTATTAGGTAGTGCCTTAGCCTTTGGCTCTGCAAGAGGAATTCATTGTTCTTTTACCTTTTCCCTTGCATCGTGGTTTCTTGCTTTAATCCACTTCATGGCTCTCCTCTAGAGGGTTTTTCCTTCCGTGGGTTCTTTCCTTATGATGGAAATCAGGATAAGAGGCTACGTTAGTATTGTAGCCAAACTATTTGTTTTTGGCATAATGGGAGAATTCATCATGTTCCTATTTATGCAAGTCATGAACGATCATCAAGAGGCTGGTACAAATTAGTATTGATCTAGGTGCTACAGAGATAAGAGAGGGTCCTTGCCCTCCCTGAGTTTAAAGTCTAATTGGAAAGAAAAATCTAATGCATGAAACAATTAGTGATCAATATAAGGCAGTTTACACTGAGTGCATTGTGTAATACAGATACTAAGTGCTACGGTCATTTAAAGAAGAGAGAGATCAATGATGGTGTGAGTAATCATCAGTGAGGCTGGCCTTGGCAGAGGGAAGGACAGGCAGTTAAGGCGAAAAGAACTACAGAAGTAAATGGCAGCCTATTATAGATACAAACAGCAGGGATCTTTGTGTCAGAGCTGGGTGAGAAGTCTCAGCTCCATCATGTACTAGCTTTAACCTTAAGCAAGTGTATTAACCAGTTAAACTCTGGGTTGAATGTGAAAACCTCCATGCTGTCTCTTTTTCTATGCTAGCTAAATATTGATAACCAGGGTGACCTTGGAAGCCACGTGCTGAAGATGACAGAGCCTCTATCAGCCTAGGTTCCTGAATAACAGTGGAGAAGGCAGCCCCCCTAGCTAGGCTGATGGAGGCTTTGACATCTTCATTGTGGCTTTAAAGCTCTTCTTGAGAAGTGTGTCAGTCCGTGTTCTCCAGAGAAATGGAATCAATAAGAGATAGATAGATAAACAGAAATAGACATAGATATTTAAAAACAGACTTATGAGAGATTGGCTCACACAACTACAGAGGCTAAGAAGTCTTACAATCTGTTAACTGCCAACTGGAGGGCCAGAAAAGCTAATAGTATAGTTCCAGTCCAAACCCAAAGGCCTGAGAACCAGGGAAGCTGACGGTGTAAGTCTCAGTCGGAGTAAGTCTCGGCGGGAGCCTGAACGCCCCAGAACCAGGAATGCCAGTGCCAGAAGATGGATGTTGCAGCTTCAGGAGAGAGCAAATTCACCCCTCCTTTACCTTTTTGTTCAGGCTCTCAACAGATTGGATGCTGCCCACCCACATTGGTGATGGTGATCTTCTTTACCCATTCTCCCCATTCAAAAGCTGATCTCTTTTAGAAACAACTTTACAGACACATCTAAAAATAATGTTTTTACAACTGTCTGGGCATCACTTAGCCTAGTCAAGTTGACACATAAAATTAACCATCAGCTTCATCCTACCAACAGAAGGGGGAGAGAAGCAAATAAAGGTATGCAGGTTTCTTGACTTCAGTCAAGGAGTGACACACATCACTTTGCTCACATGCCATTGGTGCAAATTAGTCATTTGGCTCCGCCTAAATGAAAAGGGAGCTGGGAAATGTAGTCCCTAATTAGACCACTGCTCTCTAGCAACAACTCCATACCAGGGAAATGGGGCATGATCTTTGTTAGGTCTGCCATGGTTTATCCCTTCTCCTTACACACAAAGCATACTCAACTCCCAAAAAGGATGACTCAAAGATCCATCCAGATATTGCCTCCAGTTCCAAGTCCAAGACCTCCAGGATGTGCTCATTCTTCTTCAGAAGTCTGGATGTCTCTTTTTTTGGAATCTAGAAAACTATAAACAAACAAGACAAGTTATACCTCATATACAATATAAAATGATGGGACAGGGACATTATAACCCAAGACAGCATTGATCCACAGAAATGCTGAAATTCTGTCCGGCAGTCATTACGCAGTCCTTCTGCCCTGGGAGTGGGTAAATTTCTTGATGAGGCTGTTCTGTTTTCTGGAAGAAACTCACTTGTCCATTCTTCCATAAGGCCCCTGTTCAACCCTCTAGGAGTTTCTTCCTTGTCCTTTATTCTCCATCACCACATCTAAACTGGAGATTCAAGAGTATGCCCTCCTTGGGACCTATACAAATTTTTAGGTCTGCTTCCTAGTAGTACAAGTTTTGGGGCCCGAGTGTTGTTTTTTAAGGCTCAAATAGTCAAAGGCTTCTTTGGCAATGAAATTCTTTCAGAAACAGGCTTCTGTGCTACACGCTTCCATCAGTTTCATGTGCAAAAACCATACTCAAAATTCTCCTGTCTTTAGCCTGAATTGTTTCTTTGGTTCTTGACCCCTGGCTTCCCTTTCTCAGCTTCATAACGTCTCTTTTGACATTATCCAAAACAGCTATGCCCTGAATGTGATCTTTGACGTAAGGCCGTGTCGTACATGAACCTCTCTCTCAAAGTCTCCCTTAGCCTCATCTATTCCCGTTTGGATACAGCAACAGTCTCTCCCAATCCCCTTTCATTCTGTTTGCAACCAGAGAATTCTTTTCTGAGCTCATCACTCATATAAGGTATGATTTAATGCAGGTCCTGGCTTTGCCCTCTTCCGTCTCTGGTGCCCCTGGTTTCTCTGCTATGGATCCACTTAGCAGCAGGGGGCATTGCTGACTATGCCATTTAAGTACCAAAGGAAAATGAATTCAATTTTTAGCAATTGTCCTTACTGTCATCTGTATTCCAGCAGTTAATTTTGCTAATTTGGCAGAATGTGGGCAAGGTTAAATAAAATTCAGAGACAAATTCAATATAAGTGCATGAACTCTCCGGTCTGGATAAATGGCACTGAAGGAGAACAGCCTTTTGCCAGAGTGCTCACTGAATGGAATCTTTTAAGTTTTAACACTACGAATGTAACAAAAAAAAAAACAACAAAGATTTTCAACCAAATAAAAGGGTTTTGTTGGACTTTTTCTATGATGAAATTCTTCTATTCAAAAGATAACTGAGTTTTCTGCCATATAGCATGCTGATCATTGGAGCTGTGGTCCCGAGGATTCAATGTCTGGAGGATGGATTACGGCACAAGATATTGGCACATTGTACCTCACAATTAAACAAAAGACAGCTTTCCAGATTGATTTTATGTCTCATGGAGAGAAATAAGTTTTCTCTCTTGGACATATCTATGATGGTGGAAATAAGAGCCCTCCAAACGAACAGTTTCCACATAGATGATGATGATGATGGAAGAGGAAAAGTGAAGGGAAAAAGAAGAGAAGGAAAAGTAGAAGAAGAAAGAGGAGGTGGAGGAGAAGAGCAGAAGGAGGCAAAGGGGAAGGAGATTATTTTTGATGGTGATGATGGCCCAGTTCAGTTATTTCTCAGTCAGTACTTACTCAACATGAACATAGTGCCCAAAAACCCAGGTTCTGCTGTTACAAAGTAGCCCACTTAAGATAATGCTGGATCTAACGATGGCACACCAGGCAGGATCCTCTCCCAGCCTTCATCTCATTTATCTCATTTAAGTTTAATCAGAGTCCTGCAAAAGCAAACAGTATTATCCCTATTTTACAGATGAAGAAATTATGTCTCAGATGACTTGATAAGAGTAGAGGAGCGGGCAGGCATTCAAACCTCAAGTCATTTATTTCCGTGGTTGAAGCCTTTCTCATATCATGTATTATAAAGATTAAGCAAGACACTGTACATGAAAGCAGAATGCCTGGCACCAGTAAGCATTCAAATATGACTTTCTTTCCATCTTTGGATTCCTTATTGGAGACTACATAATCCTAGAACTATAGTGCACGTAGGAAGAATTTTATTTTCTCTTCAGCTCCAAGAAATGTCAGCGCAGGCTTATCTGAACCTCAGTGAGGGCAGTGAGTAGGATGGCTGCTAGTTTTGATAGGTTTAATTTCGTTTTATAATTTGACAAACAACTATATTATCTAAAAGCAAAATATTGGTATGGTTTCCTTATAGAAATAGTTCTCAAATCCCACGACTGCCATTTTATTTTGTAAAATGATAAATTATAAAATAAGATAGCTAATATAAATTGATTTTCTTTTGCAAGAAGGGTAATATTTCTTCTAACTTAGAATAAATGGGTTTTTAGGGAAGCAGTCCTAAGTTTCAATCCTTTCTCCTCTGCTTTTACTTGCATAACTTTGGCTAGCCATCTAATATCCTTGAGCTTCAGATTTCCATTTTGAAAATGCAGATAAGGGGGAGGTGACCATTACGAAAAAAATAAAATAAAATGCAGATAATAATACTTGTCTTACAGCAATGTTGTGGGAGTTAAATGACTAAGGTATAAATTGAAGAATACATGGTAAGGACTCAAGAAGGTACTTCCTCTTGCCCATGAGCTGAAAGCACTGGTTACTGACTTATTTTAATATCCTAATTTTCATTATAAAATACTACAACAAAAATCATGTTGATAATATTAAGGTAAATTGTGATCATTTCCCTATTTAAGCATTTTTAATAAAGAACTATTAAATTGTGCTTTTTATGGAGCTGTTTTAGAATAAATTTTTTTGCCCTCAATATAAAAATATCAAAAATAAATTGATCAAGTGGTCCTTAGAGAATGTAAGATTGTTTTATGTTCATTGATACACAATGGGCTTTAACAACACAAAGACCTTAGAAATTATGGGGGTCATTAGTGTCATCTGCCAAACAGTCCTAACTGCCCCCATTTCAGGGCATGTGTTGGAACCGCATTTCCCGGCTTGGGTGGAACTATGTAACTAGTTCTGGCTAACAAGTGGTGAGGAAGTATAGTGCCTGTTCCAGACCTTTCAGACTCTCTTTTTCCCTTGACAACCAGCACAATTTGAAAAAGTAGCTGTGTCAGACTGGGTCCCTGAGAGCCTGTCTGCTGACCTGTAACGGTCAGAGAGCAGGAGCCTGGAACTGCGGCAGCATCATGTAGCTCGTTCCCAATGATCAGAGGCGGTTAACCAAAAAAAGAGTCTTCTGGCAAAAAATATATATATGAAAAAAACCCACTAGATTTTCTTCCTTCATAGTAGATAAGAATCTTGATATAACTTTTGTTTTAAATAAGTGGAGCAATATATGGGGCCTCACTTCAAATTGTCCCTTTAGAATTCTCAACCTTGACAGCACTCCTACATAATAAGGATAAAATTCTCCTTAATAATATAAATTATGATGCATCCCTCAAATGAAAATGGAGATCAAATTAGATTAAGAGATATTTAAGAGCAGGGGCATAAGCTGATTCAGTATTTGTTTCTCACCTAAAAGCTTTCTAGATTTTTAGGTAAGTGTTTTTAAAAGTATCTTTTCATATATTTTTTTCCTCATCATGCAATTCACACTCTAAATTCAATACTGAGTAATTTAGAGAAACTCAAAGAGCTTTGACTATTTCATGTAAAGTAAAAAAACCAAAGCATAGTTTACTTTGTTTATGATAGGTAGCAAGAAGAATATTCTACTTGAATTAAGGGCAAATATTACTTTTAATTTGGGGGCGCAGATAATTTCAAATATTATTTTAAAAGATTAAATAAACATCACAGTTTTACTTAAATAAAATTTAACAAACACAATAAAACATCTTAATAAATAGTTTTATTTTAAAATTATATCACACACTTGCTATTAACATAGGATCAAATACACTAAGAAAAGCCCATCACTTTAATAACTGCCCTTTTAGAATATCAAAAAACACATAATCGACATCAAATTATTTTTCTTGTGTGGCAAGAAAAGTAAAATTAAAAGCACAGCGAGAACCATAAAGTAAAAACTCTCAATATACTATATAGTAATAACCCATCTTTGCCTTCTTGTACATTTGTTTGGAGCCTGGCTAGGAAGTACAAAGATGGCAGCGGGAAAATAAGAATGGCTATTCCTGAAACAAAGGAGACTTACTAAAACTGGGAGCAAAGGAAAATGCTGCCTGCTGCCCATATTTCCCTGAAATAAAATAATAATACATGGTAAAATAATTTCTAAATAGGTCACACTCTTATGAGCCTACAACTGAGACATTAAAAAAATAAATCAAGGGTTTGTGGGATGCTGAACAACCAAAATAGATCTATACAATTATGGCATCTCATTACGAGGTTGATTCCAAATTCTTCATTCATGACCTGTGAAAGACTTCTCTTGTCCTTGAAGTCAAAATTAAGGCATGCCAAGTTTCCTATAAGAAAATTATTCTAACAATAGCTTTGGGTATTACAGTTCTATAATTATAAAATATTCTCCTAATACATACATAGACTTGAGTGTACATAAAGTGGCACACTAACAAACACAAACCACAGGTACACTCTTAAATGTAAGCCATGGATTTTTGAAATCGCTTTAAGTATTTAAAATAACATCTTACTTTTTACAGTGTCAGTGCATGAGTCAGAAAAATTATTTCCCAAGGTTTATGCCCATAAAAGTCAGAAGGAGAGAATGTTACAGAATACCATGAACCATAAAATGATATGGCTGAAATCAGCTGAAAGACAACGATATGTTAATTCTCTTTCTTATGAACACTTTTATACTGAGAAAAGCCAGTGAGACTTCATTATAATTCTTTTCATCCTAGTCATTCTTTATGCCCAATTCTGGGAAAGGTTGGACTCCATTAGAGAGAACTGGAAGGATCTGTCTTGTTCCTTTGTGACAGTGGAATCTAGCTGCTGGTATTAAATCTCACTGCACAGGTGACCATTGGTAAAGGTCGTGAATCTCTTTTGTCAGACCACATTTTTGTAGTAGCAGTAACTGCTGCAATGGAATCTGACCTTCAGATTGAAAAGCCTTTTCCTAACAGATAAATAGAAATTTTTTCTCTAACTTTAGATGATTAATCCAGGTAAGGTTCTGCATGCGCCTGTGATGAAGGCTGAAATGTTCAAATGCTCCTGCCTAGAAACTTTGCCTGTCACAAAGAACTGAAAATAAGTAGAGCCCCTTGGGTTCAGACCCTTAATTCCCAGTATTCAACTGGCACGGTGCTCACTCACACACGTATCCTTCCCCCTGGGGCAAAAGGAAGGCACAAATGAATTTGGTAGGAAAGTCTGTTTGTCTTAATTTGCACCTAGAAGGACATGGGCCAGCACTGGTCCAACTGGATCCATAAAATAAATAAGTATGAGAGGGATGGACTAATATTTTAAGCAGACAGCAAAGCATGTGATAGTCATATCAAGAGAAGTATCTAGATAGTATGGAATCAAGCGGCGTAGCAGTCATGGGGGTAAAAGCACCCACAGCCACCAAGAACTTCAGGGGTCCAAGCAGTCCTGTACTCCTCTAACCTATAAATCGGCTATGAAATGGAGAGCCTGGAGAAAAACATTCTTCTTATGAGGAGGCCAGGACATCATATTACATGGTCTGCTTCAGGAGCTCCACATGGTTGGGAAGGACACGTAACATTGCAAAGAAAATGCTTCAGCTCTGCCCAAAAACAGTTTAAGGGGCCCTAAAAAGGAACAGTTTATTAAAAATGTCCATTAGCAGCATGTATACCCAGAAGCAATGGAGAAAGGCAGCTTTCCTTCTCATACTCACCCCTTTGCGCCATATTGCTGAACAATGAGCTGCCTTCTTTTCAGATTACGAAGGTGACTCTGAGTTTAGTTTTCTAAAACCTAGTAAATAAAGACCTAAACTACAGACCTCTGAAAAAGGAGTTTTGCTTCTACAGGTCTAGCAATGAAAACTCTCATAGCTAACAACCAGCCCCATGTTAAAGAGATAGAAATTAGGTCATATATCTCCAAGAAGGATCCAAGACCAACACCATGGCTATCATCCGTTCAATGTCTGTAAAATTTGTCACCTGATCTTGCCAAAGTAATTCTAAATAAATATATTTAGAGCCAAAAAACCTTTTTATCTGACTGGAAACAACAGTGTCTAAAGTTTAGGGTTTCTTGTTGTCTGTTACCATGGCCTTAAATTCAAGTAATCTGCATCTTGAATTCAGGCACTGACAGGATGGATTAGGGCTGCACAACTGAAGACCCAGGGAAAAGTGGATTAAGGCAGTTATCTGTATTATGTCAACACAGCACTAAAGGACGTATCTGGTTGATTTTCTGAATTGGTTCTTTTTGGTGTAATGGTCAGCCCTCATAAAAGTAGAATCTTAAAAGAGATGTGCCCTATATATGAGCAGATTTAAGTAATGTTGTTAAAAGTAAACACTTACTTCCTATTATATTTCAGTTATAAAATTTTAAGGAAGGAAAAGAAGAAATATATTCTGTCTTGTTAGGTCATTTTTCCCCCTGAATATTTTATACTTTCTTTTCCCAATTGGAATAGGTAGATACATATATATTGGGATATATATATCTCCTTTCAATCACATCAGAACTATATATAATTTGGTACCACTGCAAGATTCATGAAATGCTTCCAAGTGGAAAGCTTTGGCTTTTTCTCCTTTATCATCAGTTTAACAGAATTGAAAAAAACTTCCTAACACTTGATTTTCAAATTTGTCTGCCTTTATTAGCTGAAAATTGGACCGCACATTAATTCAGCTTAGCCTGCAATTGGGCTAATTAATCCTGTTTCACCAATAAATAAAAACAAAACTCAACTGATTCCACTCAGTTGATCCTTCTACAAATAAATATGTATTTTTTAAAAATCTATTTTTTAAAAAACACACAGCTCAGGCCTACACAGTCAGCCAAGAAGATCATTCCTCTATTGCCACAACATCATCCAAAGTGGGTCCTCAAGCAGGTGAGAAGCTGATATTTTATAAACCTCCATAATATGAAATTTATACCGTTGGTAAACTGGCCTCAACACAAACCATAACAAAGAATCACAGTAAAACAAAAAGGTTGTTCAAAAAGCACAAAGAACCAGCAACAGAAAACAAAAATCATATTTATATTGTCCCAATTATTTCCAAATCAGTAATAGTCCATCACACAGAGTAAGGTAATTGAGCTACATCTAGTTTCCTCTGATACCCATATAATTTCTCATTTTTACTTAATAATTGTTTCACATACCTGTCCTCTCTATTTTTACTATCCTCTGACCCTGCCTTTCTGCATTTCATCTTAATCCTGAGTAACACACGGTGTACCTAACTCATCAGATCAATCTCTGACACCCACAAGAACTCACTCACATAAATATCCCGACTCACACACTCCGTCAGCCAAAGCCACCCACATATTCCACAGTCCTCAACAAAAACTTCAGATGTTAGAATTAGGCTTTAGAATCTACAAAGAAGTCACTTTCTCACTTCCCCATCCCTGCACTCCCACCCCAATTCCCAGCTCCAGTCCTCTTGAAGAATGCCCCCACTGATCCAGCTAACACAGGACTGGAAGTTAAAACAACTCTTGCAGTGGGAGGTTAGAAACACCTCAAGGAATAGTCACAAAATGCAAGCTATTTCTGATATTTCCCCACCCTCTTCCTGAACCATAACCATACTGAGACAGTGACTTAGTGTGAATGCTAGGTGTGTGTTTTGTAAAGTTGTGACCATGTTGCTCATCATGCCTCTCACGGAGCAAGTTTGAACTTCATGAGGCAAGATGTCACGGTTACTAAGGGCCTGGATACAACGTGCTCAGAATGATGCCTAGACCATGGCTGGGGGGAGGTGAGTTCTGGTGGGGTGTGTGATTCCCACCCAACCGATGTCCTTAATCTTTCTCTTGCTTCTCATTTTAATTTTTGGCTGTGGGCTGAAGGACTGCAGCCATCCTGAGGCAACGACTTGTAGCGTGGCCTAGAGCAAGTGATACCCGTTTCTAGGCAGAGTGCCCAAGAGTCTAGCTGCACTTGTATTGGAGGTTTTCTTCAAACAACAACAACAAAGCGTCACCTGGGAGCGTGCCTGAGCCGCCAGTCATGACTCAGACCTGCCTAGATGCTTCGGTGTCTGGAAATATATTAAAAATGTCTTACACTTTGCCTTTCGGGTGTGAGAACCAAGAAAGACTTCAAAAGCATAGGTAACCATATGATGGCTAAACCACAAACAGAAAATGAAATTTATATCAGCAATTAATTTACTTTATCTAGAAAATGAACATGCAACACTGGCTAATATCTGGCACTACCATTCTGGGTTAAATTTGGATTGGTCTTATAATGATTTATATAATTTTCTTTTACTAGAAAGTTTATTCTAATGACTTAGTTGCCACTTCTGAGTACAGGAATAATTTTAAATATAAGAAATGTATTTTTACCTTTTTTTCCTTAATAATCAACATCCTCAAGCTTCAAAATATTCAAAGTCAAAACCCTTATTTTAGTGTTTAGCCAAATTACAGGAAGAAAAAATTTAGAAGAAAATGGATAAGCACTTTTGAGAATTAAATGTAAGCCTTATTATGTGATTAGTGCTTCAGTTCTTTTTCACAAAATAGGTTACTAATTAATCCTACTGTGTGTTGGACCTCCTAGTGTCCGAAGAATATCCCATATCATGTAAAAGAAATCCTTTGTACACTGGGTCATTAGAAATATTTTGCTATAAAGTAGAAACTGATGGCCAATACAGATTAATTAGTCTCAGCTCTTTAGAAGGACAGGTGTCATTGGTTGTGTTTACTTAATGCATCTTACATGGCTTTTCTTCTAAATAAAAAATAGAGAGAGAACAAAAACACTCACTGGCTGTTAGTTTGGGAAAGAAACTTTTCTTACCAGGCAAATAAACTGCACTGCAAATTTTAAGAAATATGTTGGATTTTTTTTTTTTTTTCATAAAAAATGCCAAGGCAGACTCTCAAGAGGTTCACAACCAGTAAACTCTACACAACTGAGTTAACAGTAGAATTAACTCTGTACAGTGAGAGCATCTTCCTCTACCAAGGACAGTTCCAGGGTGTTTTCATTAGCACTGGTTTTCATCCTGAAGTTGAAAGAACCATAAAGTTTTGCAGACTCTTTGGAAGAAGCAAACCTGTTGCGACGATAAAGCTCCCCCTTCCACATAGACATCATTAGCAAACAGGACAGAACGACCCCCCCAAGCGTGAGCAGGCAGAGTCCGGCAATCACACAGCGGTCCAGGTGAGCTCCCAGCCTTGCACTCTCCTTCTCCAGGCGTTCCATCTCCCGGGCCGCCACAGTGTTGGGATCCACGGTCACTTCCCGTGGGACAATGTAAGAGATGATCACCAGCAGGATGCCAGTGACTAAGAACAAGATGGCGCTGATGAAACCATAGTCTACTGACTTCCCTGAAGATGTGGCTTCTGAACTTGTATCATCTTCATCTTCAGATATCAAGGATAAGGCAGCCTCATGGGACCACTCATTTGCATTTCCCCAGTCAAGGTCTCCAGGGTGATTATTCCCTTTTGATAAACAGGAGCTCCGGTTCCTCTGCTCCAAGTTGACATTTTCATCCACATACGTAAAAGAAGTTTCTAATTCCTGGCTGCAGCAGTTGCAGACTTTCCGTTCTGCTGTTCTTTGTTTGTTCCCTGAGTTGAGCGGGCCTGGTGGCAAGGAGTCTGGCTGAATAACACTGTCTTGCAGAAAGGAGGAAGGGGATGCGAGAGAAGGGCTAAGTTTAGACCCTTCCATCTCGGCTGATCTTGGTGTTGACAGACAGTGACTCTGGCAGCAGAGAGCAGCTTTAGTGGCTGCTGCATCTGCCTGGTCACCAGGAGGTCCTCCTGAACTCCAGTCCACAGGGCTGCACAGGGCTGCCTGGCTGCTTTCCTTAGCAAGGTAGTGGAGCTCCATCGGAGCTAGTCAGACATCCCCCAGCAGCTTCCGGAAATTCTGCCAATAGCAACACAGTTAGATAAGAACCCCAGGGGAGCTAAGGCTGCTCTACCATGAGTACTGGTCCAGAGGCCCCCATCTCCTTTGCAGTCACAGTTGTTGACACTTCAGCCCTGGTTCCTCCTAAAAGGGTAAAAGAAAGGAGAGGATACCTAGTGGCAGGAAAGTGTGAAAGGCAAATTCTAATTTATCACAGTGATTAACACTGGGAATCTTAGGTCAGGGTAGAAAAGGAGCACGAAGGAAGTGGCAGTGTCTCTGAAGAAAGCATTGCCATCACCCAGCCAAATTTATCCAGGGACTCACACATTTCTCTGACAGGATCCCTCAAATGAGAAGGCAAGTTTCCTGTATAGGGACACAAATGAGAAAGGCAAGGACCGTTTTTAGCAGAGCTGCTGATTTTCTAGAGAACCTGGGGAAGCACAGACTTCTCAACCATTCAATTATAATTATGTGTTTACATTCTGTTCAGTTCAGAACAGATTCTACTACAGATTAGCTTTAGAGCATCACAATGGGTGAACAAATATGTCCCGATCAGTTGGACTCTGTGGGAGCTGGGGCTCAGAATTTTGCCTGGGTAGCTCTGAAGTGGGTGAAAGATGGCTAGCTTAATCAGCCACCGCTCCTAACCTTACACCTCATAAATCCAATAACCCCAGTCACACAGCCCTATATTTACAAGACCCTATGCTTGTACATTGTGCTTCCATTCCCAACCATCCCCTTGTTGCTACACGGGGGTAGGATGTTCCGGACCCGGAAGTATGTAGACAATACGTCTCACTGTGTGAGCCCTGCAAAATACAACGGGGCAGCCACTCCTCCACACACGCAGCTTGCCTGCTCCAGGTACAGGTCTGCTGCTCCCAATCACTGGGTCTGAGTGGGTCTGAGTTCCTCTCCCTCTGCAGGCTTTGCTAACACATGTGCACAGGAAATTGACCACTATAAGTTTTTAAAAACCAAATCTAGAAATAAAGTAACAATAAAAGATGAGTTATAAACCTAAAGAGCCACAGTTCTGTTGAGGCAAATAGGTGAGAAGCTATTTGCAAAGTTACCTCTGGAACTCTGTATGCCCAACGTGCCCTCATCCCCACCGTTCTAGTATAGAACTCCGGGTTGAGCAGAAACCCATCTGCCTATCTTTCTCTGCCTCTGCTATCTTTCTGAGGAATAAAAGTTCACCTTCTACTATTACCAAGTACAGAGGTCTCAAGCAAGGGCCCCTTTTATTTTGCTTCCAAGTCTGGGGTAATAAGAGATTTAACCCATGACTTGGGAGCTTTATTATGCTTCAAAATCCACAGCTCCAACAGCTGGAAACCCACACAAGAGCGCAATAAGGCTCACCTAAGGTCTACCTGACAACTCACTTAAAATATGGGAAAGGAAATCCACATGTTTTCTGCTCTACATTAGTTTTTTGTTTTTTTTTAAAGCCACTTCTCCCCTATTATCGAACTTCTCTGCAGCCAAAATAGGAAAAAAAAAAAACATAAAATAAAACACCAAGTGCAGGAAAACCACAAGTGAACCAGAGCTTTCCTTTAGCAAGTTGACAGACCCCTACCGCAGGATCCCTCAAGGAACGAAGCGATGGGAATGCGTTTGATAATTACTGAAACGAGAAATCATCTCGCAGTTCCCTCAGACACTGGGCGCTCTGACTAACCTTTGGCACAATTAACTAATCACATTGGACTACTTTGGACAAAACCGGCAGAGTCCCTTATGGGACTTCTAATTTATAACAAAGAGGGAGAAAAATTTCCACTTAATTCCCTTCTCCTGCTTCTCTTTCTCTTTAAAGAAATGAGAGACTCCGCTTGCTCCGTAGGAGATACACTAGCTGCACAGCCGATTTCCTTTGCAGCTCCGTAATCCGGGGCTTCCATCCTCAGTGGAGAATGGATAATCCCAGGGGACTAGAGAAAGGCTCTTTGCTTCCGTCCCCTCCCGCTCTTCTTTCTGGTTTGTTTAAGAGTGCGGTCAATGAAATTGCACCTCAAAGCGAGGAGACTGCACTCTCCCTCGTCCGTCTGCCATCAATTAAGAGCACTAATATTTGCATTGGAACTAACTGACACGGGCGAGGCTGGTCTGGGGGAGGCGACCTCGCGATCCGTCCTGCGCGCGCTGTGCTGGGAGGGCGCGCCGCAGACACCGGGCAGCGGTGGCCTCAGCGGGATCAATCAATCCATTCCGGGTGAACTCCGCGCCCGCCCAAGGCAACGAGGAGTCGGGCTGCTTTCGCCGAATACCCGAAGCAACGCAAGCACCTTGGGCAGGGAGTGGGGACGCGCTCCGCTGCTCCGCCAGGCTCCTGGGGTTTCTGTCTCTTCCAAGCGCCTCCTCCCCGTCCCACTCTCCGCACTTACCTCCTGTCGTGGCCACCCAGTGCGGCTCGAGCACCGCGCGCTTGTCCCTGCGTGGCTTCTCTGGGGAAGTCCTCCGATCACCAGCCACAGCACTTGTAGCCTCCGCGCGCCGGTCTGCTCCGCGGGGTGGGCAGCGCCGTCTGTGCCGGCGGGGCGGGGCGGGGCGGGGCACTCCCTCTTGCGGAGCATCCCGGGAGATGTAGTCCAAGGGAGGCCTCCCTGCCTCCCCCAGTCTGTGTTCTCTCTGCCACCTGCTTGCTTTTGCCCTTCCTGAAGACCAGCTCCCGCTACAGCTCCGTACTCTTGCCTGGCACTTTAGAAGAAAGCGCCGGCTCCTAAACTCAGGGTTGAGGCTCCCAGCCTCAGGTATGGCCACAAGATTATGGAGGAAGGAGTGTATATTTAGTTCCAATTGTGTGCTGGTAATATGGATAGTTTATCTTATTTAATAGTCAGAAATCTTCGAAGTAGATTTTATTAATCCTCATTTTACAGATGAGGAAAGAGGCTCAGGAGAATTAAATGCCTCATCCAAGGTTACGAAGACAACAAACGGTAGCTAATAAATTGTATTGTATCTAGGAATCTGCTTCCAAAGACATTTCCTTCCCCAGAAAATCGGGAGAAATGTAACTATTGAGGGTAAGGATTATCCTGTTCCCCTATGCAGCCCCTGTGCCCAGCAGAGTGTCTGGTATCTGTTTAGTTATGAATAATAATGACCAAAAATAACAATAACATAAATAGCATTTATTATTGCCAGGCCCTCTTCTAATCATTTTAGATACATTAACTCATTTAATGGTCACAATTAATTTTTAAAGTCTTGTAAAAATTCTTATTTTTACAGAAAAGGAAACTGAATTACAAAGAAGCTGAGTAATTTGCCCAAAGTCGTACAGCTAGTACCTAGCAGAGGTGGGGCATGAACCCCAAAAGGTTGAAGCTACTGAGTTGTGACTCCCAGGATAGGACAAAGTAATTCCTTTGGGTCTCCATCCTCTTTTTAACCATAGTGGACCACTGCAGTCAACAGCCAAGGAGAAGGTGTGGTTTGTGGATCATCTCCAAGTTTTCAGCATCTCCTTTGGGGTGATTCTAGGGTTATTGATTGTTTTCATTTAAGAGGAGCAATAGAAGTGTTATAATATTTATAACATGTTGCTGCTTGTGAGTAGCTCACATGAATTCTGTATTGCTTTCTTTCAAATGATAGATCAATCGACTATAATGGCCATTTTGTTGGTTTCCCTTTATATTGATAGAATCCACAGTTTCAGAGTTCCACGGATTTCACAATCTAGCCCCTTTAAAACCTTTTTTCTCCATGACTCTTTTTACCAGTTAGACCCATTTGTTAATAAAGATGACATATGTGCTAGGGTTTTTTCTCCTTTGTTCATTACACTGTTCTCCAGTGAGAACATCCTTCCTCCATTCCCCTATTCCCTCCATCCTCCAAGGACTATCTCATCAAGCCACATTTGTGGGGGTGCATGCTGTTCTCTGTACTATATATTTAAAAGGAAACACAAAGACACCATAGGGTGTCTAAAGGAGAGCAACTAAGAAGTTGAAGAAACTTGCACTCACATTGAACAAGAAGACACTGAAGGAACCTGGCATATTTAGCCAGAAGAGGAGACTTAGAGGAAACAAAAGCTAGCTTTAAGTAACTGGAAGTTTGTAAAACAGGAGAGGAATTCTATATCATGGTTAAAAAGGGTAAAAGCAGAACCAATGACAATAATAGTATTTATTAGTCCTAATATGTTATCATCTTTAATTTTTATATCAACTCTATAAGGGAAGCAGTATTATTGTACGAATTTTACAATGTAGAAATTGAGGATTGGAAAGGTATAGTCTCTTTCCCAAGGTGTGAGAACTAATAACTGGCAAAGCCAAGATTCTAACTTGGGTCTCTCTGATTCCAGAGCCTGGATCTCTTTGCTACCATGCTCTGCTGAGCAATGCTTCACAATTATTTTCACAGCAGAGCATACATAAGAGGTGATAATATTTATTGCACTGTGATAAACACAAGCGGTTTCTCATGGCCATAGTCCTGGTGCTATGGCTATTTCCGGCTCTGTAGACAGCTAGGAGGGCCAAGGGAAAAAATAAGCCAGCACATCTGTAACACACTGGAGCACCCGAAGATGACGGACAGAGGGACAGTTGGCTCTGGATAGCACCATCAGATGTAATAAGGATGCTGATTTGGGGTTGAGTATGAGGAAGAACATTCTCTCTAAGAACTTGAAATGGGATGTCTCATGAAAGTGAATTCTGTATTACTGGAGAAAAAAAGCCATTTATTAAGGATGTCATAGAAGGGTTCATCTAGTTGGATGAGAGGACCTCTGTAGTTTCCCTGCTGAAATGATTCTAAGTTACATCTGTTTCATGAAGCCCTTTTCCTTCAATCCAGCCCTCGAAGATTCTGCTTCCGGGGTGGCCTGGTTGTGCAGAGGTTAAGTGTGCACGTTCCACTTCCGCGGCCCGGGGTTTGCTGGTTCGGATCCTGGGTGTGGACGTGGCACTGCTTGACAAGCCGTGCTGTGGTAGGCATCCCACACATAAAGTAGAGGAAGATGGTTACGGATGTTAGCTCAGGGCCAGCCTTCCTCAGCAAAAGTAGGAGGATTGGCAGCAGTTAGCTCAGGGCTAATCTTCCTCAAAAAAAAAAAAAAGATTCTGCTTCCTATGAGCTTTGCTAAGACTTTTCGTCATTGATGTTTTTTATATTTCTCAGCCACTGCCTTGTGACATTTCTTATATGTCTACGTGACTAATGCATAGTGTTTAACTTCTCACTTAGGTGCCAAAACCTCTACCGGCAATTGAAAGCTCCTTAAGGTCAGTATCCGTATATTAAATATCATGTTGCCTCCTCCAGAAAGTGCAATATTTCTGTTGAATAGAATGAGGGAAAATGACAAGACTGAACTGAGAGTGGAGATGATTATCCCTGTTATTCTGTCTCATTTCCTATTTTTATATATAGTACACTTGACTGTCTACATATTCTTGAGCACTAAAAAAATATCAACTCTGTGCCAGCGTACTACAAAATCTCCTTCAAAACTCTGAAGAAAAAGAATAAATGTGAACTGGCTGAGCTCCTGGAAAGAAAAGCTCTGCAAAAAATACTGCTTGCTGGAATAACTTCACCTCTCTCTCCTGTAAGTCCATGTCTAAAACTTTCCTCAAAATCTGACCCAAGAACATTTTTCAAGAGCCTTTCTTGTTCAACATCTTCAGCTTCTTGTTACTCTTCTCACTAGCATTCTAGTGGCATAATATACTTCCTTTTATTCTGTTATTTTACATCTATAAAAGTATTTCATGTATATTTCATGTATGTTTTATACTGCTTTTTAAGTGGTCTCTCTTCCCAGATAAAATTTAAGCTCTTTGAGAATCAATAACTTTCTATACCTTGAAGCTACACATGGTCATGAAACAGTAAAGCACATGGGCAACAGTGGTTCCTCAAAATATGCTTACAAAATGATTAAGACTAGTAAAATGATGATATTAAAGTCTAAGTAATAATTTTGATCTTACACCATTTTTAATATGTCTCATATTTTCTTGTTTATTTATATTCTGTGCGGTATGAGAGGAGCAACCATGATTACAGTAAGTTAAGCAGAGGAGAAATAGATTCTGAGAAGTAAATTTACCATGTGAATCAAAAAGTACAGGAACTTTTAATGATCAGCCTCTAATAATGATGACTGAGGACGTCTTCCAATTTTCTCTCTTCAGCAGTAGTAATAAGACTGATTGTAAATAAATATCCTTAGTGGATTTAGAGTTATCAGGAGAGGCTGGGTTGTAGGGAGGTAAGAAAGACATTCTTAGAAGTGACTGGATAGAGGTTCAGGCATTTAGTGGGAATAGTACAAGGACTATGACTGACTTTGTGCCCCAAGCTGGCACTTCTAAACAATGAAAGAAAAGAATAAAAATGACCCAAAATCGAAAGTAATGAAGATCTCATTTACTAACAAAATTCTAGGAACGAAAAAAGCCATATTAAATTTTAAAATTTCTTTTAAATAGGAACGTTTATAGTGGCCAGGCAGGCATGTTATTTAAATATATAAAGTGGCTGGATGCAGACAATAGGGGTGAAGGAAGACTGTAGCCAAATTGGGAGTAAGTGTTTTTCCTAAAGGGGGCAGTATCCTTAACTGCTTTACCTGATTTTTGTCTTGAGTGAATTCAGATATCAATAAAAGTCAGATATCCCAATTTTTATTCAAAAATTTAAAATTATTTAAATTTTTAAAACTATATATATGTATGGGTCAAAGAAAACATAACTATAGGAAACATTTGTTTCTAGTAATAGCAGACTAGGTGATTTAGACCCACTCACTGCTGAGGATAATTAGAAAGTCTGGACAAACTGTATAAAAATCACTTGCTTGAAGAAATGCAAATTTAACAAGATAGAGAAAAATGACTGGGCTAGAATCCAAAGAAAGAAGAGGCTCTAAGAGGATAGTAAGGAGCTTGGAGCTTCCTTTTACTGGAGGATGTTAGATGATTCCAGAAAAAACAGTTGAGAGGCTAAGAAGCTAAGAAGAGTAGAAATTGGAGTCCTGAGCCCACCAAGGGAAAGAGTCATTCCTTAAATCTGCTCCATTCCTTAAACTTTGGGTTGGAATCCTGAAAGGTTGCATCCTAGCAGTGTGAACCAGAAGTTACATAGACCCTTATAAGGAGTGCACCTCAATTTGTTAAGACGTCAATCCCTAAGATTTAACCAAGGTTATTTCAGAGTGCTAGGACACCAGGTACTTGGCAGAAGAAGCATTCTCTGAAAAAAAATACAGCATCATCTCAAACCAATTCTACGAACAATTTTGCAAATACACTGACACAATAAGAAATAACCATGACAAAGGTGAATTTGTAAAGGTCACATACTGTATAATTCCATATATATATATGGAACATATATATATATATATATATATATATATATATATATATATATATATAACATTTTCAGAATGACAAAATTATAGAGATGAAGAACAGAATAGTGGTTGCCATGAGTTAGGGATGGTGAGGGTTGTAGGGTGCGACTATAGCTCTAAGGGGTAGTATGAGGGAGATTTTTGTGGCGATGGAATAGTTCTGAATCTTAATTGTGGTGGTGGTTACATGAATCTACATATGTGGTAAACTGGCAATTTTCTGCTTTGATATTACATATAGTTACACAAAATTTAACTATTGTGGGATACTGAGTGAAGATGTCTGTGATATTTTTGCAACTTTCCAAGAATCTATAATTATTTTAAAGTAAAAAGTAAAACAAGCAAACAAACAAAACAAGCACAGCAGAAGATTAGATCACATGCGTGAAAACAAACAGAAGCGTAAACAGAGAAAGATCAATGGGAGGTTTCAGGTATTAGAGAATTTTTAATAACTATACTTACGGTGCTCTGTGAAATAAGACAAAATTGGGATTTTTGTCAGAGACTGGAAATGAGAAATGAAAAATACCATAATCAAAATTAAGAATTCAATGGATAAGGGCTGGCCTAGTAGCATAATGGTTAAGTTCGTTGCACTCCACTTCAGCAGCTCAGGTTTGAGAGTTTGGATCCTGGGCGTGGACCTACACTACTCGTCAGCCATGCTGTGATGGTGAATCCCATATTAAAGTAGAGGAAGATTGGCACAGATGTTAGCTCAGGACTCATCTTCCTTAAGCAAAAAAATAAATAAATAAAAGAGAGAGAGAGAGAATTCAATGGATAGATTAAGAGCTAAGAAACAATGAAGAGAGATTTAATGAATTGGAGCTAGAGCAGAATAAAGCATCTCAAATAAAGCACAAAGTGACAAGAGAATGAAAAATATGAAAGTGAGGTAAGAAACATAGAGGATAAACAGTCAAGTTTCAATCAGATATTCTTGTGTGCAAGAAGTAAAGTGTTTTCTCTTTCATTTTGGGAGGAGAGGAGAAGGCTCCTGTATATAAGCAGAAAAATCAGTTTTCTCTGTTTCTCACCTGTGATACAGACTTTGAAGTTTGTATGTGTACAACATTTGACTTGGCTTTCATTACATTGTCCCATGGGTAAAAATTGGGGCGTTATTTGAATTATATGATCATTATTTCCTTTTTGAGTGAATAATGGTAATTTGTCTCTGATCCAAATACCATGTGCACACTCAGGACAAAATTAATAATTATGAATATTTTAAAAACCCAACAGTAAGGATGAAGAAAAGAAGCTAGTCTCTAAAAAATACTGCTATGTAATTGTATAATTCCGTTTACAGTAAGTTAGTCAAAGAGGCAAAACTACACCAGGGTGTTTTGGGATATTGGTGAAACAATGAAGACAAGCAAAAATGAGGTTACCATAAATATCAAGGTAGAGGCTACCTTTGTGTCGGTGTCGCAATCCAATGTACACATCAGGATAGATGCAGAGAGGGCTGATGGCCACTCTGAGTTTATTATAACCAGCGTTTCAATATATAGATAGCTTACATCTGTTAAACATACACAGGTGTTCTGGACAATGTAATTAGCGAATGCCAAGAATTCTTAGTGATTTCTCAAGGAGCCCTCCCTTGGCCTCTGTTTTGATATTATCATGTTATTGCTGTGCATATATTTTATCTTGGAGCAGGCAAGGCCTCCTAGGCAACGGCCCCTCTGCTCCCCATATCGTGTCTCCATCTGTGCCCCCGGGCGACGGATGCCTGGCTTAGGTTGCCTCCCGCTGGAGGTCTTACCCGTCATTGGCTAACCTGCCTTCTCACCTCCGGGTCACAGTTTGTTGGCAAGCCTTTTCCAGTGATTATTAACCCTTCCTGCATCAGGGGCGGCTGCACTTTGCAAGAGAGGGAAGGAATAGTAATTTGGAGAAGGCAAAAGGAGAGGCTTCTGGGACACCAGCGTTGTTCAGTTTCTTGACCCAGATGTCCTTACATGGGCGTTCTCTTTGAGCTAGATTGTTGGAGATGATTCTCTTTATTTCATGCACTGTTATGTATGTAATAGTTAATAATAAAAAGATCAATATGCTTTTGGAGGGGATTCAGGTTTCAAGCGCCTGATTTGAATCTTTGCTTTAAAAGTTTATATCATAATCTGAGGATTTTGTTCTCCCATCTTAAGAACTTGAGGATGGTTTCCTCCAGCCTGGCTTCCCCTGACATATTGTTATCCATGGAGAGTGTGAGAGTATACAATCCTACAGTATTCCTGATACCCTACTACCATGGTCTTCTTTATTATTTATTCAAGGAATGTTTCAACTCCCTTCAACTCTCTCTCTATCCTTTATCACATCCCTTTCTAGAGATATGATCCAGTTTATGGGAAATTCCTTGTTAAGGGAATAAATGATACAATGTGAATATACGGGAAGAGTATCTAATGCAGAATTGGCAGGTCAAAGTAAACTCCTAGATGATATAATATCGAAGTGAGGCAAATATTGAAAGAAATTAGCCCTTTAAAGAATGAGGTAACATGATGAACAGTGGGTGACAATTTGGAAGTAAATTACTAGAATTGAAAAAACTTTAGTATGTCTACAATATGAAGTGTGAGGGGGAGAATGTCAAGTAATGATATTGAATTTTTCAGTAGAGGACAACTCCTCTTTGGAATTGTAAGTGAGGATAAGGTGTATGGACTGAATTCTAAAAACAACAAAGTGCCAATGATGGTTTTTAAGCAGGAGAATAATAAGATAATATTTGAATTTTAAAAAGATCATTCTGGGGAATAGATTGAAGATGAGCTAGCCTAGTGTAGTCAAATAGCTTGTAATAGTCACTCAAGCAGGAGATTTAAATATAAAGGTATAGTTAAGTTACAAGAAAAAGATTTATCAGGCATACATCAATCAGAAGGAAGCTGAAGTGGCTATATTAAAGTGGGCTTCGGGACACAGGAATTTACCAAGGATAAAGTGAAATAATAATGATAAAAGGGTCAATTTATCAAGAAGGCACAGCAATCTGAACTATAAATGCACTCCCTGCATCTCTTTGGGGCCACGTTTCCAGTTCTGGTTGATGGAATGTGTGTGGAAATGAAGTGTGTTAACTTCTGGGATGGGATAGTTAAGGTTCTGATGTTTCTGCCCATTTACTCTTCATGCCACCTGCTATCTGTGTGATGCTAAAATGGCCTTGAAGCCACAATATAGAAGCAGCCTGGGTCACTGAGTCACAGCTTAGAGAGCCACCTGATCCTTATTAGACTTAGATGTGAGCATAAAATAAACTTCTGTTGTGGCAGTGAGGTTTTGATCTTATTTGGCACAATAATTAGCCTTCTCTCCTTAATTGCAGCAGGCTAAAAAGATGCTCAAGAAGTGGACAGAAGGGATGTGATTATCTATCTATGTAGATAGTGGTTTAAATAATTCTTTTATTTTGCTTTCCTTTAATGTTAAAGGAAGTAAAGGTTTTATTTTACATTTTTAATATCTTAATTGTTATTATTGGTATTCTTTTAAGTGATATTATTCCAATACTTAAACTAAGTTATCTTTCTACTTGAATTTTCCTCTCCCATCCTCACTTTCTCCTTTCCTAGGAAATAAACAAGTTTGAAAAGTGTATAACACTTTACAGCTATATTTCATACTTTTGAGCCTATAACAGAGGAATAACTAAGTTGAATTCCGATAAATGCATAAATGTCTGTCTCTAGAGTAGTATTTCCCCGATAGGTTATGTATATATTAGTTCCATGGGATATAACTATATAACCAAATATTCCTGGAGGAAAAGATCCCACTCTAAATATTCAGCAGGCCTCATTTTTGTAGTACTTCTGAGACCCTTTAATTTGCTAACGCATATGATTTGAAATTCTAAGGGCAAAACATGTTTTTAGAGTTTTCTCAACCTTACAGGATTATGAATCTTTTCTTTTTCACAAAGCATCTTGTAGAACTAGTGTCATAAAAAATAAGTTTTGGGATACACTGCTATAAAGGAATGATACTTTTCACAGTCATATCAGATAAAAATATTTCATGTTTTGATTCATATTTTTCAAGGCCCTTTATGGTTCAACTCTGTTGTGCTACTATTGGACACCCGACATTAGCAAGTGTCTTAGGTGGTGGCTGTGTTTCATTAAATTTTTGTAATGTCATTAAATTTTATGGTATATGATTTGACTTTAGTGTTTCATCATTATTGTTAGTATCAGCATTAGTTTTCTGACTGTGCTTGGTTCTTCTTCCTTATTTCTCCTTCCTTAGTGTAAGCTCTCATCATCTCTTGTCTGAAATACTGCAATTACCTCGTAGGTAGTACCTTGCTGATAAGTAATCTTGAGGCTCTAATTCATACTTAACACTGCCCATGGATTGATCTTTATGAAGGAAAAATCTGATCATGGTAATCCCCTTCTTAAAATCCCATACTTCCATTGCCTAAATTTGTCTTGTTTAGTACTTAGTGGCTCCTTTCAAACCTTATCCTTCTTCAGTTCCAGGAAATTCTATTATCGTGTATTTAAATATTGCTTCCTTCTTGTTACCATAAGCCACTAAGCTCTCCAGCTAGCACTTCTCTTAGAGGCTGCAACTTCTAGATCTAGTCTCCTTCTCCTTAACCTCTATTTCTCTACTCTCATCTTTGTTTCCCCTTGTGTTGCATTCTGAAGGGATTCTTAGGTTCAATCTTCTATATGGGATACAGTGGCTTAGTAAGTGTGCTTTGGAGTTGACCGTTTTGGGTCAAATCCAGTGTTTATTATTTACTATTCGTGTGATTTTGAGTAAGTTTTATAAAAGTCCTGTAGTTCAATTTCCTTATCTGTAAAATAAGGATCATAATGTACTGCTTATTTGACTATTATGAGGAAGAATTAAATAAAATGTATGCAGAGCACAATGAACAGTGCTTGACATATAAGTGATCCAATAAATGTTAGTATATTATTATTTTTTATTTATTAATTTGCCTTTCAGCTGTTTCCATTATGCTGTTCAGTCCATCTATTAATTTTTAAAATTTCAACAGTTATGTTTTTCACTTCCTAACCATTTACTTATTTTCTTTTTCGTAACCATCTGTGCTATTTCTTATTTTATAAATGCAATCTCTTACCTTAACTCTCCATGGATATTAATGATACATATCTTCAAATTTATTATCAATATCAATTTTGATTGCTCTTTTAGCTATTTCTTGGACATAAGGTCTTCAATTTTGTCTCTCTTTCATGGGATGTCTTTCCTCCGATATTTGGCCATTTTTTATTGTGCTCATCTTCACAGTGGAGATTTTGTGTTGGATTTGCTGCTCCATCTGTTTTGGTAGCTTCCTTGTACTGGCTTCATATTTCTTCAATCACATCTTATCTGCTTTTCATGTTTTAGAAATTTCTCCTGATTCCTGCCCCACTGACAGTCCTATATATTTTTGAGAGAAGCTTATTTCAGACAAAATTCTTCATGACTTGGCCTTTGCCTAACTCTTCTTCCTCATCTCCCAACATACTCTCTAGCTTCATAAACTATATGCAATTCACTGAATATTCCCAGCTTTGCCCATAGTATTCCTTTTCCAAAGCTGCCTCCTCTACTTAAACTACCTGGTTCTGACTTTTGTTCCCCCAACTTGTCAGTATGGGTCAACTCTGCTAGAGCATGATGTTCTCTATAAACTTCTTTAACAACCCTTCCCAACCCTGGGTAGAATTGGCCATTACTTTCTTGGTACCTCAGCCTAATCTAGCTCTTATACTCCTATCAGAGCACCAGTAATATATTATTATCTTTATTTGTCTACATGTGTGAAAGGGGAGAACATTAGTCATAATTTAACCTTAGATATCCAACCTCTGCTTCCGTTCTAAAGAGGGCATATATCAAGTTGTGTCTTTCAATTTGCTGAGCTGGGTGATACATAAAAGTGCAAACTTGGAAGCTGAGAAAGATTTAAATGGTACTATATAAGGAAAGAGGTAGGGGGAAGCAGAGTGGGAAGGAGGCTGAAATCGCACACTGAGAAGCTGGAAGAGAGGGACTTTGGAGGAGGAGGGAGAGAGAAAAAACACAGTGAAAGAAGATTAGGGAAGATTCTTTATGAGTAGGATGGGAAGAGGAAAAAGAAACAGGATGGCTAAAAAATTTTTTGCGTAAAATGGATTTTTGGGTCCCCAAATTCTTGAGCCTGATATATTTCGAGTCGGGTGTTTTGTTTGTTTGTTTGTTTTGGCTTTGGTTTGATTGGGGTTTTTTGGTTTTGTAATTTAGAAAGCTAAAACTTTGCGTATAAATATATTTCGTAAAATCTTCAGTGGGCTCTGGTGCAGCACCCTGTGGTCACAAACCTTAATATCTTTTTTAGCAAAAAGTATGTATATTCACACTAGTCTGGAGAAAGAGTGTAAGTAGCCTTTCGTAAGTTCAGATTTGGTTTTGCTGCCAAATGAGTTTACTACAAATTGCTGAGAATCCCTTTGGTTTTAAGAGTTTCTTGGATTTCAGAATCACGACTAAGCAATTGTAGCTCTATGTAACTCTTGCTTTCACCTCCCCATCAGATCCTCCTGGTCTTGACTGGGCTCACTCACACGTCTGTGGTCAAATGCTGGGTCACTGATTTGTCTGGGATAGCCTGACCTGGGACAACTGCTTGCCTCTTGTTCTGCATGATCTCCCATCCTCCAGCTGACTAGACCAAGCTAGTTCACAGGGTGGCAGCAGGATTCCAAAACAATGAGTGGAAACACACAAAACCTCTTGGGGGCTAAGCTCAAAACCAGCACAGGATCATTTCTAAGGCATTATTTTGTTAAATCAAATCACCAGCCTATCCCAGATTCAAGGAATAGGAAGTCCTTGATGCAAGGACCTACAAAGTCACATTGCTAGAGATGGAGAGCAGTTAGGACCATTTTTGAAATCAAGCTACCATAATAACAAATACTGAGTCTGAACATAAAGTGAGAATGGGTGGAGAACTGATGCTATCTATACCCAGTGAAGTATTCATTGGTTGCCTTACTAGTATCAAGTTTCCACCATTCTCTTTTGTAACAGTACTTGGATTTCCCTCTAGGAAACCATCTTTCTCTTCTGTGTTGTAGCTTTGTGGTTTGGAGGATATTGACTTTATCCTCTGCTCAAGGGCACAAATCAATAAGTCTAATCACATTCCCTCAGGCTACAGCAATTGGTTCAGAGAAAGGAAGGAACCAGTCTCAAACCAAATCAAACACGGTACTCTCGTAGCCACAACTGGCTCAGAAATAGTCCAATCGAGGTAGAGTGCAAAATTTTGATCAATGGTTGAGGATAGAGGAAGGATATAGTCCCTGTTTCTGCTGAGAACCACAAGGTAAGTTAGCCTGAGGATAAAGCTGACACACAGGAGAGAGGAAGAGGCTAAAGAATCACAAAGAAGCAGAATGAAAGTCAAAGTTAAACCCTGCTGAATTTCCTCTTGCCTTTGAGCTTCTTAATCACTTGAGTCAACAAATTACCGACTTGAGTCGGGTTTCCTCATACCTATGAAATCATCCAAATGTGATGTATTTTCATACATTTTCCTATCTCGTTAGACTCCTTGAGGTAGGTATGAGGTTTAATTTATTTCTGACTCCTCATTTAGAGCATAGTCACTATCTCATCATAGGTTTAAAATAACTGTTTGGTTAAGGATCCTGTATAATCTGAAGGCTGCTATAACATGGTTCTCCAGTATGAATAAAGTAGAAGCAATATCTATAAATAAGAACAAAAGGCAGTAAACAGACCCAACTCATAGGGTTCAGTTTATATTTATAAATGAATGTTTTAATCAATTGATAAATGAACTTAAACCTGAAATTTATCTTTCCATATGCTTCTGATATAGACTATATAATGATAGCTAAAACAAAAAGCTTCAAATAAATGCCTTTGATTAAAAAAAAAAAAAAACCTGAACACCAAAAAGCAAAAAGCTCCTAACCAAAAAGAAGGAAATCTTCCATAAAGGACAATCCAATAATTTTTTATGGGTAGGTGGTTTCAGAATAAGAGTAAGAACAGGAAAATAGACAACAGAAGAATTGAAGAACAAGCTCATAGTGAAATATCATGAACATGGCACTTCCAAAAACAGCATTCTTATTTTGTAAAATGTATATGCTAGCTAAGCCTAATTTGCTAAATTCTTATTAACATTTTGATTTCAGTGTTCCAGGAAAAGAGAATTTGGTTATCTGGCAATGGTTGCTGCAAAAATTAACTAGAAGGAATGCTTCACTAAAATGAGAACTAAACAGCAATGTGGAGTGTTAGTTCTGTGAAACAGAGCCAGAACTCTTACATGGTAAGAATTCTGTCTTTCTTTGATCTTCATGGGAATTAGAATGTAACATATGTCTCAGCCTGCAAGACAAAACCCATCCTTTCAAAAATCAAGACAAAGTAACTTTAAGCAGCAATAGAAATAAAGCCTAAATATTGGGGAAAAAACCCTATTAGTGAACTGTGAAATATATAATGAAAGAGTCTAGAGGCTGGCCCCGTGGCCGAGTGGTTAAGTTCGTGCGCTCCGCTGCAGGCGGCCCAGTGTTTTGTTGGTTCGAATCCTGGGTGCGGACATGGCACTGCTCGTCAGACCACACTGAGGCAGCGTCCCACATGCCACAACCAGAAGGACCCACAACGAAGAATAGACAACTATGTACTGGGGGGCTTTGGGGAGAAAAAGGAAAATAAAAAAAAAAAAATCTTTGGGGCTGGCCCCGTGGTCCAGCGGTTAAGTTCGCGCGCTCCGCTGCAGGCGGCCCAGTGTTTCGTTGGTTCGAGTCCTGGGCGCGGACATGGCACTGCTCATCAGGCCACGCTGAGGCAGCGTCCCACGTGCCACGACTGGAAGGACCCACAACAGAGAATATACAACTATGTACCGGGGGGCTTTGGGGAGAAAAAGGAAAAAATAAAATCTTTAAAAAAAAAAAAAAAAAGAGTCTGTCACTGTGTATAATCAATGTCACTGTAATATCCGCTATGACATCTATCTATCAAAAATACTGCAGACATAATTAAGTGGATCATTACAGTATACTGTATCTTCCCCTCACTGTGGGGGCAGACTAAGTAACTTATGCCAAATTCTCTTAACCCACCAGAGTCCTCATTTCTGTTTTTATTCATCTATTAAATTCTTACGTATTCTTTATAGTCATATCAAATGAGAATATTGCATGCATTTCTTCAAGATTTATGGTTAGGATAATAAAAACAGATGTTTTCTTCGAATAATACCAAATAACATGAAATTGGAAATTTCAAGTACAGGGCAACTTAATTTGTCCACCCTTTGCCCAGCTATAGTTGGTGATTTTTTTTTTTTTTTTTTGGATTACATTGCAGTCTGCACATCATATTTATTGCTTTACACATTTAGTGAAACTTATTGAGTGTACAGTCTGGTCAGGCACTATGCTAGATGCTGGGAATTCAAAGACTGAAGGACATATGATTAATATCTCTACTTTCAAGTTTTTCCCAATATAGTATGGGCTAGCTTGTAGAAGAAACATTTCCTTTATCTTACCTGTCTTCCTAAAAATGCCAGAGATGTCCCAGTGTTTTAGTCCACAGCAATTGTTCCTCTGTATTAAATGTCTTGCAGCCTATTTATCTACTCTCAAGATGCCTTAAACATCTCCAGAACTTAACCCAATTACTCAATTGAATCACTTTAGATCCCTGGCATTCTACGAAGTAGAATGTGCTGATAATCTTCTATAAATTAGGAAATTCCTTCCTCTGTCTTCTCTCAACAACAGTGAAGATCCAAGTTCTCTTCAGGGAAGATAGGAAGAAACTACCTTAAGATCATCAGAAATTCAAGCATTCATTTGATTCTCAAGCTAAATCAAAAGGGAAATAGTTGGCACATTTTATCATAGAAATTATAATGAAGTAAAAGACTTCAAAGTCATTCTCCTTCCATCTAGCTGTGAATTAATAGTGAAAGACACTGTTACAGGCCTTTTATCCTTATAAATATTTTAAATTTCGTGACCAGATGTGCTTGCTATTTTTCTTTTAATTGAGCAGTGATGACCAATCACTGAAGTGAGTTAGCACTTCTGATAATCTCAAGGGGTTTTTCTGCTTCTCAGCTACCCCCAAAGAAGCTGACTCTCAATTATTTGATTATTGGAGGGAGGGATAAGTTGATTTCCAATTAATGCATATTTTCAGATGTTTGCGTAAATGTGGATAATATCATTTTAAAAAGAATCTTGTTTTCAGGAGATAAAACGATTTATATTTGGAAATGCGTGATCCAGAAATGTGTGAATGTCATAGTCAAGTATTTCAGATCTTGAATCTGTTCTTTCTCATTCTTAAAAAATAAACTGAATGTGAATTTTTACTGCCTCTCTTGAATAACTTAAATGTCGTAGAGCTTTAGTCTTGCTTCAGTGCTCCCATAATCCTCTGCTCGTATCTCTGCAATGACATTTACGACGGTATTTGTCAGTTTCATTTCCCATCTCTCCCGGCAAAATGTGAGCTCCTGTAGACAGGAAATAAGGTTTATTCATCTCAATATCTCCAGTGCCTAGCAATGTGTGGTACCCAAAAGTCAAAGCATATTGAATAAGAAAGGAAGAGTGTGTGGTTCAGGGAGAGGAGAAGGGAGGGTGGAAGGAAGGAAATATGGAGGAGAGAAATCTAACAATCAACATGTGGAAAAACATTTTAATAATATGGTAGGAGATGGTTAGAAACTCTCTATTGTAATATCTACTTGGCAAAATCATGATTTTTGCTAAAAACTTAACATGGTAGATTTGTCAAAGAGAAAAAACACACTGAAGTAGAAAACTGCTTCAAACATGTAACAGGGTGAGCCTGACATTAGTAAACTCTTTAAAAGCACAGGGGCTCAAAAAGGCTATTTTATTATGAAGTCTCAAAAATACTACAAAAATAACAACATGAGCTTGGGCTATAACAACTTGACCTCAATGTTTATACTTCTTGTGGCTGTTTAAGATGAATAGTCACAAGTTTTTTGACTTGACCAAGAGATGGGATCTCTGTCCTTTCTCCTTGAATCTGTGTGGGGCTGGGTATCATTGCTAATGAATAGGATGCAGCAGAAGAGACTTTGAGTGACTTTCAAATCTGGGTCAGAAATGAGTATGCAGCTTCCTTCTTGTTAACTGGAACGTGTGGAGCCCTGAGCCTCCAGGTAAGAGGTCTGAGCACTCGGAAGCCAATATATGGGAAAGCTATGTGGAAGTACTCAATGGACATCCCAGCTGATCTCCCAGTGTACAGCTTCCATCTACTGTCCTCCCTGTGAGTGAGCCTCTGGGACATTCAGCCCCATTGAGCCTTCATATAAATGCAGCCCAGATGTTATTTGATGGCAACCACGTGAGAGACTGCAAGAAAGAAATGTCCAGCTGAGGCTTTCTGAAGTTCTGAGCACAAAATTGTGAGCAAAATAAAATAGTTGTTTTTGTCTGCTAACTTTTTGTAGTAATTTATTGCAAAGTAATATTAGCCAGAACACTGTTAATTATAGAACCTTTAATCAAGACCTACTTAAAGCACTTAGCAATTGGAAGATAGGTAAGACTGTTTAATAACATTTTTCAGGTACAAAAAGAAAGTTTAAAAGGATTTTGTTTTAATAGAATCTAAATAGTTTATATTATGAAGATGAACAGCTAAATAAAGGAGAATATTGGCCATGTTTATGTCATTTAAAAAGTCTGAAATAGTGAGTGCAGTCACGTGCTGCATAATGATGTTTCAGTCAGCAATGGACTGCATATATGACGGTGGTCACATAAGATTAGTGCCTTACAGCCTAGGTTTGAAGTAGGCTATACCATCTAGGTTTGTGTAAGTGCACCCTATGATGTTCATATACCGAGGAGATCGCCTGATGCATTTCTCAGGATGTATCCCCGTCGTTAGGTGACGCATGACTGTATTTGTCACAGAGTTGATTGATTTACAAGGCAAACTCAGATAAATTTTTGGTTAGCCCCACTACAGTTAACATCTCATCTTTAAACGTTTGTAAGATTCATAATGACAGTTACAGTTGAGATATGTGTCATGGAGAAGCAAGGGGGGAAAAAAACAAGAAAAGCTCACAGAACAAAAAGCCAGGTAATATTTTAGACAGAATTAGTAAAAATGCTATTTCATGTATCAAGCAAAGATTATATAAGTAACATAAAACAAGGATTCTTAAAGATAGTCATTAAGGCATCATTCTCGGACAAATATTTTAAAAGAGGTTGCACATGGTCATAAAGAAAGAAAAAGTTAATCCTCAAAAGAACCTGATGAATTTTTTTAACCCCTACAAAGTCTTCAAGTTGTCCTAAGAATGGCTGCAGCTTTTTCCTTTTTTATTGTGTAACAGTTTAATGTGGAGTCTGTGGTAATCGACTGATATTGAAAAAACCTCCCCTTGGCAATCCTGGATCTTAAATATTTTTTGAAGCCGGAAGTAGCTCACAATATGGCAAAGTCTAGAAATGAATGTAGCACAGATCTTTCCTTCTGGGAAGAACATTAATTCTGAGAATGAAAGTTCAGGACATTTAGCTTATGTGAATTGGCAGAAAGCTAATGTTCTCTGGGGAAATTTTAGTATATTGGCAATAATTATAATTGTCATAGCTCGGATTTTATTCACATCGTGTGAGAAGAAATGACATTGCAAAGTTATTTAAAGCACTCTCAGGCTTTCAAATTACTTCAGTGTTTCCTGCTATCTAGTTCTCCTGTTTCTTTGGGTCTTCCTCTTAGCACTTTTCAATTTTGTCCCCTGATTTTTTGAAAATAATATTTTATTTTTATCAAAGTATTATATTCAAAGAAATATTTGCAAAAAAATTTAATGTAAATAGCATTGAAAGACAAAAATATGACATTCACTTGATTCCCTTGTTCTCTTTAGGGACAACTGTTTTCAACTCATTTAGCTTATTTTCTGTATGCTTATCTTCATAATTTAAAAAAACATGTATATAGTGCCTTTTCTTTCGTCATCAAAAAATATTCTATTACAATATATAAGGATTTAACTCACATCTCCTCCTCTCCTCCCCTACCCCTGACGTCAGCTCAATATATTCCAATCTTTAGTTAAAAGAATATTCAGTGTTTTCACTATTATGACTACGTAAATATTGTTCATGCTGAACCAGGTAGAATATTATGATGCTTTTGATTTCTTATAGGATTTTTTTCTCCTGTATTTACTAAAGTTCCAAAATTTTGTTAGTTTGTTTTTCACTTAATTTTCTTTGAAGATCTGACTGAGTCTTCTACACTTTCCAATAGCTTTTTAAAATGCCTCTCAGTACAATTTTTTTGACAGTCAAACATGTCAGATGAGTTATTAGTTCCAGGTATTTTTCCTGGAAACAGTTTTCATGTTCTGATCTAAACAGTTTGCTCTCTAGGCCAGATAAACGTCTTATTTTTCCTGGAATTATTGTTTACTTCTATCTTGGAATTGCCTTTCCTTCCACCCTTTGTTGATTCACCCTCCTCCAACCCAAGATCTCTTACGTATTATCCTAGTTTAGAGTCAACTTAAGTAAAAACAAAAGCAAAAAACCTTCCCTCAAAATTGCTTAAATAATGGAAGTTTCTTTCTTTCATGTAAGAAGAATCTAGTAGTAGATAATCTGGGCTGGTGCTGTGCCTTCACAAATATCAAGTACTCAGGCTCCTATCTTTTCCTCTATCATACTTACCATGTTGCCTCATGGCCCAAGAGAGTTGCCCAGTCTTCATCCATCACGTGTTCATTCCAATCAGTATCAAGGAGGAAGGCTGAAAAAGATATGCCTCCTCTTTTAAAAACCCTTTTCTTAACCGAAACATAGTCCCTTAGCTGTACCAACTTGCAAGGAAAGAATTCTTTTGGGAAATAAATTCTTTTATCTGAGCTGCAATATTCCCATTTAAATTTGGAATTGTATTATCAAGTACAAAGTGTGTAATGGATATTGGAAGCCAACTACCACATCTGCCATAATCAGCGTCATTGGAAGGAGGGAGAGGAATCAGGAATGGGCTGACTGACAAGTCACACTGTAAAGTAGGCTGTGTGATATCTTCAGCCAACACCAGGGGAAGCTTGGGAGCTAAAACAGCTCCTCAGAGATGTCCCTTTGGGGTCATAATAGCTGGACATTTATGTCCCTGTTCTGTCAATCATTAGATGAGGGTTGCTCTGGGAAGCATATGATCTTGAGTGAAGCAGCTCTCCTTAGCTAAAGCGATCTCTGAAGAGACTGCCACTGTCTTTGACAGCCCTACCTACCCATTTTTTTTTTAATCCTACTAGGATAAAAAATACTTCTCTGAAAGATAATCTGGAGAGCTCAGCTCCATTATTATCACCAACCACATAAGACTACTTTCTTCAAAATATTTTAAAAGGTCTTCTTAGCTAAGGTAAAAGTGGATAGGAATCCTTGAGTGCAAGTTTAAAACAGGATCATTGAGTGATACAAAGCAATACTACTGAGGACTATCTCTGAGTATCCCTAAGCTCTTTGAGTATTGTAGAAAATCTAAGATAAGATCTTAATTGACATCTTGTGAGAAAGTATATTTAAGAATCCATGCTTCTAATACCACTACTTAGAACCTATCCCCTGTTCTGAAAACTGGAGCTTCCTCACTGGGAACCAGGAGACAAGCCTAATTCTAACTATAGTATCTTCCTAAGAGAAGTCCCATGTTCCCATTCTGGGCAAACCCTTGCCTGATATGCTGTTTACGCAGTACCCTTTTGACTCCTTTATATTCCTGCATATACACAGCGATGCACAATGGTTTATATGAAGTGTCTTTGCCTCATGATCCCATGAAGCCTGCCCAGTTGCCCAAGCCCTTGACATCATCTAAAGACATTTCCAGGGGTCATCATTCCAATATCATCATCCTCTTGTCCAGGTTTCATTAATACTGTGCCTTGTTTCTATCTGCCACATTTTTTGATGTGTCATTCCCCAAATGCTCCTATGGTTTCTTCTTCTTCCAAAATTATAGAAAATATCAATTGATTAAAGAAAATAAACTTTAAATATTTATTATTCCTAACTCTCTCACTTTCCAAGTTGTTTGGGTCCTAAGGAAGATACTCTTGGTTATTCAGAGGATTGGTAGCTGAAGATGTGAACAATGATGGTGAGTGAAGAATCAATGTACCTCTTCTGGCCACTTCCTTGTCTATATAATTCTTCCTCCAGGAGAATCATTCTAATGAGCTTTTCCAATTTTACAAATATAAGGGTTCTAGGCATTCATTATCTTAGGGGAATGATATTATAAGACAACTATTGGCTTGAGAAAGGATATTCCTCTGAGTAACAGCCCTGGATATGTGGCTCTGGTTGCTAGGGAAGAGGTGAATAAACATACCTCAGCACCAAGGACCCTTTTCTCTCAAAGTTCAAGCACTATTCTGATGGAGGGAGATGGTGTCACTAATGTTTAATGGCTGGAAAAGAAATCGAGGCCTTGAAAGAAAGCTCATGTGGGAAGGAGAAGTCTGGACTCGTGTCCCAGGTTCAATATCTAGACTTAGGTGTTGATGCCAAGGGCTGTGTTCAGTTCAATGTTCTAGTGGTTGAACTGTCATCTTGAAACCCAGATCTTGAGCACCACTGTGACCTATTCAGAACTGGGACCAATTAGGGAATCACTGAAGCGCTGGACTTGGCAGGACCAGTGTTAAGTCCATCACTGTGGTAGAGACAGAAGCAATACAGACAGAAAGCTGGGCTTTACTGACAAACTAATCTGATTTTTACATTTTGTATGCCTAGTGTTTGAAAGCAGAACAGACTCTTTTGCAACCATTAAAGCACAAGAGTTCTTAAATAATTTAGTGATAGAATGTGGCCTCAAGAAGGAGATTCTTAGCTTCCTGCTTATTTGATGATATGAAGATAGAATTAATTAATTTAAAAATAAAATAAATGTGACTGTTAGGGACTGAATGTTTGTTTTCTCCAAACATCATATGTTATAGCCCTAATTTTCAGTGTGGATATATTCATAGATGCAGCTTTTTGGAGGTAAAGGTTAAATGAGGTCATAAGTGTTGGGCCCTGATCTGATAGGATTAGTGTCCTTATAAGAAGAGACACTGGGGGATCTCTCTCTCTCCACCGTATGAGAACATATCAAGAAGGTGGCCATCTGGAAGTCAGAAGGGAGCTCTCACCAGGAAGCAAATTGGCCAGAATCTTGATCTTGAACTTCTAGCCTTCAGAAGTGTGAGACAGTAAGTTTCTGTTGTTTAAGCCACCCAGTCAATGATATTTTGTTATGGCAGCCTGAGCTGACTAATATAGTGACCACATTTGTAATCTAGGGTAATGAAATAGGTCATAATAGTCACATCGAAATAATGAAGAATTTTTTTCTTATTTTATTGTTTCTTATCTTATTATTAGAGGTATGGAGTTAAGTTGAGCAGGAGAAGATGTATACAACACCACAAGTAAAACCAGGAAGTTGTTTGTAATGCTTCCAGACACTCACATGGAAGCCAAACAGAAGTAAGAATTTAAAGAACAATTCTGAGTCCTGGTGACCTTGTTACTCAAGATCAGCTTAATATTAGATACAGTTGGCCATCTGTTACCCTAGGCTAATTAATATGACACTTTAAAAGACCAACCAGAGGAGCCATCCCAGTGGCATAGTGGTTAAGTTGCACACTCCACTTTGGCAACCCAGGGTTTGCAGGTTTGGATCCCAGGCATGGACCTATGCACCCCTCATCAAGCCATGCTGTGGCAGCATCCCACATACAAAATAGAGGACGATAGGCACAGATGTTAGCTCAGGGCCAATCTTCCTCAGGAAAAAAAAATCCACAAAAACAAAAAAGACACAAAGGGCACTGTTGGTGATAACATGGCTACACAGAGTGACAAGGGAAATGACCCTTCCAGGATCAATGCAGTGATTCACTGACATCTGAGCAATATTACTTTCTAATTCTCTACTTCTTACTTTAGCGACAATCTGAAAGAATACAAACATCATGAAAAGCCTTACTGAGCTTAGGATGTGGCAATTTATTATTCATTTCCAGTTAGCATTGAGAGAAAGCAGTTTTGATTCAAGCCTGATTTCTTAGTCATTTGGAAATTTTAAGCACTGGAATGTATCTTTTGAGGGAGATTTTGAAAATGAGGCTTTTTTTTTTTTTTTTTAAGAAAAAGAAAGGCTGTAATTCATTCCTCTGGATAAGTTGTGACCTGCTCGGTTCTCTCTCCTTGTAGCAAGTCGTAGGTTTTAAATCAGCTAGGTATAGGTTTGATTCTGGGCTCCACCACAGCTATATGACTGTGAGTATGTTTCTTTTGCCTTATCTGTAAAGTATGGAGGATGATTGTGAAGATTAAATGAGAGCATACATAGAAAAAGTTTAGCACAGGGCCTGGAACACAGCAGCCATTGAATAAATCATAGCTACTGCTGTTGTGAAGATTCTGCTGATGCTGCCGATAGTGATGAGTACACTAAGGCAAGAGTAGAAAGAGCTTCCTTCCTGTATTTGTCATATTCACTCAACATTTATTCCGCAAATATTCATGAAGCATCTACCATGTGTCTGACTCTGGGCTAGACACCTGGTGTAAAGAAATAAACAAAATAGATATGACTCCTGTGTTCATTGTGCTTATAGACTAGTATGAGGCAGATTTTAAACTAAGAATAATAAACATAAATATAGAAATGCAAATAGGGATAAACTTTCTAAAAGAAAAGTTCACTGTGCTGTGGGAGAATACGAAAGGGAAATGAAGACTGAGGGGTGAAGATGGGCCTCTTTGAGGAAATATTGCTGAAACCTGAAGAGTTAGAATGTGATAACAGGCAAATAACTTGGTGATGAGCACTTCAGGTAGAGGGATAGCATGTGCAAAGGCCCTTGGGCAAGGAAGAAATATGTGTACCTGAAGAACTGCAAGAAGGCCAAGAGGCTGAAATTTAGTTGAGGGGTAGGGAGAAGTGGTATGAAGTTAAGAGGGAAAAGTAGGCAGGAGCTATATTGGACAGCTAAAGACTAGGGATAGTCTTAAATGCAATGAAAAGTCATGTTATAGAAGAGAGACATGATCTAGTTTACATGTTTTCAAAAACACTTTGACGGCTTTATGGATAGTGGGGTAGAGAGATGCAGGAGCAGAACAGAATGATGACCAGTTAAAAGCTGTTCTGTTATTCCAGGGAGGGTATAATAGCAGCTTACGGAAGCTTGATGGCAGTGGAGAAGGAGATAAATTAATATTATGTAGATTGCCTGGCATATTATATTATCATTATCATAATTAGGAAAATATGATATGCAGCTGAGGATGTATATATCCATCTTTGTATATGTATATATATACATCCTCAGCTTCATATTACATTTACAATAATTATGATAATAATAATATGATATGTCAGATAATTTATTAAGCTTTCAGATACATTATGCCATTTAATGCTTAGAACCTCTTTAAAAAGTAGGTACTACTTTGTTAATCCTCCTGCTTTTAATCGGTAAAACTTTTAACAGAAAAGTTGAAATAACTTTCTCAAGACCACACAGGTAGAAAGTAGTGTTGCTGGCCTCTGACCTTACATGTGTCTTGATTCTTAAACCCATAGCCTTAAGGATGACTCTATTCTGTGCTTGCCACCTGATGTAGAGAATATGTGTAGATTTTATCCCTCTGTGCTTGCACCAGGGATCCCTTTCAGCTTCTGAACCCTCAGGCTTTGGAGTGACCGTGGGGACAGTGGCTGCGCCAGGAGCATTTGTCTGAGGCAGCTGCTGTCAATTTTAAATCTGCTCCAACGTCATTGTCACGCGTGGCTCTAGGAGCTCTCCTCCAGAGTGCTCTAGTGTTTCAGAAAAGTGGCCTTGATAGCAAGTGAGAGGAATCACCAGAGCTGCACCCTTGCACATTAGGAAAAGTGGAATGGTAATTGCTTATGTTGCATGATGCTGCAGAGAATCAAGCAGAGGACGTGGAATACGTGTTTTGAAAGGAACGTGGAAGATCACCAAAGCAGAAGTGTTTTAATGAGAGGAGCAGGGTACAAAATCTGAGCAATATCAGGTGGTGCGCAAAGATCCAGAGCAGATCACTAACAGGATATGCTTTTTCAGGGAGAAGGAGATAGGTGAATAGACTAATAAATAAATAAAGTATAAAGATTTTGACAAAGTTGCAGAGAGGAAACATGCAAAAACATGTCAGATGTTAGAGAGTTGAAAGTACAGCAATAATTGATACCACTATTGAAAGGTTACTACTTGCAATTAAATGTGTCATCGCATTTAATTCACTCTCACGATAACACTTCTTTACCGAAGTTCAAAGATACCAAGAAAATTGCCTGTATTAAACAGCTAATAAGTGGTGGAATCAGGATATTATGTCTGTCTGCTTCCTATGTTGAACTCTAATACTGTATTCTCCTGACACAAAGAAGAGGAGAGGGGCATGGATTTTGAATGAATCCTCTGTACGATTCTTGTCTCTAATCCTAAAGGAGAAGGAAGCCCATAAAAGAGAGCACAGAAAAGGAGAAGAAAGTACATTACCTGTATAGGCTTTAGAATGACCTCTCTAGAAGACAACCACTCCGGCTGAGAGATTAAAGTGAAGGCTGCAAAGCTTGACAAACTGCGCAGGCAAATCCTCAAAGGCTGGATCTCTAGTGACAGAATGAGGTTTCTTGGGAGTTACTGCAGATCCCAGACAAACGATAGAGCATTTTGAATCATGCAAGGGGAGTAAAAAGAGGGATGAGATTTCTGTTCTTACTGTCCTCTTCTTTAGTTTGACATATTGTGTGCGGGGTGGGAGAGGATTTACACTAGAGCTTAGAAATATTAAAGTGTGCAAGATGTCATCAGTCAGAATTTAACTGATTGCCATTTGCTCATGGGGGCCTATTTCTGGTGAGATGATAATGTATTATCAGTACTGAAGAGCCTTTTGGATCAAAGGCAGATGCTGTTTAAAGAGGAAGATAGCGGGCTCCTGAGGTCTGGGACTTGCCAAAGTCACATAGTTATTTGCTGGTTACAATGAGAGCTGCCATTTATCAAGCACTTCTGAGGCGAGACACTGTTCTAAGAGCCTCCCATACTTTAATATGATTTCATTCACTTCCCATAAAACCTCATATACTAGGTGCTGTAATTATAACAAGTCCCATTTTACAGATAAAATGGAAGCAGAGAAAGGTTAAGAGATTTGAGATTGTACTGCTGGTAGGTCTTACAGGTAGGACTTGAGCCTAAGAAATTTGTCTGTCTTATAAGTCCCACACCTGTTTTTCTCAGTGTCTATTTGGTTTTGGGTATATGCATTTCACTTGCTCTAACATTCTAGAATTCCTGAAGTACGTATGCAGAATACTCTCTTTTTTTGAGACCCTCCTCATTTTGCTCATATTCAAAAATCATTTTTTAAGCAGCACCGAAAATTAATTGGCTCCAAAAAACCTTCTTTACTGTGGAGCACACTACAAAAGTCTTGTTTTCTTATATATGTAAAACAGAACCCTAGATAGAAACTTAGGGATTGAAGTACTTATTGCAGAACTTAATACACAAAAACACACATTAAACTTTGTTCAAAGAGAATAGGTATGAATTGCTATACTTAAATATGTCTAATTCAGTAAAGATTTTTAACTTTTCCTTTAAAAAAATTTACACATAACTTTCCCTCTCTGAGGGGGTCTGCTGGGGATTGGCTTGATTAAAAGTGTCGTAATGGACTGAGACTCAAAAGAGAGTCCTTTCTCTCAAAGCTGTTGCCAATGATGACATGAGAAGATGAGGCAGAGCCAAAGGTTAAGAAGGTGATGCATTCCACTAAGCCAGAGAAGGAAGGCCAAATGGGCCACTAGATTAGAGACTAAAAACGAATATGGAAAGCTGGAATCTAGTGTCCCCATGATTAACTAGAAGTAACAGTCATGGTAAGGAAGAATTACCTGGACCAGTTGGTGTTCTCACTGATGCTTTTACATGGAGGCTGCTGCTCAGCATTGCTTGGGAGGGCTGACTCTGTTTTAAGGCAGCAGTGGGTCAAGTTGAATGTCTGTGGCTCCGTTTTGAAAATATGTACAAGTGTAAAGAGAATATGGAGTAGAATGACAGCATACTCTCCTTTAGTCAACTGTGACCGTTTTTCCTTCAAAAATTTACTTTCCTCACTGTACATTTTCTTGCTTTCTCTGTTCTCTCATCACAGTCAGTAAAGTCATCTGAATCTTCCTCCCCTACACCACACATGGCATAAATGAAATATCTGTCTTTCTACTCTCAGAGGCCTTTCTATAGCACACAGTAGAGCCAGTGGGAGACATGACCTTTTATGATTTCAGCCAAAAGTATATTAAATCAAATGGGAGCCAAAAGAATGTTGTCAGTGTATTAGTTAAGAGCAAAGGCATGGGCTCGACAACCTGGGCTCCACCTATGCTCTACTACTGACTTCTAGGTGCTCTGCAGCTCTGACTGTGTGCCCATGGGCAAGGTCATCTGATCCAGAAAGTGTTATACTCATTCCAACTTCATAAAGTCGTTTGGATAATTGAGTTAGGGAATGCAAATGAGGTTTGAGCACAGTAGGCACTTAATAGATGGTGACTCATTTTTATTGATATTATTACTATCATTAAAAATGGTCAACACTTACAGGGTTCAGATGGTAGGAGAGAAAGACCTCATTTGAAGCAGCTCAGGCCCCTTCTGGCACACAGTGAGCAGTCACTAAAGGAGCATTACTATTATCATGATCAATATTATTATTGTTCTGAAATGCCGATATTTATGGACAGCCTAAGAAGCGACTTAGAATCTATTCGGTAAGGTCGCGTTCATCCTCACTGCACTGAAATTGTCTCTCACTCTCACATTTAACTATATTTCAAGTGCAGACATTGACTATCTCTACCTTGACAAAGGGCCATTTTCTAATTTAATGTGTTTGGTCTTGTAGTGGAATAAAACAGAGAAAAAAACATAATGTACAATGCTTGATTTAGGTATCATGCAACTCTATTAATATTATTTCATTCCCTTCCTTTGGGATGCAAGGATTGTGTAGTGGATTCCTCCAGCCTCTATTAAGGGCACCTAGCTGATGTGAATTACACACTATGGTTTGACAGTAGAAAATATGGGCTTATCTATCTTAGTGAGCTTAAAGAAAGAGATTGATAATCTTCAGGATTAGAATGGGGCAGTGGGAATATAAAAAAGAATGAATTTATGAAGAATAGTTTTGGAAATACAAAAATTATTATACTATAAAAATAGAACCAAGACATTTATTAATTTAAATTTGAAATATTCCAAATAGATGATTCAACCAAATTTCTCATTCAGTCATTCATTTATTCATTCAATAGATATTTATTCAGTGAATGTTTGTCCTATGTGCCTGATATTTACATCTTCTTAATCTCCAGCAATGGATCATAGGACTGAACAACAACAACAAAAGCCTAATGAAGTGAAATCGAGTTTTACAGTTGTCTCAGGTTATACTCCATTAGTGACATTTTTATTTAGTTTACTTCCTCTTGCTTTATACCCCAATCCCTGCCTCCTTTCCCCATCCAAATTCTGCCAATGATCAATGATCAATGGAGTTTGGAGGGCAGTAGTAGAGAGGCTAAGGTGTTCCCACTTTCATTTTGCTTACCCCTCTTCATGTCCCTTCTTGCTCTCACCTGGCTCCAGTAGCACTATTTCTTCTCCTTGCTCCTTCAGGCTTAGAAGTGGTAATGCCTTTCACTTTTCAACAGTACATGAATGGCTCTATACCCTTTGCTAGTTTCCTTATCTCTGTCCACTCCTTTGTAGACAGACTGTTCATGACATTTTCTTCAAAATCCCATCTGTGTGAGCCTTCTCTTTCCTGCCTGACTTTGACTGATAATAAGTAATTGCATCTATGTAGCTGAGATAAGAATTTATTTGTTACCAACAATAAACAAACAAAATCATCTAAAATAGTTTTAATATTTCAAAATAGATACCTTTACCACTGGGTATCATGAGGTGAAACTACTTAGCCATTGTTGTGATTTATGTTAAGATACACATATCTAGGGGTGTATATGGGGCATTGGTCATCAGGACTTCCAGAAAATTTGCCTGGTAGCTTTTACTGTCCTGAGATTTTTAATTAACCCACACATTGCTTCGTATCAGTGAGCCCTATGTGCCGAAATGTGTCCAGGCAGGTACATCAAGATTTTTCCATAAGAAATTGAGTTACTCCTACTCCTTGCCTCACAATTTCTCTTGATTGTATAAAATAGTGACAAGAAACCAGAAAGGAAATACCATGTTTTACAGCTTAGCAGGAAAATCAAAAGGAACAGACAGGCAATCTGCTGCTCCTTCCTGTGTGGGTGACAACAATGCAATTGGAAGAATAAGTACTAATTAGCTAAATCTAAAGCTCAAACTGTGATTATCGAAGAGTTTAATTTTAGGGCAAACTGAGGTGCTTTCTCAATCCTTAAGAGGTAGAAACAGAGAGAAACTTGAAATGTCTCACCTACAAAATTTAGTCAATAAAACCCTATATGTCACAGTGGGAACATCAGTAAAGTTATTTAGAGGCAGATCTAAGAAAGATTCTAGTTGAGAACTAAGTAATTTGAGTAATTATACATATCTCTGAAAACCAAAGTAAAAATATTGTTCTGAAAAATTCTTCAGTAATATTCATTAATAGCAGGTTATCAAAGTATATATTATAATTAGGTTTGTTGAGTAAATTATTTATTGAAAACTCTATAAAACCCACTGTACAAATATGTTGTTATGTGTTGAAGAAGAGCTTACTTCTGCCTGGGTCAAATGGCCGTATTGAAAATCAGATGAAGAGTATCTACAGAATATTTATTGACATATTCTGAATATTTATTCTCTCTCTACCAGATTGGTAAACACAGAAGAAAAGCAAGTATGTTTTCTCTTAGGATCATCTCTAATCTAACAGTTGCTAACCCATTCGTTTTCTGGAATTAGGTAAATAAAGCTCACACATGGTTCCCAGAATATTCTTTCAAGATATTCACGTCACCTCCAGTCTCTTGATTTACTTTCATTCTTTGTTGTAACTCAAAGACTACTAAAAGAGAATAAATAATCTAATTTGCAGTTTTTCTTGGTACCCTAGGTTATAATTTGACTATGTCAGGAGACAAACTCATTTGAGACTATGTACAATTACAAACAACTCACTTATCTTGGGATTGAGTTCTTTTTTCACCAGCATTAGATCCAGATTTTTGTGATCTGAGGCTCTTTCTTACGGGCATTGAAAACATAATCAAGACAAAGGAAAACAAAACCAAGACAAGAGTTTAATAATTGAACATTCCCTTTATCCTGGTGATTTTTCTTCCCCTTGACTGTCTGCCTTGGGCTTCAATTAACTCTTATGAATGCAAGAGACCTGATTTAGAAAATGAGATTTCAGCCTCTTTTCTTATCCCGGCTTCAAACAAAGTAATTTTGATAGAGACAATACTGGGTCAACTACATTTATCTTGGTAATTCCCGAATATCAGCTTTTGAGATAGTTTGTTCTTATAACAAAAATGTGTTCTACCTGATATCAAGCTTCCTGACAAGGCTGGCCTGGTGTATTTTAAGAATACCACCCCTGATGCTAAGGTGTGCACAGTTTTATGACCCAAATATAGTTTGTTAGTTGACATCACGATATTAGGAGATCAGCGTGATAGAACTGGCACTAATTCCAAAAAGGATTCTTACATTGAAAATCTCATTTGAAAAAACTGCTTCCTATTGGCTGTTATAACAGGGGTAACTACATTAATAAGAGATGGAAATTCTTGGTTACACTTTTGTATGATTATAATCTTCAAGTGCTAAATAGGATTCTGGTTAAGCCCAAGCGGAATTTTACTTGCATTTCTGATTAAAGAAGAAATATATTAGATTATTTAATGATTAACACTTTTTTTTCCTCCCTCTCTAAAGAAGATATTTTGGATTCAGGTGAGAATCATCATTTTCCACTTAACTTTACTCTGACCTTCAATATTGTCCCTGATCTGATAAAGCTTCTACCTGGGACAGTGAAAGCAAAGTGAAACTCTTTAGAATTTCATGAGTGACCTTAGGAAGTTAAAAAAGGCCCAATATTCTGCTCATGATTCTTCTGAGAGAGGTTTTTTCCTCTAAATACGTATCAATGTGTACAACCTAAAGAATAGCCCACTATAGGCAACCAAGGGCTCAAAGAAATAGAAAGAAAAGAAACAAAATACTGGTAAATTTGTGAAATTAGACCTAAGAAATAATCTCAGATAAAATTAGAATTATTATCTCATTATTCAATAAATGACTTCAGTAGAAGTCAAAAGAAATTTTGTCACCAATATAAAGATCAATACAAAATTAAGATTAGGCAATAGAGTCACCTATGTATGACTTCTATGAAAAGAATTGTAAAAGCACAAATCCCTTTTGATGACCACATAGGATATTTACCCAAATTTATTCTTCAGTTCATAGATGGTTATGTTTTTTACACTAGACGTTAAGTAATTCTACTTATTTTTCAACATAAAATCACTTACCTAAACGTTTAAAAGAACCACTAATAGATTTATTATGTTACGAATAGTCTGAAATTTATCCTTAGTGGTAGACAGAAATCCTTACTGTTTATCTTAATTAATACATCCAGACAGATATAATGTCTACTCCATTTTCAAAATAGAGAAATGTCTATATACTCAAATTATAAATCTCTCAATCTGCTCACCTTCACTGTAAACTTTAATACCAACTCCCAATACTACCTATGTATGATTCTAGCAAAAACAAAATGATTTGGTTTTATATATTGCCGCATTTTTAAGAACTCTGATATGAAACCTGATGCAGTTAAGTAATTTTCTCAAAGTCTTAACTAATTTTAAGACTTGCTTTTCAGTGTAATATTCCATGGAGGCTAATTTCTTAGACTGTAAGCTTCATACTGGCAGAAGCTGTGTGTGTATGGTTCAGTGGTTGATACACAGGACCTAACACTGTGCCTGTAGCTTGGTAGGTATTTGTGGATTGTTCCTGTTAAAGTCACAGCTACCATGGAATGACCCCTGTTTCATTTTCACCAAGAAAATAGCACAGGATAAAAAAATTTTTTTGCAGTATTCAATAACCTTTTCCATCTCTTTAATTTCACAGAGTAATAGAATTTTTTACCTTGGGGAAGCTTCAGATTATATACTCAGTTCCCTCATAACTGAATGTCTCTGTTCCCCAAGCAAAATATTTTATTATAAATCCCAAGTTAATCTTGCTTTTCAAAAGTTAGTATTCTCACCAGAATGAGAGTGGTTGAAAATAGCTTTTTGATGGATGAGATATCAATTCTAAACAGTTTGTAATAGGGTTGTGTCCTAGTTTCCCTTCTTATTTCCTAAATATTTTGGTGTATCTAATGGTTTTTGAGTTATGTATCATCAGCTAACAAGAGTAAAGTCAAGGAAATTATCTTTATCAATGTCAATGACATGAACTAGACATCTTTGACTAGTTGTTGTCCCAAACTAGTTTAACATTAGTTAACCACCAAGCAAGAACTTTCAATTGGTCAAAGTTTCTTGAAACATAACCAACCTTTCATATACACAATTTCTCAATTTCCACTGTCTGGCTAGCACCTGAGTTATTTGTTTAAGGTGTTTATTAAATAGCCTCATTTTTAATTTCAAATATAAACTTTATATTATTATGTATTTGGAAACTTGTATCATAGCTCATAAATAGAAAGTAATAATAAAACTAAACACTATGAAAACAAGACACTGTTATTAAATTTCAGCTATATTCTGCTCTGCAAACTCTGGATAGGAATCCAGAGTCAAGGACTAACTATCTGGGTGGTATAAGACAAGTTTCTGAACTGATCTTTTCACCAGTTACCTCATTTATAAAATGAAGATAACAATAATTCCTGTCTCAGAGAATTTTAGTGAAAATTAAATGAGATAAATGTCACTTCTCTTTAAACTTATCTACAGATTCTGTGTTTTCCTAATCAAAATCTCTGCAGATCTTTCCTTTGAGAAAATTGACAACCTGGTTTCAAAGTTTATGTGAAATGCAAGGCAATTTGTATACTAAGGCAATTTTGAAGAAGCAGAACAAATTTGGAAGCTTTCCACTGATTATTATGAAGCTCTATTAGTCAAGACATTGATATATTGGGGCGATGATAGACAAACTGATGAACAGGACAAAATACAGTGCCTGAAACAGACACACATATATTCATTCACCTGAAATGCCGTGAAGATGGCAGTACAGTTCAGCAGGAAAGGAATGATTGTCTTATTAAATAGTGCTGCATCAATGGGATATCTGTGTTGAAAAATATGTATAGTGACCTCCTACCTCACAATATACAAAAAAGTCAATTCCAGGCGAATTGAAAAAGTAAATGCGAAAGAGAAAACAAAGCTTGCAGAAGACCATCTTCATGACCTTCGCATAAGCTAAGATTTCTTAGGCAGAAAACAAAAAGCATTAACCATAGTTTAAAATAAATTGAAACAGAATTGTATTAAAATTAAGAATTTCTGTTCATCAAGACACTGATAACAGTGTGTAAAAGCAACCATGGACAGGAAAAAATATTTATAATTTTTTATCTGCCAAAGAACTTGAATCTGTAATGTATTAAAAAAGCTCCTACAAATCAATAATCTCTTACTTATTAGACAAACCAATAGAAAACTGTACAAAAAGATTTGAACCCTTCTCAAAACAGTATGTCCAATAAACATGAAAAGATGTTGAACTTCATGCCATGAGGGAAACAAGAATTAAAACACCCAAATGGAAGATGATATATTTGTAATACAAACGCATGATAAAAGATCAGTATCCAGAATACATAAAATGTTCCTAAAAGTCAAATCAATAAGACAACTATCCAATAGAAAAATGGGGAAAAGACTCGAACAGGCCTTTCACAAAGGAGGAAATCCAAACGACAAACAAACTTGCAATGTGTTCAAATTCTTCAATCATCAGAGATATATAAATTAAAAACCACAATCAGGCACCACTATCTAATGACCAGGTTGCATAAAGCCTAACAATAGCAGGTGTGGATAAGAATTTGGGACAGCATCTACTCTTGTAAACTGCCAGTAGAAGTTTAAATTAGTGCAACCACTTCTGAAAACATTTAGGCATTATCTATTAAAGGTGAAGGTATATGAACCCTATGACTACTTCTAGTTATGTATCATAAACCCATCCACATGTACAAAGAATGCATACGAATTCTTATAGAAGCATTGTTTAAGAGGGCTAACAACTGGCAACAACCCAAATGTACTTTTACAGTAGAATAGATAAAGAAATTTTTAGTATATTCACACAATGGGATACCTTAAAGCAGTGAAAATGAATGGACTAGACTTCATGCAACATGAAGAACCTCATAGAGAAGCATAAAACAAAGGAATAAATAACCATGATTTTCTTCAAAAACAAAAAGGAAAATTAACAGGTTTATAAAGATGTGGTAGAGCTATTAAGAAAATTGAGGAAATTGTTACAGAACTATCATCACAAAAGTCAAGATGGCAATTACTCCTTGGGGGTAGAATTTGGCATCAGAAGGGACAGACAGGGTCTTCTGGGAGTTGAAGGCAATGTTCTCTTTCTTAATCTGAATGTTGCTGAATAATGTCCACTTTGTAGCTATTTATTAAACTGTTTATCTTTTCTATATATGTATGTTAATTTCACAATTTTTAAAAGTTTAAAAAAGTAAGAGAAAGGGTATCCATTCTGCTGATATGGATCAGAGCAAAGACTTGGATCACTAGGCAATCCAGTTGTTCAATATGGCTACATTCCTAGAAGTTCAGCCTAGAGCATGTTGTATGTTTCTTCAGCTCTTCTGGAATAGCTGAAATGAAAAAGCTGAAAAGTACCAAGTATTGAAGAGGAAATGGAGTAACTGGAATTCTCAAAAGCTAAGGGTGCAAATGTAAATTGATATAACTACTTTGGAAAACTCTTCTACTAAAGCTGATTATACGCATACCTGTGACTCATCAATTCCACTCTTAAGCATACACACAACAGAAATGTGCTCAGGAATTTATCAAAAGACATGTACTAGAATATTCATAATAATACTATTCTTTATAGCTCCAAATTGGAAACTGTACAAATGGACAATAATGGAATGAATGATAATGGAATGGATAAATAAATGATGTTATCATTATACAATAGACTACTATTCAGCAATGAGAATGAATAATCTATAATTACACATAATAATACGGATGAATCTTGCAAACATAATGTTGAGCAAAATAAGTACATACAAATATGTCTGTTTATATAGTACCTTAACAGGCAAAGTTAACCCGTGCTGTTAGAAGTCAGGATATAATTATCCTTCAGCATGTAGGAATTGGAAGGGTGCTTGTAGCATTCTGTTTCTTGATTTGAGTGTTAGTTAAAAGCGTGAGTCAGTTTTTTAAAAATCATCACAGTAATCATGATTTATGCACTTTTCTGTATAGACACATTAAACTCCTCTAAAAGTTTTTAAAGTGGGATCACATATGTGAAGTTCTTAGAAGTGTGCCTGGCATGTAGTAAACTCTGAAAATTATTAACTATTATTATTGTGTTTTTATTGTTGTTCTTGCCTACAAAAAGCAATAAGTCTGCATCCTGCTCTTCATGTATCAAAAAAAGGAAATTAGTAGAGCCCAGCCCCATGGCTGAATAATTAAAGTTCTGCACACTCCACTTCACCAGGCTGGGTTCATGGGTTTGGATCTGGGGCATGGACATACTCCGCTCACCAGCCATGCTGTGGCAGTGTCTCATATACAAAAAAAAGAGGAAGATTGGCACAGATGTTAGTTCAGGGTGAATATTCCTCAGCAAAAAATAAAAAGGAAATTAATAAATGTTAGAAAGACAAGACAATTAGCACCAAACTGAGCCTATATCACTAACATAATTAGAAGAATTTTAAAATAATTCAATAATGCATAACTTTTTTCTTAAATGAGTCAGTGTGTTTTAGTGCTCAATCCATGGGGAGTACCTGTGGCACACATCCATCAATGTGGAAAACACTTCAATTGACCAAATGATTTAGCTACTTTGAAGAGACTGTTGACAGCTTACTTTCCCCAAAAGCTTATCACAGTCAGGCTACCCTCCTAACCAGATATTCTTTTTTTTTTTATTTCCTGAGATTTATTTATGTCCACTTGATCTTAAAATTGGCTAAATAATGTTGACTTCTGGAATTTTGAATTCAATAATTACCCAAGTGTTTGAAGAGACGTAAAGTTCGATTTTAGCTCACTCTATAACTTAATGTGGAAAGAGAATGACCTTTTATCTGGAGAATATAAGCATTCTCCTACATTTTCAGAGAAAATTGTCAGTTCTTCTGTCTGCACGCTTAGTATTTAGACAATAGAGCGTCCTCTTAAATCAACAATAGAAAATATCATTATGACTATCATATCAAAGAATATAATAAAGACATAGATTAATATCTGTTCCCATTGCTCTTTAACATTTATGACAATATAGGTCCTCACCTAGAGATCAAAGAATTAGCTAGATTGAAAAGAAAGCTAGGAAAAAATGAAATACTAAAATAAGCAGAGATTGGTATTACTTTAGGACCCTATCCTCTGCAAATGCATGACTTTCCACTTGTTTAGCAACTTTTCCCAAACACTGATAGTTGCGCAGGAGATGACCTCACCTACTTTGGGTTTAGTTTCAATAATAATAATACAAATCAATCTTTTAAAATAGCTTTCCAAGCTAAAAATGGTGCATTTTTATGGACTCAGAGACTACGATCATCAAACACAAATCATTGTGTATCAATTCTAGAGTGGGTGAAGTGTAAATCTCTGGTCAATGAGTATTTACCTAATGGCTTTCAATTATTGAGAAAAGTCATTGTAATATTTTCCATCTTCTTGGTTTCTGTGTTGTTAGGAAGTCCCTGAAATCTAGTAGTTAGGAGAAAGCAAAAAGCAAAGGATTTAGAGCTTGTATCTCTGCTTTGAAGTGAGGCATTTCCAAACAGTTCCAGATATTCTGGGACCTTCTTTTGTTGCTGCTCTGGATGAGACCCTTTGATATATGCTAGGTGATACATAAAAATGAGCAAGACTAGATTACAGTATATGGCATCAGATATAACTGGGTTTGAGATCAAGCCTATCAATGTAAGAACGATATGCAACTTAACCTCTCTAACCAGTTTCCTCAACTACGTAATGGGGATAATAGTGGAACTTATTTCATAAGAATGTTGTGATGATCAAGCAATATGTGTAAATGCTTTTCATAGTGCTTGGCACAGTACATGCTTATTAAATAATACCTGTTCTTATTTTTCCCTAAAAGTGAATAATCTGTCAAGAACTTAAAAAGGTGAATACTGGCCTTATTCTCACAAATGTGTATGTGTACTTGTGTGCTTGTATCTGTAGTTTTTTTTGACTGAAGGTGAAGATGTGTACAGGAAGTCACCAATATACTCATTTGACCTAGGCACTGCTGCTTCAGTGAACGTTCACAGATGGAACCTGACAGCACAATATACCTGTAGTTTTTGACTTGGGATTCTTGGATGCAGCATCATGGGATGGATGTGAGCATTTATAACACTCTAGGAGGCACATTTTGACTGATGATGGAAGGCATCTGGTCGTTTCTTGCACTGAAGCAGACATTCTGAAGCATATTCTCTATGACACCTCAGGTCCTGGCTGGATCGAGTGTTGGTTGTCTACTCCAGAGACCAATGTGGCCTGGTACCAAGGAATTGGCTCTCCCTGCTTTTCTGATTCACTGTTTCTAGTTCCTCGTTCCTGTTCTCTTGTCTTGGCTAATAACCTATACACATGAAAGCTCTTGTCTCAGTTTCTGCTTTCAAGAGGGTCTCAGGCTAACACAAAAGCATAAATAGAAAAAAATGAAAAGTTGGAAGAAAGAAAGGGTGTAAATAAGATGAAAAAGGTATAGAGGTTTACCTTACCTTAAAATGTATCCAAAATAGGATTTGAGATAGTTTGTGATACTGGAATAAGTGTAATAAACCAAAAAGCATTAATACAATCAAAAAGGCAAAACTGCGTTGTAAATGAGAAGACACTTACATTGTCTCCAAGTTTGGATAAAATTGCAGCAATTGAATGAAATATTTATGTCTAGGTTTTCCAGCAGCCAGGGCTAAAGTGGAAATGTAGCTCTTAAAGTTTAATGGTTGGGAGCAAATCAATTAGCCAGTCGACGTAAATGTGTTCCAGATGCTGGAATCCAGAAGAAATTGTATCAACATGTTGTTTTTCATAGATGGGACATTGAATAATTTAATGAATGGTGTTCTTCATAGCAGAGTTATAACAAAAATTACAGAGGTATTTCATGTATTTCATGCTTTGTGTATTAGTTCTTCATCAATGCCAAAGATATAATATCTAAAATACAGGAACTTTTCTAAAAAAGCAGGTTTGAGTTGTTTAAAATGCACAAAAACATGCTCAAATGTCAGCCAATTGGAGCATGAAAGAAATATCATTACTTGAAAGATAATTCAGAGATCAACACCCAACTATATAGGAGAACCGAAATATAATCCCAATGATGGCAAATTTTGAGCAAAACTGCATTCTGAGGAACTTTGACCAAGATAAGATAGTTCAATACTGCACTCTCAGGTAACTAAATATATTAACATGTCAAACAATATTTCTTAATCATGCAAATATAAGATTTCCTAGCTCAACGTTTCCTATACTACATTCTTAGGAGTCCTGCACTCCTCAGATACGCCAGGGGTCTGCCCACTCAGCTTGTTGGTTCTGCTTTGGCTACCCCAGTTATAGTTTTTACTGTTTTATTTTGTGGTATGACTTGTAAGGTTTCACTCGAAAAAAAGAATTCTGCTTCTAAAAATTGTCAGATAGTCACTGTACCCCCTCATTTTACCAATGACTGTAGAATCCCATGATATAAAGGGACTTCACCAAGAAGATCTTGTTTCGGTAGCAGAGGCAGGTGCCAATGTCCTTTCTACTCAAGTGTGGCTCTTTTTCTCCACAAAATTTATGAAAACAGCTTCTGTTTGGAAAATGTTTATAGTTTGTTTTCTTTAGGTTTTAGAGCTAATAAATGGGTGAAACTTCAAAGTTTAGGTCTAGTTTTTAGGTAAGACTATTAGTTCTTTCAGAGAATAGAAATATTTAGCTATTTTGATAAATCTGATTAGTCACCAAGTTTGAAAAGAAAAAAATGGCATAAAAAAGAAAGAAAAAGAGAGAGAGAGATGAGGGAGAAGGGAGGAGAGAAAAGGGGGGAAGAAAGAAAGGAAGCAGGAGAGTGAGAGAAATAAAGAAGAAAAGAAAAGACAAAGGTAACTATTGGTTTTGATCAGTGTGGCTACATTTGGGGCAAATGGCCTCATATCTATTTTTTACATTAAGCCATTAAAATATATTAAACTTATTCTACCTAATTCCATGTAAAAAAATAAACATTTGATGACAACTGCTTTAAAATGGGCTGTGAATCTTTTACTTTTAAATTCTATGTATCTTCTCCTATGTGTGTGATGGCATTTAATGAACTGAACGGCAAGTTGCTCTAAAAGAAAAATATGAAAACTAATAAAAACTCAAATAAATATCCTAGGTTGGGCATTCTAAATACAGAGAATATATCTAAAGCAAAAGTAAAAAAAAGAACGTTGCCATAAAAATATCCAAGGATTTCAAAGACCGTTGTTTTATATTCATGAATGAAGATATCCAGTGCCTTTGAATAGGGGAGGGATGTAACTTCCTCTGTAAATCGAATAGCCTAATTTGTGCTTGTTATAATTCCTTTTATATTACATTGATGTAATTTCTTTGCTTGTTTGTCTCTCCTCTAAGGCTGTAAGTTCCTTAAGGGCAAGAATTTTACCTCTTACTCATCTATTTTTTACACCTAATAACTCTCATAGGAACATGGTAGATGTGCTATTAATATTTATTTAGTGAATGAATAAACATGAATGACTCTACATACTGATCTTCTGGGTTACTTGTACTTTCTGTTTTTTCTCTAAAAGTCTGCATTGTTTAGAATATCCTCATTTCAAAGTAACTGGTGGCAAAAGTAGAATTATAAATCCAGAGTTTTTCCTCACTGCTCTTCACACTATTTTAGTGACTTCCAAACACTATTGAAAACCAAGTTCACATTTATTCTAAATCATCTCTAACAGCACAGAAGTTTAGACTTCCAGCTCAAATGAGTATATTGGCAAAGAAAGGAAGGTCCTAGAATGTCTGGAACTGTTTGGAAATGCCTCACTTCAAAGCAGAGCTGCAAGCCCCAAATCCTTCGTTTTTTGCTTTCTCTTAACCACTCTATTTCAGTGACTTTCTAACATCATAGAAAAGAATATTCAGGTGCATTTTTAAAGTCCTCAATTGACATTTTAACTGAAGCCTGGATAAACTGGTGATCTTCTTCCCTCATATGCACCCTTCAGATAGCAGCCTTCTTCCTTTTAGTAGGTAATTCAGTTTAGGTTCATATGAAACAGAGTCATCTCTTTTGTTAATTTACAAATTTAAAAGATCAGTGAAGTGTGAGAGCTAAATGGATATAAAAATACAAGAACACATGCAGAGGGTGTTGAAAAGAGTCAGACAATACAGTGTTTCTCAGCATGAGGGCTGCTCTGTCGCATCACTACTTGGGACATCTGTGCCTGCACCAAGCTGTCTCAGAGAAGGGCTGCAAGCCAAAGCATCATGCAGACCTCGTCCTCCACACAGAGTCATGGCAATCCTGCTATTCAGAAGCACCTGCCCACAAATACAATTTGCTCACTGATGCTGCAAGGAGCATGAGAATTATGCACTGTCTCCATCTAATAACACCTTTGCAGTCTCTCCACAGCGGGGGCTCTGCATGGCTCTTCTAATCTTCTTACCCTTGGTAGGAAACAAGAACTATGATTTCTCTTCCCCTCACAAATTAAATTGTATTATCAGGTAGCAACGGGGCAATGCCAACTGAAGAAAATTGATGACAAAAGCAGACAGAAGAATTCCAATGTCTTCAGCTGTGTCCAAGGGAGAGCGATTTTATTTCAAAAGCAATGACTCAATGAGACATGAGCCCTGGTGCCACACAAGCACCCTTTGCTCACTAATCTAAAGCCAGGAGTGGCACAGAGAAGACATCACATGCTAGCAGTCAACTTAACTTAGGTGGATCCGTCAGCAGCCAAGCGTTTCTCCCCTGGTGCCTTTGCAAATCTGTACAGTTGCTATCCTCCTGCATCTTTAGATTCACACCTATACTTTAATAAATAACTGCCGTAAAATTGAAGGTTGTATTTACCTATTTAAATATTCCTAAGCACGGCCAGTAAGGTTGGCTTGCAGATTACTAAATTCAAGCTCATCAGGCAGATACATAAATGACATATAAAGGAGGCATGTTGTGAGAAACATTTTCAAATTGCAGGAATCCTGCTGCTTATTTCTGACAAGAAGATGTAATAAAAGGTTGAATAATATCTTTGGGATTCATAAATTATGAATGTAACCTTCTCTTGATGCTGTGGTATGTATGTTGCTTACAATCTTTCAATTGCCCATGACTAATGCATATATTGCCGGTGTCATCACCACCATATTAATTTACAATAGGCATTGAGATAGCTTTTCCCAAAGCACGTTCCTTGGAAGACTAAAACTGCATAATAGGGTTTTATGGAGACATCCAATGGAGAAATGTTCCTGCAAATCTGTAGGAATGAGATATTCCCTGTTGCATTTTTCAAAATTATTTGATTAGGAATCCCTCTTTCACAAAATATCTTAAAGGATAAATACCCCATTAGAATTGCCATTTGAGGGAAGAACAGAAAGAAATAGTAGCATAGATTATCACCATCCAAATGTTCATGATGGGGTATGAGGGAGAAAGAAGCACAACCTTTTGCCTGTCTGAGCATTACCTTTCCCCCTCAGATTAAGACCCTGGACATTAATCTCTATTGCAGTTTCATTACATCATATATCAGGCATACAGCAAAAATAGCAAAGGCTGTATCCATATTATCCACTCTTGTGTTTCCACTGTTAGGCACATAGTTGGTGCTCGGCAGGTATATGATTTTTGAATGAATGAATGAATGGATGGATGGGTGAAAGAATGAATGAATCTGAATATGCTTCTTTATGAGTGTGGATACGTATGATAATACACTATTTTTCAGAAGTAAGTAGGCAGAATTAAAACAGATGTTTCTAAGCCACCACGGTGGCTCTGCTCTCCTCTCTATAACTTGTAAATAATGAAATCACATGTTCGTTTCAAAATGTCAGCCTCTGTTGCTGGCTGTGTTGTTGCCTTGGCAACATAGACTATGACATTATAAGCTGTGGTCTCTGCCATGGGAGCTATTTGAGAGTTACCCTGCAGAGTTCCACAAAGAGATATTGTGATTATGGCTCCTAACTGCCCCCTGGTCTGAACCTCGATTGTATGTGCCTGTGAGAATAAGGTTTACTTTATGCTAATTTCCTTTATTATTCACAGCCTAATATTACAGCTGCTAAATAATTATTTTATCCTCCTCCTTCATTTGCTTCAATTATGCTCACAGTAGATGGCATATTATTTAGAAAATATCCTCTAGAGCACTGATGATCAGACTTTGGGATTTTACAGACTACAGGAACTAAAACATTGAAGGAAGGAATATGTGCTTGTCTGCTTTTATGATTGCTAAGTAAAGATAAAAATTTTAAATAACCACCCATTTTGCTAGTTTTATTAAAGAGTGGACATTTTTTCCCTCAAAAGTAGGAAGGACAACTTTAAAATAAGGGACATTCTTTAATTTGAAGAGCCCTGTGAAATATCCATCACATTGTCTTCGTTTATTTTGTTAGACTGTTGAACATTTCATCACGGACATACATTGTTCTGCAAACACATATTTGAAAACCTCTTCTCAAAGAGACAGTAGGAAAATAAAAGTGAATATAAAATACAAGATTTATTCTAAAGGCTAATTGTCTATACAGCCTAAAATTCTATCCTGTCGCTGGCACAAAGGAACACTGAGCGGAGCTCAGCTCACCATGCCAATCTCCAGAGTATGTGTGTTGACCCTCACAGGCGTTAACCTTCTCCATCTCCTCCAGCCGCCCCTCTGTGCACTCTCCCTCTCAGCATACAGCCTCACTTCCCCTCTTAAGAAAACTGAGGCCGTGAGTCTCCCGATTCTATGCATACAAATTATCGAAATCCCTACCCATCTTCTCCAGGAGCTTGGGCCTTCTATTATTTCCACTTGTTTGAATTTTCAAACTCTATCTGTTCACTGAAACCTTTGCTTTAGGCTTCATCTTCTCCTTACTCACTTATCTCTAGCAAACTACTGGATCTTATTTGGTTTGGTCCACATTAACTGTGCACGTAATCACTGAGGCCCAAAAGAAGAAATCGACTCCATTGCATTTCTCACTGCAGTTCTCAGAGATCTTTAAGGCCTGGAACTCTTCTCATTCCCTTTCCGTGCCCTCACTGTGCCAGCTCCTCAGCTTCCCGTAGATAGGCTAAATCAGGTCAGACTAGTTCTTGTGGACCTGGTGAACGTGGAGGAGGTCAGAGACCCACTGTGTTTTCTAATCCAGCCATTTCCAGTGAGCCCTGAATAAAGCTTCACTGTGATCTCCATCTTGCTGCCTGCTCTGTGTACGTACAGCATTGGCCAGAATCCTGGAGAGGCAGAGTTAACTAGTATGATTAGGTCACCGGGCTCACTCCAAACTCCTAACAGTTTACACCCCTCAACTCCACCTCCTTATATATCCACCCTCTGCAATCTGGTTTCTCCACCCACAGGACACGCCAACCAGTCTGGCAAGATTCACCAATGTCTTTCTAATTGTCAAATTCAGTAACACGTGTCAATCTTGAAATGTTTTTTTACGTCTTGAAAATCTTGAATGTTTTCAAAGTAAAATGTAAAGTTTTTTACATCTTGAAATCTTGAAGTATTTTAGCTCCTTTTTATTCTTCCTTGTTCTGATACTTCTGACCATTCTCTCTTCGAAATTCGTCACTGAATCTTGTCTTCCTTAGAAAACACTATTTCTTAAGTTTACTTTTACTTCTCTAAGCACTTCTTCCCAGATTCCTTCACTAAATCCCTTAAAGGTTAACATTCTTTTATGTTCTGATCTTGACCCTTTTCTAACTCTGCTTCTCTTCTACCATTACTTCTTCCACTAGGCCGACTTTCATATTATTATTCATAATAGCCAAAAGGTGGAAACAACCCCAGTGTCCATCGATGAATAAATCGATAAACAAAATGTGGTATATCCATACAATGGACTATTACTCAACCATGAAAAGGAATGAAGTACTGATGCATGCTACAACATGGATAAACCTTGAAAACATTATGTTAAGTGAAAGAAGCTACTCACAAAAGATCACACACTAAATGATTCTATTCATATGAAAGTCTAGAGTCTATAGAGGCAGAAAGTAGATTAGTTGTTGCTTAGTACTATCGAGGGAGGAATAGAGATATGGGGAATGATAGCTTAAGGGTTTGGGCTTTTTTTCCTTTTGTCAAAAATATTATAAAATTGACTGTAGTAATGGTTGTACATATCTTTGAGTATACTAAAAACCATCTAATTTTACACTTTAAATTGGTGAATTTGTATGTGAATTATGTCTCAATAAAGCTGTTCTTAAAAATGAATCAATCATTTCCATTTTGGTCTTCTTATGCTTCTGTCTTTCCCCAAGGCATTCTCTTAAGCATGCAAGGAAGGAAGTTATTCTAGACTTCTCTCTTTACCTTTCCCCCAGTGTCCAATTCTTTATCAAGTCCTATCTAGTCTATTTCCTAAAATTTCCCTGACTAGTTCCATTCTCTCCATCCCACTGTCATCTCCTTAAGTCAGGGTCTCTTGAGTATTATTTCTCTTGATATACATCCCTACCTTAAAAGTTGAGTATGAAGAGAATAGGATTGGAATTGTTTGGGGGCAGGGAGGATTAATTGAGGGATGCATTTATTTGTCTTGCAGTAAATTCTTTTTTTTTCTTTTCCTGTTTTACTTGAAATAGTTTGGAATCTGATAATAATGGCAGGGTCTGACTCCCATCTCTACACCTCTTCTCTGCTTTTGCTTTCTCTCTCTCTTTTTGTATTTATGTTGTTTTTTTCATACTGATGCATTTTAAGCCAAATGGGGGAACTACAGAGGTCATCTAGCCCAACTCAGTACTTTTGATCACATACCAAGTGGTCATTTTATTTCCTCCTTTTCATTACTTACTTCCAAGCAACCAAAAATTCTTATTTATAATACTTCTTTAACAGTACAAGAATTAGCAAAACATATATTTCTCTAAACACATATACATATAATTGTTTGGAGTGACAGTATATAATAGTTTCAATTAGTTGCAGAAATTACAAATCATAAGACAGGGAAATGTTGGGAATAAATAAAGTAATTTAGGTATTTGACATAATTAATTTTTGGTAAAAAGGTATATTGTGAAGGTAAAGAATTTTACTAATATAGGGTAATGTTGCCTGTGGAAAAGGAATTGTGTTTGATGATCAGACCTAATGACAACGATTAATAGACATTAGTTGACTGTTAAAAGACAGTTATTTTATGATGAGAATTGTTGTTGTCGACTTGTTTGGAAGGTGAAATGTACGATGTTCAGTAGGTTGGAAAAGATAATTTGGCAAAGCAGGTGGTAGCTCCAGAAAGTTCAAAATCGTTAAGTACTCATAACGTGGTTTTAGGAAAAATACTAGACTGGATTCACCACATCTGAGGAACAGGGGTTCACAGTTTTGCAATATAGCAACTAGATTTTTTTTCTCATTACCCAAGAATTATGTGTCACAAGAAAGACAGCTCGTCCAAAATTGACAGAAATGTTCCTGTCTACAAATATGCGCACTCTCACCGTAAGTAAGCCATGTGGATAAGCAATGTAAAATCAGTTTCACCTGATCAGTATGGAAACAGAACAAAGGGATTTGGGTGATCTTGAGAAGTCTCTCAGAGATAAGGTAACATGAAGCACTCCTCCGCACTATAGGGACAACTTGTCAAGGAGTCACAGTGCCTCAGTTCACCAACCAAGACTCTTTCCCTACATGGAGAATGGTTTTTGCTTCTTTTCAAGACTCTGTCTTCCCTATGTGGCAATATATAGCATCTATTCGTGTATAAAACAGCACACAATTGAATTGATGTTGCCTGAACCTGAAAACAGCAACTGATTGTTATTACTCTACCATCATATTTCCTGTATCTGATTAGATTGCAGCTTGCTTTGGTTACAAAGCCGGACATGTGGATCTGGTACCAAAAGACTTTAGTATTCTCCATTTCCTCAACACTTAGCATGTCAGACCTTTACACTGTGCATGTGATTTACTAGTGAAACTTTCAGAGGACACTTTTTTTTCTCAGTTTTGAAGATGTTTCACTTTAGAGCCATCAATATTCCTCTTTATGCAAGAGAATGCACTTTATCATATATTCCAATATGGAAGAAGCATAATTTGATCTGAACCTTGACACATTCTTTATTTTTCATAAAACGGAAAATGAATTTGTTTACTTAAATAACTGTAGTTATGTATTTGCAAAGAAGATTTATATTTAAATTAAATATATTAAATTAAATTTAATGCTTAACAGCCATCTCTGTTAAAAAAAAATTGTTAAGGGCTTACCCAAGCATCCAATAGCTGTGTATGATTTTTAATCATCTGTTCGTCCTTATCCATAATAGAACATTCTCAGTCTAAGGAAGCTATACCACAAATTGTCAGAAAAGATCAATCAGTTACACACGGGATGAACAATTCATGCAATGAAGAGCAATTGGCCAAACACTGCATGATTGAAATAGGTGGCTATAACAAGAGAAAATACTCTCTAGTCCCTGGCCCCCCAAAAACTTTTTCTAGACTAATATTTCAGGAGACAAGAAAGCTAGACAAAACAAATCAATGTTGTGCCAAGATGTGTTTGAATGTAACAAAAGGCAGCAAATGGACAAGATTGAGAGCAAAAAATACTTTCAATCCAGTTAGAATTGATTTATCTTCAAAATAGAATCAGCAGCTAAAAGATAGATGTACCACTTTCATTATATTCCTCTGGCACTTAGGCAAGCCTGTATAACCCAGGATGCCTAATTCACCAATACAAATGGATAGAATTTGCTATTTTGTAGTGAAAGATCTGCAGCCACAATCAGTACTGTGAGAAAGGCAAAGAATATAAACTGGTTCACCGTGTGTGTGTGTGTTTTACAGCAGGATGTTGGCCCCAGATCTCTATGTGGATCCCTGGCCCTGGCATCTGTCTTGAGGTCTCCTGTTCTCCTTTTAGTCTAACACTCAGACCAGAGTTTCCCAAACTTGTTGCACCATGGAATACTATTTAGCAAGAAAAACATGAATAATAATGTTCTGTGCTCAAATAAACTTGGGAAACTATTAAGGAAAGGTAAGGAGGCTTCCTTGAGATTTTCCAAGGGCATTAAGACACTTTTGCACATTGTAAATACTCACAACTGATATATTATGCTTTCATTTTAGACATCTTTAACTCTGGAATTTTCATTAATATCTAAGTAAAACATTCAGTGGAACACATTTGGGAACTTTTGACTTAGAGTAAATGCGAGTTCTTAGGGCCTTTATCCAAATCTCACCCCCTATCTTAGCCCTTGAGATTGTGCCACTCAGAAGGCAATAGGCACAACAAAACCACATTTTGTTGGCCACTCTGAGACTTTCTGGGTCTACCAGTAAGAGGCAGTCCCTGACCTATCTTACCATATGATGCATGGTAGGAAATCCTTCATAAGTGGAGCCAAGAGACCATGGTCCCCAAATGAGAAAAGGGCTCCTTATATTGAATTTTTAGCCCCCTCCAAGTGTTGTGGCAATTGACCTTGACCTATACTCCCACTCCCCACCCCCAATCTTCCACTTCTCTATTGGGAGAGACTAGCGTCTGGTGGGATAGAGAGTTTTTCACATCCCCTGTTGGTCATAAGACTGTGACTACAACTGTACTCCTTTCAAAATACTGGATTACAGCTATCCTTATGGTACTTGTCTAACCACGGCACAATGTAAACTTTGCAATTTACAAAGAGCTTTTAATGATTAATTAATATTTTCTTTTAAGAAGGGATCTAAAACTAAGACATTGAGAGGAGCCCTGGAAATGAGTATGGTCTAGCTGAAACACGGAAGAATGTCCCACTGGCATCAGGAATCATCTGATGCCTCACTTACAAAGAGTGCCTGCTGGCATGCGATGTTCAAAGTTCCTACAGATTGGCAGAAAAATTAATTACTGTGACTCTGCTGTGTAAGAGGTGCATGGAAGCAAGGGTCCTGATCACATAGGACTTCATTTTCAATAAAGTCTCCTTAGGAGATAAAAGAAGGCAGCAACTGAACCCTAAATTTTATTCTTTATTCAGTTTGGTAGGTCACAAGAAATGCTTCTTTCTGGATTATTTTTTCTTAGAATATAATAAGACCTCTAATGTAAAGCAGACTGGAAGAGTAGGAAGTACACTCATTATGGAATTAAGCAGACCAGGGGTTAGGTACTAGTTCTGACCCTTCCTAGCTCATTACCTTGAATAAGTTTATTAATCTTTCTTAGCTCCAGTTTGCCCATCTATACCATGAGGATAAAAATACCTAACTCAAATGATTAATACTTGAATATCACGTTGTAATATTTCTGGCTCATAATATGTACTCTATAAATCAGGGGTCTTGTAGGCTAAAATGAAAACAAAGCAAATAAGCAAATACCAAAAGCAGAATAACACAAACAAGAACTATCAATCTTGTGCTTATGACAGTTGTTACTCCACAGTAAAAGTCTTTTACCTAATTTGGTCATGGGTCATATCATAACTCCTATCTGATGAAGGACAGCATTTTTATGGTTTGAAATGAGCTATATCTATGACAGTCAGATCTAACATGGACAAGAGGAGAACTAATCACTGCAGCTGGTGGACAGGAGCCTTAGTCAGCCCACCTTTTAGGGAGCTTTTGTAAGACAAGGGTTTACCATCTGGGAAGAAAAGTTTGGATTTATTGTAGGTTTTATTTTAAAGTCAGTTATGACAATAAAGTCCTGTACTATTGGGCAAGTAAGATAAGAAACTGATGAGATGATATGGTAAAATATGATTGAAATGATAGAATCAAACATCCAGTAGCTAGTTTAAATGCTAGTGTCAGTTGTTCTTTGAAAACCTCCACTTACAATTTTAGGAAAGAATAAGCCCTAAGCTTATTCTGGCCTAGACTGCTCATTTAGTGTGGCCCAGCAGTCATTAACCTGCCATACCATACATTCGACTTTTATGAAACATAATAGTGGAGCCCTACATATTAAAGATGAAATACAACCAGGCAGCTCCAAAGCAGGTGTATTTCCCTGAGGGTGCTTCAAGAGAATTAGACTGTGGCTTAGGGGTATCCTACATCAAATAAGTATTTGTTAGAAAACACATTAGCTGGGAAGTATAACATGAGAGTAAGTGCCAGGGTACTCTGGTATATCAGTTGGAGCTTGGGTAAAAACATTGAACCACTACAAGTATCACGGGAATAAGGAAAATAATAGAGGAATTAAGGTTTACACAAATATGGAAGGAGTTAGGGAGGTGAAGATTTGGCAGACTGGCAGATTGGGAAACAGTCGCTGATGACTTCAGCCCGAAGCACTGGAGTGGGTGGAGATCTAGAGCTCACACAGGAGTCTGAGAAACCACTGCTTCTGGTCCCCATGCCCCAGAAGAGGGCAGCCACAGAGACACCTGTAGAAAGCCACCATGCCTTGCCGCCATGCTGTCTGAGAATATGGCTTCCTTCCTCTTCATTTTTGTCTTCCAAGTCTCACAGTTCTTCTTGTTAGCGGCTGTAACCTAAAACCACACAGGAAAAGGGAATTTGGGGAAATGTAGTTCCCCACCTTGGAAGGGAGTGGTAATGGTGCTGAGTTGGTAAGACAACTGAGATCACCTGGTTACATTTTGTGCTGAGACGTCCTGGTTCTCCTTGGAGGACGACGAGAGTTGCACAGAATGTTTGGAAAGATGTCAGTGTTTGCTGTCAATTTTACCATTCTTACTGTGAGAACTATGAAAAAAAAAATAGAAACAAAATGAGTTAGTCAAAAAACTAAATCAAGAAAAAGGAGAAATCAAGCATTTATTGAGTACTTTTTGTGGGACAGGCATGAGGTGATTTACAGCTATTTCATTTACTCTCACAACGTAGATTGTTGTTTTATTTTTGCGCTTTACAGATAAGGCAATCTCATTTTAAAGATAAAATAAATGTCTCCTGAATCATTTAACTGGTACATGACGAAGTAGATGGAACCTAGGTTTGGGTCTAAACAGAGTGCTGCTTCTACCACACCATAACACATCCGATGAAAGGGATAAAAACTTTGACATTGCTTTCAGGAAAACACAAATATTTTCAATATTAATAAAAACCTATATTAGCATTTATTTAACCCTCAATGTGTATTTTTTTTGCCTACCTGCATCAGAAACTAGGAGAATTTACATTTTAAACTAGTTCTCTGGGTGATTCTTGTTTACAGTTTGAGAATCACTGATTTAGACATTTCCTCAGTCATTCGGATGAATGCAAAATCAGTTAGAAGAAAGAGCCAATTTTACTGCAACTAATATAGTAGGATATATTAAAATACAGAATTATGCAAAGGTTTTGTAAAATACAGAATTAGAGGCAGTTCAAATTCCTATCCTCTTTGTCAACATTGTTGCTTTATGTAATTGCTTTCCTGTAATTAAATAACATTTTCTGATTATTTTCAAATAAAAGGAATCTCAAGCAAAAATCATAAATGTTTACTTATTTCTAGGAAACATCAGTACAGTTATCTAAGGGCATAAAATTTTCAAATATATATTAAAGTTGTCCGTGATTATTTTCATGCCCAATTAATTGTCACACAATTAGCAAACAGTCACATACTGTAGTCAAGTAGCAATGCACTTGAATTTATTTTGGTTTTGTACACAATGACCTGGTACACACAGCCCTCCAGTGACCCAGCAGCCACTCCAGTACTTCATAATACTTGCAGTCATCGCTCAGGAACACTTAGTACATCCTGTACCTCTGGTCTCAATTTCTAAGCAGAATACAATGATCTTAATTGGAGAGATATCTCTTTTTCATGGAAAGATCTTTGCCAGATTGAAGTTTATGTTCTAAATGCATGCAAGAACACAAGGAAAATTATATTCGGAAAATAAACATAAAACTTCAAACTTATCACCTAGAGGATTTGAGCAAGGAGGAAATTCCTAATCATGCTTTTCTCTGTAGAGCTGAGCAATTGTGCTGTGGATTTTCTTGTTTGGTAACCAACACATTGGAAAAACCAGTTCTTAGGCCCAGGATGTCTGCACAAAATGAAAAGGCAAACTATTTTGATATGATAACCTAAGGAGAATATCAGTAATTGCAAGCCAATTAACTAAGTTTTGTAATTGAGAAACTTAATGGAAATGATTTATTTCAAGGCTTCATGAAGAAAATATAAACTGAAAGAAATTCTTATAATTATAGACATTTCAAATTGGAAAAATTTGGTTCATCAAACTGTTAATATTCCTCTTCCCAGAAGCCCCATCCCTGACTCATCTGTTCCCAGTTGCCTGATTCCTTCCTGCAGGATGGGTTTCTACCACCTGGGAACCATGAAAAACCAGAACCGTGTTCCAGAATTCCCTTCCTGATAAAGTCTCCTTAGGGGTGATTTGCTTTATTCTAGTTCTGACCCTGTTTCCCCAGTTCTTACAGGATCTGTCTTTTTGATTATTTAGTCTAGATTTCCGACTGTGCACGTCTGCTGCTTTTTTGTCTTTTGGTTTTCTGTACCCATTTCACCTGCTATTTGATATCCTTGAACTTTCTTGCCACTCTTCCACAGGCTTCAGGCTCAGACACCTGACAATCTCTTCTACCTAGAGGCCCTTGTGGTTTCTCTAACCCACTCAATCACCCTCCCTATTGCAGTTACATGGAAGTTTACACCCGATTCGAAGAGACACTGGACTCACAATTCACTAGACTGAAGAATCAACTGAGAAAGATTAGTTAACCAGTCTTACCCCAAACCTCTATTTCCTGATGTTTAAGGTGGGAGTTTTCATATTCTTCTCCTAAAGTATCTTTGAGAATTAAATGGGATGACACATGGAAAGCATCCACTGCACATACATGTGTAGCACTTCTCGCTTAGCAACAGCTAAGCACTAAAGCTAATTTTTCCCCCATTTTGTTACTCCTATAGTGCTTTGATGCTCACGCAAATCTTTTGAAATTTTCTGTTTCACGTAATATTTCATCTACTTTTCCTAAAATAAATACAGCATTAAATAAATTTTTTCAATCTCCAGGGTAAGAATTATATGCTTTCTTCATTTGAAAGCCTCATTGCCTAGCACCAGGCTGGGCATGATAGTAGGTGTACAATAAATAATTACTGAAGTGAATTCAAGTGAATGGGGAGTTGGAAGGGTTTCGATGGCAGTTGCCAGGCTGCCTGTTACATGTTATTTCTGACAGAATGTCTTCCATGAATTAATGATTTAGAACACCAGGTGGTCAACCACAAGCTTCCTAAAAAGGGAAAGGAGCGGGAGGAGAGGAGGATTTTAGCATGAAAGCTTTAAGTATCACCACAGTGAATTCAAAATCCTCCTTTCTCACTTCCAAAACTAGGCAGCTGGTGTCACAGCTTCATTCCAACTGTTAGGAATGGTGGCAGCGATGTTCTGGGTTGTGACGCAGGATGTTCCTGGACTCCATCTCATTCCCACACTGCTTCCAGGTTCTAATGATCCCAAAGATTCATTTACACTTAGATTAACCTGGATAAGTAAAATATTTGTACATCTCCAGTTTTTTAAAAAACAAAGGGAGTGAAAAACGATGACTGATTTTAAGACTCCCTAGAAACCAAACTTGGCAAGAATACAGCAACTTGGACAAAAAATTTTACTGAAATCAAGACTCCCCTTTATTTACTCACTTAAAGGCCTGAGGGTCATATAAGGACAGAGAGACCAGTCTGGCTTAAGAACTTTGGAAAACTTTACTGAACTCACGCCTGCCCTGATAATAAAAACAAAGCCGTGGCTCTCTCAAGCCTAGCTCCAATGAATACTTTTTTTTTTTTTTTGGTGAGGAAGATTGACCCTGAGCTAACATCTGTTGCCAATCTTCCTCTTTTTGCTTGAGGAAGCTCATCTCCGAGCTAACATCTGTGCCAACTTTCCTCTACTTTTTGTATGTGGGTTCTCACCACAGCTTGTCTTGACAAGCAATGTGCAGGTCCACGCCCAGCATCCAAAACTGCAAACCCTGGGCCACCAAAGCGGAGTGCACGAACTTAACCACTACACCACCAGGCCAGCCTCCAAAGAATATGTTTTTTGACCAAGGTTTATTTTAACATGTACATGTGCAAACAATTTTCTCATTGAGATATTGAATCCTATTCTTACATATGAGCATCCTCTCTCATCATCATTGCAACCCATGGCCCAAGAAAATGAGCTTAAAGAGACTGCTAATGCAAACTTTTGCTCCAATTTAATTAATTTGACCTTGTAGATCTCTAGCTTTTGGAGAGCTCTTGGTATCTTATGATGGATAGCATCTGTCCATAAACATGAACATATTTTCAAATATATTGTACTCGACATCTCAACTTGTATTCTCTTCTATGTCTAACAGAAGTACATCAGACAAACATAATGATTACAAACTCTACACGTTAACCTGATAAAAGGAGAAGATAAAATACTGTCATGTTATAAGACAAAACAATGTATAGATTGTCACTAGTTAGTCCTATTTAATAATTAAGAAATTATAGATGGAGAACAATAGCGAAAAATGCACTGACATATATTTGAACCCAGACCCCCCACCACCTAAGTGGAAGGTTCAAAGAGTTCCCCAATTCTAATATAATCATCCATTCAGTGGAAATTACTCCTGCAGCTGTATCAGGACTTCTGCAAGTTCCTTTATGCAACTCTGTTCTGTACTGATACCGTGGTGAGTATCTTGGGGAATGCTCTTAATGGAATGTGAGGGAATAAGGTAACTTTAGTCTAAAACCTTGGTACTTGTATTTCTCAAGTAGTATTGTTACTACAAGGCTGTTTGAAATATTGATACTTAATTTTAATTCAAAAGTGAGGACAACAGATGAAAGCAAGTTTCAATCAATCTTTTCCCCAGAAAGACCAACTGTTGTTGAGGACGTAGGGCAACTGGAACTCTCAAACATTGACAGTAGGAACACCGAATGGTATAGCCACTTAGGAAACAGTTTTGTAAATTTTTATGCAGTTAAATATACACTTGTCATACAACAAGAAATCACACACCTACGTATTCACCCAGGAAGAATAAAAATATACTGTATTTTGATACGAAGACCAATGATCACAGTCCAATGATCATAGCAACATTATTTATAATAGTAAAAAACTAATGTTATATAATAGTAAAAAAATAGTTTAAAACGATCCAAATACCCACTAACTGGTGAATCGATAAACTGTGGCACATCCATACAATGGAATACTACCCAGGAATAAAAACGGACAAACTTCTGATATGTGCAATAAGCTTAGATGAATCTCAAAAGCATTGAACAAAGGAACGAAGCCACCTACCAAAGACTATATACTGTATGACTCCATTTATCTAAAACGTAGAAAAGGCACAAACTATGGTGACAGAAAGCAGATCACTGGTTTATCCAGCAGATAGGATAGTGCAAAAGAGATTGACTTTAAAGAGACACAGGACACTTTTGGGGATGCTGGAAATGGTCTACAATCATGATTGTAAGTGGTGGCCATATGACTGTAAATATTTATGAAAGCTCATCAAACTGAAAACTTACAATTGGTAAATTTGTTATTTGTAAATTATACCTTAATAAAGCTGATTTTTAAAAAAAATATATGAAGTGGTGATTTTCAAGGATGGCTCTGGAAGTTCTTCCCAAATTCTGTCTCAATTCAGACTCTCTGACTGAAATTATAAATAGACACAGTGCAGGTGATAAGTATCACTATAATCCTGGGAATAGGTAGAAAGAAGCATAGAGATAAGGAAAAAGTATACCAAATCCAGGCTATTAAGATTTTCTGTTAGGTTTCTGAAAAAAATTTTGAAATCATTATCGTGATTTTTTTTGTGTGTCATTCATTATCTAAGGCATTTGAAATATTTAAGAGGATATGTTGTATTAGAGAATCTGGAAAAAATTTAAAGAATGTTATTGTTATTAGATGTGACTTATTTTAAAATGAGTAAAAAGGTTGAAAGGTATTATATTTTTTATTTCAATTTTTTATTTTAACTTAAAAAATATATACCAATTATAAAACATAACCCATATTGTTGGATACAGTCTTTCAAATTCTTTGACTAAAAATGTTCTTACAATCTGGCAACATGCATTAAAGAGGGTATCAATATCAGTCTATAGGCTTAGAGTTCAAGATATATACATTTGCTTTTTATTATTCAGTTTATCTCTATGCCAAGTCCTCATTCTGATAAAGTAGTAGGATACCCCTCCATTTTCTTCCTTCCCTTTGCCAAAAGGCATTTCAGTCCTCCTAAGGTTTCAGGCTTTTAAAAACTGAAACTAGCAATCTATTTTTTCCTCTGTTTTCAGATGCAAACATACTATTGCTCTGGGTGCCATAACCAAGTTGCTTGAATGAGGTGTGCAGCAGGCATGCAGGGAGGGCAAATAAATGGATTATGAGTAAAAGAATCAATCTATATTTCAAAACTATTATCCTGCTACAGCACCAAAAGCCATAACATTTGCATGCTCTTGTTGTTTAGTCATTCCACTTCTGCAAAGCACTTTTCAGGAATTAGTTGTGAATGGAGACTATGTCTTAGCTGAAGGCTGTCCATTGCAGATTATCCTTGATAATGAAAACTGTTAGCAATCTACATGGCCAACAAAGGATGTTTAGTTAAATAACTATAGTAGTATCTCTCGATGGAACAATATTCAATCATAAAAAATAATGTAAAAAATATTACAGGACATGGAAAGATATTCAGGATATACTATTAAGTTGAAAAAATCAATCATATGGATGAAAAATAGAAATGGTACTTGCATTCATGGACCTTCTTGTCTAGTGGGAAAAGACATTAATTATGACATTATGAATAAATAAAATTGTTACACATTTTGATAGTTCTACGAAGGAATAAAATAGGTGCTCTGACAGAATAATAATGGGAGCCATTTTAAATAGGAAATTCCTCTCTGAGAAGGTAATAACATTAAACTGACACCTGAAGTTTTCAGCCAGGAGAAAGGCAGTGTGCATAGAGGAATTAATGGTAAGGGAGAGAGAAACAAAAGGCCTCTGGGAAGAAATATGGAATGAAATTGATCTTTTATTCTAAACATTTCTTGAATCTGTCCTCTTGTCTCCATCCTCACAGCCTCAACTACTTTCTAGACCACCATTAACTCTTGCCTGAGTTATTCAAGCGTCTCTAAAGTGGCATCTCTGTCCTTGATTTCTCCATATTCCATCCATCCTCCACATCATAGCCAAAATGATTCTTTTGAAACAAATCAGATCATGTCACCCCCGTGCTTAAAATCCTTCAGGAGTATACCTTTACTCTTGGAACTAAGACCAAATTCCACCCTGGGTTCATAAGGCCCTGGAAAATCTTGCTCAGCATTCTTCACTAGCCCAATATTTTTCCACTAACCATCCTCCATTCTATACTTCAGCCATATTGAACTTCTTTTATTTATTCACACATGCTATTCTCTTCCACCTTAGAGCCTTTGCCAATGCTGTACCCTCTGCCTAAAACAATCCACCCTCCTCCCTTTTATCTGATTAAATATTTTACATCCTCAGGTCTTACCTAAAATATTATTTCATTGGGGAAGCCTTCCTTTAACCCCCAAATTTGAGTAGGTGCCCTTTTTAGGTGGTCTTATAACGTGCTCCTCTTCCTTTCTCACTCACTATCCTGTATTTATAACCTCCTGTTTATTGTCTGGATCTCTAGACTATCAATCCACAGAGCAGAGAATTTTCTTCCCTGCTATCTCTTGAAGATCTGGAATAGGTCCTAACATACAGTGAGTGTTCAATAAAAACCTGTTGAATTAATGAGTATATGAATGAATGAACCAAAAATGCGTATGCTTGAGTGATGAAAATATGGATGACTTTTGCTTCTTTTGAAATTCTTTATATTCTAAATTTTCTACAGAGATCTTCTATTACTGTTCTACTAAGGAAAGCATACAGGCTTTAGATGGCCCGTCAATTCCTGATGTGGAGATGGCTAAGATTTCCCAGACTCTCCCAGGACTTTAGACTGAGCTGAATCTAGGAGCAGGCTCAAAATTCACGGTCTTGAGAATAAGCAGGATGTGGTACAGGGTGTTGCATTACCAATGTCAGTGCTGAAATCAATGAGGCGGAGATCAGAGAGTCCAAAGGGAGGAGGGTTGCCTTTAGGGAGAGACCTTATGCAAAGCTGAGGCAGGCCATCCAACAGAGTCATTCTCCCACAGGGACTGGGCAGATATGCTACATCCAGTTGTCAGGCAATCAGACAGATTCCGAGAGATCCACGGAAAGGAGTGTGACAGGAAGGGATAAGTGGGAGAAGAAATCTGGAAAACATTTCTGAAGCAAAGAAAAGATCACAGTAATTTCCTTTTTATGGGAAATTTACATCCTCAGCATGGACAGAGAGAAAACTTTTAACGCTATTGATAACAGGAGGATCGTTTTACGGCTCAAAGACCACTGGACTGGTTACCATGAGACCACTATGTAGGCTACTTGCTTTTTGTGTGACCCTCCAAGATAGACACTTATCTTCTGGGTCTTGGTTTCCTCCTTTATAAAACTAAAGGATGAGCCTAGCCAATCTCTTTAGGGTTATTTTGTTTTTCAGTTAAAACATTCTGTGTTCTCTCATTCTGGGCTGAATGCCCAAGATATTCAACAAAATAAATTTGTTTTGAAGAGATATAGAAGGGAAGTGATTCATTTGTATTTATTTCAGAAGCACAGAATGAATTTTCTGACTTTCAGATAACACCTTGACACATGCTTGATAGTTCTGAGTAAACTTGCTTTGTATGTGATGAAACATACTAAATTTAAATTGACTCTAGTTTAATCTAAAAGCCATAGGCATCTGACACAGTCCCACCAAGGAAAATATTAGAAAGATTTCATATACAGCTAATGCTTAGTGACAAAATACTTGAAAGTCAAACACAAGTCATTTATTTTGTGACTCATTTCTAACAACTTGGGAAAAATTCATTTAGTAACTGCGTGTGTCAGTGCTATGAAAGGAGGCAAAGTAATGTAGAAAATATTGAAATTCTATAAAACATCAGAAAAAAGTGTATCTAAAATAATATTCTGGACATATTCTACATTCTACATAAATAATCTCATGAGGTTCCCTAGCCTTTTCTTCCTAGGAGACAGGGGAGAGAGGTTAGGTTTTTAACTCCGCCTTAAGACCATCTTGCTGCAAGACTTGCTTCGATGTTGATGTCCTGGAGACACCTGCTCCAACATCTGGCATTTTAAAATCTGCTTTAACCATGGTTTATACTATTCAAGGCTTCCTCACTGGAATTTCCCTGACTTATCTCCCTATCCTGAATATTCTTTCTTGACTGTAATTTTCAGGATCCTTAGGATCACAAAGAGAAATTATGTACAGATTACCTTCCGTGGTGATGATTTATGGTAGGAATTTTTTCCATAGGGTAGCATAGACAACAATGTTACTTTGCATTGAGATGTGATGACTAATGTACAACATGAGTACCAGAACAATAACTAAGCATTGTTTAGGGAAAAAACTACTCTTTTTTCCTCCTCTTTCTTTTCTATTAACTTTACACTAACAAGAAGAGATGGTATGATTGTACCACGTTTTACCACCTAACTTGAGTCTCATAGACACCTGAACTCTCTAACGTTCAGACAAGAAGATGCTTTCAGATCCTGTACCAAAATATGGCCAAATCAGCTAGAGCCTGGGGTCCGAGATTGGTTTCATTTGACCTGCAGGCACGGTCATATCACGTGAACCAGAAGAGAGTTTGGGATCTCATACTTCAAAATGGAGAAATGTAAATGAGCAGGTACTTTGGGGCTTTATAAACTTACTAACTGATTAGATTGCAGATGAATAGTAAGTACAGCTCATAAACAAAGGTACCACGAAAGCGTTAAGGATCCCTGCACACTCATCCATCTGCTACAGGAACCACTTGTAGCAGATGTAGATCCTCATGGGATGTGAAAATCTTGTGTGATGACTCCACTCTGATATATTTAGAAAGACTATCTGTAAGATCAGGTCAATTATATCTGTTCTGCAAAGAGATCTCACTAAAGATAAGCAATTAAGAAAATATGCCCATATGTCTTAGAATATGGTTTACTCTATAAAAATGATAGGAAATTGATATATTCCCATTTAAATCTAAGCTATAAGTAAAAATATATGCATTTCACTCATTGCCAATGAACTATGAAAGCCTTTTAACCAGAGGCATATCCAAGGCTTCCTAAATTCACTCTCTAAAAAATGAAATGCCAGCTCCACAAAGTTGAACCTGGCTTTTCACCAAAGCCACCCATTCTATCATGTGAGTTCAGTGTTGGAAGTGGAGAAATAGCAAGAGAAGATTTTTAATGATCTGTATATAATCTTCTATTTGTATTTATTGTGGTTATTTATATGTTTAAGTTTATTTTTTGTCTTGTAATGTGTTTCCTAGTTACTAAGATTTTTTTGTCTTTTCTACTTTCTGTTGGATTTGTCAAGGTTTGTTTTTCCTCCCTTTGCCTCTAAACCATTTAGGAAATTATCTATGTTGTTTCTATTATTTTAGTGGTGATCCTTACATTTTTCACATATAAACTTCACTTAACGATGTCTTAATTTTGTCTACAGTTCTACTTTTCTCCCTTAAAAAAGGACTTTAAAATGCTGTGAACATGATCACTCCTCTCTGTCTGAAAAAATATTAATGTTCATTATCTTTGTTTTGAAATTGAAAAAATCACTTATTTTTTGTGTTATTTAGATTTACTCATATCTTTCTCAATTTCTTTGCTTATCCTTGCTCTTTTGCATCCAACTCCTTCATTCTTGGCTCATTCTTTCTTCTTGAAATATATATTCTTTTGTGTTTCTTTTAGTAAGAGCATGTAAGTAGTAAAATCTCTCAATCATAGTATTTCTGAAAATATCTTTTGCTTATAATGATTCTTGAGTAATGGTTCAGCATCCCATAGACTTCTACATTAATAACTATTTTGGTTCAGCAGTTTAAAAATATTCCATTATCTTCACACTTTTGTGTTGCTGATGCAAAGTTATGTTGCGGAGTCTAATTATCATTCTTTTTTTCCTATAGTTTTCCTCTGGTTCTTTTGATTAAATCCACTTTGTCCGCACTATAATGTGTCTACATCTACATACTGTTTTATTTCATATCTAGGGAGACAAGAAGTCTGTCTGAATACAATATAATATCGGAGGTTAATTTCCTTTTATTCACAACGTCCTCCTCAATGTTTTCACTAGGTCTACATTTAACCTATTCCATTCGTTTCTTTACAGTGTAGCGTCTACATTATAGCTAGGGTAACCGTGTACAATATAAATCTGATTATGTCACTTTCCTGCTTAAAACATTAAAGACTTTCCTGTGTTCCTAGGATAAAGACCAAAATCCTAAATAAGATCTAGAAGACCCTAAATAATCTCTCTAGACTTATCCTGGATTTTTTCCCTTTTGTTCTCTGATGTTCAGTCAAATTGGCCTCCTTTTAGCTCTTCAACACTTTTTTTCCCAGTTAACTTCTAGTCATTCTTGAGATCTCATTTCACCAGTACTCCTAAAATGAAGTCTTTTCTGACCCCTTGGACTATATCACATCTTTCTAAGACATACTCTCATAAGTGCCTCCACTTTGCTTCAAAGGGTGATAGGGCAGTAAATATATGACAGTCTGATTGTCTACCTCGTCCATTTGAGGGCAAGAATCTTTTTCTATTTTGCTCAACAGTTATCCTAGCACACAGCGTAGTTCCTGTTACTTAGTGGTTATTTTAAAAGGCTAATAATAAAGCAATGCTTTTTAAACTACCAGTATATTCTTGTTCATTTCTCTTACATGTGTGGAAGGTATCTATTGCCTATTAACCTAAGAAAATTGTTTATAAAGACTTAGCAGACCTGAGGTATCATCTCTACCAACCTTTAAGCCCTGCTAAATTTGCAAATTATATTACGTGGAATCATGTTTTTGATGTAGCTAACCATCACTTGTCATCCTAAAAACAAATGAAGGTCAACAGCATATTTTGCTTTGGAAAATGCTTCCCAAAGGAGATCACTGATGCCTTTTCTTTTTTATATATAATTCATTGGTGTTTTACTTTTTGCCGAGAAGTCATATGATTAAAAATTAATTATACACATATACATGAAAGTAAATATGCCTCAGAGGGAAAAAAGAACTACTATGGGGATCATAAGCTCAGCTAACCAGGAAGCTGCCATCTGGAGAAATGATTTTCACACTCTGGTGACTGAAGTGGCCTTATATCAGCAAGTGTGACATGCCTCCTTCACTTCTTTTCTAATTAAATGCAATTTTCTTTCAAGGAGCTTTTTATTAAAGATATAATTGCACTGATATAATCCAAGTAAAACATAGGCTGACAGATAGACAAAGAATGGAAGGTAGTTTTAATACCACCCTCACAAAATAAAGTGTGACCGGACAAAGACTTTGTTCATCATTAGTCCGTATTTAAATGCTGATTTTTTTCTTTAGTTGACACTTACATCAAAATTGTAATTGGAAATCTCTAGTTCATTTATCTAACAAAAGAAAGAAAAGAATGTCAATCTTTAGTTTTCCACTGAACAAATGTTAGTGATTCCCCACTTCCACCTGTCTCCACCCTCCCCACCCCTACCCCAGCCAAGGCTACACACATGAAAAATAAAACTGCTTTCTCTGTTTCTTCCTCTTCTATGAGTATTGCTAGTGGCATGACCAACAACTAGGGCTAGCTCTTGATAAATCAGCAAGGTAAATATCCCTCAGCAATTATGATTAAGTAACTAAGTCGAGTTTGCCCATGGTAACAACTTCAAGAGACATATAAAATTGGATATGTGTCTCTGTACACATAAGACACACGTTCTGAATATATATACACTTTATGTATATATACATATATATAAATGCACATATACACATGTATGCATACACATACATATGTGTGCAATATCTTCATGTATATATATGCGTATATGTGTGAGATGTATCCTGTGTACATATGTATACACACACACTGTTTATACTATTTATATATCTATACACATATATGACATTTACCTCAAAGTATCCTTTTTTTCATAACGTGTTTGTTTGGTTCAAAGGATATGCTTCAACTGCTACATCAGAAACTCAGAACAGTGGCATTCACATGCTAGAAGTTCATTTTTCTCTTGTGTAAAAGAAGTCCAGAGATAGGTGGTCTAGGGCTGACATGGCAGCTCCACAGTCACCAGGGCCCCGTATTTCATCTGTCTTTCTGCAGGCAATCTTAGCATGTGTTTCCATTTTCAATTTTCCTCATTGACTTAGATTTGTGCTTGAGCTCCAGCCATCTCATACAAGCTCCTGACTAGAAGCAGTTGAAAGAGGGAGGGCAACGTGAGCTTCCAGTAAGTCTCATGCAATAACTTTCGCTTAATTCTCATATATGCAGGGAGGCTGGGAAATGTAGTTTATCCACAGAACACTTTCCCCAGAGTTCTGTAGTGAGGGAGAAAATGACTATTGAGTGGGCATCCAGCAGTCTCTGCCACATGTTCATGTACTCGACTCTCCTCCAGAGCCGAGGAGGGCGTGTGTCTATATGCTAGCTGAACCAACGTGATTCCATTATTGGTCTAGAAAGGTTTCTAGGGCGTTGGTCCAGGCCCATTAAAGTATTTTATCCCTGATCCAGAGTACCATCTATTTTATTCACTAAGTGTGATCTCTGTGTCTAAATGCATTCTTTTTGGTTAACTAAATCATATTTTAAATATATGAAGAAAATTAAAACATTAAATCTCATGAGAGATTCTTTTGAAAAAATCATATGCTAAATTTATTTTTAATATAAATCTTTTTTATTTTTTTCTTCATTTCAGTAAAAGTAAGGAACATCAGCAATCAATAAATCATACTAATTAAATTTTTTAAAAGTCACTTTCTACAGGTGTAAAATGTGGTTAATGATAATCAACTTATGGGGTTAATGCAAGGATTTTGAGCTCATGTGTACAAATGTCCAGCCCAGTAAGTAGTTAATGCCAGAAACTTAGCAAATATCTATTTCACATTTCCCACATATACCCCAATAAATAAAACAAATAAAATAAAAGAGGAAAATATTAATGTAATATTAAAATACTGATTCATTACTTAGAATTTGCCAGTCTGAAAAAAGGGGACTTTCCACATCTTTGCCATGATAAAAAACTATGTTCACATTTCTCTCTTTTTTACCAATGAAAATTTATCTCCATAGGTAAACAGAGAGAACCATGATAGACCATTAGTACTAATAAGATAATCACTTCGATAACTGAATAAGATATAAAATACTATGTAAAACATAGGATATAATATCAAAATGAAAATCAATAGTTTCATCACCAGCATAATGTACTAGAAGATGTATTACAAGAAGATATCAACTAAAACTATAAAAACATAGTAATCAATTGATCAAGAAATTTGCAATACCTTTATGGCAAAAACTATAAGAATTTATTGAAGGTCATTCAAGAGGTACTAATAGAAATGATACCAGTTCAAGGATAAGTAGCACCAATATTCTAAAGATGTCAATTCACTCTCAAATTAATATATAATCACAATTAAAATCCCACCAGGAGTTTTTATGGACCATGGCAAGTTAACTCTAAAATTTACATGGAATATTAAATATACAACAACAGCCGTACCAACTTAGAAAAAGGAGATCAAAGAGACTGAAATTGCCCCACTTGATCAGAAAACATATTCTAGAGCTTTGGTAATTAAAAGCATGGTTTAATGTGGGACTGGGTGAATAATTCAGTGGAACAGATAAGAAAGTCCAGAAACAGAATCATGCATATGTAGTTCTCCTCTGATATTTTTGGCTAATTCTGACTCCAAAGAAACAGTAATCCCCTTTGTGCCTTACTTGATTTTATAGGAAACTAAGAGTTGGTGTATTCTCCTCATCCACACTGAAGTGGCTCTTCGATCTTTCTACTCTCAAGTTTACCACCTTCCCTCAAGAGAGGAAATATGCCTTTATCACATACTCTCCAAACCTTCTTTCTACTCTCTCTCTATACTGAAGCCACTGTCGTGTTCCCCTGTTGTGAGAGTAAAGAAGCTATTCTGCTCCATCATTTACTTCTTAGGTCCATTTGGGTAAGTTATTTAATCTCTCTCTGAGTCTGATTCCTCTGTTGTTAAGTGAGGATAATAATAGGACTCCTCTCTATAAAATTATTTTTAGAATTAAATCAGTTCCAGTCATTACATTTAATAGCATCGCTTGTGGGATGTAATCATACAGCTATGCTGTTTGTTTTTCCCACTACCCCATTATTTCCATTCTGTGGGTCCAGTTTCCCTCTGTCTCTGGATGTAAATTGGAGCAGGCACCATGATTTTTCTAGTAACTTTTAGATAACAGAAACAGTTCTCTAATCATAAAATACGATCTCAGGTTAATGTTCAATCCATGTGATAGTCAAAACTTCAGTCTTGTCTTAAAGTTAAAATATCTCGCCCTCTTCCCTCTCTCAGTTCATTGCTATGGTAGGAAGGAAGGCTGTGGTTGAGAATGTAAGAGTTTGGTCAGCTTTTTATTACTTTCCTCAATTAACCTTCTACTTTGATCCTTTCTTGCTAATAGCAACGAGGAAGGGAGAAGATGTATGAGGAGCAGAGAAGTTCCTACTTAAACAATACTGTCACAGCAGTCCAGTATCAGTGCATGCTGGCCTTGGCAGACATTTAAAGCTGAATCTTTCTCTTGTTAGTACCCATGTATGTTCTCTGGAAACACCCTTGCTGGCAATCTCCTAGAAGAATTCTCCTTGATGAGGACAAAAGCATTCCTATTTTTGCCAATTTCTTCCTCTTTTTTTAGCCCAAAGATATTGCTCGCTTCTTTCTATGAGGTCTGTTTTTCCTGACAGGAGCTAAGATAATGACTTCAGAACAGCTCTCTCTTACATATGGCACATATTAGGTCCTTGAGAAACACATATGTTACCCCGGCTAATTCAAGGAATCCTGTCTGGTCCCAAAGCAGCTACCACTTTCCTATACATTGTTAAAGCAGCTAAACAGCCATTGCCATTGGATTTTCCAGGTATGACTCAGATCCCTGTCCACTATGGTCTTTGCATTGCATGTGACACATATTGGGCTTCTCAAACTCCTTTTCTGGGGCTTCAGGTGACAGTGTCTTTCATCCTTCTTCCTTAGAACTCAGTATGCACCATTCTCCAAAGAAACTTTCCCATTCTAATTTGTAACACTTGATACTTTCATACCATTGATGTAAGTGAAGGGATGAGTCATGCAACTTGTTCCTCGATAACCTGTTTATAAATTTTGCACATGGTCCAACATTCCTTTGACATGTAGTACCTTTTGTCTCATGGTGTCTTGGCCAAATTTTCATTTCAAACCAAACAAATGTTAGCTATTATTATTGCCCTAGGAAAGGGAGCATAGCGTTAGCATTGGGGATAGTGGTCAAAGGAAATTTTAGTTCTATCTGTTATATTTTTTAAAGGAATAATTAAGTCATACATTGGATGTAAAATTAAAAATATTTCTAAAAGTATCCTTTTCATGTATAATAAGTTTTTCCAGTATTATTTATTAAATAGATTCTCCGTTTCTCAGAGTCTGTAATGCTACCTCTACATGTATCAATTTTCCACAGATGTTGGTCTGTTTCTAAGCTCTCTATTCTACTACTTTGGTCAATTTTCTTATTTCTGTGCCAATATTGCACTCTTCTAGTTGTTACAGCTTTATACAAACTCATTATCTAATACAGAAAATCCCTCTCCACTATAGACCTTTTCCTCAAGAGGACCTTAGCATTTCTTGGACCTTTGTCCTTCATAAAAATTGTAGGATCATAATCAATTATTTGAGGATCATCTCTTACTCCCAACCCCCAAAGTCTAGGATACAAGAAAGAGCTTTGCTATAATTAAACATGGATCAAACCTGTTCTCTCTTGAGGTAACTATCTTCCTCTTTATTCCCAGATAATTGATGGTGACGTTAGCCAATCACAAACTTTCCAATGGAAGACATTGAGCAACAGGTTTCTCTCTAATCTGTAATAGAGATTAGTATTAAGTAGCATACATGTAAGAATGTCTTATGACTTAAGATGGATATAAAGGCTAGAGAAGGTCCTATGTTTTTGTTTCATTGCCCTTGTTATATAATACATGAATTACCATGTAGAAATCGAATGGCCTACATCCGACTATATCAGGCTCTTTCAGTGACAGTTTAGCAAACCCACATCTTCACAAATGAAGAAAACTTTGTAATGTGGCAAATAGCCATCAAAGCACCTAATCCATTTTTAAAGAAGTTGGCACTGGTTCATGATACACTCTATCTCTTGCTTTTCTCATTTAAAATTGTAGGCATATTTGCAGGTCAACATATAAAGATTCAACTTATAAATTTGCATAATATTCACTACTAGAAATATTGCAATGAATAAAATAGAAAAGATTGGTGAATAAAATTTTAATTATCTTATTATCTGTGTAGCATTACCAGAGTCTCTCCTGCTTTCTCTAGGTGAAGTTTATTGCCACTTCCTTTTTGCCATCATCTTTTCTCTGAATTTAACTCTACTCTGGTACATTTGTCTTAACACAATTGCTTATTTCCATCCTTCAATGATAATTTCATTCACTACCTTTCTGAAGCTTCCTCCTTTCTTCTTCTTCCATTGAGCTTTAAACATTAGTTTCTTCATTGCGTCCTAATTTTTTCCAAATCTTTTTCTATAGCTCATTGGGTTCATAGGGGCTTTCCTCAGGAGTGTGTAAATGTAATCATTATTCTTTGTATCCCCAGTTTCTGACCTAATCCAAGGGACATTGAAATCCATAAACAAGGATTAAATGAATGAATTCTCTCATGTTTTCACCAATCACGTCCATGGAAAGGGTGCTACAATATTTTAAGTAGTATTTAGATATTTCTATCTGGATGTTATTTCATTTGCAAATATCCAGTATTTTGAAAACTGAATTAATCATCCACTACTGCCCTTCCCTCAGCCAGATCTTTTTCTTGACTTCTTACAGTGTTTAACCATCATTGTTTTGATTATATCTTATTTGACTCTGTTTTCTCTCACTTTATATCTTGTCAGTCATCAAGTTCTGGGGAGGTTTTTCTTAATATTTTCTCCAACCACTTTCCTTTCTTTTCTCAAATTAACAGCCAAATTAAAGGTTTGCATCTTCTCATGCCTAGCCTATTACTATTACTTAACATGGTGACTCATAAACACTCAAAGAATACTTATTAATAGATGACCCTGTGTCCACATATGAAGAGTCTGTTATATGTTCACCAGAACTTTTGAAAGGATAAGAAGTTGTCATGAAGGGAGTGCATGAAGAGATCCACGGTCCACATGCTGCAGTTTCCATATCCATCAAGAGCTGGAGAACTAAAGCAAGTTGGATTCACTGGTAACGTTTTGGCCACCATGGTGGTCTTAGAGGAAATCACAAAATTTCATTGACAGGGACATCAGGAGTATAGAGGGATACTGTAGTAGTCCTTCAGACCTCATTTATTTACCCATTTATCCTTTTTTTTTCTAGGAAAGATTTGCCCTGAGCTATCATCTGTTGCCAATCTTCCTCTTTTTTTTTTTTTTTCATGTGAGCTAATGCTACAGCATGGCCACTGACAGAGGAGTGGTGTGACTCCATGCCCAGGGAACTGGACGTGGGCCACCAAAGCAGAGCGCACCAAATTTTAAACACTAGGCCATTGGGCCTGGCCCCCATTTATCCTTTTTAAGAGCCTCCTTCATCCTCTCCATGCCCACTGAGCCATCCCTCTTCTAACAAAGCTCGATTTAGTTCTAACTATCCTGGGGTATTGTTCAAAGCTCAAGATTTCACACTCTTCCACTGAATCCCATCCTCCTCGGTTAGTGATCTTATAAGGCAATAGCTAATCAGATTCACTCATCCATTAATTCTATAAATATTTAATGAGCACCTACTATTTCCAGGATTGTTTTAGGCACTGAAAATAAAAACTGCTCTTTGCAAGACACAGCTGGCTACCCTGCTAAGTACTCCCCCTGACCGCATCAATATGTCTGGTTCTTAGAAAGGCAGTATATCACGGTTACAAGCATGATCAGAAGACATTGTCTGAGTTCAGATCTTAGCTACATCCCTCTCTGTTTGTGAGGTAGTACAATTATTTAAACTCTCTGTGTTCAGTCACATCATCCATAATAAAAATAGTATTTTCCTCCAATTGTGTAGTAAGAATTGTATGAGAAAATATCTCTAACTCTTAAAATAATCCTGGCACACATTAAGCATTCAAGAAATAGTGGCTATTAAGAGGAGACCCTGAATGCTCTGGGTATTTCAGGTCTTGAGACTCATCGGGGCGGAGATATGGAAGTCACACCAATGTGTGCTGTGCCAGTTACAACTTCATCTCTGCTTGTGTATTAAATGAAGTTGATTGATATTGATTATTTGATTGAGAGGTTGATGGCTTTGGGAAGTGAGCCACTTTTAATCATTAATCGATACAGAAGTTAAGCACAGCTGACCTTTGAGGTCAGACACTGGGTTCAAATCTTTCTTTGCCACTTAGGCGCCATATGTTCTTGTAAGAAATGGAATTCATCATACTATGATCATTCTTCATTTAAACAATGTTTACTGGGCACTTCCTGCATGTCAGACATTATTCTAGGCCCTGGGGATACAGCAGTGAACCAAAGAGACGTGATCTTGGCACTAGTGGTGCCTAGAGGAGAGGAGAGGAAGAGAAAACATGTAAACAAATAAATAAAAGAGATAGCTTTAGCCACCTCCTAGGGTGATTGTGAAGATTTGTAAATTATCCAGGAGTGGAAGTTGCCAGGATGAGAGTAGCTCATAGTCTAATGTGGGAACTAACCACACAGATACATACTTGTCACACTATACAGAAAAGCCATGATAACAGTATGCGGTATTACTATGGGGACAGAGAGAGAGTAAGATCCTAAGAGCAGTAGATTCTGGGGCCATAGGTAAGTGTAGTGGAATGGTGATTGACTAAGGGAATGGTAAACTTCTTGAGACCAGCTTTGAGATCTAAGGCCATCCTTTCTGCCATTTAGGCCAAACATTGCTCCTTGAATTATTTTCCAAGTCAATTTGTTTCATCACATTAGACCTCTCTTAAAATGTTTCAATTTCTTAGATCTCTCTTTCACAAATGCCCAATGCAATATTTTTCCAGATGTTCTTTTGACCTTTCAGAAATGGCATTAGATTTGAGAACTCAACCCAAAGAGCTGGGAAGTACTCACCTGCAAAATTTCCTTTTAGTTCTTGGAGTCTCATCAGGGTAAATCTTTTTTTAGCTATGCTGCCTTCTCTTCCACATCTTTCTCTGTACCTCTTCCATTTCCTGAAATCAAATTCGCTTTCGGGAAATTCTACCTGGTAGGAAATTACAGCAATTCCCGACCTAAATACTTTTGGCAAAAGTCCAGCTTCCTAGCAATTGACTGATCACTCTGACCTTTAAGCTGGACAATGCAGGGCTGCCTCAAAGAGCTCTTCCAGGAACCCTGGTGGATGTAAACAAAATGAGATCATTGAAATGAGTGCGCTGCAAACACCAAAACCCATATCTAGACTTTTAAAAATACACCATTAAGTTTTGTTCAAAGCCTCTGGGCTCCTAAAAAAATCCAAAATGATTTATAGGAAAATCTTTTTTAAAAGCCTAGGAAATCTATATGGGCAAACACTTGTGACTTTAAGGATCTTCCTTAGGATGGATTAGAACATAAGAGTCTATTTCATAGAGAATTGTAACAATTTGTAATTTAAGAATTATCAAACAGTAAAAAAAAAAAAAAAAAAAAAGAAAGTAGGATTTCTTCCAGATGTAGATGCCAGAAAAACTTCTCTTATTTTGGCCTCTCACATTGATTTCAAGGCCAGCATGAATCTGTGGATGGTTTTTTTCTTTTTTTACTCCACCTGCACCATCAGATGTTAAATTGAGCACTGCAGCTAAAGAGGGAGATAAAATTTAGACTAGAATATCTCTAGCTTGCTGGAAAAGTTAGTAGTCCATATGATTGCTTGCATTTTCTGAGTGACTGCAGGTATGAATATTATGTGGAGTGCTCCTTGAAGTTGAAATTATTGTAGACATCTGGGTGAGAAAATGTCAGCTAACTCTTCCTTTGGTTGAGTTTTGTGATCAGGTGCTCATGACATCAATGAGAGAAACAGGTAGATTGAAAGGGCTTCTCTCTGTTGTCTTCTCTCTTCCCTTACTTGCCTTGGGAGATCCACCTACACTCCTGGCTGATGACTCCCCAGTCGATGTCATCATTATCATCTGACAGATCTGTCCCTAGAGCTCCAGGCCACAACTGTAACTGTCATAGATCCCTGAAACTCATCTCATCCATCACTTAAATTCATCATTTTCCTTACCAAATTATCGCCACCCCCCTCATGTCTTGGATTAATGCTCTGCCATCAGACAGTTGGACAAAACTGAAATCTCTCATTGCTTCCCAGGAAGTCTTGAATATACGACAATATCTATATTCCAACACTCACATAAATGGACAATTGTAAAGAAGTAAGATTGTAGTAAAGAAGATCTAAATATCTATTTTAAGAAAATCCCTTGATTTGAGCAATATTGGCACAATTCTCTGCAGGGTTTTGATAGTTTGCTAAAGAATGTGAATAATCCAATGTAACCTATCATGATTGAAAAATTCACCCCAAGCATGTTGTCCGTCTTTGAGAATTGAAGGGTGCTTTTTTTTTGTCACTATTAACTAAATTTCAGATTCATTTGAATTTCACCAGTTTTCCCATTAATGTCCTATTTCTGTTCCAGGGTCCAATCCAGTTTACCACATTGCATTTGGATGTCATGTCTCCATAATCTCTTCTGTTCTGTGAAAGTTTCTCAACTTTTCTTTATCTTTCACAACCTTGATGGTTTTGAGGAACGCTGGTCAAGCATTTGTACGACATCCCTCAATTTGGGCTTGTCTGCTATTTGTCTCATGATTACACCAGGGCTTTTGGCTTTTGGAAAGAATGCCGCAGAGGTGAAGTGCCTTCCTCATGTAACGTGAGGGGATACATGATATCCAGATGACCTTACTGGTAATGTTAACCTTGATCATTTGGTTAAGGTAGTGTCTGCTAGGATTCTCCGCTAGAAAGTGACTATTTTCCCTTCCTATACTCTGTCATGAATGCATTTTTATCTTAAAAAGATTCAAGTTTTCTGACAAATTTTTTTACTTACTTTTCTTTTTTTATAATTCCCTAACACACAGTACTTTCTTCCAGGAAAAAGGGAAAAGCAAACATTTAAATTTATTCCTGGAATCTAACATAAGCCAAAGTCATCTTTTCAACAAATATTTTTAAAATATTAAAATGTAACTCAACCCAGTGCTGACTGTTTCATATAGAACATTTTACATCAATATCATGATTCATAGTTGTAATGCATTTGAGCTACTCTTGTCATTGATTGACTAGATTTCCTAGAACATATAAAAGCTCACTTACAATGGTAGTTTTTATGATATTAATCAATCAAGAAAGCACTCAGAAATAGCCCCCTTTCTATACAGAAAAGCACGTGTAATATATTTACTTGAAATTTTTGAAAAGTTCTAGCAAAAAGACATATATCTAAAATACATATGATGAATTCTGATTTACTTCAGTCAGAGGAAAATATTAATATAAAAGCACAATTTATACTTATATGTAACCCCCAAAACTTCCTCCTGTCAATGAAAAATATATATGCGATGAAACAATGTCTGTAACATATTTGTTCAAGTTGAAGTGTTTATAAAGTGTTTATATCTAATCCTTTCTCCGAAATGGTCGTCTAGCTCAAGGTTTGTCAACCATGTTTACCCAAGCTGGATCTGTGTACTTCCTGAACCTCTAAAGCTGAATAGAATGTTTGCAGACAAGGCTTACACCTGACAGAAACAAGGTAAATTTATACCCATAATATTAGGCTTGTCAGTGACCTTACATTTTGATAAGCTCCTCAGGAAAATAAAAAGCCATGTCTCCTTGTATCGGTAGAATATTTGTGTAATTGCTACAACAACAAATGATTAATTTTTAAAACCTAGAGTATGTATTAAGAATGTAAAAGAGACACCAGCTTACAACTAAGTGGTATTTACTGCTGGAATTCAGGCATGTCTGGTGTCAGACTTTTGAGAGCCTGTTTCATTCCAAGTTCTGTTAGATATTGGGGTGTGAGGTAGCACTTTGATATTCATGAGACAGAGTGTTGCATTAAAAAGGGTAAGGACATCCTTCAAGCTTTTGTGGGTAATAAAGCATAGCTTCTGTTGGATCTGTAGTTCAAGAACAAGGTGTCTGTTAGCACTAAGAATGTTCCAAGGCATTATCTGTGGTTACGGAGGCATTGATAATGCCCAGTTGTGAGGGCGTGGGCTAGTGGCCTGGATGGCACCAAGTCTTGTATATGCTCCTCTGAAATGAGTGCTAGACTGTGGCAAGAAGCGATCTCAGCAGCACAGTTGGCAGAGGCTGAAGAAAGTGGATTGACCCAAGTTCATCTGATTCTGAAGCCAGTTTTTCCTAATGACCATGCTATAATTCTGGTTAACTTACTCAAAAAGGATCATAAAAACCATTTAGCTCACTATCAAGAATCTGAAAAGTGATTACACTTTCCTAAACACACATGTCAACACCAGCAGTAGAACTGGGAATAAATGTCTAAAGAACAGACATGAAGGACTTAATAATCATCACTAGTATCTCGAACAACAAACTCTAGTTCTTAAATAGTTAAATGGCAGCCAAAGAAATAATGCACCTTACAATATGCATTTATTTTATTGAGTTTTTTCCCCCTCCTGATGGGACAATTAGGCTTCCAAAATGTTAAGAGCAGTACATAAAGTGGCCACATGGTGTCAGGAGCTACATACGGTTCTTATAAAGGAATCAGATTTTCAGTCCGGAAAAGAAACGGAAAGAATATTTTTAAGTGACTTGCCATCCTAATTTTCTCCAACTTTGATACTTTGACTACTCAACATTGTAATACAATTCCCAACAATGTGGCTCAAGATGTTCATAATTAGAGCCGTTCTAGGTTACTAATATTAAGATTTTTTATCTATGCTACATATTAATTTAAAATCTGTGTTGATCTATTTGTGGAGTCTAGCTGTAATAACTAACCACTCTAGAGATGCTTGGGCATATCTTTCCTCTATACCATGACAAGGTTGGTCTAGACAGAGTAGGGAGTAGTAGAAAGAGAAGGAGCTTTGGAGTCAAGCAACCCTAGCTTAATTATCCTAGCCAATTTTTAGCTTCAAGATAAGTAACTTGAATTGAATTTTCTAGAATTTCTCTTCAGTCTTAAATTCTATTCAATGAGCAATCAAAATGTATCAGTATCCAATGCTAATTTCATTACATTTTTATTTCAGATTTCAAAATTATTTTGAAATGTTAGGAAGAAATTAATTGAATCATCTTTCATGCCCTATCATTGAGGTGATATGACAATAGTATTAGAGATTATTTAGACATTTTTTGATCCTTTTTTTCCTCTTGTATGTCATATCATCCAACTTGCATATCTCAGTCTTTTTAAAATTTTACTTTGTCCTTAAATTTATAAGACTTTTATTTTTTCATGACCCAAGAAATTGAGAAAGATTTCCAAAAATGGAAAAAAAGAAATATATGTCATACTGGAAATTCTTTTTTTTTTTTTTTTTGAAGATGATTAGCCCTGAGCTAACATCCATGCCCATCTTCCTCTGCTTTATATGTGGGACGCCTACCACAACATGGCTTGACAAGTGGTGCTAGCTCCATGCCTGGGATCCAAACTAGTGAAACTCGGGTCACTGAAGTGAAGCATGTGAACTTAACTGCTATGCCATGGGGAAAACCCTCAAAATTCTGGAGATGGGGAAATAAGGGAGTGTATGTAAGTATAGCGTAAGTCCTGATAGTTGTTTCCTTTGTAACCCAAGTGACTGATTTGAGCTTTGATTGCCAAGGCATTCACTTCAAAGAGGCATCTAGTTCAATGATGGCCATCTTGAATAAAAGCAGTCACACCACTAAATAATGAGTCAGGTCACCTCCCCCAACTGAGGCTCCTTTGTTTCAGAGATGTTGATTGATTTCAAAAACTGACCATTTGGGCCACTTGTTTTATCTCTTCCCAAGCTTTGAATTGGTGCTTTTATGTTTTAAATTCACCAATAGAGTAAGCCTGCGAAACCCTGGGCCCCCATCCTCAAGTACAATAAAAGCAGAACCCCAGCCTCATGCACTCTCTCTCTCCCCTCACAACCTTGCTGTGTAGCCCAGGTTTGCTGTGTAATTTCCAGGTCCCATAAGTAATAAACCTTTATTTTTCAAAGTTTCCTAATGGTTATTGCTAAAGGGTGTCTTGCAATTATAATGACAACCACAAGGGCGGGTCCAGCCACAAGGTTGGTTATTGATAGGCTGAGACCAGCAAAAAACAATAAATTAGGCTTTCACCCCTGTCACTTCATTCTGATAAGCAAGGATATACAACCTCACGCAGCAAACTTTTAAACCTAGTGGCCTTGCAGGAAGAATTCTGTGTGTGGACTCAAAGCCAATTAAACTGGTGTTTCTTTCATAAAGCTCTGCCTAAAGACCTAGAATATGAATATGGGAAGATTTGCAGTGACTGGAATTTATAGAATGACTCATGTAACGGCTCCTTAGGATGGATTATGCCAACCATGCCCTTTCATTTCTGACTGGGAGAATCACGTCAATGTGCTGTCCACCAGGCAGCTGTATAAAGAGGCTTAAAGGCAAAAAACATCTAAGTAAATTTCTTGAGGAGTTGTATGGTTCAAGGGGACAACCCAAATTCTTGTTGTTTGTGAATATAACCAGGACTAAGGAAAAGAGGAAGCAATATCCAGTGGTGGGAAAAAAAAGCAAGTGTGTGTGTTTGAGGGGGTGAGGGGAAATACCTAATGAAACTTAAGATCTTAGGGGTAAGGGTTAACTCCACAAGATGGCAATTTTTTGGCAGGAAAATAGTCAGGCTTCACAGTCCTGTCATGGAGGTTGGCTGTGCATTGGAAGAGGGGTGGCAGTATTTAAAGGGGTCTTAGGATTGAAGGAGAGCTCCCTGATCCTTTTTAAAGGACACATGGGATTGAAGCCTTTTTTAAAAAATGATAGAAACTTGATCATATTTATGAGTTGGTGAAGTTGAGGGTGAAACTGCAGAAGAGAGAATAGACAACTGAGAATGGTGAGAGTCCTGAAGTTAAAGGAGAGGTAAGGAATAAAGGGACAGGTTGAGTCATTAGTTTTAAAGTAAAGGTAGCATGTTTTGTGTACTATTTCCCGTACTGTGACTGAAAAGAAGCAGACGAAAGTCAGTGAATTGCATAGGTGAAGGGGAGGTAGGAAGAGACAACTTGGAGAAACAAATCAGGTTGTCCTTTCAGATTTAACCATAATTGAACACATCTGCTAGGGTAGAAATGCTCAGTCATGTTAGCAAGTCTTGACTGAAGTCTAAAGAAAGAATATGTCAACCAGAAGGGCTTAAATCAGACAGCATAAAAAGTATGAAAAGGGGTGAGATGCAGAAACTGGCCGTGCCCATTCATAAATCAAGGGAGCGGGTGCTCAGTCAGATCTACCTGAAAGGTATATCACTGCTGAAATGTAACATGTAAGATCCTAGCGCCTTTAAGCATTCAAATATTTTAGCTAACTTCTCTGGTTCTTATTTTATTCTCACTAAGAACCTTTTATGAACACTGCTTGCCTGGTGTGGATGTTTATCCCACCTTCAATTAACTTTCTCACTTCAAATGAGTTAACTGGCATTCTGATTTTGATAATTTAGTCTCTATGAATTAGTGTGAGTCAATTCCCTAAGCTCAATTAACAACAGCAATATGATCAGATCTAAATTTTTGACTTGCATGTCTGACATCTAGATGCTGGATTCTGGTGAATATAGTCATCGTGTGAGGCTTTCTAGCAACAGGTGGTCCAGCTTTGCTGGAGACCTCTCAGTTTAGATGCCTATTTTTCCCTATTCCGATTCTGTTTAGAAAAGAACTTTTAAGTCTCCTATATACGTATCTCTGGCTCCTGTGTCTTGCCTTAGCTGAGGGGTGTTGTGTAGAGTAGTGACTCTATATGACCTCTGAAACCAGACCAACCGAATTAGCATCCAGGCTCTTCTGCTTGAACTGTGTAACCTCAGGCAAGTAACTTCTTGTTACATTAATTTCCTTATCTTAAAAAATGGATATAATGTAAATATCTACCTGATAATATTTTATCCTGTTTTAGTTTTGAAGATTGAGTAAATATATGTAAATCTCTTGGTATAAGTTTTGGCACATAGTAAGTACTTAAATAATATTGACTACAAGTATTAGCTCCAAACTTGCCATTCCCACAGACTTCTTAATCTGTGTCACAAACTGTGCTTATCTTCTCTCTATTTTTTCTTTGCTTAACAAATACTTATTGAGTATCCTTTTCATGCTTAACCTTACAGTGCTGGATGTAAGGACACAAGGATGATTAACACAGAAAAAGGCCCCTCCCCAAAGAACTTGCTATCTGATAGGGAAAGAGAGTGATGAGGCAATAGCTAATGATGACCCCGTAAATATGGTACCTGTCCTTTAATGCCATGATGAGCAACTCAGTCATCCAAACAAGAAAACCACATTTTTGTGACCTCTATCCTGTCTCTCATCCCCTATACCCCAATCACCAAAATGCTTTAAGTGTGAATGTGGAAGAATGTGACTTAGCATTTTGTTTAGATTTGAATCTCTTAGAGGTTGTCTTTTTTTTTTTTAAGATCTTATTTTTCCTTTTTCTGCCAAACTCCCCCAGTACATAGTTGTGTATTTTTAGTTGTGGGTCCTTCTAGTTGTGGCATGTGGGATGCCGCCTCGGCATGGCTTGATGAGTGGTGCCATGTCTGCACCCAGGACTTGAACTGGCGAAACCCTGGGCCACTAAAGCAGAGCTTGCAAACACAACCACTCAGCCACAGGACCGGCCCCCTAGAAGTATTCTTTATTTACCTGCAGTGTGTTCAGCCACTCAAGATCTTTTCATCTTTCTGATCTGTGATCCTGTGTGTTTAGACCTTTTCCCTTATACTTATTGCCACATGGTCACAAGACGTGTGTCGGTCCTTCAGGACATATACCCACAGTCCAGGCAAAAAGAAGGGGGAAAGGAAAAGAGATGAGCTTTTCTAGGTGTGCTTTGCCCTTGCCGACAGAAAGAGAAGCCCTCCATAGGGACTTTATCTACATCTCATTGGCCAGAATATCATCACATGGCTGCCCATAGCTGTATCAACTACATACATAGTTGTATCAACCTACAAAGCAGAAACCAGTTTAAGAGGCAAAGTGTTTATTGAGATCAAAGAATTGCAATTCAGGGAGCACAGATTCAGGTAGAAACCCAAATGATGTCCCCAGAGGGTCTTAGGTTTTTTACGGGAAAAAGGGAGGATGAGGTGAGTTGTATTAAAGAAGAGTTCAATGGTGCTGGAGAAAGTAAGGCTAGGTTTGTACTTCATAGATTGGCTGGAGATCAGATCATCAGGCAAAAGGCTCTTGTACTTCTTTGATTGGTTAGCGATCCAGTCATCAGCAAAGTCCAGGTCCATCAGTTTTTACAGACAGGATATTCGTGTCCTTACTGACTTCTTGGAACGTTGGTGGTTTGGTCCAGTTTGAAAGATTAAAAAAACAAGATGTGCAAGCTAATCACTCTGAAATGGCTGCTCCAGCTCTATTTTAATGTGGCTCCACTCATGACATCTTTCACAGTCAGTCACACAGGAGGCTGATACATTAACCATGTAATTAGCTGTCATGTTGCTGCCTTAAACAAAGTTTCTATTATGAAGAGAAAAGTGCAGAAAAATGTGATGGGGTTACTAGCAGTGCTTATCACAAAAAATAAAAAAAATTAAAGAATATTTGTGGTTTAATCCTAAAGGAACTTTTCTCAATCTGGTCTTTAATTACAGTACTTGTATGTTTGCTGTAATGTAAATACTCTAGAATTTTTTTTGTCTATCGTTACTGAGAATGTAATGCCTAGCTCAACATTTTCCCTCCTTAGTAAACACAGTTGCAACTCACATTTTGTAAAACAATTCAATTTAAGAAATACAAGCCTAATTTTTTTTATTTCTACTTTCACATTGTACTACCTTTTCTGGTACCATTTTGTTTAAATGCACCCTAGTGCATTTTAAACCTTTCTATATTTCCTGGTGGTACGGGTTAAGTAGATTTTAAAAACTATTAGAAGATCATTATTTTAAGTATTGTCTTCATACCTTGTACAATTCAAATTGTTGGGTTTGATTACCTGGGTAGTATTTTCAGCATTCTTTGTCTATGAGAGGACTTTGTGTAAACTTTACTGGCCAGAAAAAAATTACAATCATGTAAATTTGTATAACTGATACGGAACCTCTTAATCTCAAGTTCATGTGCCCAGTGCACAGTAAGCCAATCACTGAGACACCAGTACCTGGAGGCTGAGAAAGTTTTATTCAAAAGGCAGCAGGATACGGTCTCTCAAATCTTCCTTAACAAAAGAAGAAAGCAGAAGGTTTTTCAGAGCTAAGGGGCTTGGGAGGTGGAGTTTCAGAGAAACAAAGGGGAAGTCCATGTTCCTTTCCCTCCAGATAAGTCCTTGGGCAACTAGACTTCTGAGCATCAGTGGCAACTGGGGGCTATTTATCTGGTGGTCATAACTTCCTTGAAGGCATTCTTTTTCTTCTGCAATAGAAACTCATAAATCCTTGTGACCCTTGAGTCACCCCTCAGGTTAAAGAAGAAAACAGCAGATTAACAAGATTAACTTCTTTTCTTCTGTGTCTGTATTGGGAACAAAGTCAAAGGGTAATCATGTTCTTACTGAATATTTACAGTAACCCTCAGGTACTCAGCTTCAAAACTTTCATTCTAGTAATCGTAATCTTTATTGGAATTTTATATAAGATGTTGGCTGTATTTTTAAGCCAAATTGCAGAGGGTGCCAGCAACTTTTTTAAAACAAGAAAGTTTGGTTAATACCTTTCTCAAAAGAGTTAGAGTGGTTTCTGTCCAGACTTTTCCAATTGTCACACGTCATTCCCTTAAAAGATAATGGCTTAAGGGGCTGCCTCTTTGAAAATTAACTTAAGCACAGATCCAGCATATAATGACATTTAAATGTTTAGCACAACGGTAAGCCATTAGGATAATAATAGCAATAAGAGAAAAGATCTCTATATTGAAAATGCCCAACCTTACTTATCTGTTGTAGCCATCTCCATTTGTTATGAATTCCTAAAGCTTTTTGTCTTAGAAATGACAGCAAGTTATCATCCTCAATTATCCAAGATGGACAATGACGTGAAGGAGGGGCAACCAAGGTGGTTGTTGGCTAACAGCACAGCTTCGTGACTATGAATTTGGAAGCTTCTCTTTGAACCAAAGAGCAGTTACTCTTCTCTTTTCTGTTTGCTTTGCTTTGGCACAGGAGAGGTTACCACTGCAATCAGCCTGACTTCTGAAGTCATAATCTCTTAACAGAGTAAGATTGATCAGCACTCTGGAGGGCTAATTGTGGTCATGTCAAAATCATTCACAAGCAAGAAAGCCCATAGTAGCATTATTCATAATTAGACCAAATGGGAATTAACCCTAATGCCCACCAACGATAAAAAGGACAAACAAATTGTAGATTATTTGTAAAATGCATACTATACAGCAATGAAAATAAACTACAGCTACATGCAAAAACCTGGATGACTCTTACAAACATAATGTTGAAGCAAGGAAGGCTGACATAAAGAAGTGCTTGTTATTATGATTACATACAAAGTTAAGAAAGGGATATTACAAGTTAAAACAGTGGGAACTTTGGGGATGTTGGTGTGGGGGATCCGAATTGGCTCCCTCAAAATGTGTTTCATTGCCTTGATTATTTTCAAGGACAAAAGACTGAAAGAAAGTTTGACCTTCCCCCTAACTGCCTAAAAGAATTCAAGATAGAAGTCCTATTCCAGGAAGGAGCTAATACTGTAAGATAATTATAGTATAATATAAACTAGGTGTGATAGACAAGGAGGAACCTAGCAAGAGTCATTTAATCAAAGTCTTCACCATGTCTCATTGTCTTTACAAGACATGGTCAACATTTGTTTACCAGATATTTGCTTTTCCATCTCCATGTGAGTTGCCTTCCTCCCTTGGAAAGCCCAAACTACTACCCTTAACATCTTCCTTTGTCTTTAGCTGAGATGGTATTTAAGATGGTGGCTTCAGCCATTTTGGTGAGTTATTCATATTTCCTGGCTTTCTCTGATGTATACATGTTATTAAAATTTGTTTGATTTTCTCTTGTTCTTCTGTTTCATGTCAATTTAACCTTTAGACCAGCCAGAAGGACCTAGAAGGTTGAGGAATAGTTCTTCCTCCACTACATTGGCAATGTTTTGTTTTGGTTTATTTTTTCTATTATCTTAATCTGGATGCTAATTATATAGGTGTTTCACTTTGTGAAAATTCGTAGAGTTGTATACATGATTTCTATGTATGCTATACTTCAATATTCTTTAATGGCAAAACTATCATCTATGGCATTAGGAATGAGGGTGGTGGTAACCCTTGCGTAGGAGAGAAAGGATTGTGATTGGGATGGGGCACAAATGGGTTTTGTGGGGAACTGATGACAATCTACTTCGTGACCTAGGAGGTGATTAAATGAGTGTGTTTGCTTTGTGAATATGTTGTGTACATTCACAATTTGCACACTTTTCTATGCATAAGTTATACTAAAGAAAAAAATCAAAACAAAACAAAACACTCAAATTGCTTGCTGTTATATTGTCACACCGTCCAGATAAATGCTTGCTTATAATAGGATATATGAGTTCGAGCCTAGAACTTGACACTGCAGTGATGGTGGAGAGTAGCTATCATTCCTTCTGTTGTCCTTTCCTGTGAAATCAAAGGGACATCTTTCTCCAGTGAACTTTGTTGAGGATTCAGTATTCAGGCTGTAAATCATGGCATAGCTTGTTTGGATAGGCCTTTAGGAACCTCTCACATGTGTGCACAGAATGCTTTTAGTTAGTTCCTTAATGTTTTTTCAAAATTTATCAGACTAAGGGCTAATATGTCTTTGATTTATGAGTAGTGAACACTAGATTTTAGCAGAAAGCCTCATAGATATTTTTGGAATAAGAGTCCCATATTTCTGTGGATGTTTTTTCTCCTACTTAGGAAAATTATGACAAAATATCTGGGCATTTGAGTCTAGTTTGTGTTTCATAAGTATTAACCTGTTTAATATTTTTTAAAATCCCATTGCAATGTCCTATTTCCCTCTGCCAATTCTCAGTAATATGGGAAGTCAAATTTTATAAAATTTAGAAAGTTTCATAGACTTTGTTTCAAAGGCTTGCCTACCTGTGTCGTTTGGACAAGGATATTTTAAATTTGGGGAAGAACTTCTTTAAAATCCTTATTAATAGTGGCTTACTATATCTGCATGGATAGGCTTCTATCCATCAGAAAAATAAACACTCAAATAAATATATTCTGTTTTCATCTGAATAAACAAGCTAAAGATAAAACTGGCTACTTGAAGAGAGTAAGATTTCATTTGTTGAATATCATTATAGATTATGTCTTCCACTGACTTACTTTGCTTTAAGTAACCATAATATTTATTATTTTTCTGGTAACCCAAATGTCACAACTTAGCTAGTAAGAGTTTATATAATGTGATTCTACTGTCTATGTAACAGAGTCTCAGAAATTTAGACAACATCTTTGTTTTAACAACCAGATATTCAAGAACCATCTTGAATTTTTTATGTCTCAAAATATTGAATCATCTACTCTCTGTAGAGTTCTGGTTCCTTCTAGTGAAAAATAATATTAGAGGTGAAAGTCTGGGTGTCAGGGATTCCAAGCAGACTAATGAGTACTGTACTTATTATAGTAAAACAGTTTTTAGGCCATACTAATAAAACAGCTAGAAAGATATTTGAAAATCATGTATCCAAGGCCCTCTCATGCATTGCCATTTGGATTGTCCATGGAGGAGAAATGGTACTATCTATCAAAATTACAAATATATATAGTTTTGGACCAGCAATCTCACTTTGGGGAATTATCATACAGATATATTTCCACCAGTATAAAATAACATACTTTTTGTAATAACTAAAACTTTGAAAACACCCAAGTGTCTTATCAAGAGAGGGCTGGTATATTCATAGAATAGACCACTTATAGTTGTTTAGAAAAAAAAAGAGGTGACATCTTTGGCGCAGCTTCAGGGGAGGCCACTGCGGGGAAAATGGCAGCTGCGGAGTTGGGAGAGGAGAAGCCAGACATGACGATGGCGCTGAGGTTGAGATACCAAAGTAATGGAGAGGAAAGTTCCAGTCACAGGCTGAGAGGCGATCAGCTCAAGAAAAAGCTGCAGATCTCCCAAGAAAGCTTACAAAGATCTCCAAATTTGGATTTGCCATAGTCAGACAACAAAGAATCCATTACACTTCAATCAAGTCAGCCTGAAGAAATCGTTCCAACTCTTCTCCAAAAACGCTTTCAGTAGCAGCAGCTTTTAATGAAGATGGAGATAGTGAACCAGAGAGAATATCTCCAGAAGCAAAGAGGAAGACAAAGAATATTGGAAGGGATACACCAACATCAGCAGGACCAAACTCCTTCAATAAAGGAAAATGTGGATTTTCTGATAACCAGAAGCTATGGGAACAAAATATAAAGTCTCATTTGGGAAATGTCCATGACTGATATGATTAAATGATGTGTTCTGAAATTGTGGTGTGAGGTGTGTATAAAGTTAAAAGGAATAGTTTCCTTTTTCAAAGAATGTATAAAGACTATTTTTAGAAAGTATAAGACCATCTTTTAAGCCAGAGCCAAGTGTTTTTGTTTGTTTTGTTTTCTAAGAATGAGTATTATGCTAATAAGAGAGGTTAAAGTAAGAGGTAATTTTTTAATACAGATTTAAAGACATGAGCTAATTTTGTAGTTTCATGAGATTAGTTTCCAAAGGTTACAAATAAAGAAATCAGAATAGTATCGTTTTAAAGTACTGTATATTTTTTAGATGCAACTATTAGCACATTAAGAGAAAAGAAAAATTTATTTTCTCTTTAAACTGCAAGCAACTTCTTTCTGAAGTAGTCCCTCATTACCTAAACTGTCTGGCTCCTAGGAATAGCCTTATGGAGAAGAATATTGTATTGGGAGGAAAATATTACTGGACTTTTGACAAAGAAAACTTAGATAAAATTAAAATACAGCTCTTTTTCCTATTGAGTATTTTGTTTCAAGACATCATAAGCTGGGCGTTGCATTGCTCTCAGTGGATACAGACATTAGCTCTTTAAAAACACCATTTTTTGAAACTTTATGTAAACCGTTGGGTATTTGAAATAGCCTTTCACCTTATGGGTCTTGTCTACGTTTGTTGGTCTTTAAAGAATGATCATTTGTCATCAAAGTAAACCAGTATTTTGAATGTGCTTCTCTTATAGTTCCTGTAAGCATTTCAAAAGAAAAAGAATGAGAAAGTTCTCTTTGTGCTGATATAAAAAAATCTCTGAGATATATTGTTCAATGAAAACAAACAAACAAGGTGCAGAATAGAATGCTTGTTATTAAAAAATCATATGTAAGAAAAGAGCAAAAACTTAACCATATTTGCTTATATTTGCAAAAGGAATCTCTGGAAGGATTGACAAGAAACAAATGAAAAAGGGATTATTTGTTGGGGTCAGGGTTTGGTACAGGGTGATTAGAACAATACATCTGTTCACTATATGCCATTTTCTTTAATTTTTTAAAAACATGACTTTTGAACCTGGTGTATTACCTATTCAAAAACCAAAAGCATTGTAAATCAAATATGTACACACACTAAAAAATAAATAACTAAATGAAATGTAAAAAATAAAAGATATGCATCTGTATTGATCTTGTTAATATTTCTCTGCAACATAACCACTTAATTTTTTTAACCACTCAAGGTATAATCGTACTCTTTTATAATTTAATGGGGCATATAATTTTCCATCTAAATGAAATCTAGATGGAAACTAATGTTATTATTTATTCATTTTCTATACTAGCACAAAATCAAATCCGATATAACAATACTTAAACTATGGAGTGAATAATATTAATATTATAGTTTCTTTTGGCAACCATCTTTTGAATACATTCCACAAACATTGCACTATCAAATTACTTTGTTCTTGAATAAACAGTAGTTATCCCTCATTCTGTTGTGGTTAAGTCAGACTTCCCATTAATTACTACGTTCCAATATTTTAGGTTGATTTTTACTTTAAAACTGCTCTTGTTCCTATAACTGAAAGTCTTTACTTGATAGCAGCTTTCACATACTAGCCCTCCCATAGAGAATGGTGGAAGCTAGTTCTACGCCTCCAAATATTTACATCCAAAGTCATACATTAAAGTCTGTTAGCCACTGCGGCAAACAACTCCAAAGATCATTGACTTTTATTTTCTTCTTCTTTCTGAAGAAAAGCCAGACAATCTTTTTTAAACTTTCTTGCTGTTAAGTATGACCATGTGACTGAATTTTGGCCAATAAAATGAGAAGTCAATGAAGATGCTACTCCTAGGTCTGGCTCATAAACACCTCCCACCTACAACTTTCATTCTTTTTTCTTACCCATGGATCAAGTGAAGAGAATTTCCTGAACTTTGAAGAAGGAGATGAACAAAATCAAAAAAGACTGGATCCCTCAATAATTGCATGGAACATAACCTATCCACTTCCCCTTTAACAACTTACATCGGACTCACCAAGTATTCATTATTTATGGAGTTAAGCTATTGACAGTTGGTAACTGTTATAGCAATTAGTCTACCTGACTAATAGAGACAAACATCTGGTACATCTGAAATTATTTCAAGGGATTGTTAAATATATAGGCTTTATGTTCACAAATTAATGCAATTTTGTCTTCAATTAGACACAAAAATAGAAATTCAGGAAATTTTATTGTAATCTATATTTTAAAGCAACTTTTTTTTAAGGATTTTATTTTTTTTCCTTTTTCTCCCCAAAGCCCCCCAGTACATAGTTGTATATTCTTCGCTGTGGGTCCTTCTAGTTGTGGCATGTGGGATGTCGCCTCAGCGTGGTTTTGATGAGCAGTGCCATGTCCGCGCCCAGGATTCGAACCAACAAAACACTGGGCCGCCTGCAGCGGAGCGTTCAAACTTAACCACTCAGCCACGGGGCCAGCCCCTGTGATCTATACTTTAAATCAGCATTTAAAGTGAATTTTAAATTTTGAGATATGATTAAAATTAACAAAATGTTATAGGCCAAAAAGAACATAACAGTATGTTTGATTAAAGCACTCAATTTTGCATGTACAACTCAAATTTAACTTCTGTAAAAATCTTGTCCTGTGAGCATGTTTTAATTTATCTTTTTTTCTGAATTATTAGCATTTTTCTCTATATCATATTTATTTTCTCACTAACTTTACTATAGTATTTTGTATAATGACATAAACAAAATGTTTAATTACATATAACTGACCATTTCCAAATATTAATTTTAATATGATTTAACCTTACTCTATGTGTTACTTATCTTATTATTTAAGTTTTAGGCTTTAGGATGTTCATATAACAAGAATACAAAATGAAGCTTATATGGAGATTGTATAGTAAACTTTGCTATTTTGCTTTTATTCCCCTTATTAACATAATCTAGTGTTTAACAAATTATTAGGTCTCTAAAAAGAAGAGCTATCCTCTGAGTGACATAAAAGAAGAAGAAAATCATGGCAAATTATAATATTTATTAGAAAAGTTTGCATTTAATAAATTTAAAAATAATATAAAATATACATTTCTAATTCATTTTATGTAAAATTCTCTTTTAACTCTTCTTTTTTATGAACTAACCCTGTGTGTATGTGCATGTATGTATTTTTTACTTCCATTGAAGGCTTATCATTATAAACTTAAAATGTTACCAAATTGAAAAATATTTTTATCAAATGCTTTATTTCAAAGAGTGCTAAATATATATGATATAATAAAATAAAAATTATTTTTCAGTTTGTGAATTTCTGTACTTTATTGCTGTAATTAGAAGACAAAATTACCTTTTAAATTAATCTTTTTGGTAAACATTCAATCTTTAAACATAATTAAAATCTCTGTGTTAAAACATCAATATCCACAGAAATCAAAATGTGGGAAAGAGAGGATACTTTAATCCAAGCAAAGATTCAGATTTTTGCATTAAAACTTTGTGAGGCTGTAATTTCCTGAATTCCTATATTTACTTTTATATAAAATTTTAAAATTTCAATTACTTGAATTATTATTGAAGATTATTGAACTCTGTTACTAGAACTTTAACAAATTGGTCTTTGTAAAATGTAGACAATACTCTGTCCACTAGGCTAATGGAACAGACCTTAGTGACCACACGTGACAAAGAACACAGTCCTTATAAAGTTAGCTTAGAAAAGCCAGTAAACAAACAACTACAACCCACAAGCACCAACAATAAACCCTGAGGAGGGGAAAGAATCTGTATTCCAGAAGTAGTACATATAATATTCAAAATGCCAGTTTTTCAACAAAAATTTATGAAGCATACAAGAAACAAGAAAGTATGGTACATTCAAAGAAAAAAAAGTAACAAAAACTGTTCCATGGAAGCCCAGACATTGGACTTACTAGAAAGTTACTGAAATCAAGTTTTAAAAATATGCTCAAACTGCTAAATGATTAGATGGACAAAAAAATGAAACCAAGAGAATGACATGAGCAAAATCACATTAACAGAAATGGAAAATTCACTTGAGGGATTCAGCAGCAGATTTGAGCAGGGAGAAGAATGAATCAAAAAGCTTGGAGATAGGTCAATTAAAATTATTCAGTCTGAAGAATGGAAAAAAAAAAAGGAATGAAGAAAAATGAACAAACTATCAAATACACCAAGATGTGCATGATGGAAGTCCCAGAGGAGAGGAGAGGAGAGGGAGTAAGGGGCAGAAAACATATTTAAAGAAATAATGATTGAAAAGTCTCCAAACTTGATGAAATTCATGGATCTACATATCCAAGAAGCTCAACAAATTCCAAATAGGATAAACTCAAAGAGATCCTCACTGAGATACATTATAAACAAACTGCTGAAAGCCAGAGACAATCTTGAAAGCAGCAAGAGAGAATGACTTTTCACTTACAAGGGATCCTCAATAAGATAAACAGCTGAATTTTCATCCGAAACCATGGCGGTTAGAAGGTAGTGGGATGATGTATTTAAAGTGCTGAAAGAAAAATAAAAGTCTACCAAGAATTAGTATGTAGCAAACTATCCTTCATAAAAGAAAGATAAATAAAAATATTCCCAGGTAAACAAAAGCTGAGAGAGTTCATCACTAGTAGACCTACCCTACAGGAAATGATAAATGGAGTGCCTCAGGTTGAAATGAAAGGAGAGTGGGCAGTAACTCTAAGCTATAAGAAGAAATAAAGAACACTGGTAAGATAGACAAATACAAAAGCCAATATCATTGTATTTTTTTGGTTTTTAACTACTGTTTTTGTTTCCTAAGTGATTTAAAAAACAAATGCTTAAAGCACTAACTGTAAATCCATGTTAATGGGCACACAATGTATAAAGAGTTACTTTGTGACAATATCAACATTAAGGGCTGTGTACAGAGCTACATAGGAGCAGAATATTTGAAGTTCCTGAAGCTAAGTTGTTAATTTAAACTAGATTGTTATAAATTTAAGATATTAATTGAAATCTCCATGATAATCACTAAGAAAATAACTAAAAAAATAAACAGAAAAGGAAACGAGGAGGGATTCCAAATAGTATACTACAAAATATCAGTTAAACACAAAAGAAGGCAGTGATGGAGGAATTGAGGAACAAAAAATATATAACATATAGAAAACAAATGGCAAAATGGCAGAAGTAAGTCTTTTGTTATCAGTAATTACTTTAAATGTAAACTGATTAAAATTATCATTTAAAAGGCAGAGATTGACAGAACATATAAAAATCATGACCCAACTATATGCTGTGTATGAGAGATTCACTTTAGATGCAAAGGCACAAATAGTTTGAAAGTAAATGGAAAAAGATATTTCATGCAAATAATAACCAAAAGAGAGCTGAGGTGACTATACAGATATCAGAATAAATAGACTTAAGTACAAACTTTCTACAAGAGACAATGAGAGAAATCATATATTGATAAAAGGGTCAATCCATCAAGAAGATATAAACATTATAAATATGCATGCACCTAAAAACAGAGTTGCAAAATTTGGCAGAATTAAAGGGAGAAATACAAACTTCTACAATAACTTGGAGAGTTGCTTACTTCAACTCTCCACTTTCAGAATGGATAGAACAACTAGATCGAGTATCAATATGGAAATAGAGGATATGAACAACACAACAAACCAACTAGATCTAACAGACATATACAAAACAATCCACCCAATAATAGAGGAATACACATTCTCTTCAAGGACACATGTAAAGTTCTCCAGGATAGACTATATGTTAGGCCACCAAACAAGTTTCAGTGAATTTAAAAATAATGAAGTTATACAAAGTATTTTCTCAGACCACAATGGAATGAAATGAGAAATCAACAACAAAAGGACAACTGGAAAATTTACAAATAGGTGGAAATTAAACAACACACTCTTAGGCAACCAAAAGGTCACAGAAGAAATCACAAGAGAAATTAGGAAATACTTAGAGATAAATGCAAATGAAAACACAACATACCAAAATTTATGGAAAGCAACAGAAGCAGCTCTCAGAAGGAAATTTATAGCTGTAAATGCATACATTAAAACAGAAAGATTTCCAATCAAAACCTAACTTTACACCTTAAGGAATTAAAAGAAAAAGCACAAACTAAATCTAAATCTAGCAGAAGGAAGGACATAGTAAAGATTGAAGTGGAGATATACAAAACAGAAAATACAGATCAAAGAGCATTGGAGCTTTGAGATTAGGTGAAAAGTATAATGTGTGTGTAATTGAAGTCTCAAAAAGGGAGGAGAGAAAGAATGGACCAAAAGCATTATGAAGAGATAATTCCTAAGAATTTTCCAGACTACAATATAAACTCCTTAGCCTGTCATTTAAGGCCTTTCACAGCCTTGACCCAACAGCTTTGTAGTTTCATCTTCTGCCTCCTCCCTCAGTCACCAAGAATAATGGCTCTTCCTAATAATTCTTCCTAATTTTTTTGCTTGTGATGTTTTCTGCCTACAATGTCCTTCACTTTTCTGCATGTTGAAATCCTTATCAACATTACTTATCTTTCTTTGTACAACTGAAATGTTTTCTGCATAGTTTTCCTAATTCCCTTGATCAAAATTAATTGTTCTCATCTCTGGAAACTTACAAGCTCTTTGTTTATATACAAATATAGAAAAACTTATGCTAGTCTGACTCATATAATTCTCTCAGCCACCTTCCTCCTCTGCCACTGTGTTCAAAGAAAGTTTTGTGATATATTTCTACCTTTCATTGGAGAAACAACAGCTCAGGGGAATTTATTGCTTAGGGCAACTTGTTAAGCCAAGAATCAGATAAGTATGGGAAAGAGACAACTTAATCAGACTCTAGCACTCTTGTAGGCGTATGTGAGATAAGTAAGGAAATAAGAAGACATAATGGAGGGAGGAGTCCAATAACATCAAGATTGTAAACTATTGGGGAAACTGTGTAGGTTTAGACTCTATCTAAGACAACAGTGGTAACCTCAGTGTTTCATTTCCTGCCTTGTATAGAGAAAGACGTTAGCCATAAACTCTGCTTGCATCTGCAGAGAGACAGATTCTGTTATTCCATCTAGTCCCAAAGTAGAAACCAAATGACATGTTAAGCAGTATGACACTAATAAGGGAAGAAACTAGGCTTAGAAATGAGATATTGTTGTAACTTTTCTCAAGAAGTGGTCAAGGTAGCAGTAAAAGAGAATAACTGGTACTAGGGTCATCTAAAGTTTCCTCAAAACGTGTATCACCAATAAGAAAATTTTATTAAGTGCCTACTTGTGAGTCATGAAGTGGTGACTCTTATGTATGCACTTAATAAACAAGAAATGGATTTAATTTGGAATTACACCATCCATTGAATTTTTATATTTGATTAACAATTCCTTCAGAGATCTTAGTAGAATTTTAAGGGTTTATAATCAAATTTATTATTTGAATAGTAAACATACTTTGTTGACCTAGCTATGGTAATTCAGTTCCTGAAATTAAATTTCATTAACTTTGTGAAAATGGAAAATGTTAAATGTGATAATATAAGATTTTTTCTTAGAACTTAGTTTTGATTTTTTGGTAAGACAGGTTGCAAAATAGGAGGAATAAAATCCTAAGAAAATGGGGGCCGGCCCAGTGGCACAGGGGTTAAGTGTGCACATTCTGCTTCTCGGCAGCCCAGGGTTCGCTGTAGGCGTCCCACATATAAAGTAGAGGAAGATGGGCATGGATGTTAGCTCAGGGCCAGTCTTCCTCAGCAAAAAAGAGGAGGATTGGCAGCAGTTAGTACAGGGCTAACCTTCCTCAAAAAAAGAAAAAAGAATCCTAAGAAAATGAAAGCTTTTGAAGTTTCAATTATATGTAATTACTTGGAAATGTGTGGACAAGAAAAATATACATACCTTTCCCTTGTGTGATAGTCTTTGGGCTAGCTTCCCATACTTTGCTTTAAAGGACAGATGGGGATCTGATATTAAGTTGTCGTATTTTGGGGAGGATAAAAATTCACCCTAACTCTTTATTTCTCACATTCAGTGGGGGTAATGAAAAACTGAATGGGGTGTAAAGGAAGAAGTCAAACTGAGAATGAGAAAAACTGTCTTACATCTCAACAAGTGATTTGTTATCTACCTTAGGCCTGGACAGAATAACAGAAACTGTCTGTAGATGAAAGCAGGATTCGTGTCTAACTTCCTTCTCTATACAATGCAGGAAATTAAACACTCAGGTTACTAATGTTCTCTTTGATGGAATCTAAACCTATGCAATTCTCCTGACAGTCATAATCTGGAGGTTATCAAACTCAAGCTTCTTCCTGTCAAACTAGATCTAATCCATGGGATCTGGACAAAAGTAGAAAATATCTCTGGAAATATATTTGGGGGATAAAGCACGTGGAAGATAAAAATATCCACTAAGATGCAGATCTATTTCCAAGATAAGTGTAGCAGTTTAGATAGATCCTTTGGCAAGATGTTTGGCCTAATGGTTCATCTCGGTGAGCTGTACTTAGGTCTCTAGATTCTTCAGCATACTTTTTTTAGAATTTACAAATATTTTGTAGCTGATCTCAGTAGAAGGAAACTGATCTCAATATAACTCTTTTTTAGAAAATAGCTTGAAAGTGAAGAAACAATAAATCAAAATCAGACAGATGGCTAATTAAGTACTGTTTCTATGGAGAATGTAGTGCAAAGACTGCTTTTCAGAAAACAGACCACATAATCAACCAGCCGTCTGAGTACACTATTATGCTTTACAGTTAATGCCAATATTTTACGTGATCCGTCAAGATATTCTGCATGCTGTTACTTCAAAATATCTCTAGAAACCAATCACTTCTCACCACCTTTACTGCTACCAAGCCACTATCATCTCTTAGCTGGATTGCTGTAATAGCCTCCCATTCTCCTATTCCCTGCTCCCACTCTTTTCTCTCTCACAGTCTCTTCCCAACACAAGTGTGAGAAGAGTGATTCTAAATGGAAACCAGATGATGCTACTTCTCAAACCCTGTAATGGCTCCCATTTCACTCACAGACTAACAGCCAAAGAGCTTACAATGGCTGACTTGGCTGGGTTCTCTAAAAGCAGAGCCTGAGATGAGGATTCCTGTAAAAGTGATATAGTGAAGGTATAATCCCAGGTGCAACCTGTAAGGGAGAGCGTGAAGCAGGATGGAGAAGGGGAAAGAACTGAAAAAGGAAGTAATCTCAAGTAAGGTGTGCCTTGGCCTGATCCACAGCAATAGGGCTCCGGTGCACAAGTGGATCACAGAGCCATTCCCTCTTGAAGGAAGGAGACCAGTTTTTTAAACACTCACGTCTGTCAACACACTGCACATTGGCTGGGTACAAGTGGGCGACTTCCCAGGTCACGTGGCTCATGTCTGCTGAGCGCTGATAGCAGTTGGGGAGCAGTGCAAATGCCTAATAAGGGGGATATGCGCAGGCCCCTTCTACTACAGTGGCCTATAGGGCCTCACAGGCTGCGGCACCCAGTACCTCTCTGACCTCATCATGCATCACTGTTCATCTCTCCCACTCCACTCCAGCCACACTAGCTCAATGCTGGTTCTCAACACACAGCTGGGGTTGTTGCAGCTGATTCCCTCACCTCCTTCAAGTCACTGCTCAAACGTCTCTTCAATGAGGTCAATCCTGACCCTCTATAAACCTGTGCTTCCATAACCATCTCTCTTATCCTGCATTGTAATTTTTTTGTCATACTGCTACTACCTTCTAACAAGTGTGTGTTTTAATTGTTTTATGTTTATAGTTTTACAGTATTTGTGGTACAGTTATTGTTTATAGTTTGTGGTCTGCCTCCTCCCCAGTGCACACACACGTTGCACTGTAAACTCCACAAAGGCAGCAGGCTTTTACTGGTTTGCTTCACTGGCATATTTCAAGGCCCCAGAGAAGTGCCATGATGCCTGGAACCCTGCAGGTACTCAACGCATATTTTTTATATAAACAAATAAAATTCCAGAAAAGTTGATAGGATTTTATAGCACTACAATTTCTATTTTTCTCTATAGGAAAAGCACTTTCCAATCAAATATATGACTTTCAGTCTAAGCCAACTAACTGCTTAAGAGATAATATATAAAATTAAATTCTGGCCTCATAAAGGAATGTTCTAGAATTATATGTAATTGAATAAGGTATATTACATCAAACTGACCCATATACTTTTCTGACAAGATCACAATTTGACTATCTCCAGAAGGAAAGAACAATTTGAAATTATGAATAGTCTTTCAGCTTTTACTTATGATTCAGAGGTCAATTGTCTAAATGAGATAAATTATTTTATTCTTGAGTTATTGACAGCGTGCTTACATTTTACAAATATTTTTAATGAATACATCTTGCAAATCATGCTGAAAAGTTATGTTCTTAAACTCAGAATAAAACTGAAATTTCACTCAAACGAAAAGCCTTCATTCCTTCATTTAATAAATATTCAGAATATGATATAAATGGCAGGTACTGTTCTGGGTCGCTGTGGATACAGTAGAACAAGGCAGATTAAGATCCTTAAAGTCATGGAGCTTACATTCTAATGAAAGAGACAAACAATGTCTCAGACAATAGGCAAGCATGAAAAATATCAGACAGTGGTCCATGCTGGGGAGAGATGTAATAGTTACTGGGTGGTTAGGTTGGATGTTAAAGAAGGACTTTTTCTTGGAATATTGTTTAACCTCAAGTAATAATAATAAGAAAGAGTCAGCCAAGCTAAAAACATTCCATGAGAAGGAAGAGATAATATAATAGGTCTAAAAATTTTTTTAAAACCACAGCAACAATAACAAAAAGGCCAGTGTGTCTAGAAAATAGAGGAAAAGGGGATGATAGTATTAGATAAGAACAGAAGTGTAGATAGTGACTACCTATAATTTTGAGAATTTTGCTGTAAAGAGGAGTCAAGAAAAGAGTTGGTTGCTGGAGGGGAGTTGATCAGCTTTGCAGACTCGCTGTATGATCTTGTCTGTAAATGAATATGACAAGACTTACTTCAGTGGATTGTCGTGAAGGTTAATAGAACAGCACATGCAAAGCACCCATTACAGTGTCAGCTCAGAGTTGGCATTCAACATATGTGAGGTGCTTTTTGGTTTTCCCTGTTTACCCATTCTTCCTGATTGAACTTCTGATTTACCTCTGATTTTTTATTTCTTTTTGTTTTTGACATTTCTCCTCAACTTTGATAATACTTTTCAGCTGAGGATTTATTCAAGTAAAGTAGGAGTTCAGGGACTCTGCTATATTTGCCTATGTAATCTCTCAAGCTAAAAATACATTTCCATTAACTACACATACAGATGTATATTTAATTGCATTCTGTATTTGGTTTACGTACAGAATTTTATGATTTGCTTGTTATTAGAATTTAACATAATGACCTACTATAACCACACTTCTTAAAATATTTAATATTGAATTTCATTTTCTTTAATCTTTACAAATAGGGAGAATAATTATCTTGCAATTGCACAATTGTTAAAAGATATTAAATGCATTTACACATTTTCCATTTAAGTTAAATTATACATTAAACATAGTAGTATAAAAAAATTTGTCTTTTCAGCTAAACATATTTTTCCTTCTAAGAAGACTTACAAACTAGATTGCACAAAGACAGCTTGTTATCTTGAAAAGATTACATATGTTGTGCACAGATGAAATGTTGTCTTTCTAGAATTTTATTTTAAAGGGGAGCATTTGTTTAACACAACTGATTTACATTACATCATTAGCTTTCTGGCTCCAAAATGAATTGCATTCTTTCTTTGATAGCAGATTCTAAAAATACCTCCCTTTTACAACCAGAAATATGTTAGGAATATAGCAAAACTCACTTTATCAGTTTAAAAATATATTTCATGAAGCAAGTAAGAGACCCTTTAAAACTTATTTGAAAATATAGACCATAATACAAAAGAACAAAACAATAGTCATTATCAACAGTTCAAAAAAAAATCTATTTTCCTTAAAGAAAGAACTCCAGAACCCCACTCTAATTCTACTTGGTTTGTCTGACTCTACAATTCTAGGAGATAACCCTGGCTTATTTGTGCACTTCACTGTAGCTATACACACCTTCAGGAGAGATGTAAGAAAAAAGGAAGAGGACTCCTCAGTAGGCAGTGGTATACTGATAGCTCTCTTATGCGACACTTAATCAAGATGTATGTGCACACATGCACACACACACACACACACACTCCAACACAACTTTCCCAGCTTAGAAAAATTAACCCTGCCATCTTTGCCCTTTCTGATCTTTTCCCAATTCCTTCCATTTTCCACATTTTCCTCTTTTTCCCCTTATTCCCTCATTTATCATTTTACTGTCATCTTCAAGTTTCCTCCCCCTCCTATGACTCCAAGATGATACATTGTAAGAAGCTATCTTCAGGTCCCTCTTTCTCTTAGAAGACTTGAGAATTCCCCTTGCTTTATTCCTTCATTGATTTTGCAGCTCTAGGTACATTCTAAATGGCAGGTACTGGAGAAGCAAAGATCAGCAAACTTAGATTAACCTCATCTGGCTCTAGTCAAACTAATTATGTATCCACACTGGTCGTGTTCTAAATATACTCAGTCTCATTTACTTCTCACAAAAGCAAAGGTATTATTTCCCCCATTTGAGGGGTAAGGAAACCATTTCATAGAAGTGAAACTATTTTCCCAATGTCACCCAGCTAGCGAGTAGAAGAGCTGAATTAACCAAGTTTCTAACCTTAAAGCCAAAGGTCCTTCTGCTGCACTGCTGATTGCCCTGACCAACTGACCTACCTCAGTGAGCCCTGATGGCACAGTGCGGCTGCTTGTGTGACAGCTCATTAGATCTCTGTCCTAACACGCTCCACTTTATCCACAGGGTATGGGAGTTGTTGAAATTCTTTCTTCCATCAGAGAGAGGTGGGCCAAGATGGCGGAGTGAGTAGTCTTCTTTGTCTCTCCCCCTTTGAATCTACCACTAATTGGACATTCACCAGTTAACAAAGGATACCCAGATAGCATCTCAAGACTCCTGAGAGACCCGTGCTGCTATACATTGGAAGGCAGATGGACTACCCCCCGGGAGGAGGTGGAGATAGGTGAAAACTCTCCAACCCCCGATCCCCGGACAGCCTAGTACCTGCAAAAAGCTCTCTTCTAGTGGACTACCCCATAGTATCGCCACGTCCCAAGGGCGGGAGTGTGCACTCACTGGTGAAGCAATGGTGAAAACAGGTGACTACAGCCCTACCTGAGCCCCCCGCAATTATGCCTAAGCCCAGGGGAAACTCCAGGGTCCTGCACCACCAGCAAGGAAAGCCTCCACTTGCCATTAGCGGAGGGGCCCCACGCAGCATTCAGAACACTGGGAAGCTCCCAAAGAGCAGAATCCCTGGCAGGGCAGCAGCCCACCAGCCACTGCCAGGCTCACAGTCTCCGGCTGTGCCCGGGATGGTGCAAGAGGTGCCCAGAGTTCCTGTGGGAGTGCTTGGGGGCTGGGTGGAGCTCCAACGGAATGGCTACATGGCCCGGGGGGAACTTCAGGTTCCCACAGCAGCCTCAGCGAAAGCCTCTGCTCAGCACTAGTGGAGAGGTCCCGACTGGTACTCACAAGGCTGGAAGGCCATGGGGCAAAAGTAGCACAGCTAGGTGAGCTAACCACAGGCTGCAGAAGATACCCATAGCACTGCTGGGACCTATAGTGGACAAGTGTGATCTTGTGGGCTCTGACAGTGACAGAGCTGCGATTATAGGTGATCCTGCTCCCGGCTGCTGGGAAAGCCCATAACACCGTTGCAGACCCCAAGGAGGAAGCGCATCTAGGTGGTCTGCAACAGTAAGCACCAGCAGCCTGAGGCCCCCTTGCAATTGCCTGCACAACTGACAAGGGACCCCACAGGACCACTGTGACTACAAGGAGGGGCCCAGGTCCAGTCAGTAACAGCTGACAGTGTTCCTGGTCAGTGCAGTCTAAACAGCTGCTCTGCCCCCCACACCAGTTGCAACAAGTGGAAGCAGTAACTAAACCCTATCTCTATGTGGAGGCACAAATCCACACCATAAAGCAGTATGAAAAAATATATTAACTCCCCAGAACAGAAGGAAAGTGATAAGTACACAGAAAACAATCCCAAAGACAATGAAATCTATAACCTAAATGACGATGATTTCAAAACAGCCATTATTAAAAAACTCAACAAGTTAAAAGAGAATTCAGATAGACAACTCAATGAGTTCAGGAGCTATGTCACAAAAGAGCTTGATACTATAAAGAAGAACCAATTAGAAATACTGGAGATGAAGAACACAATGGAGGAGATTAAGAAAAATCTGGACTCTCTGAACAGTAGGGTCAATAATGTGGAGGACAGAATTAGCAATTTGGAGGATAGGAATATAGAAATGCTGCAGACAGAGGAGGAGAGAGAACTAAGACTAAAAAAAAATGAAGAAATTCTTTCTTCCATCAGAGACAGAAAGCAGCACTAATTTCCTTGATGACCAATTCTTCAGTGCAGATCTTCTCCTTATACCTTCTGCTTCCTCCTGCTATTTAGGAGTTTTAGCCTCTTGACTTTTTGTAATCCCTTCCTACCTCAGCTGTCACACAGGGTAAAGATGATCCTCATGCACTTTGCATAAGGTGAGGAAAGTTCAATAATGATTCTTTATAAAGGTAATACAATGTCAACTTCTAGTTCTAATTTCAGATTCTAAAAATTTTGTTTTATTACAAATATAAAGAAGTGTAAACAAGGGATAAACTTGCAAACAGAGACATATAAGTTAAGTTTGGACTCCAGTGATTTTTAAAGAGGAGACATCCTTTGTTGTTATTAAATTTAGTCCTTTCTCATGCTTATTAGGAGTAATGAGTAGAAATCTAGATGTTCTTTATGAAAACTCTCCATCTGACACCCTACAGAAACCTCTATAAGTATCCCCAGGGTCAACAGACTCACTCCTCAAACTACCAGTTCTCTCTACTGTAGGGGTGCACTCCTTCAGACCCCTAGCAACTGCCCTCCATATGACGTGTTTTGCTATCACTTTTGAGTTATTTTGGAAACCTCAGTTTTCAAGAAAGTTTGGTTTGGTTTGGTTTTAATCAAAAGCAACTATTGTGCTTTCTGACAGCCTGCTAAGTGCTTTGGCTGAAGTTCATTTTTATCTTTTATTTGTTACCTTGATCTTAAAGGGCACGCAACTTGGCATACAAGCAGAGTTTTGGGAAGAAAATAAAAGGCAGCCCAGCAGAAGAGTCTCATAACATATTCTTTATTTTTAGCTTGATGTTTATGGTTAGAAATATATAAAGACACTGTAAAAGTTAAAAAGCAGCTGAAAATACAGAGACACATAAAGAAAAAAGAAAGAGTCCCTGTATATCATATCACCAAGACAACCTACTTCAAAACGTAGTTAAGTGTCTTTTACACCTTTCTCTGTTTCATTGAAATGGGAGACAATGAACAGAAATGGTAAAAGTAATTAAAACACGTTGTTTAGTGGTATACATCTGCCTTGGCAAGGTAAGGCTATAATTAGAAATTCTTGTCCTAGCATCTATTTAGACTAAAACTAGAAGTCTGTTTTAATTAAACTAACAAGTATCCTAGGGGAATGCCAAGTTTGTCTAGACTTAGAGATGCTTGCGGAAGGGAGATAATTATTTATTCCACACCTAAGAATTCTTGACTCTTTTTCCTCACCTAATTCTCAAATGTTGTATCTCAAGATGCCAGCTTGGATCCCTTTGCTCTCCAAAACCCTCAGCATGAATGATCTTATCAATCTCCTTGGCTTTCCATGTGTAGGATTACCCTCAAAGAAACTTACTAACTAGTGGAAGGGAATGAAAAATATACAATAAACATACTACAAGGCAAAATTCAGACAGTACTATAAGAGAGGTGAAATAAAGGTAATCGTATGTTCCAAGCAGGGAGAGAACACATTCGGTTTTTTTCTGAGACTAGAGAAAGAGCAGAGGGATGGTTGATACAAGAGTACCTTTGGTGCTGGGCTTTGAAATATGGGCAGGACTGAGTCAGGTGGTAATGGAGGAAAGTATTCTAAGTAGAGAATTAAATAGCAGAAAGATATATAGGGAGAAAAGAACATTCAGGGAACCTTTTTTTCTTTTCCTAGAACATAGGTCCCATATAAGAAACAACTAGAGACGAGAATAGAGGTATAGAGATAATTTTGTAAAGCATCTTGAATTCCAAACTAAGAAATCTCTAGTTTCATTTCATAGAAAATATGGAGCCTTAGAATATTTCTAAAGCAGGCATAACAAGATCAGGACTGTACTTTAGGAAAATTAAACAGCAACATCTTGAAGGGGTTTGAATAGGTATACCAGGAGGGTTGTATTCTAGGAATGTAGCCATAAGATTTGGAAACTACTGGTTGAATACGAAAGTGTAGGTTATGGAAAGGGGAAATCTAAACTTTTAAGACTCTGTAACTGGACAGTTGATAGTATGCCATTACTAGAATTGAAAAAGTGAAGGTGAAGCCACTTTCTTGGGTACAACGGGAGACTCTGAGTTATATTGAGTTTATGATGCCCATAAACATTCTAAATAGAGATACAGTATTTGGAATCATCAATATAGTTAATTCCTCAGGAAAAAATGAGATCTTTGAAGCAGGGAATGTATAAATAGACAAAGACAATAAGGGCAGAATCTTGAACAAAACAGATGACAGAGAAAGATTCATCAAGGCAATAGAACTACCTGATCCAGTTCAGGAGCTGTTAGTCAAGCGGCTTTTGAACACTTGAAATGTGGGTAGTCCAAATTAAGTTTGCTGTAAAATACAAAGCAGTTTTCCAAGAATTAGTATTAAAAAAATTGGCTGTCAGGGGAAGGAGCTTGTCTCCTCTCCAGTGTTATGCAGCCCATAAAAAAAGCTATCCAAAGCTGAGTACAATGACCCTCCAAAAAAAGAATAAAGAAAAAGACAATACTTTTTAACCACTCATATTCGTTTACCTGGACGGTAAAATGTTGGTGAAGGGGAGACAATACTATCTAGATACAAGGTATAAATCAGCTTTCAACATTTTCCTTTGTTCTGAGAGCCACTCCTCCCCCCAAAAAACACATACAACACACATATAATTGGAGTTCAATAAATGTTTAAGTGGATGAATGAACATTACTGAATAATTCAGGCTTCTGGCATAAAACAGATGCCACACTCAAAGAGGGAATTGAAGAGAGTTTGATAAAAGAACTATTTATAAAGATGTGGGTGAGGTAAAAACAAACAAACAAACAAACAGGGAACGACAACATTGGGAAGCTATTGCCACCCCCAGGCCTGGAAAGGAAAGGAGAAGCAATTACTGAAATTTGCAACATATGTATTGGATTCCCTTGTAGGAGCTGTGACCCAAGCTGGAAAGATGCAGGCAAGTGAAGATGATCTCAAAGGAAGGAGCCAGTGGAATAATGACTCTGATCTCTCTTTCCACCAGACTGTTGATCTTCTGCCAGTGCCTCGCATTCACTGAAATCAACCCAAAACCAGATGGCAAGGGAACCTCCTTGATGTGGTCCTTTCAGGCGAAACTCCAAGGGTTGAGTGGAGAGTGGATGTAGAGGGGCAGTCACAAATTATCCAGCACAAATTCTTAGAGCTTTCATTATTATTATTTTCAATACATCTAGAGATACATTTCTTTTTCCTGAGGAATGCTCATCATCTTGTCCTCATCATCATTCAAAAACATTTTTTTAAGCACCTAGACAATGTCCTAGGCACTGGGAATACAAACATAAGCAAAAAAGACTAGGTTCCCATCCTGAGTGAGCAGGTAGTTTAGTGGGGGAAGAAAACAGCCCAGAGCTCCATAGATCTCCCTTTGTAAAGAGAAAACCATAGACTTTTAAATCAAACCAAAACATTGTTTGATGACTAACCTACTTTTACCAAACCTCAGCTTCATCTATTAAAATAAAGTTGCGACATCTATTTCTTAGGGTTAATGGGTAATTTAAAGACCATGTATGCAGTACACAATATAATTACTGGCACACAGTAACTAATTATAACTTTAGAAATGGCAGGAGGTACCTAGACATTATAAAGATATCACCGATACCTTTATATTTCTTCCCATTCCCTCATCTCATGCAGCTCCTGCCCATGTCCTCCCCACTTCAGTTCTCTGCTTGCAAAGGACTATATTAGTCAGAGTTCCCCAGAGAAACAAAACCAATAAAATATATATAGGAAGAAATTTATTATAGGAATGGGCTCCCATAATTATGGAGGCTAAGTCCCATGGTCTGCTATCTGCAAGCTAAAGGCCCAGGGAAACTGACAGTGTAGTTCTGGACCAAATCCGAAGGCCTGAGAAGCAGGAGTGACAATGGTGGAGGGCAGGAGAAAATGGATGCCTTACCTTAAGCGGACAACAAATTCGCCTTTCCTCTGCCTTTTTATTCTATTCAGTCCCTCAATGGATTGGGTGATGCACACCCACATTGGTAAGGGTAGTCTTCTTTACTCAGTTTACCAATTCAAATGCCAGTCTCTTCTGGAAACACCCTTACAGACACATCCAGAAATAATGTTTTACCAGCTTCTGGGCACCCCTTAGCCCAGTCAATTTGACACATAAAATTAACCATCACAGACTGCAAAGCACTGAACAAAAACATACTTGGCATTTGTAAAAGACCATAACTGCAGCTCTCTTCCCTTCAAAGCACACAGTTTCTTTTCCATTTTACCTAACGTGGGAGCAGGTGGCGGGTAGTGAGTGTGGCTTGGCTCCCTGTTTCCATGGGACCCAGGAGGCGGAGAATTCCTGTTCTGAGGGTTTGGGTTGTTCCAGGTCACTGCATGATCTGCAGGGGGATGGCCTGAAGTGTGTCCATGGGGAGTGTGGTCATGGAGGCAGCTGGTTCTTCCTCTGTTCACTGGACATGGCCCCACTCCTGAAATTTTCTACCATTGTGTTGTTCATTAAATGAATTGCATGCAGAATCACAGCCTAAGGCCTTCTGAGTAATAAGCAAACAATCTTTTTTATTTTTTGTTAGTGACGTGACTTTGTCTATGAGATTTCATGCTAGATGCCACAAGAAAATTTTACTTGAAGAATCAGGACAACTACAATAGAAGAAAAGGAAAAATTTTAAATCGTGAGGCAGAAAAAGAAGAAACAACTTCAGCAACAACACATAATAAAAGTTATTTTGATGACCCGAACACCAGGTTGTTGTTGCTTTTTAACATACTGAGAATAAGCAGAAGCTTTATTTTATTATAATAGCTATAAAATAGAAATTTTTCTACACTAATATTTTCAAAAAGAAATTTAACGCTGCTTTATATATCTTCTTTAAAGTACTTTCTTAGGTGTTAGGGCCGCTTATAAGATGCCAGGTCTGCAATCCTTTTGGTTTTCATTGGTCTTCCATTTATACACAAGGTTCCTCGCCACTAAATTTAACCTTAATAAAATTTCTGACAAATGAAACCAAATTTTCAAAAAATTTTCAGAAATGCCTTTGAAGAATTACCTACTGATTTGCAATACCCAGCAAACTCAATTCCTGTACATCTCTTTTGCATTAAAGCATGCAGGCCTCCTTCCTTATAAAGTGGGTTTTGAATTTTTACCTCCTCTAGGCCGCTGAAATGGATTCCAAGTATAGCCCGTGTTAGCATTCCTTGTGAACTGATGGCTAACAAGCCTCAGGCTAATTGTGCTGAAGATGTAGAAGCAGGCCAGCACACCTAAAGAAAATAAAATTGCAGCATTAGTCATTTGGCAACATTCTTCACTTATTTAATTCACCATTCATTCAACACTAATTTTTTTCACTTACATGTGCAAAGTATTAAGATAGATCCAGTAAAAGGAAGAGTTACATGGCACGGTAACTGCTTTTAAGAAGCTCATGTTTCTGCTTAGATAACTATGCATGACCAAACCTTCAATTAGATGATGTTTTAAGAGCAATTAGAGGGAGCCTACTGTTTCTAAATTTTTTAAAAATGTTTGTATATGTGGTCATGTCACCTGCGACATGCAATCAACTTCAGAGTTTAAGAAAATGAGGCTCAAAATTGTCGTTTATCAAGTGTCCTTGGATATCAGCACATCCATCTTTCCTTGCAAATCATTTCTAAAATTGTTTGTATTACATAGGCAGAAATGAATTATCAGGAAACCACCTACAAGTGCAAATTTTTTTTCTTATTCACATGTGTTGTGTGGTGTGACCCTACCATGTGTTAGTGCATTATATTGTCAGTATTTTATTTTGCTCTGAGGGTATGGGCATGTGGATGATGTATTCTTTTTCATTTCCTCCGTATCTAATATTCAATGTCTTTTGCACAAATAACAACGTATGACCTTTCCCTGGCTAGGAATGTATGAGAACAGATTGCTCCGTTCTCTTGTGCTATAGTGTCAACTGTTAAACAGCAATGCTATTTTTACAGAGTACAGTAAACATGGAGGTAATTTAGCAGGTATTTTCCTCCTATTAATATCACAGGAGACCCAGTCAAGTTCTCTGTCCAGACTACAGCCAGATGACATTTGTAAAAGGCAAAATTCACCTTGCTACTTCCCTGCTTAGTATCAGTCAATAGTGTCTAATTACTATTGGGATAAAAACTAAATTCTTTAATACGGCCACAAGGCCCAAGAGGATCTGGTCCCTTCCTACTTCTCCAACTTCAGGTTCCTCTCTCTGCCTCCTTCTCCAAAGTCCAGCCACTCTGACCTCTTTCTGTTCCTTATGCTTCCAGATTCTGGAGCTGAACTGCCTAGGTTTCAGTCGTCAATTGGCCACCTACTAGCCCTGTGATCTTAGACAAGGCACTTAATATATCTGTGCCTCAGTTTCCTCCTCTGTAAAATGGATGTAATAATAGTACCCACTTAACAGTTTTGTTATTATGAGGATCAAATAATATAAATGAATGTGTCAGATTTTGCCTGGCACACAGAGGGCTACAGGAAGATTCCCGTTATTTGCTATTCTTGTCTAAGTGCCTTAACACACGCTTTTGTTTCTGTTTTGTTTTTGTTTCTGCCTCCCAATCCTTTACTTTAGCTAATGAACTTTTATTCTTTAGATATCAGCTTAAATTCTCTGTGTCTGGAACACATTTCCTTCCTCTCATATTAGATCAGGACTCTGTCACATCCTCTCCTAGCACCCTGCATGTCATTAGTAGCACTTACCATAATAATGATTAGATAATTAATTGTTAATTCTTTTGCTTGAGCCCATCTCTGCTGCTCTCTGAGGGGAGAAACCCAGTCTGACCTGCTTACCGCTTTGTAACCCTTCTACCCCCTCACCCCCAACATGTATGCAGATCTCAATATAGCTTAATTGACTGATTAATTTCCCTTGTTTTCTCTTCTCTTCCTGTCCTCCTTTTAGGGTGGATAGTAGCAAGGGAAGAACAATGTGGCTAGCAGGGAGGCATCCAGGGCACTCAGGAAACCTCTGCGCTCTGAAATCTGCTCTGCACTACACCATCGCGAAAGGAAGAGTGAAATAGTTTGGAGAGATGGAGAACAATGAACTGGGGAGCAAGTTAGAAGGTCAGAAAGGACGTGAACAGCACATTTCTCATAAATGAATGAATAATTATCCCATGGTGCTCCTGAAATTGGGGCAAGGCGAGCCAATTATAAATGGCGGAAAGTGCAAATGGAAACTCCTACTAAGACCTCTCCTATCAACCATAGCTCTGCGTCTGGACCACAGCAAAAGCAGTAGTCCGATTGTCAAAGTATCCAAGAGCCTCTTGTGTAGTTTCCCACATCTCTTATAAGAACTCCAGAACATTAATCCTTCGTCAAGAACATTTTCGATCAATCTGTTTCCTCATCCTCACTTCCTGAGTAGTCTCCTCATTTATGTTTTATCTTTCCCTCGCTTTCTTCTTCAAGGCTAAAATCAATTCTGGTGAACTCCACAAAATATATGGTAGGTTATATGCTCACTCTCTCTTTCTAAAAAGAAATGCATGTGTCTATCTGTGAATTGCTTTCTGTTATTTCCATATATTTTTTTAAATTGTTTTCCTTTCCAATGTTTAACAGTCAAACCCAGAATGACTTTTATTTCCCTTTCTTGATGCTTCAACCTTTCTGCACTATCCAGAGTTAGCCAGAAGATGTCAGCCTTACAACTCAAATGGAATACTTTGTCCCTCTCCTAAATAGCCTAAAACGAGACACAAAGGCAAAGACCTTTGAAATCCCCTAAAACTTCAAACGACAGGCATACACTTCTAGGCACTAAGATAGTCTTTATGATACTTAAATACATCTTGTCTATTTGTGTTTACAGAGGTGTCATTGGTAGGCAGTTACTGTCCACAGGCCTTTTCTGAATAGCTGAAACCAAACCAGTGTTGAGATTAAGGAATCACAGAACTGAAGAGGTGGCGGGACTTAGAGTTTGTTAGCTTAACCCTCTACCCTCTCCACATGAATTTCTTTCATACAAGAATGGAATGTGATTTCTTAGTGCGAACTCATTCTCCTACTGATACATTCACTTATTCATCATTTTTTTTTAACATATTCTATATGTTTGGCAACAGGATAATTGCTAAGGATCCAAAAGTAAAAAGATGAAATAGGCACAATTCTTGTCCACTGTTATGGGTTGAACTGTGCCCTCTCTCCAAAAAAAAACATAAAAGATACATCGAATTTCCAGTATTTCAAAATGGAGTTTATTTGGGAATAGAGTCACTGCAGATGTAACTAGTTAAGAAGACATACTGGAGTAAGGTGGGCCCTTAATGCGTCATAACTGCATCCCTATAAGAAGAGAGAGACATACAGAGAAAAGATGACCATGTGATGACAGAGGAAGAAATTGGAGTGATGCATCTCCAAGCCAAGGAATGCTTATGATTTCTGGCAAACACCAGAAGCTAGAAGTGACAAGGAAAGATTCTTCCCTGTGGGTTTCAGGGAGAGCATGGCCCTGCTGACACCTTGATTTTAGACTTCCAGCCTCCAGAACTGTGAGATAATAAATCTCTGTTGTTTTAAGCCACGTAGTTTGTGGTGCTTTGTTACGACAGCCCTAGGAAACTAGTCTACCCACAAAAAGAGTGTACAATACAAACAGGTAAATCTAATACAAGGTGATAAATGTTGTTATAATTGAAGTTTGGGATGTGATGGGAAAATGTGAGAGAGATGCCCACAAGAGGAGACAGAGGAAGGATTTCTGGAGGAAGTGACCCCCCATTCCAAAAACCAAGGAACAAAAAAGATGTCAAAGAAATGCCCAGGTAAATTATGATGAAGAAGTTGAGCCATTCTATAAATGGAGAATAGCACCTGATTCTCTCGCCTGCCTACAGTCCTTCTTTGCCCAGCTTAAAACTTTGGTCAACAGTCAAAATATTATTAGATGTGAATCTCAACTCAGATGTTCTGAGACTGATTGTACCAGGTTTTGTTTGTATCATTTTTATTCTCCTATATTATGGCACTAAGAGAAAAATAAACCTTTCATACCTTTAGTGACTGGAGCAAGCAATTTGCACTAAAACCCTTACAATTCCACTGAACCTTTAATCTTAATTCCCTCCCCCTTCCTTCCAAACCTTGCCCTCTGCCCTGGCCCCTGCCCCATCAGTGCTCTGGGCTCCTTCTATTCTCTCTGCTTTGGCTTTGTATCTGGTTTGACTGAATTTCTGCTGATTGACCTCCACTATTTCCTTCTTGCTCATGAATTGTCTAGAACTTCTCATGTGCCCACCAGGTTTTGTTTACAACCACCCTATTCCTGCGCCAAGATCACCAACTTCCCTCTAAGCCTCTGTATTAGTCAGTGTTCTCCAGAGAAACAGAATGAAGAGAGAGAGAGAAAAGGAGAGAGAGAGAGGAAGATTTATAATACGGAATTGACTCATGTGATTATGGAGAAGACTAAGTCCCACAGTTGCCATCTGCAAGCTGGAGGCCCAGGAAAGGTGGTGGTGAAATTCAGTCTGAGACCAAAGGCCTGAGAACCAGGGGAGCCAGTGGTGTAAATCCCAGCCACAGAGCAGAAGATGAGATGAGTTGCTCCAGCTTGAGCAGTGAGACAGGACAAATTAAAGGGGTGAAATCTTGCTTCCTCCATGTTTGGTTCTATTTAGGCCTTCAAAGGATTGGATGTTACCCATGCACATGCACGTCGGGGAGGGTAATTTACTGAGTTCACTGATTCAAATGCTAATCTTGAGAAACACTCTCACAGACACACCCAGAACAGTGTTCAATCTAGGCACCCCGTGGCAGTCACGTGAACATATAAAACTAACTATTACAGCCTCTAAGTCATTCTGGGGCTTCTCATCATATGTGTCACTCCAGCTGTCCTTGTCAAACTCTTCAGGAGGCTGAGCTGAGGAAAGCTCCCAGTGCAGGGTTGCCCAGTGCATCTCTCAGAGCTTTCTCTTCGGCACCCTTCTGAGGCATTGAGGGAGGAAATATGTCTGCCAGCTCTCCCTTGGAGTGGGTCACTTGATTCTTCAGGCCATTAATTTCAATGATTATTATTGTGGCTGCTATTGCCCCCAGTTGGAGAAATCTTGACCCAAATGTGATTTGGGTTGGGGATATGATTTAAGTTAGATAGTATCTTCTTTTGCAGAGCTTTTCATAGCACATAGACCTTTAGGGGAATTGGGAGGGTGCAAACCACACACGGTTTCCTGGGCAATGTGTAAATGCAGCCCACCCTGGACTATACACATACTGCTTCTCCTTTCCCCCATCCCAGTTCTGGAAAGCTACTGATAATGGCTTTTATTATGATCTAATTAAAATACTGAAAACATGAGAATAACGGTTAGGTAAGTGATGAGGGAACCTAAAGTGGTATTATACAACCATTTGTAAAATAATTATGAAGACTCTCTAGCAACCTAGAAAATATTTTTGATATAAAACTAAGAGAAAAAAGTAGAATACAAAATTGATAAGCAGTTAAGATTTGAAAAAGCAAAATATTTTGCTCCCACATGGTGTGAATGATAACTGTCATTTAAAGAAAATCCACAGGGAAATTACTTATAATCCCATCATCTTAAAAACCAAAATATTTTCATTTTTTTCTTTGTCATTTTTGGCTCATTATGCACTTACCAGATTCTCTCTGGTTTCTTTGCCTTTGGATATGTTATTTTCTTGGAATACCTTTTATCATATTCTCTAACTAGAAAATTAAATCATTCAATCATTTAGCATATATTTATTAAGGGCCCTATAATATGCACTAGGAAGATAATAATGCAATCTCTAAAGGAACAGTTCACTCCGTCACGGTCCTCTTATTAAGACAAATCTTAAGGAGAACTCCCTTTGTAATGCCTTCTTGATCCTACCCTCGGATCAACTGAGTGTTTCCTCCTCTGTATATACTACTCTAGGAGCATTTATCAAATTGTATTGAATGATTATTTATTGTATTTCTCTTTAGCTAGACTCTGAGCGTATTGAAAACAAAGACTGTCCTATTTCTTGTTCCAAGCCCAGGGTCTAAAAATATACCCACTTTATAGTAGAGAATAAATGATGGAGAAAAGGAAGAGAAAAATGGAGAAGTCGAAAGAGGATAAGGAGGATATGAGAGATTAGTGCTGAGAGAAAATAAATGAGTTTGATATATGCAGATATGGTTTGACTACAGCACAGGGAACAGCAGCTTCAAACCATCAAAATAGCAGTTCTACTGGCGTGCAAGGGAATGACCTCCAGGCCCTTGGTTTCATTAACTTTGAGCTTGTTAAACTGAACAGTCAACCTATTATCCTACGTTGTAAATTATATTTATTTTATGATCCATCGTTAGCCAGAACAATACAAGTGGTGGAGTATCATTATGGAAATTTAATTACCTCTTATGATTAGTTAGATAGATGTTTTGAAGATAATGTTTGCCTCTTAGAATAATAAAACTGTAAATGTTTTTTCTTATTAGTTTGGATCAAATAGAAGGTATGGTTCGTTTCTTTTTGTTTGTTTGTTTTTTTAAGATTTATCCACAGACTTGGGTTTTAATGATTACTGATTTCTCAGGATTACATGTGCAAGAGTTCTCTCTGTCTGTCACCCTCCTGTTTTCCACCCCCTTCACTTACCACTCTCACACACACACCTTACCTCAGTGTCAGAGGGAAAATAACTTTACTTTCTTTGTTGGGCTTCCCAGAAATCCAAAAGAAGAATTCAAAATCCCTTCCACAGCATCATTTTTCAGATCACTAAATGATTTCTCATAAATTTACTCTAGAGGAAGGTTTAAGTTGTTTATTCCTTTCTTAAAAGCAAGATTGTTTGGTACTTGACTACGATGACAACATGATTTTAGTAATAAATAGTCTTTTGAGACTCCTCACTAAATATTTGATGTTTAAAGGTACCCATGATTTTCCAGTCTTTGAACTTGTGTGGAGTCAACCATTTATTTATTCATCCATTCATTCAATTCTTTGTGAAGCAAACACTTGGATGCCTAGGTACATGACTGGGACTAGGATAGATCACAGAAATACAAATACTAACAAAATAAGATCATTTGTTCTTAAGGATCTCACAATTTAGAAGGAAAGAAAAAATAAGTAAAATCAACTGATAACTATAAAAGAGAAGTATATAAAACGTGATACAGAAGAGAGAAGAGTGGAGGGTCTACTTCTGCCTGGGAGGGTGTTAGTAAAGCTTTTCTGTTAAATCCAGTCCCTAAGCATGTAATGAATTCATTGTGAGTTTCAGCAGGTAGATTATGAATCACCTACCTTACGAGAGTTAAAAGAACAAAGTTCACTTCATGTGTGTCATTAGTATAATGACAAATGTGAAAAGTAGGCTCAGATTGCCAGAAAAGACACCAGAGATGAAAAAATAAATAAGATTCACTCAGTGATACAGAAAGAAATCAGTGCAAAAAGGAAGCATAAAAGGAAGCACTAGTAAAGGAATATGCTTGCAGACCCCAGATTTAGAAGAGTTGTAGATGACAATATATAGGTAAGGATTAATCAGACTCTGAACTAGTTTTCTGCAAACCCATACTTACATATATGTAGTTGGAGTGGTCCAGGATGCAGTCCGACCTGGAAAAATGCTGGAGACCACCATTCCAGGGCCCGATGCACTTTATTCAAGCTTAGTGTAACGCCATGCACGTAATGAGTGCTGGTGTCCCATACAGAGAACACTGAAGCTGGAACAAGCTCCTCAACCACCACTCTTATCTCCCTGTTCAATACAGCTTCAGACAAGTGCATTCATGAATTCACTACAGTAGAACTAGAATAGCATCAGTTACCCAGGTGTCTTGGAGAGTCATGCTGAAAGGGACTTAGACATTCTTGGGGACTATCCTATAGAGTATTAATTAGATTTTGGGGGCATAGGGAAGAGGTAGCCAAAGAAACACTCTAGAACTGGCTGAAGGGAAAAGTGGAGGGGGTATCAAAATAGTGCAGAGGAATCTAACAGAACACAAAGGCAGAAATGTTGCTCAGCCTCGTGAAAAGACCAGAACTACCAGAAGATCCCATCTTCTCTTATCTTTGCAGCTTTCTCTTGACCTTTTTCATTCTTTATTCTCAGTCCAGGAACCAACTTTTTCTTTCTCCAAATCCATTTGACATATCTTGTTTTCAAAAGATTTGCCAGATTAAAGCTATAATCTCTCATGCTCCTTTAGACATTGCTGAAAACAGATAAATTTATTCTACATAAATTCAGATGTCCAAACCTGGTACTATATGGATTCGGATGTAGTTTTTGAAGAAGGAGATTGAATGTAAAGATGTCATGACCACTTCATTTTCCCCCAAATTTCCCATACTCTCTTAAACATATAGAATAAATGTGAAAAAGAACATTCAAGAATGATAGTTTTATTTTTCATAAAAAAGAAAATTAAATGATTTGGAAAACAAACACTGCTTGAATAAATTTACTGTCAATTTTATTGCAAAACTTGGGAACAAATCAAACTCAACACTGAAAATTTTTAAAATATAGATTTAAAACCAAAATCCATGTGAGAAAATGTGATTGAACAAAATGATATTGACTTCTGTGATGCTGAATATTGCTACAAATATTGGTATTCCTAATCATGTATTCATTCATTCACTTATTCTTTTCCCAGGTTTATTGAGGCATAATTGACAAATAAAATGTATATGTTTAAAATGACAATGTTATGATTTAATATATGTTGATAAGATCATATGGTTTTTATCTTTCATTCTGCTAATGTGGTGTATCACATTTATTTATATGTATATGTTGAATCATCCTTGCATGCATGGGGCATGATCCTTTTAATGTGGTGTTGAATTTGGTTGACTAGTATTTTGTTGAGGGATTTTGCATCTATGTTAATCAAAGATATTGGCCTACAATTTTCTTTTCTTGTAGTGTCTTTGTCTGGCTTCGGTGTCAGAGTAATCCTTTGGTCAAGGTAATCCTTAGTGTCAGGTAATGACTTTGGAAGTATTCTCTCCTCTTCAACTTTTTGGAAGAGTTTGAGAAGGATTGGAGTTAATTCTTCTTTAAAAGTGTGGTAGAATTCACCAGTGAAGTCATCTGATCCTGGGCTTTCTTTGTTGGGAGATTTTTGATTATTGATTCAATCTCCTTACTTGCTATAGGTCTAGTCAGATTTTCAATTTCTGCGTGATTCAGTCATGGTATGTATGTTTCTAGGAATTTATCCATTTCTTCTGGGTTATCCAATTTGTTGGGATATAAGTATTCATAGTATTCTCTTATGATCCTTTGTATTTCTGCAATATCAGCTGTAATGTCTTCATTGTTATTTCTGATTTTATTTGTCTTCTCTTTATTTTTAGTTTAGCTAAGGTTTATCAATCTTGTTTATCTTTCAAGAAACTGGTTTTTAGTTTCCTTGATATTTTCTATTGTTTTTCTAGTCTCTATTTCATTTATTTGTGCTCTGCTACTAGTTATTTCTTTCCTTCTGCTGACCTTGGACTTAGTTGGTTCTTCTTTTTCTAGTCCCTTGAGGTATAAAGTTAGGTTGTTTATTTCAGATCTTTCGTTTTTCTTAATGCAGTCATTTATTGCTGCAAACTTCCCTCTTTGAACTGTTTTTGTTGCATCCCATAAGTTTTAGTATGTTATGTTTCCATTTACATTTGTCTCAAGATATTTTTTTTATTTCTCTTTTGATTTCTTCTTTGATTCATTGCTGTCCAGGAGTGTGTTGTTTAATTTCCATGTATGCAAATTTTGTAGCTTTCCTCTGATTGTTGATTTCTAGTTTTGTGCCACTGTGGTCAGAAAAGATACTTGATATGATTTTAATTTCTTGAATTTGTTAAGACTTGTTTTGTGATGTAACATATGATCTATGATCTATCCTGGAGAATGTTCTGTGTGAAGAATTCCTGAGAAGACTGTGTATTTTGCTGGTGTTAGGTATTTCTGTTAGGTCCATTTGGTCTAATGTGTAGTTCAAGTCCAATATTTCCTTATGATTTTCTGTCTGGATGATCTATCCATTGATGACAGTGGAACATTGAAGTCCCCTACTATTGTTGCATTGTTGTCTATTTTTGTCATCAAATCTGTTAATATTTGCTTAATATATTTAGATATTGCAATGTTGGGTGCATATATATATTTACAATCATTATGTTCACTTGATGAATTGACCCCTTTATAATGGCCTTCTTTGTCCCTTGTTACAGTTTTTGGCTTAAAGTCTATTTTGTCTGACATAAGTATAGCTACTCCTTCTATCTCTTGGTTTCCATTTACATGAAATATCTTTTTCCATCCTTTCACTTTTAGCCAATATATGTCCTTAAAGCTGAAGTGAGTCTCTTATAGGCAGCAAAATTTGGATCTTTTTTTTTTTTTTAATATGTTCAGGCACTCTATGCCTTTTGATTGGAGAAATTAGTTCATTTACATTTAAAATAATTGTTGATAGGTATGGATTTATTATGACCATCTTGTTCACTGTCTTCTCGCTATTGTATAGTTCCTTTGTTCCTCTCATGCTCTCTTCCTTTGTGATTTGATGATTTTCCATAGTGGTAGGCTTTGATTCCTCTCTCTTTATCTTTTTGGTCTCTACTACAGGTTTTTGTGGTTACCACAAGGCTTACATAAAATAACAGTACGTTTTAAGCTGAAAATAACTTCAATTGCATGCAAACTCTACCCTTTTGCTCCCCCCCATACATTTTATGTTTTTGATATCATAATCTATACATTTTTATATTGTGTATCCATTAACAAATTATTGTAGCTGTAGTTATTTTTTAATACTTTTGTCTCTTAACCTTTATACTAGAGTTAAGTGATTTATATACCACCATTATGGCATTAAAGTATCCTGAATTTGACTATACACTTACCTTTACATTGAGTTTTATACTTTCATGTGTTTTTATACTACGAATTAGTTCAGCCTGAAGAACTCCCTTTACCATTTCCTATAAGGCAGACCTAGTGATGATGAACTCCCTTAGCTTTTATTTGTCTGGGAATATATTTATTTCTCCTCCATTTCTGAAGGACAACTTTTCTGGATAAAGTATTCTTAGTTGGCAGTTTTGTTCTCTCAGCACTTTGAATATATCATCCCACTCTTTCCTGGCTTGCAAAGTTTCTGTTGAGAAATTCACTGATAGCCTTATGGGGGTTCCTCTGTATGAGTTGAGTTTCTTTTCTGTTGCTGCTTTTAAAATGCTCTCTTTGTTTTAATTTTAACAGGTTTGTTATAATGTGTCTTGGTGAAGTCATCTTTGGGTTGAAGCTGAAAGGGGACTTACGATTTTCATGTACGTGGCTGTCCATATCCTTTCCAAGATTTGGGAAATTTCCAACCATTATTTCTTTAAATAATCTTTCTCCCCCTTTCTTTCTCTCTTCTCCTTATGGAAATCCCATAATGTGAATTATTGTTCCACTTGATGACGTCCTATAATTTATGTAGGCTTTCTTCAGTCTTTTTCGTTTTTTTTTTCTTTTTTCATCTCTGACTTGATAATTCCAAATGACCTATTTTCAAACTTACAGATTCTTTGTTCTGCTTAATTAGGTCTGATGTTGATGCTCTCTACTGCATTTTTTATTTTATTCATTGTATTCTTCAGTTCCAAAATTTCTGTTTGGTTCTTTTTTAAGAACCTCTGTTGAACTCATTTCGCTCATGTATTGCTTTCCTGATTTTGTTGACTTATCTATCTGTGTTCTCTTATAGCTCACAGAGCTTCCTTAAATAAATTATTTTGAAGTTTTTGTCAGGCAATTCATAGATCTCCATTTCTTTGGGGTCAGTTATTATAAAATTGTGTTCTTTTGGTGGTATTGTGTTTCTTTAATTTTTCGTATTTCTTGTATCTTTATGTTGATGTCTGTGCATTTGATGGAGCAGTCACCTCTTTCAGACTTTATAGAGTGGCTTTGGTGAGGGATGACCTTCAATTATGGTTGAGTGTGAGGGTGCTGGCTGGGTGGGATATGGTAGTTCTAGCTCTGGGGAGGGCTCTTTGGGGTAATCTCCACGTAACTCCATCAGCTGTGGTCAGACTCAGTGAACATTGTGCGAGTTCTCAGCAGCCAAGGCTGTGGGTGTTCACTGTGGCAGTGAGGTCTTCAGTGAAGAAGGCTGCTGGGGACCTTTTGATTATTTTTCTTCCACAGGCAGATGTCATGGCCAAGGGGATCCCTCTTGGCATCAGATCTAACTTGCCAGCACCCTCACAATGGTGGGTGCCTGTGAATTAGCTACAGAACTGGCGTCTGGAGTGGTGGTGCTCATAGAGCAACAGAAAGCTCTGATCTAGGTTGCTAGCTAACCCACAGTGGTAGTGGCTTTAGTGGCCAAGGTGCGGTCACTTGCAGACCAGACATGCAGCCAGGTTCAAGAGCTGCAGGCAGGCACCTGCCATATGGCTAATACTGGTAGCCCCCCACCCTTTTTCTTTGTTCCTAGCCATCCCCAGATGTCTCTGCTCAGCCAATCCTCCCAGAAATCCTTTCTGTGTCATTATTCTTCATATTTTGCTCTATGTCGCTGTAGGTTCTTTTTTTTTTTTTTTGAGGAAAATTCCTACATATGCTACAACATCCTTGAGAATATGATGTTAGGTGAAATAAGCCAATCACAAAATGACAAATACTGTATGATTCTCTTATTTTTTCCCTTTTCCTTTTTTTATTGAGATTTGATTGACATATAACATTGTGTAAGTTTAAGGTGTACAACATGTTGATTGAATCATTTATATATCGCAACAAGATTACCACCATAGTATTAGCTAACACCTCTATCACATCACATAATTATTACTTCTCTTTTGTGGTGAAAACAATTAAGATCTAGTCTCTTAGCAACAATGAAGTTTATAATACAGTATGGTGACGACGATCACTGTGCTGTGCATTAGCTCACAATCTCAGGAGTTCCAAGGGTGAAACTGACCCCTGTACACAGAGGGCAAGGAAAGACTTAACAGAGAGGCAGACCACTCCAGATTGGTAGGTGGCAGGTTTAATAAGCAAGGGAACTTATATACGAGGCTTGTCTTGGGCGGCTGCAAAGCAAGTAGATCTCCGCACCCGCCTGCCGGAATCCTCTATGAAGGCCTTAACTGGGCTCAGTCATGTGTTCAGTCCAGATGGTCTCAACACCTCGCTCTCTCAAGGCTACATCCTTGAAATGCTGCTAGTACGGGAATAGTAGGTGGAGCATACATTCCAAGGACAGGGGACGGGGAGAGGAGCCTTTGATTGCCCAAGTCCAACTTGAGGGTCAACCCACAGTCACATCCTCTCAATGATCTCCAAGAATTAAATCGCCAAGACTTTTTTAATCTATTAGTTGCAATTTTGTACCCTTAAACAACCTTTCCACAATTCCCTCATCACTTACCCCCACCCCGCCCCAATCCTCTGGTAACCACCGTTCTACTCACTCTTTCTACTAGTTTGGCTTTTTCAGGTTCCACATATAAGTGATACCATGCAGTATCTGTCTTTCTCCGTCTGACTTATCTCACTTAGCATAATACCCTCAAGGTCCATCTGTGTTGTCACAAATGGCAGGATTCCTTTCATATGAAGTACTTAGAGCAGTCAGAACTCCACAGACAGAAAGTAGAAAGATGGTTGCCAGGGGCTTGGAAGAAGGGGAGAATGAGGAATTATTGTTTATTTACAAGATGAAAAGTCTTGGAGATGGATGGTGGTGATGGTAGCACATTATGAATGTTGTCATACATTCACTGAACTGTCCACTTAAAAATGGTTAGCATGAGGCCAGCAGGTGACACAGCAGTTAAGTTTGCATGCCCTGCTTCAGCAGCCTAGGGTTCGCCAGTTCAGATCCCTAGCACGGACATACACACCACTCATCAGCCGTGCCATGGTAGCATCCCACATATAAAACAGTGGAAAATGGGCACAGATGTTAGCTCAGGGCCAATCTTCCTCAGCAAAAACAGAGGAGGATTGGTGATGCATGTTGGTTCAGAGCTAATCTTCTTCAAAAAAAAAAAGGTTACCATGATAGAGTTTATGTTTGTGTATTTTACCACAATAAAAAAAAATGGTGAAAAAATCACTGCAACTCAAATCAGTATAAACAGAAAATCCAATAAAAATATGGGCAAATAATTTGACCAAAGCAATTCACAGAAGAGAAAAATCAAACGTCAATTATCATATTCAAAGATTCTTACTCTCACTGGTAATCAAAGAAATGGAAATTAAATAAAAAATAGAATGACATTTCCCTCCTTCCACTTATACCACCACCCCCCGTATGGCAAATAATTAAAGTCTGTTGATGCAAATATTATCACAGACATGAAGCAATGGAAACTCTTCCACAAAGATATTGGAATTTGGAACAGGTACAGACTTTTTGGAGAATGACTTGACAATATATAGTAAATTTAAAGATGTACCTGTCAAGCTGTTATGAACCAAAGTGGGTTGGCCTCCAGGCGAGTTAAGTCAGACTCTCCACCAGAAGTAGTTGTCTCACACAGTAAGGGATATTGGCAGCAAATAGGAGACCATGGGGAATCATTTCCAAAGTCATGGCCTCTCCAAACAAAGGGAAGCAGGGACATTTTTTCAAATGGGGAATGAAAATTCAAAACGGAGAGGTGGGTATTCACTTGCACAGGCTCAGCTGGAAAACCTGCTTCCACATACACTGCAGGTTATGGTGATAAGGGCTAAGCTCCTGCTAGAGAGAACTTAGCATTAAAATCCAGCAAAGGTCATAGATGGAGCTCTTGTGGTGAGGTTTGGTCTGGTTCAGGGTGGTTGGTGGTTGCATCTCCTTAAAATAACAAAAAGAAAAAGAACAATTTGGAAAAACCGGTAAAATATCCAAACCCACCCTTGAGTTCCTTGGGGTAACTAGTCAGTGACAAACCCAGAAATTCTACTGCTAGGTATAAATCCTAGAGAAATTCTCACATTTATGCACAAGGAGATATGTACCAAGCTAATATTGTGTGGCATTGTTTGTAATACTGAAGATTTAGGCAGCAACCTAGATGTTCATTAAAAGGATGGGTAAGCACTTTTCTATATTTATACAATGGAATACTATTGAGAACTTAAAATGCATGAATGACGTACTATGGATAAATCAGAGAAAAATAATGTTAAGGGGAGAACAAAATATATAGATATTCTGGAACTAGCTTTATATATATAGTTTGAAAACATGTACATAAAATGGTATGCAAAACAATTCATTTATAGACATAATTAAGTAGAAATAGTATAAAAGCATATATAACATTGTTAAACATCAGTTTCAGGAAACCAGTTATCTCTGGGGAGGAGAGAGCAAAAAGAAGTAAGAGAGACTTTATTTTATCTATGACGTTACCTAAAAGAATGATTTAAAGCGTGTATGGTAAAATATTAAGACCTGATATAATTGGGTAATAATAAATGTTTTCAATAATAAATGTGCCTCAATGTTTGAATAATTCACACTAAAATTACCTGAAAATAAGCATTAGTCAGCACCCTGGCCATATGTAAAGGTCCCACATAATTGAAAAATATCATAAGGACTTTTTACTGACATTTGCTAGGACTTGTTACTTGAAGAGGATTATGTCTATAGAACAAACTTATTTATGTTATTCATATTGTCTTCTTAGTTTCTTATTGAAAGTTAGGAGACATTTCATTGCTATGAAACAAAATTAAACAAAAATAACACTATTGCTCGAATTCATGAAATGTGTAACAAAATTCAAAGTAAATCCTCTATATTCTCAGGCCGCTCCTCTTTCCACTGAAACACAATTGTCTCCTTTTTTTTTAAACTTTACTTTTGAAATTTAGGAGGGAAACAAGAAAATCGTAATAATATCCTTTGTGACAGGCATCACAAATTATGATAATATAAGACATTTCCTAAGCTCTATGGTGTTTCCAGAGCCCCAGCACGTTAGTTCATTTAATCGTGGGGCATCACTAAACATTAAAAGTATGGATAATTGTGGTCCCTCACTTGTCTTCATTTTCTCTCCTGCGGCTTCTTTTTTCACTGATGACTGAATAATAAGAATAATAGTAATAACAAAATTGATGAACTAGAAGATTTATGGGAAAGCTTGGCTTGACAAGGGGAGAGTTTGTCTGAAAATGAACATTTTAGTGATATGCGCCAAATCTCTCTCATCACCAAGGTTTTTGTGGTTTCCAGTAGAGACCTCAAAGTACAAGAGGCTATGTGCGAACATGAAATGATGTGAGGTTCATTAATTTCAATTTTCAGTTTAAATAAAAGAGAAAATACGCTTTGCCAGGCTGTCTGAACATCTTCATTCAGTGGCAGGAACATCTCCAGGGATTCCGTCTGAACCTAGGGCAGAGAAAAGCCTATTGAGCTTCTCTTTGTGTTCTTACCTTGGACATAAAATATTTCTCACTATACCGGAGAAACTGGGTACCCTCTGTTGAAATTGACTCATGGGTAGTCAAGAAACTGGGGGGCTTGATCACAAAGAGCTCTCTTTCTCTCTCTCCTTTCTTTTTTTCTTTAACTATTATGTTCGTGAAAGGGCTTTATGTTGTGTTTCTCTTTGGCAAAAATCCCTAACTCACAGATCATCAGTTCTTTGTAACAGTTATAGTTCCTACAGCACAGCATGACTCAGGACAGTAAAGATACTAGAGACAAGTTCTCAACGTGTGTAAATCATAGTGACTAAATGTGGAGGACTCTAATAGGAGCCTACGGGAGACTGGGAGAAAACAGGAAAATGCAAAAACGAAATGAGATGAAATAAAATCTAACTAGATACCTGAAATCAGTAATGAAATTTCTGTTGCGATTTTAGGACTAACTTTCCTGACTAATCTCCAGGGTAACTTGACCCTGAATTGAGGGAATACTTTTCCAAGTCAATCAGTCCTGAAGATGAATTGAAGGCCCAAGGTCTAGACACTGGTTCCCTGCATCACAGCCTTGCTCGTTGCCTCCTTCTCCAAGCCCTGTGAGAATCCTGGCTCAGGCATCCAGGAGAAAATACTTCAGACATTGGTATGCCCCCATTATGCTCTTTGAAATATCGCTTTCCACAGAAGAGCCCTGGAAAGCAATCTGAGTAGCCAGATAGCTACTGGATTAGTAACATAACATCTAGTAACTCCTCTGATGAAGAGGAAATGGTTCAGATATTAATAATATACATCTAGAGCTGAACTGTCTAGGTTTATATTCTGGCTCAGCCACTTTCTGGCTTTTAAGAGACTGTACTTAGTAATATGTATACAGTAACATGTGCATTGTAGAGTGACAATTTACTTACCATTTCTATGGGAAATGCCTATTGGAAGCTGTTACATGCTTTCACCACACAAAGTCCATGTTACTTTGTAACATTCTCCAATAAACATCTTCCATGTGAAAGTTCTCTGAATTTTGGCACACAGTCATGGGCCACTAGTCTAGCTGGATAATTTCCAGAGTTTTTATCTTCAGAAAAAAAAAGAATAAAATATCAAGGCAAGATGGGATACTTTTTAGAATAAATAGGCATTGCACCCCCCCCACCTTTGCTTTTGTGTTTTTTCTTAACCAATGAAGACTGACACTTGTTTGCTGAAACATGGGCTTAAATTATTCCTACTCTCTGCTTTGCTGGAAAATTTCATTTAGTGGAACTTCCTGCAGAATCTCAGCCTTTGGATGATATTCTTTTTCTTGAAGTTTTCTCCACTTTAATATCCTTGACTTTCTTAATATCCTTATGTCCTTGTTCTTCTATAATTCTTCTTATTGAAAGTCTCCATCATGATTTCTCTTTGTCCCTCATCTCATTAAAAAGATTAGTTTTCCTCAGAGTTTATCATCAGCTGTTTTCCACTCTCACTCCACTAAATTCCTCTCAATCTTTTTGAGTCATAAACCTCTTTCAAAAATCTGTTGAAAACAGGTTCCTCTGACTTTCAGAGGAGTCAGAGTTGGGGAGGGTGGGTAGCAAGAGACGTATTCACAAATTTTGCATTTAGTTTTCAGGGATTTATTAATCCCCCTCCTTATACCTCCTACTAGAAAAGTCATCTACTCCCAAACTTCAATATCCAATCTGTGTTGATTGTCTTAAATATGCATTTTTATTTTCAGTCTCTTTCTAGGGCTACAGAACTGTAGGTACCCAAGTAGTGAATGTGTCCATTTGCAAATTGCATAAGCACCTCAAACTTGCCTAAACCAAACACATCTTCCCATCTAAATCTATTATTCTCTGCCTTGTTGTCTGAAACAGTGGATGACGCCTCCATCACCCAGGCAACCACGGTTAAAATCTTAGTCACCCTAGGTGTTTCCTCCTCCCTCACTTCCTACAATTAATTATTTATCAAGTTCTGTCATTTTTGCTTCCTACAAATCTCAAGGACATGTTTTGTTTTCTCACTGTCACTGTCCTATTTCAGATCCTCATAACTTCTTGCCCATGTTAGTAACATAGACTCCTTAAATTATCTTTAAGTACATAATTGAAAGATCTATTGTAAAAGATCCAAGCAATATAAAAGTACAAAAGGTAAATTTTTTGCTTCCCTACCAATTCATTGAACCCAATCTCTCTCCCCTCCCACAGACAGACCCACTATTGAGCATTTGCTACATATTCCTTTAGTTCTTGTTCCTCTACATTCACAAACATATGCATGTACAGATGCAAAATATAGGGTTTGACTTATTTTTTACGTAAATGGGAAAGTGCTTTACATAACAGTCTCTCACTTGATTTTTTCGTCACATAATAAAAGATTTGGAGAAATTTCTATTTCAGTACACGTGGATGCACGTGATACTTTTAATGGCTGCTTAGTATTCCATTACCAGGGATGTAAGATATGTGATTTAGCCTTTTGATGAGAATGTAGATTGCTTTCACTTTTCACTATTGTGAATTGCTATCATCCTTGTGCATACGTCTTATGTGTGTATGAGGATACTTCCAAAGATTCCTAGCAGTGGATATCAGAGACTACTTATCTGCTTTCCTACCTCTAGTCTCAATCCTTGACAATCCACCTTCATTTATTTACTAACAAGAAAAAGAATCTTAGCATCTACTATTCCTCAGGTTATGCTGGGCATTTGGTAACAGAACTACTTGACATCATCCCTGTTTTCAGGGAGTTCAAAATGAAACAGAAGAGACAGACAAGTAAACAGATGACTAAAGTGCAGTATGGTGAGGACAAAACAGAAATGTGCAAAGGTGTTCTCTCAGAGAACATTAAAAAAAATCAGCTTATTCTGCAGGCAATGAGGAAGTAGGAGATACTAATAGAAAGGAAATTCCTAGCTACTACTTGAGTGAGAAATGGTAATTGGCTTGATGTGGAAATGACGGGGCTTTCCAGCAGAAAGAATAACCTGTGATTTACTTATTGAATGCCAAGCTGTGCTATGCACTGTTCTAGGTACTGGAATTACAGGCATGAGCAAGACAGGAAAGGTCTCTCCTTTCACGGAACTTTCCTTATCACGGGGGGCGGGGATGGGGAGGAGAACTAATACAAAGATGAAAAGAAGATGTATGATACAATTCAAATTGTGACAAATGTTATGGGAAAGAAAGCAGAGCAATGGGATCTGAGAGTTGTTAGGGATAAATATTAACAGATAGAGACATATTAATAGATAAAGACATCAGTAAAGCTTTTCTTCAGGAGGTTACATTTGTCTTGAGACCTGAATGGTAAGAAGAAACCAGCCACAACAAAATCTAGGTGAAGAGGCACATGGGAAGCCAAGACCCGAACAAATAAAAAAGCTGAGTTACAATGAGAACTCAGGTCAGTCTGATTGCCTCCCTCAATTAAATAACAAGGAGTTATGTCGAAAGTCAGTAAGTCTCTTCATTTTTAAAAAATAATTTAATTTAGTATATATAAAATAACTTTTAACACAAATGTTAAAAACAATTTTGCTATAAAAATTTATAAGATAAAATCACTGAAAAACAAAGGAAACTTGGAGAAGAATATAATTGACGTTACATAAAGGCAGGTTATTATTCCTGTCTCAGATTTTTACCATGAGTACAAACCAGAGCTAAATGCCAAACTGAGCAACAAATCATTACAAACCAAAAGAATATTTTTTTCCATTATTCACAATAAAAAGTAAAAATGACTATAACTATTGTTCATAATGATGAGTGTTTAAGGATTCTTTATTACACATGGAAGGAGTAGTCATCTTGATAAATGTGTAGAGTTAGACTGTATTTGAGAAGTACTTCCTATTCCAGAAAAAAAATCTTCAAATTGTCATCAGTCTTTGACCCTAAGTAACACTATAAAGGTAGCATCTTACAATTTGTTCCATTCAGACCTTCCTTTAATTACATGTCAGCTATCCAAAAAATTCAACATTACTCATATGTTTCATGGAGATTTTTCAGATGAAAAATCTTTTTGAAGTACCTAATAAATATGAGCAGCAGTCCTGTATAGCTCAAAAACAAGCTTGAGCAAAGCATGGCCTCTGTCCTCAAGAAGCTTAGAGTCTAATGAGAGATGCTTACAAATGGAGCTGAGTGTGATTTGAATATTCTGTACACAGTTTGGTTATCTATTTAGTATAAGTGAGGGTTCTTCATAAAGCCATTCTCTGAGGTTCTTGAGGTGCAATATTCAGCACTTACGGAATAAGATTAAGTTGCTATAAGGACAACATCCCAAGACTATTTGGATGTTTAGTTTCAACTATTATCACATTGTTTTTCTTCTCTCAGGCTAAAAGAATATAATGCAGTGTATAATCTTAAAAATACACTATCATGCATAGAAAAATCATTGAGGAAATACCCCAAAGTACTACCAAAGTTATTTCTGGGTATTACTACGGATTTAAAAAAGTATTTTCTGTATTTCTGATTTTATAACCAGATAATAACAAACCTGATTTTAACAGTAAGATAAGTGTCTCTCCTTGAAAATATAATAATTAAGAGCTTGGTTTTCAGAGACAGTCAAACCAAAGTTCTAATTCTGTCCTTGCAAATTAATAGTTGTGTGATCTGCAGCAATTTAGCTTCCTAAGCCTTATTTTTCCTGAATTTTAAATGGATGAAATAATATCTAGAGCAGTGCTTTTGTGAGGATTAGATAAAATTTTGTGCTACATGATCAGAGATATTTAACGGAAATTATTAGAATTCTTCCATTCTTAAACAGAGCAACCCTCAATAAGTTTAAGAAGATTGAAATCATTGTGGTTTTCCAACCACAATGCTATGAAACTAGAAATCAACTACAAGAAAAAGCTGAGAAAGTCAAACATATGTGGAGACTAATAAACATGCTACTGAACAACCATTGAATTAGTGAAGTCAAAGTAGAAATCAAAAAATACCTAGAGACAAATGAAAATGAAAACACAACTTACCAAAACTTATGGGAGGCAGCAAAAAGCAGTATTAAGAGGGAAATTTGTAGCAATACAGGCTCACCTCAAGAAACAAGAAAAATCTCAAGTAAACAAACTTACAGTATACATAAAAGAACTAGAAAAAGTGGAACAAACAAAGGTCAAATTCAGTAGAAGGAAGGAAATAATAAAAAGCAGAGCAGAAATAAATGAATAGACACTAAAAAAAATGATAGAAAGGATCAATGAAACTAAGAGCTGGTTTTTTGAGAAGATAAATAAAATTGACAAATCCTTAGCCAGACTCACTAAGAAAAAAGAGAGAAGATTCAAATAAATAAAATCAGAAATGAAAGAGGAGAAATCACAATGGACGCCACAGAAATACAAAGGATTAGAAGAGAATACTATGAAAAGATATACACCAACAAGTTGGATAATCTAGGAGAAATGGATAAATTCTTAGACTCATACAATCTCCCAAACTGAATCAAGGAGAGATAGAGAACCTGAGAGACCAATCATAAGCAAAGAGATTAAAACAGTAATGAAAAAACTCCCAAAAAACAGAAGCCCAGGACCAAAGTGCTTCTCTGGTGAATTCTACCAAATATTCAAAGAAGACTTAATACCTCTCCATCTCAAACTATGCCAAAATATTGAAGAGAAAGAGATGCTTTCTAACTCATTTTATGAGGCCAACATTACCCTGATACCAAAACCAGACAAGGACAACACAAAAAAGGAAAAGTAGAGGCCAATATCACTGATCAACATAGGTGCAAAAATCCTCAACCAAATACTAGCAAATCGAATACAACAATACATTAAAAGGAGCATACATCACAATTAAGTGGGATTTATTGCAGGGATGGATCAACATCCACAAATCAATCAAGGTGATACACTAAGGAAATGAAGAACAAAAATCACATGGTCATCTCAATAGATGCAGAGAAAACGTTTGATAAGATCCAACATCCATTTATGATAAAAACTCTCAATAAAATGGGTATGGGAGGAAAGTACCTCAACATAATACAGGCCATTTATGACAAACTGACAGCCAACATCACACAGTGGTTAAAAACTGAAAGCTATTTCTCTGAGAACAGGAATAAGACAAGGGTGCCCACTCTCACTACTCTTATTCAACATAGTAGTGGAAGTTTTAGCCAGAGAAATTAGGCAAGAAAAGGATATAAAAGGGATCCAAATTGGAAAGAAAGAAGTAAAACTGTCACTATTTGTGGATGATATGATCCTATATATGGAAAACCTTAAAGAATACAGAAGAAAACTATTAGAAATAATTGACCACTACAGCAAAGTTGCAGGGTATAAAACCAACATACAAAAGTCAGTTGCATTTGTATACATTAGTAACAAACTAGCAGAAAGAGAAGTCAAGAATATAATCCCATTTATAATAACAACAAAAAGAATTAAATACCTAGGAATAAATTTAACCAAAGAGGTGAAAGACCTATACACTGAAAACTATAAGACATTATTGAAAGAAATAGGAGAAGACATAAAGAAAGGAAAGACATTCCATGCTCATGGTTTGGAAGAATAAGTATAGTTAAAATGTCCATATTGCCTAAAGCAATCGACAGATTCAACACAGTCCCAATCAGAATCTCGAAGACATTCTTCATGGAAATAGAATAAAGAATTCTGAAATTTATACGGAATCACAAAAGATGCCAAATAGCCAAAGCAATCCTGATAAAGAAGAACAAAGCTGGAGGCATCACTATCCCTGACTTCAAAATATCAAAACTAGCGTAATCAAAACAGTGTGGTACTGGCACAAAAACAGACACACAGATCAATGGAACAGAATTGAAAGCCCAGAAACAAAGCCACACACCACACATCTATGAACAGCTAATCTTTGACAAAGGAGCCAAGGACATACAATGGAGAAAGGAAAGTCTCTTCAATAAACGGTACTGGGAAAACTGGACAATCACATGCAAAAGAATGAAAGCAGACCACTATCTTACACCATACACAAAAATTAACTTAAAATGGATTAAAGACTTGAACATAAGACCTGAAACCATAAAACTCCTAGAAGAAAATATAAGCAGTATGCTTTTTGACACTGGTCTTAGCAACGTCTTTTCAAATGCCGTGTCTACCCAGGCAAGGGAAGCAACAGAAAAAGTAAACAAATGGGACTACATCAGACTAAAAAGCCTCTGCAAGGAAAGGAAACCATGAACAAAGTGAAAAGACAACCCACCAAATGGGAGAAAAATATTTGCAAATCATTTATCTGACAAGGCGTTAATTTCCAAAATATATAAAAAATTCATACAATTCAACAAAAAAAAAATTAACAACCCAATAAAAAATTGGGCAGAGGATATGAACAGGCATTTTCCAAAGAAGATATACAGATGGCCAATAGGCACATGAAAAGGTGTTCAACATCACTAACTATTAGGGAAATGCAAATTGAAACTACAATGAGCTATCACCTTACACCCATCAGAACAGCTATAATGAACAAGACAAGAAATAACAAGTATTGAAGAGGATCTGGAAAAAAGGAATCCTCAAACACTGCGGGTGGGAATGCAAACTGATGTAGCCACTATTGAAAAAAGTATGGAGACTTATGAAAAAGGAAAAGTAGAAATACCATATGATCCAGCTATTCCACGGCTGGGTATTTATCCAATGAACATGAAATCAATAATTTGAAAAGATATATGCACCCCTATGTTCATCACAGCATTATTCACAATAGCCAAGATGCAGAAGCAACCCAAGTGCCCATCAACAGCTGAATGGATAAAGAAGATGAGGTGTATATATGTATACAATGGAATACTACTCAGCCATATAAAAGGCAAAATCATGCTATTTGCGACAATATGGGTGGACTTTGAGGGTACTATGCTGAGCAAAATAAGACAGACAGAGAAAGACAAATGCTGTATGATTTCACTCATATGCGGAAGATAAACAAATAAACACTTAGATAAGGAGAACAGATTGGTGGTTACCAGATTAGAAGGGAGTGCAGGGGTAAAGGGGCACATATGTATGGTGATACATAAAAACTAGACTACTGGTAATGAACACGAGGCAGTCCATAGAAAAATTGAAATATAATAATGTACACCTAAAATTTACACAGTGTTATAAGCCAATGCAACCTCAATAAAATAATTTTTAAAAGAATTCTCCTATTCTTTGTCATGAAAAGAGTGTGAGTTCTGAAGAAGATCCTTTGGTTTTGTTGACCAATATCACAAAGGTGCCAATAATTTATATTCCAAATGAGATAATTTTAAGAATAAAAAAGGACACTAAAATCAATTAAAATTATGTAATTTTAAGTCAATATATAATTTTAATTATGTCAATACATATGTTGACTAATTGGTTTATTAGTCTTATTGCTTTTTTTAAGCTATGTTTTTTTGGTGAGGAAGATTGGCCCTGAGCTAACATCTGTTGCCAATCTTCCTCTTTTTTTTTCCACCCCAAAGCCCCAGTACATAGTTGTATATCCTGGTTAGAAGTCTTTCCAGTTCTTCTATGTGGGATGCTGCCACAGCATGGCTTGATGAGCCATGGTGTTTAGGTCCATGCCCAGGATCTTAACTGGCACAGGAAGAATTCTAAATTCTAATCCATATAGGCTGTGGAAGCTGAGCAGGTGAACTTAACCACTCAGCCATGAAGTTGGCCCCCAGTTTATTATTCTAGCTGGCCTATAAAATAGTTCTATTAAAACTATTTTCAGGGGCCGGCCCCATGGCCGAGTGGTTAAGTTCATGTGCTCCACTGCTGCAACCCAGGGTTTTGCCAGTTTGGATCCTGGGCGTGAACATGGCACTGCTCATCAGGCCACGTTGAGGCCGCGTCCCACATGCCACAACTAGAAGGACGGGGAGGGGGAAGGGATTTGGGGAGATAAAGCAGGGAAAATAAAGAGAGAAGATTGGCAACAGTTAGTAGCTCAGGTGCCAATCTTTACAAAAAAGAAAAAACTCTTTTCAAGGGCCAGCCTGGGTGGCCTAGTGGTTAAGTTCAGCACACTCCACTTTGGCGGCCTGGGTTCAGTTCCTAGGCACGGACATACACTGCTCTGTTAGTGAGAATGCTGCGCTAGCAGCCCACACACTAAAAAATAGTGGAAGACTGGCACAGATGTTAATTCAGGGAAAATCTTCCTCAGGAAAAAAGAAAAGAACTATTTTCAAAAATAAAATTTTAAAGTAATATACTATGTAAAATAAACCAAAATTTAAAAGAACACTTTTTACAGTAATTATCTTACCAATAAAATATAAGTAGAATAATTCTTCATGTATATATTCATCCACTTTAATCAATTTCTTAACTTTGTCCATTTTTAATACTGTTACTGGTATTTTTCTGAAGACTGTATTTTTTTCCACGTGGTATAATTACCTTTATTTTTTAATTTCCTGCAATCTTTTTAAAATTTGCCTTGTAGGATTAATAAATTTGTTACTCTTATCTCTTCTCTGTAAAACATCAAGTTTTAATTGAGGAAAAACCTCTCCCTATTAGTGCTCTGTTACGTAGGAAATTCAGAAAAAAATGTGCTGAGTGGAAAAAATTCTCCATTATATTTTTAAATATGTAAGTATTTTAGCCCAAATATTTTTGTAGATAGTTTTTCTCTCCATTTAGAGCATCTTTCCTCAAGAAATATTCTTACAGGATAAAACTTGTCAAGTAAACTGTCACTAAGAGTTTCTTGAATGTTTCACAAAATTTCTATGCTGTAAAATCACATGCCTTCTCAATTTCATTCCATTTTGATGCAAAATATACATATACTCAATTAAAAATAGGAGCTCCCTCAGAGGATTCTTTCTACAAGTTGAGATACTCGAAAGTACAATGTTTGAATTTCAAAATTAAATCTTACACATTGAGCTCTAAACATTTAATTTATTCAGTTTCTCTCTCGCTTTTACACAAATTTCAATGTCTTCCTGCTTGCAAACTTTGTTTTCAATAATTGTAATATGTTAAAAACTTCATATATTGGACTCTGGCACTCTATATGTGAACATGTTGATTTAAAATGTTTTTAAATGTTTAATACCATTGTAGGACTCTTAATATGAGAAATAGTTATTCAAATGTTCAAACAAAATTTGATTAATATCAGGTACAAAGAGAATATTTTAAGCTTTTTGTATTAGACGTCAGTTTCATTAAAATAAATTTTTAGCTTCAATACTCCTACTGTTTTATGCAAACATATTTTTTAATTTTAGGCATAGGTTCTATTTTGATTGATAAAATTTTAGTGTTCATTCGGATGCTGATGAATTAAGGCAGGGATTAGCAAACTACAGCCCTCTGGCCAAATCTGGAACTCAGCCTGTTTTCGCAAATAGAATTAGCTGATTTTCCATTTAAAGCAGTAGATAACTGTCAGAAGAAGCAGACTCAGACAATTTCAGTGGTTAGGAGGCTTACTAACCATCCTTGGGGTCAACTCTTGTGGAAGAGACAGGAAAGAAGCAGGATTGGGCAGACAGAGGGAAAAGTCAAGTTGGCCCAAAGATAGCCTCTGCCACCTCATCAGATTTATTTTGCCTTGAGCCAAAATGGCTGGTCTTTTATACCCCTGCCTTTGTCACTCAGGCCCCCGACACGTGTGACTTTGCCCAAGCAGCTCTCTGCAGCTGAAGCAATCCCTGAAAGGACTGACAGCTGTAAACTGCCAACAGCCCTCCCAGTAGCTGAATTAACAAGTCCTTCCATGAAAGGGGACCAAGGAGATGCATCATCATGTTATGTTCATCCACTTCTTCACATATGTTTGGGGAGCAGCTCCTCCAGGATTCTGGGCCTCTCTTCCTAGGGAAAGCTCAGAAGAAGAAGGTTAGCTGGGCCAGCTATAACTCCTGCAGCTGCAGCTGATGAAGGGTCCTTAGACAACTGATACTCATCATCTTTTTTCCTTTACTACCCATTCCGAATTCCACTTACCCTTAGCAAGCACCTCTGGCAGTGTTGAGTGGCTACAAGGTACTTTTCAGACTGAGGTTGGCTGAGAATTGTCATTTTCCATCAAAATCAGGGAAGGGAGTACCAAGTGGTGCCCAAATGGATCATCTAGGTATCAATAATATTCCTCCGTTGTGAAATAGCAGCCCTTCCTCCTGCTGATGATCAGAGTCAAACATCCTTGTTAAGATAGTGACTCCTCTTCTTGTTTGGTGACCTCTGGATACAAGGAACCTGAGATGCCCAGGCATCAGTCATAACGTTTCTCTGTTCCCTCACAGAAGTATTCTCCCTGAAGGGACCAGAACTTATAAACCTGAGGAGCCCAGAGTTGTTGGGGCAGAAGGCACAAATTCTCCAGGTGGTTATTGGGAATGATGGTAGGTAGAACCACTCCTGCTTCTACCCCTTAATTCTTGAACCTGTCAATTTCTTCCTATGGAAGACATAGTTCCATATCAAAGTCTTTGACTTAAGGTGTACACAGTGACCTAGAGGGTGGTGCCCCATCTTTATAAAATTATTTCCTCTGAGCTGGCACTTTGGGCTGTGCCTCTAAAAGACTGTTTCCAACACTCTATCAGGCAGCAGGTTCTGGGTGGTGTGGTATGTGATATGACCAATGGATTCCATGGTCATGGGCCTACTTCCGTACCTCTTTTTCTCTAAAGTGAGTTCCTATTCCAATGAGATCCTGTGCTGGTGGGTCAGACATGCCAAACACCTTCAGAGAGTAGTGTTGGTTGAGGATCTGTGGGCTGGAAAGGCAAACCTATACCTAGAATGTGTGTCCATGTCTGCTTGAATGAATCACTGGCCCTTCCAAATGAATCACTGGTGGGAGGAGTTTAACATAGTCACCTTGCCATCAAGTAACCAATTGTTCTACTTGAGGGATAATGCCATATCAGTGACCTAGTGTTGGTTTCTGCAGCTAGCAGGTTAGAAATACAGCAGCAGTGGTTAGTTCAGCCTTGGTAATTTGGAGCACATGTAGTCAGGCTCATTTACAGCCACCATGGCTAATCCATCTTGTAGACAATGACAAAGGCTAACTGACATCAACTGACTAGAGTGAGATAAGTGAGGTGACTGGGGCACAAAATTTAAGGAGTCACTCACTCTAGCACTGTGCACATGCAGGGTCAGACCCTCAGAGTGAGGACCTCCTTAAATTTTTGCACCCTAGGTGCCTCACTTGCCCTCTGCTAGTTTCAATCCTGCCTAAGTCATTTTGTTTACTTGGCTGATTAGTGCACCTTCCATGGTAGCTACTCTCTGGTGAGCGTTAATATGTGATAAACATATTAGTTCACTTGGTGCTCATTTCCATATGCCAATTTATATGCTTCAACATCAGACCTCCTTGTCTTCAAATTTCCAATCTTTTTCCTCCATACTTGTGACCAATAAGCTATGACATTTTCTACTGTCCATGATCCACTGTCTGTTGATCTCCTAACCTTGGGTAAGCTCTCTGTTAGATAAAATGGATGACCCGTGCATTACCCAGTAAAAGGGTTATCCTCTCATCCTTATCTTTGAAGGCCACCCCTGATTTAAGCCTTTGGTACAGCCACTATCCATTTTCAGCTTGCATTCAAATACCAACATGACTCATCTGTGAAGAACTCAGGCTTTTCTTCCTCTATTTGCTGGTCATAAGAGATAAGAGATCCCTATGTGACCATAAGTGTGAGTTGAAAGAAGGGTGCTAGTGCAACAGTGTTGATAACAGGGGAGTCTGAGCTACCACTCATGCAGTTTGTTTGTGCCCTCTCATCCTGCTCATGCTTGATTTATCACTTTCGTCTTACAATAAATTGTTGCTGGGCTTGCTCAACCTTACAACTTAGCATAATGTCATCTATACAGTTGATCAGTGCAATGTTCTGAGGTATGTCCAGATGGTCCTCATGGATGGCTACCCATAGGAAAAGGTTTTGCAAGAGGTTCAGGTTAAGGTGTGAAAATTCCTGCCATTTGTGCCATACAAACCTGACTATTAAAGTCATTACGCTAATTAGGCCAGATAAGCAAGGAGTGGAGAGTGCTTTGGAGGACTTGGTAAAACACATGAGATCTGGACACTGGAGGGATAAACTTAACAGAAATCTAGAGGCTTGATACATCAATAAAGATTTTCGGGCTGGCTCCGTGGCCGAGTGGATAAGTTCGCGCACTCCGCTGCTGCGGCCCAGGGTTCGGATCCTGGGCTTGGACATGGCACCGCTCATCAGGCCTCGTTGAGGCAGCGTCCCACATCCCACAACTAGAAGGACGTGTAACTAAGATATACAACTGTGTACAGTGGGGGTTTGGGGAGGTAAAGCAGGAAAAAAAAAAGATTGGCAACAGTTGTTAGCCCAGGTGCCAATCTTTTAAAAAAAAAAAAAAAAGAGATTTTCAAGGGTTCAGTGATCAGGGACATTCTGAGACATCCTATCCAAATCAAAGGACAAATTTTGCATTGTGCACTTCCCATGATGGAGAAAGAAACAAACCCTGACAAGGCTCTTCAGATTCTGTTGGCAGCATATTCCACACCTGGGATGTTCTGGTAGGATGTCCAGATCATCCAGATCTCTTTAGACTATGTTATGATAGAGAGCAGAAAAGTGAAGCTAGCCCAAGATCAAAATCACAGACATGGAACACCAATTATTTCTGATTCTCTTCTCTGAGAGGAAAGCTGCAAGTACCTCAGGCCAGACTGGAGAATTAAATGGAGCTATGATAAAGAGCATCACCCTGAGAGATGGGACTAATTTCTGCCATCTCTCCCCTTTCTCTGATGCAATATTTATTTTCTTGGCTCCAGGCAATAAAGTTTTAGAAGCTTCTACTTCACCTTACCCACATGATACAATCCACAGGTCAAACAACTAATGTGGGGATTGTGCTAACTACTAAGTATTTCTATGCCAAATAAATATTAAGGAACTGGGGAAACGATTACCAGGTGCATCTGTGGTCCCAATGGACCATGATCCTAACTTTGGACAGGACCTCATTACATGGCTGCTATATGCTCTCACTATAACCAGAGGGTAGGAAGGAAACTCCTTGGATGGTGCTTTGGATCTCCTGGTAGCAATGTGCACCAAAAGTCCTCAAAATATATGATTATTTTCATTTCTCTAGGATATAGTTACCTGAGTAAATGGCAATAAGTCCCTTTGGGGAAGAACTGGGTTAATCATTATTAACCATTTGATGTAGTACATTTGATGTGGTTCCTTCTTCCTAAGGACCCAGCCTCTTTCCAATCAATGAGTTCTGGGTCAAAAACAAGCAGAGGTCTAAAAACTGGGCAATAGATTATTACTCTTTTTTAAGACAACTCCCCTCAGACTCCTGATCACCCAGCCTGATTTCTTCTGATGGTACCATTTGACTTCCAATTAAGAAAGTTAAAAGGCAAACGACAGACTAGGAGAAAATATATACAATACATCCAACAGACAAAAGAATCTTATACATCCAGAATGCATAAAGAACCCCTGCAAACAATAAGAAAAAGATGAAAAAGGAGGAAACCACTTGAAGAGGCATGTCAATAAAATGATATATATGTAGCCAGTAAGCATATAAAAAGATGCTCAATAGAGAGACCCCTAGTTCTATACATAAGGGGGTAATTGGTATTAGACTATCATCTTGCTATAAACAACTCTAAAATTGGACAAAATATGCAAGAAAAATGGTTTCAGACATTGGGTGACAGCACAGGACTATAATTTCTGAAAGAAGAAAGAGAAACAGGTGAACCCTACAATTACCCTGGCTTTCTGATTCAAGGCAATTTCTAGACTGAGGCCAGGAAGGGAAGCCCTAATTGAGTACAACAGTCTTACTGAGCTATGGAGGCAGAGTCTGAAGTTTTGTGCTACTGAATAAGCTAGAATTTGCAAGGCAGGTTACCAGAGATAGAGAGTGTCACTGAGAAGCTGGTCCACAAATCTGCACAGAGGTCCCCTTAGCCCTTGGCTGAATAATTAAGCTGTGTATGCATAGGGTATGTACAACAGTGGGAAAAGAAAATAATTGGGGAAAGAACAATTACCAAAGAAGTGTAAGTCAGACAACTACTAGAACTTATGTAGGCCTGGAAGATATTAGAGTTATAGAGTGGGACTTCTAATTGAATACCATAACTTTTAACAGAAAATTCAGGTCTTAACAGTAGAGCTTATCTAGTCTTCGAGTAAAGCCTATTGTAGCCTCACCCTAACAAAACTTAAAGATGGGGCTCAAAGGGATCAATCTAATCTGTAAGTAAATTAACTACATATTGGAAAGAAACTTAATACTCTATTAAAGAAAACCAAAAAATCCAGACACTCGACAATGTAGAATTCATAATGTCCAACATACAATAAAAATTACTAGACATGCAGAAAAGCGAGAAAATGTGACTGTAACATGAGAGATATCAGTCAAAGAAAGGGACCCAGAAATGACAGAGATGATCAAATTAGCAAATAATGACTTTAAAACAGCTATTATAAATACGTTTAAGACTATACAGGAAGACATGAATATAATAAAGGAACAAATAGGGAATTTTAATAGAGAAACTGAAACTACAGAAAAATTAAATGGAGAGTCTAAAACTGAAGAATATAACAACTGAAATGAAAAATTCACTGGATAGGTTCACCAGCAGATTAGACACTACAGAAAAAAATATCAGTGAACATGAAACCAGGACAATAGAAACTATACGAATTAAAGCACAAGGAGAACAAAAGGCTTATAAAACAAATTACAAAGAGATGCTACTACAAACCTACCAAAATTGCTAAAATTAAAAGATTTGCCAAGGAGAGTTGATGAGGATATGGTGCAATAAAAACATTGCTGGTGTGAGTATAAAATGTTACATCTGCATTGGAAAAGCATTTGGAAGTTTCTAATAAAGTTAAATGTATTCCTAAGATATAACCCAACAATTACTGTCCTGCATTTACACCCAAGAGAAAAAATGCGCATGTCTACAAAAAAATAACATTCAGTGTGTTTTTATTTTTAATAGCTCCCACTTGGAAAAAATTCAAGTGTTCATCAACTGAAGAATGGATAAAGAAATTGTAGTATACTCTTTCAATGGAGTGAATGAAAAAGAACTGCTGATACACACAACAAGATGAGTAAATTTCAGTGACATTATGCTTGGTGAAAGAAAACAGACCAAAAAAAAAGACTATATATTAACTGATTCTTTTTCTATGAAGTTCATAAAGAACTGAAGCTAATCTATGTTGATGGAAATCAGAGTGGTTTCCTCTGGAGTAGGGATTGACTGAAAAAAAGCATGAGGGAAGTTTCTAGAGTTTAAATGTTTTCAGCTTTGATCTGGGTGGTGGTAACAAGGGTGTATACATATGTAAAGTTTCATCAAGTTACATTCAAGATTTGTGCATTTTACCAAGGGCACAGATCCTCCAAAAGGAAATAAAAAGATCCAGTTTTGAAAAAAGAGAAAGATATACAAGCAATTATTATGTAGAAGGGTATATTTGTCAAAAGAAGAGATATCTGTAGAGGATTTTCAGAAATTTTGCTTTGTATGTGTTGTATAATCCCATCCTTACTGTCCTTATGAAAATATCAGTAAGGACACAATTTTTTTTGGCAGAAGGATAGAGGAGAGTAAGATTTGCATTTCTTTTGAACATGGAGTTATACTGAGAAGATTTAATGTGACTTCATTTTATCAAATTCCATATGTCAAGTCCTTAGCACCATTCCTATTACGTATACAGTGATTAAAAGTTATTTATAATTATTGTTATTGTTTTGTTATTTATTAACGCATTTCTAGGTAAGGGTGGTATCCTGTCTCATTTCAGTTAAGTTTCATCATCTTCTGCATGATTATATTTGTATAGCCAATCAATGTAAAATCAAAATCTGATTGTAGATCTGTAATTTGCTTAATTTGTAGAAATGTTCAGACTAGCATAAGACAGGCCATTCTAGTTATTGCCCTAACCTGCCACTCCCACCAATCTGGACCAAATTTTTGGTGATAGTTCCCTTAAGCTATGTTTTTGTTGGGGGTAGGGGTGTATCTTTCCTTAATCAAAGAATTCTGGCAGTATGTAAAAGCAAATGAGAGAATTTGGTACTAAAGTTTCTATGTCTAAGCATTTAGTTAGTGTCTGTCTATTTCTCTTCCAGATTGTCAATGAAGCATATGAGACAATGGATGCTAAATTGTCAGCTAGGTCTGCCCTTTTCCTGCATAGAGATGAGAATCCCTAGTGAGAGTGCAGGCATCAACAGAGAAAGAGGAGCCTCACCCTTTTCTGAGACATACATCTTCAGAAGACATATCCTGGCTTTCTAGCCTTACAGGGTATCCTAGTCACATTCTATCATGTTATCCGGTTTGATTTTCGCTATAGCACTTATTACTGTAATTATATTTCTTATTTACCTAGAATTTTCTTGCTTTTTGTTTTCTGTTCAAGGGCTGTCTCCCCTCTCTGCCTCAATTAAGGCTCCCCTCATCCTCTCACAGTTATAAGTAGTCCCTACAACCATATTTAATGATTATATTCTCTTTTTATCATTTGTAGTTGCTCCATGTACGTTGTTTATTGTGATCCTCCCAACAGGACTCTTAAGATCTTTAATACTCCTGTATACTCCAAAAGACCTACCTAGCAGAGTGCTGAATACATACAGTACAAAGATTTAACAAGCCCAGATTTTTGAAAGGAGTCCTGTGACTCTTCAGAGCATACTCACACAAGGCTTTTATTTACAGGCAAACACTACCTTCAGTAGGAGAAAGAGAACATCAGTCAGCATTGGGAATCCAAAAGATATCAAGACGCAAGTTTACCAGGGTTCTGTTTCACACAGTGATGTGTGAATTGAACTGCAGGATTTGTGTGATGAATCTTATTTCAGGAGAACTTGAGACAGAAATTCCCAGCAGGATCTTCGATGTGCCTCTGGTCACATAGCCAAACCTGGCTGTCAATTGGTTAAACTAGATTGCATTAGATCAAGGTTCTTCAGAGAAAAAGAGCTAATAGGATATACATACAAACATAAATACATATATTTGTTATATATAACCCATATAACCCATATATAAATATATAAGCCAATTCCTAGAATGAATCTCCTCATATGTATGCATATATATAATAAATCTCATACACATATATATCTATACCTACAGGTATGTAGATATATACATACATAGATATGTACATACTTATGAGGAGATTTATTGTATACATATTATCCTGTAGGTCTACCATCTGCAAGCTGGAGAACCAGGAAAGTTAATGGTGTAATTAGGTCAAGTCTGAAGGCCTGAGAACCTGGGACCAATGATGTAAGTCTTAGTCTTAGTCCGAAGACTTGAGCACCCGGAGCACTGATGTCCAAGGACAGGAGGAGACAGATGTTCAGCTCAAGCAGAGAAAGCAAATCTACCTTTCTTCTTTTTTGTTCTACTCAGGCCCTCAAAGAATTGGATTATAAAAGATGCTGCCCACTGGCATTGGTGAGGGCGAATGTTCTTTACTTAGTCTACTCATCCAAATGCTGATTTCTTTCAGAAACACTCACAGACAAATCCAAAAATAATGTTTTATCAGCTATCTTGGCATCCCTTAGCCCCGTCAAGTTTACGTATAAAATTTACCATCACACAGGTGAAAACCATTGGTAAACAAACGAGTTTAGCTGTCCTCAGGGGAATTTTGGACTTTAAACAGCATATTTTAAATCCCACTGCCCTTATCTTGGCCAAAAGCCAAAGTCAGACATCCAGGTATCCTCAGAAAAAATCAGGGCAATCTCAATTCTCCATATATAGATTCTCAGCAAATGCTTGCTGGTTTATCAAGAAGTTCATTTACTGAGTAATGTGATTTGGCCACATTTTGAATCCATTTATACTATTTAAAGTTATGAAAGATGCTTTTTAGCATCTTTGCAAACCCTTAAAACAGTTCCCTCAAGTAGAGAGAAGATGATTGATTTCACATCCCAAATCTTGAGTTATTTCTCTGTTGGCTCTCTTCTTAGAAGATAGTGAAATTTTAATCCTGTTACACATATTCCACTTCATAAGACATGATTGTCTTTGTCTTTGAATGTTTCATTTTTATTTAATAAGTTCTTTCTAAGTCTTAGATTATTAAGGACATAATAAGTGAATGACCTACATGCCAACAGCAAAGTGCCTTCACTTAGAAGCATGAAATTAATTGAAATTGCCTTTTGCCTGAAGATGATACTACTACTAGGAACACGCCACAGAGTATATATTTAATAATGAATATAAATCCAGACATCTCATTGTTATAAATATAGAAGCCTGGCAAATGCATGACCATTTGAGGGTTCAGGTGGCCAGGCTGATCTAGCATAATAGTAGGTGTAAAACAGTACTCTCTGAATCTGGAAGAATAATTCTAGCTATTTTGGTTCTGGAACAACATGCCATAGAGTCATATGTACATCAACAGACCAAAAGTTCTGCTAGGATATAAACCTTGTCTCTCTCACTCATGGTTGTATCCCCAGTGCTTAGCATAGTGATGGCACATAGTACATGTTCAGTACACCCATGTTGAATTAGTGAATGAAAAACAAAGAATGAATATAGCTTTGCCTTACAATTGTGGCCTAAATCTTCACTTAAGTTGAACCCAGAGGTTCTAATTTTCATTTTCTTGGAGAGTACTCAACAAGACTCAGATGGTCCTTTTTATGGGGAATTAGAACTCACTCCAAGGCATCCAGCCAATTCCACCCCATAGACAGAGAGGCTTAACATCATCACCACTCACCACTAGTGAGTGGAGCAAGTTTTCAGCTTCACTCAGTTTCTAATAAAGGCATGGTAAATGTGGGGATTGGAGAGATAACGATTTTGGCAAAGGAAAGAGTAAAGATAATATCCTTTTAAAACATAAGTCAGAGTACATCTCTGCTTGTCCTCAACTTTCCAATGGCTTCCTTTCACATGTAAAATAAAGTCCTAAATTCTTACCCTGATCTATAAGGCCCCACATGATCCAACCCCCAGGTGTTGTGCCCCTGAGTTGAATATTGATGCACAGTTCTTGGTACTGCTCCAACAGTTCAGGTACCTGAGGCAATTTAATACTCCATCCAGTAATGCCACTACAGAGCAGTAGACATGTGGGAGAGATAGATTAAGGCAAGAATTGCATGCCTTTTCTCCACTGATAGTATTGAAAAATTAACAAGAAGACCAACAACTATTCATTTTTCTAAGAAAAGGAAAAGAAAAATTACCCTTAGTTGATTTACTATTGTTGAATATTTTCAACAACCATTCCTTGAAGGAATCATTAAAATTTCACTGGGGAACAGAAACAAATTTGCCTTGGGCATTATTAGAAGCATTAAGGAAGCAATAGTAAAAAAAAAAAAAAAAAAAAAAAAAATCAACAATTTTTAATACCAAAAGCAAATGACCAAAACTATTCCACATTTAGAAATCCTTTTAGATATAACAAACACCCTGCTTTGTTAAATATAAATAACAATATATTCCTTTAATTTTCTTCCTTAATACAAGAAGATAATTGTATCTGAAGCAGATGTAAATAATGAGAATTAAATTTCAACAAATATTTACTACTACCATGAAGAACACAGATACTTGTCAAGTCATACTCTGTGCTAGGCATTATTCTACACTATTTTTACACATTAATTTATTTAATCTTCACAACCACCCAGTGAGATAAGAAATATTATCATTTCTATATAAAATTTGAGGAAATGAGGTACAAGAGGACTAAATAATTTGCCCATATTACAAAGCCAGAAAGTGGTAGAACTGAGATTTGAACCCAGTGGTCTTAACCAATACACTACATCACCCAGGACCACCATACTATGTGCCTCTCAGTGTGCTATGAGGCACAGCACAAGACATTCTTTCTGTAAATTAGAGATGAGCAAAGTAAGACACAGGGAAGCTGTGTGATTTCTCTACAATAAACTAAGAAACAGTATATTAAAAAGATAAAAATCTATAAATGGTACAAAAGCCACAACAAGAAAAGACACAGAAGAACCAAAAACTGATGGATACTGCATGGTTTTCAAGTTGGTTCAGGTCGTACATATTAAATATGTAAATTATATGCATAAATATTTATAATTATATCTATATAATAAATATCTGGAAAAGTTAAAAGGTATCTTTTTTGACAAGGAAGAATAAATATAAATAATATAGTATACAAATATTATCTTCAAATTAATAGTAAGCCATAGTATAATTCCAATTAGGATACTCAGGAGATTTTTTTGTTGCTATTTTGTATATATGTGGGTTATTGGATAAACTGATATTAAAGTTTATATTGAAGAAAAATTGCCAAACATAGTAAGAAAAAGAAGAACAATGGGGTTGAGGTTCTGCCTAACAGATATCAAAAAATAGAGGGAAGCCATTGTAATAGAATCAATATTGTATCAGCACAGTAATAGACACTAGATTAGTAGATCAGAAAAGACAATCCAGAAATAGTTATCAGTCTATATGATGACTAAATTGGTATATGTGACTAAGTTGGTAATTCAATTCAGTGGGGGAAAAGGAACTATTAATAAATGATGCTATCATCATTAACCACATGAATGAAAATAAAAATTATGTTCCAAATGCAAAAATAAATTATATATGAATTAAAAACATCTAAAATAATAAAACAATGGAAATCTGGCAAGAGAATAGAGTAGACTTCATATTCAATCAAGTGCTAATGAAGACCTTTGTAACTAATTCTGAAAAGCCAGAAGCTATAAAATATAAGATGTAGATATTTGCCTGTGAAAAATGAAAAAAATATATTGTATAGTAGAAGATAGCATAAACAAAGACAAGATACAAATAATAAATACAGAAAAAATATTTGCAAACATAGGATAGAAAGAAGTTGTAGCACAAACATCACCATGTGTACACTTTTCCATTTTCTCTTCTTGGAGAAATAGAAGAAAGACTACATTCTCAATATCCTGTGTAGCTCAGTTGGGCCATGAGAATGAATTCTGGCCAATGGGATCTGCGCAGATATGGTATAAGCCACTTGCTGGCCTTAAAAATACCCTGTTTTATTCTTGTGTTAGTTATTTTTTGCTGTGTAACAAATTATCCTAAAACTTAGAGGCATAAACAAACAAACATTTATTATTTCACACATTTTGTGAGTCAGGAACCTGGATGAGGCCTGACTAGGTTCGAGGCTTGACTAGGCTGTGCAGGGGAAGAAAAATTTTCGCTTCCTCCCTTCTACGTTCTTTGGTTGGTTAAATAATTAAATTGACATAGAACAGATTAACAGGAGAAAAACAAAACTACATACACACAGGAGCCTCGTAGAGATATGAAGACTCAGAAGGTAGTCAAGTAATTGAAGCTTGTATAATATCCTGAGCTAATGAAATGGGATGGGGTCTGGGGAAATGAAGGGAAGGAAGGCCACTCACGGGAAGACAGAGGAGATGTTTAGAAAACAAAGGATGCCCTGTTATGCAGACAAGTTTCTTAGGTAAAAACGCATCTCTGGTAATAGCTTTCTTCCCAGTACAGCCCCCCTTTCCAATGTAAATTTAGGCAATTGAGGGAGAGGCAAAGAGCTTTTCCTGAAACTGCTGTGTTTTGATTGCCTTTAGCTCAAAATCCTCATGCCAGAGTGGCATATTCTGGGGTGGCACAACCCGCTCCCCCTCAGCTGCAGCCGAAATAGTAGCTGGTGGTTTCATCTCCTCTGGAGGCTCCACAAGGGAGGACCCTCTTCCTCACTGATTCATGTGGTTGTTGGCAGAACTCAGTTCCTCATGGTCTGTTGGACTGAGGGCCCAGTTCTTGGCTGTCTGTTGGTTGAAGGTTCTTCTCAGTTCCTTGTCCAATGGGTGGCTGGCTTCTCTCAGACTGAGCAGAAGGAAGGCACAATTCAGAAGCTATGGTCTTTTTGCAGCCTAATCGGACCTCCCACCATATCTAAAGCATTCTCTCTGCTAGATGCAAGTCACTAAATCCACACCCAAAGAAAGAGTATTACCAAAGGGCATGAGCACCAGACCATGGGGATTATTGGGGGTCATATTAAAAGCTGCCTACCACAACCCTCCAAATCTTTCTTTTCCTGCTACAAGGATTCTGGCAGCAACATTTCCTGGATGTCATAGCTACAAGATGGAGGAGGACTTCTTGACCTACAAGAGACTTTGGAAAGTTGAGAAATAATGCTGAGCCCTTGAGGTTTTGTTAACATGGCATAACATAGCCTACTGTGACTAACAGCACACTAACATTTACAATCTGAAATGATGGGAATTAACAACCCAATAGAAAAATAGGCAGTGTAAATAAGATTTAATTCACAAATTTGCAATAGAAACCTTGGAAAAGATGCCATAATAATAATAGTACTAGTAGAAGTAGTAATAATAATAAGCAATATTTATTGAGACTTTAGTTTGTACTCTCAATTACATTGTTTGACACATTTAATCTCCACAAAAAAGTGGGTTTATTACTATCTTCTACTATATATGAGGTACCTGAGGTACAGAGAGAAGTTAAGAGACTTGCTCAAGGACACACAGCTAGTAAGTGATGGAACTAGAATTGAAATCCAGAAAGTCTGGCATTGAATCCAGTGCTCCTAAACACTAGTTATAGTGCTCAAATATAGTAGGAGTCAGGAAAATACAAATTAAAGGATGGTCATCAGATATCAGTGTGGCAAAACTTTGAAAGAGTGAAAACACCTATTGAATACAGGAAAAGGGAACATTGTTAGCAAAAACTCGAATTAATACAGGCTTTCTGGGAAGCAATCCTCAAATAGTTATTTAATATACACGTATCCTTGGTTCCAGCAATCCTATTTCTGGGAAACTACCCAACAGGAATAAAAGTGGAAGAATGCTAATTCCCAAATTACTCATCACAGTAAAAAAGAACTGGATGTAAAGAATTGCCCATAAACTGGGAATACTTTAATAAATTACTGCACATCTACTCCCCAGAATATAATCCAGACATTAAGAAGAATGAATTAGAGCCTTACTGATTGACTCAAAGGGATTTCAATGAAGTGTTGTTGCATTAAAACAGCAATAAGTAGAAAATTGTTAATGATATGGCCCTATTTTCACAAAACAAAAGCAAAAATATCCTAGGTATTCATTCTACGTGATTCTATGCATTGAGCATAGAATAGTGACCAAACAAAGGCCAAACTTGAGAGGTTGGGGAGGAACCAGCAAAGGTGACCAGAAAGAAGGACCAGTAAGTGAAGTGGGAAGAGAAACAAGAGAACAGGTTCCAGGAAGCTGGATAAAGAAAGTGGTCCAAGAAGAGAAGTGGCAAAAGTTGCTGATGGGTGGAGTAAGATGAGGTGATCGGCTTTAGTAATGTGGAGATCATTTATGTATTTATGATCTTTTCAAGATATTTTTCTTTTTTATTGAAATGGAGATAGGAGCTTGATTGGAGAGCATTCAAGACAGAATGGGAAAGTGAGGGAAATAGGAGACAACTACAGTCAAAGCTTGCAAGAGTGTTTTGATTTAAAAGGGAAAAGAGTAACATTGTAATATAGCAGTAGCTGGAAGGGGGTGCCTTGTTTTGTTTTGATTTTTAAGATGGTAGATATTTCAGAACGGTCGTATGCTAACGGAAACAATCAGTAGAGGAAAAATGATGATGGAGGAGTGAGGAGACAATTGCTAGAGTGACGTTTTAAGGTAACTAAGTAGAAATGGGCTTTAGTACACAGATGGAGGGAATGGTCTTAGAAGGTGATAGAAGTTCCTGTACCATAAACAAGAAGGAAGGTAGAGTATATGGCACAGATACTGTGTGTGGGCAGATGTGGTGACGTGAGTGTGTGGAAGACGTCCTCTAATTTCTTATATTTTCATAGTGAAGTACAGAAGCAAGATCATCAGCAAGCGTGAAGATGGAAAGCAGTATTGGAAATTTGAAGAGAGGAAAAGGTATGGAATAACCATCTAGGGAGTGATAGAGTGAATGATTATAGAAATGCAGTAGGATTTCCTGTCAGCACTAATGTTCTTCTTGAGGTTATACATTTTAAGTGAGCACAGTCGGCTGAGGTTTTCCTCTAGCCACACTCAGCAGCCTGGATGCACTTCTGGAGCAGGCAGAGTTGAACATAAACAGGATAGCTTGACGCAAAGATTGACCCGGTAGGGAGGGGACTATGACATGAAAGGCATGAAGGATAAGGAAGGATGAAAGGATCAAGAACTTATAAGTCCCAGATCTAAGATTTTTGGAATTGGAGTATTAGAGGTGTGGGGGATCAGAATTTTCTACCCCAAAATGTGTCTGTTCACTTGATTATTTTTAAAAACAAAAGACTCAGGAAGAAACTTCGACCTTCCCCCTAACTGCCTAAAAGAATTTAAGATAGAAGTCCTAATCCAGAAAGGAGCTATTACCATAAGATACTTATAGTATAATATAAACTAGGTGTGATAGACCAGGAGAAACCTAGCAAGAGCCATTTAGTCAAAGCCCTCTCTGCATCTCGTTGTCTTTACAAGTCATGATCAACATTTGTTTACCAAACATTTGCTTTTTCTGTCTCCATGTGAATCACCTTCCTCCCCTTTAAAATCCCAAACTGCTACCGTCAACATCCTTCTTTGTCCATAGCAAAAGATGGCATTTAAGGTAGTGGCTTCCACCATTTTGGTAAGTTACTCAGTTTTCCTGGCTTTCTCCCACGTATACATGTTATTAAACTTTGTTTAATTTTCTCCTGTTGTTCTGTCTCATGTCAATATAATTATTAAACCAGCTAGAAGAATCTAGAAGGTAGAGGAATAGTTATTCCTCCCCTACAGAAGGAATGACCTGAAAAGAGAAGCGGCAACTGTCGAAGAATGGAGTGCTTAAAATTTGAGCTTATGAACGGGATACAGGTTTCTTATTACTATTATTAACAAGATTTAGTAGATAATCATGGAACTGAAAAACTAAGATAGAGTAATCTTTCAAGATCCTTAGAGGAGAGGAGGTTAAAGACTGAGAAACAAGAGTGTTGAAAAGATTGCATACATAGATATTGAAATCACGAAGAATTATAACAGGAATAGTTTTAAGAGGAGTGAAAGCAAGCTATATAATACAATCTTCAGGGGTAGCTTGAGAGTCTGTAGCTGACTGCTAAAAGGAGGGCAAGTGGATGGGATAGTAGGATAGACGATCTTTAAAGTTAGCATTTCTTCGGAAGGAGAGAGGACAGTGTGGTTGATGAGGAACAAGGAGGACACCTACCTCACTTCTGGGCTGTGGAGATTTTTAAAAAGAAAAAGCTGAGCCACCTTTGAGAGTGCTGCAGAAGAAGCAGTTTCCTTAGGGAAGAACCATGTTTGAGAAAGAGCAAGCAGGTTGCTGTTGGCTGAATTACAGCCTCCAAAGCTATCAGTTCCTAATTCCTGGAACCTGTAAATTTTACCCTTTTTGAAAAAAGAGTCTTTGCAAATGTGATTAAGTTAAAGAAGATGAGGAGATTATCCTGGTTTGTCCAGGTGGGTCCTAAAGGAAGAAAGGGCACCAAAGAAGTGGCACAGAGTGGTTATATACCCCCAAATAGGATGTTTCACATAGGATTGAAATGTCCCTTTTACAATAGTCACAAGACTGCTGTCAGCACAGCGATTGATGGAAACAGCAGGTAGGTCTGCTGTCTTGGTGAACACAGCAGGGTGGCTGGTCTGTTGTCTCAAGCTGGGTGGTCACAGGTGAGGTGGGTGGTCAAAGGTGAGTGCAGCAATCAGTTCCTAGCCTAAGGAAAGATGCTTATCCTTAAGGAAATGCCAATATGTGGGGGTAAGTTGCACCTTTATCTTAAAGCCATTTGTTCTTGCCATAGTAAATGTTTTAAAGCAGATATACAATGCATGCTCAAGGGCCACAGTCAGGCCCTTTTGAAACCAACAAAGCCAGGCCGAATTAGGTTTACACAAATGGCTTCCTCATGTACTCCAATATATCCTATTACTTGCCACTTCTATTTGTCAATGTATACATGGGAGAGGCTCAGGCAAGCTGATCAACTCACCAAAATGGCTGAAACCACTACCTGAAATATCATATCCAGCTAAAGACAAAGGAGGATGTTGGGGGTGGGGGGAGTCAGTTACAGGAGGTTACCAGACAAGCACAATAAACAAATGCAGATTTAAGTCCTTGCCTTCCCCATTGATTAAGAGTTTCTAGAGATAAGGTCATCTCCCCTTCTTCCTGGTACAGAGAGGGAGACATCTTTACAGATGGAGATTTCCTTTACAATGTAAATGTCTCTTACAAAGGGTAAGTAAATTCTACTTTTCAGTTGCTTTCCTGTCTGCAAAGTAACCAGCCCCAAATAATCATCATGCCAAAGAGACATATCTTGGGGTAGCCAATTCCAGGCCCCCACAGCATTCTTGTCCTGGATCTTCATCATCCAAATACAGACCGGGAAAGAAAAAATGCATGGAAGATTGCTAGAAAAGTTTCTGTGGGGGTTATCATACAGCATTTCTACTCATATTTCATTTTTTGCATACTAGTCACAGACTCTGGAGCCAGACTATCTGGGTTCAAAACCTGGTTTTATCACTAACTATCTGTATGTCCTTGGGCAAGTTACTTAACCTCTCTGTGCCTCAGAGTCCTCAACTGTAAAATGTGAAGATAACAATCAAGGGCAATGACCTCATAAGGTTGTTGTGAAGAGCAAATGAATTAATCCAGGCACTGCACCTAGTTCTTAGCACATAGTAAACACCAGGTAAATGTGAACTATGATGATTATCATGATGATGATGAGAACTGATTGGTGTGTGGGGAAATAATGCCCCCCAAGAACGGATGAGTGGAGGAGGAAGAAAAGATGAGATAAAGGCTAAAAAGAATAAATGAAAGAAAAGCCTACAACCTTGGTTAGGATTTGGGGGGCTGGAAGCATCTTGGAAGAAATGAAGACCCCCCAAAAAAAACACAGAAAAGAATAAGAGCAGAGTCCTGGTGACTTGAATTGCATGGATATGCAGAGTCAGCACGTTAAACACTGAGGCCAGGAAACTCAGACAGGTAATGAGCATGTGTGGACAAAGTCGTAGGGTTCTGGAAAAAAAATCTATCTGTAAAATCACTTTCAACAAGACTAAACATGTATCTTTCTGGTAAAGTTAGAAAAATAAAAAACCCTACAAAAATACATACTTAAATTGTGCACAATCAGAATGAATTCAGATAGGAAAATAAATACATCTTTACACATATTTTTCAAAAATATATTAGGACAGCAAAACTTCCATGTAACTAGCCAAGTACACAATTTCCTGGCTTACTGGCTTGCCCAATAGCTTGGCAACAGAAAAATTGGCTTTCCACCTCACCTTGCCCAAGGACGACTTTCTCATTCTGAAAGGAGTTTTTAGTCCCAATTCATAAATGCCTCTGCTTGTATTTATTTTTATTTTGGAAAACACCAATGAATTCTCACCTGGCAGTGGGCTACTAATGAGGCACATTGGCTCACTATCTTCTTATCAGTCTTCTAAATTAGCAGTCAAAGGAATCTGTCAAAGAACTTCTCATGCCTTATACTAGGATAAATCTTGTATTAGTGCACTTGTTCTAGTCAGATGTTACAATTTCTGGGTATTTCTAATATAAAGTGGAACTGATCTGAGGTAATACTGTGGGTTTTATATGGACTGCTAAAAGGAACTTTTCTTCTCAGCATTACTTTCTGTCTTCTGAAACACTTTCAAAGAGCTATTTAGGTTGCCTTAGGCAGGGTCTTTTAGAAGTTGACCTGAGTGTGTGTGGATAACAGTCTATTAAAAGAGAAGTGCCAAAATAGAGTAACCAAAATTGTCATTATATTAAATGTTGATATTTATTTAACATGCAATAAAAAATATAACTATTTTAGTTCCAGCACAATTATAGAATTTTTAAAAACAGATATATTGATTGGCACTTCGAGGTGATGTAGTTATGTAATGGGGCAAAAGTTAAACTTGTGTAATGAATGTCCTCATCTTCCAAAACCATATTCCCTGTTGAGTAGCCCTGCCTTTCCCTCCCCCTAGCCCTCTCCATATATATTATTCATTCAGCAAGCCTTGAATATTCACCTACTATTCTTTTGGGGACAGAGGGTAAGAAACTAGTAAGATATCCATGTTTGTTATCTTGGAGAAAGATTTTCACAAAGTGGTTGGATTGGCAGCTTTGGGAAGCAGCTTCATCTCAGAAGGGAGTGGTGAAGACAGCAGCAACAAAAATAATGATCCAGTGTTAGGAGCTGAATTGTGTCTGCCCAAAACTTGTATGTTGCAACATTAATCCCCAGAACTTCAAAATGTGACTGCATTTGGAGATAGGGCCTTTTAAGAAGTGATCAAGTTAAAATGATGAGGCCATCCTAATCCAGTCCTAGGGGGTCCTTCTAAGGAGAGGAAATTAAGACACACAGAGAAACACCAGGGATGCACGTGCACAGACGAAAGACCATTTGAAAACTCAGGGAGAATGTGGTCCTCAGGAGAAACCAGATCTGCCAACACCTTGATCTTGGACTTCCAGCCTCTAGAACTACGAGGTTTTGTTGTTTTATCATGGTATTTTGTTATGGTGGCCCCAGCAAACTCATGCACCCCATTTGTTAAGTGACCCACTCAAGATCCTCACCACCATTTTTTTTTTTTTTTTGCATTAGACACTTTCCAAGTGAAATTGCACTGGACGAAGTTAAATAGGCAAAGAAGGCTTTATTCAATACAATTGAAATAGAGGAGAGAGACTGAACTCAACTCCATTGAAGCAAATGGCAGGAAAGATTTTAAGCCCTGGGCTGAATGAGTGGAAAAATACTGGAGGACATTAGGAGGAAGGTTTATCAGTGGGATGCGTCCAGCACGAAGGGTTATTCCTGAGTTTGCAAATGTTTTCTCTGTAAGTAGGTCATCTGTGTTTACTAATTGGTCTCCATTGAAATTAGGCTCCCACCCTGCCACAGAGACTGGGAGACAGGGGCACTATCTCCCTCAGTGTTTACGTTTCAAAGAGATAGTTCCAAGGTCCTTGTGAAGGACATTCCTGGGTTGTAAAACTGGGAGAGGCTAACAGAAGATTTACATTATTTCAAAGGGACAGAGAAAGAATTTATAATTGCTAGTTTTCTAAGGTAAATGCTCTAAGAAAAGGAGGTCAGGGGGCTAGAGTCAGAAGAGACCCATCTAAAATTTAGTCTAGCTGAGGGGAACGTTTAAGCCATTTTAGTCAACCTCTTTCTTATGGAACAGGCTGACCTCTGGTCCTGGAAGGACATCAGGGATTCCCAGCCATTGATTGGCCTCTGTGCCCTTGTAAATTGGTGTCCCTGGAAGCGGTGTTTATGGGATGGAAGTGCATCCCTTAGCAGTGAACTAAGAAATTCCGGTCATTTCACAGAGGCCGAGTAAGCACAATCAGATGCCATGAAACAACCCTGTTCTATTGCCTTTCTGGGCTTCCCAAATGGTGCTTTAGGCTGGATCTCATTAAATCTGCATCCCGTTTCCCACCTCAAATCACTTTGAGCCCAGCAGTTACCCAGTAAGTGCTTTCCAAACAGCAAATGTAGGATTCATTTTCTTTTAACTTCTCCGTCTGTTTCTTTTCTTTTAAATAGCACTGCTTTAAAATTGGTGCCACCATGGAAAACAGGTAATGCTCTGTTTTCATTCTATTTCCTCTGCCAGGAAGGGCTCAAGCATTGAGAGAAAACTCCCTCTCTGCCTTGCCACCCCGGGAAAGTGAGCGCTGGTGTGAAAGCATCCATGGGCACACGGGAAATTACCGCATAACTGCCCCGTATAAAACGCCAGTGGGGTGCACCCGCAAGGAACGCACATAATTGTGATTGGAGTTACAGGCATGAATGTCCGTGCTAGAATGCAAATAAACTGCCCTGTGGTGCCTAGCAATTTTCCAACCCTCTCCTAAATAAAGATAAGTCTTGGGTTTTAGGTGAAATCTGTTTCTCACTGAAACTTGGAGGAACACCAGTTCTCTGTGATCCAAAGTAGCAATACAGTCAATTTCCTCTTTTTCTGGGTAAGAAAACAAATGAATTAAGTAGGATGACTTGTCTCCCCTGAATGTATCATTTATGGAATTAAAACAGCAAAAGGTTTAATGCTGTGATCCTGGCCTCTCCCTTGAATGGGGAGAAGAAGATGGAGTAAAAGGTAGACACGTTGGACTTCCAGATACACGCACATTCCTTTCTAATACGCTCATTGTAATTACTGGCTTCGTGTTAGGATAAATGCATTCATACTTTGCTTTGAATGGCACAAACTGGCTTTCTGCTCTTTGGCTGGATAGAATTTTGCTATTTCCAAGTATGCTGTAAGCAAAGGAGAGAAAGAAAAGAGCGACAGAGAAGCGATATTGGGGCCTTGGCAACAGCTCTCTCCCAAGTGTTGTGTGCAGACTGAAAACAATAGCTCCATGGGGCACATACTCCCTAGCATCTCCCAGCCCCCCAAAAAGCCTTACCAGTCACTTACACATTTTTTTCCTTTTCCTGCCCAAATCAATTGCTACCTCCAAGTGATCCTTAATTCCTCTTTTACTCTTTCACATATTTTTCATATTAAGTGATTTTGGAGAGACAGGACTGAAGGATTTGAAGCATGCAGAGCCCTTCACTGATACAACTGAAGCAGAGCATGTTCTAATTGTGACCTAACACATCCCTAACTTTGCCTCATATCCACATGGCGATTTTGTTCCTGCACAGAGTTGCAGATCTAAAGGTACAACTTCAATGACAAGAATATTCATTCAACAGATATTCCTTGAGCATATATTCTGATGTGCTAGGTCCTAAGACACAACCTTGAGAAGAGAGACTCGGTCTCTCCTTCATAGAGCTTCCAGTCTTTCTAGGAAAACAAGTAATTAAAATGAAAATCAATAAAGCTTTAAGATCTCCTCACAGTAGCACCTAACCCAGTTTTGGCTGAGTGTAGTTAATAACAGATGAATGGTGTGGAAGATTTACCATTGACATTTAATCCGAAACCTAAATAGCAGTTAGCCAGATGAAGTAATGTGGGAAAGGATCCTAATAATGGGAGTAGAGTGTAAAGGTCTAGACTCCAGAGGAAAGAGAAAGCCTGACTTGTCGGGGAAATGAAATGGTTCAATACGGCAAGAGAAGAGGAGAAAGTGACAAAGACACGGACAGGAAAAAAGAAGCAGATAAAGTAAAAGAGATAAATGCGAGGTAGTTTATAAATAACCATGTAAATCTGTTCCAAGAGTTTGGGAACTATTTGCAGGCAATAACGACTAGCAGGAAAAAGTGGTGTGCCGTAAGGCTGCTCACCAGGCCACACGGTGTCACCAAAAAAAATGCCTCCTTCTCAGCATGTGTTTTCTCTCCTCCCCATGTTTTCTGTCACTTCTATACTGTGGAGAATCCATTCTAGAAAGAAAATTAAATTGTAACATTGACAAATTTTATAAATTCAGAAACTAAAGATACGAACTAACTGGATAAAGCAGATCTGACAGTCCCAGGCTATGCTCCCCAGTACAGAGCTGGCCTCTGTACAGTTTATCCTTTGCCCAAAATTAGCTTCCCCACATGTAGGGCCACTGGTAGACCTTGCCACACCTTTATACAAATTAGAAAAGGGTGTCTCCTCCCTTCTGAAGGCGCTCAGCACCTGAGTGCAAGGTGTGGCTGGGAGAACAGAGACTGGATTTCACCCCTCCCTTGTACCTCCTGTGGTCCTCCAACCTTGAATTTGAAAGCCCTGCACACAGACACACAGCTTGTCTTTTGTTTGACTTTATCTGTTACATGTACTGAAATTCCACCAATTAGGTGTTAATTTGGGAGAATGATTGTCCTCTAAAGAAGTAAAGAACTGTTAGCTGATGAAACCATAGATAATTCACTTTACTACAAATTTATCCAATCATCTTGCTTCTTCCTTGTTGAGAGTAGTGGCACTGAGGGGACAAGAGTTTGAATTGGATCTGAAGAAAAGGTGAGTCATTCTAAAGCATGATGTCTTTAGCGGAAGGGAGAGAGAGAGGAGGGAAATTTAGTAGAATTATATGGAGTGTTTTATTAAAAGGTAGCATACGAAGCCTGGGAAAAGAAAGATTAAGCAGTCTTTGAGGAGTGCTGAATGGAAAATGTGAAGGGGCCAAATACAAACTTCACTTCTTTTAAAGATTTTCCTTGACTGATCCTACCTCCAAGGGTCATGGTCCTTTCTCTCCAGAATGCAGCCCTCAGACTAGTACCATTAGTTCTATAGCTCAGGGACCTTGTGGGTTGTATTGATTTTTTTTTTTTCCTTCTGGCTGACCCAGAGACCTAATTACCATGGCTAATATTGTTTCTATGGGCAGATGTGCTTGGAGTTCCAAAGCAACTTACAAGTCTGTGCCAACTTGAAGTTACCTTAAATAGAAACCAAGAAGTATTCTTTCTTAAAAGTGACCTCTGTCTGGTACGTCTTACTATTACATTTCAGTAGATCAAACAAAAACAAGGAAGGAAAAGCACAAAACAGAAAAATTGTCTGGGATTACAGCTTGTGGAAGGCAGGTTGCCTGGCAACCAAATAGACTCAGATTTAAGCATGTGCTGATTAATGTCAGGGGGGCACAGGCAGAGGCACAGAGTTGATTAGTTCCTACACAATTTCACTTCAATAGTATTATTGGAAGACTTATTTGAAATCTACATGTTGATTTTAAAAATAGTCACTTGTACTCTGGTTTCCAGTGAAATTTAAGTTGATGTGTAGGGGAGGAAGACTTTTCCTCTGCCTAAAGTGGGTTCGTCTGGCCGGAGAACAAATTAAATTCACATGAGACAGAATAGCAAGAGAAAATTAAACAAAGCTTTATGAGGACCATGGCCCGGGGCCTTTCTTCCCGAAGGAAGGAAGGGCACCGAAGACATGGGGTGCACAGAGTGGTTATACACCCTGAAACAGGATATTTCACATATGATTGAAATGTCCCTCCCACAATAGTCACAAGATTGTCCTGTCAGCACAGCGCTTGATGGACACAGCAGACAGTGGGTCTGCTTTCTCGGTGGGCGTAGCAGGAGGCAAGTCTGTTGTCTGGAGCTGGGCAGTCACGGGTGAGTGCAGCAATCAGTTCCTGGCCTAAGGAAAGATGCTTAATCCTTAAAGAAATGCCAACTTTGGGAGTGGGAGGGAAGTCAATTACAGGAGGTTACCAGACAAGCACAATAAACAAATGCAGATTTAAGTCCTTGCCTTCCCCATTGATTAACAGTTTCTAGAGACAAGGTCATCTCCTTTCTTCTTCCTGGTACAGAGAGGGAGATATCTTTTCCTGTACAATGTAAATGTCTCCTAACAAAGGACAAGCAAGTTCCACCCCTCAGAGCCTCCTTCCCTGTCCCAGTTTATCAAAAGCAATCAGCCTCAAATGATCCTCATGCCAAAGAGACATATCTGGGGGGGCCAAATCCAGGTCCCCACAGACGCAACGGGTGTCATACAATGAGGTGAACACTGTACCAAGTGATTAATGCATATCACCTCATTTAATCTTCCCAATAACTCTTTATGGTAAAGATTCTGTTTTTCATTAGGCAAATGTGGAAACTGAAGTACAAATCCAACGTCACTGAGCTAATAGGGGATGGACATGAGTCGTGTTTACATAGCTCCCTAAGCCTTGCTTTTCCTAGCATATCATTTTGCTTTCTTTTTTTCCCCAATAATTCCTAAATGCTCACATGTGCCACATGCAGTTTGCCCCCACATAATTCTCACATACAACTCTTGTAAGTGTGGGGTTATTTACATTTTATAAGTTAGGAAACTCAGATTCAGTAATGTTGAGTATATTCCCAAGGTCATACCATGGGTATGTGGGAGATTGTATCAAGAATTTAAAACTAAATCTCTTAAAGGCAACTTCAGTTCTTTTTCTACTCCCCCACGGCTTCCTCTTTCAAGGGTTTCTATCCTGGACACGTTGAAACACAATTATGCCAAAATAAAATTGGCCCTCTGTCACTTTCAAAACTTACCTGTCTTTTAACCTCTCCATCCAAATCATGTTCTCTTTACACTGGTAGAAAAATAATGTTATATATTAATCCAAGCCAGGATACTGATGCCTCATTCGTAAGTTCCTTTATTGCAGCTGATCCTTGCATGTTTCCTAGGAGACAACAGAAGACATCGAGCTCCAGCCCACTGAAATAACACTCTCTTGTTGGAATATTACATACTGAGGCAGAGCTGGCAAGGGAGATATTCATTTGAGCAAATAGACTTTACCACACCTCTAAAATCGTATGATAAGTAAGCAAACCCAGGATATTTGTGGATATTATGGTGGAAGATTTCTGTTGTGTATACTCGCATGCTCACCTTAGTAACAAATCTACAATTGTAGATTAAAAGATCACAAAAGAATAAGGTCTCATGAAACTCCAACACATCTGGAATGTTATTTGGCTCAAATTTCTTCTCTTCATCATAAGAGAATGGAACTCTTTGTGCTACAGTCAGGAAGATCTCATAAACAAGTAATAATCTGAGAGAAATGATCCAAAAATGATGTTGAGCAGGTGACAGTCCCCAATTATGATATTTTTCTATTTCATATATTTGAAAACCTAAGACTAAAGACCATATATACAAGGTATAGTGATTCCTCATTAAATTAGAAGACTATAGACAATCAGTACAAAGAAAAATGAAGGCAAAAAATAAAAGTACTTCTTTGGCAAAAGCAATACCTACTCAATTTCTTGGGTTGCCTCACTAATAAAGTTAATGATATTCTCTTCTTGTCTACCAGCTTAATAAAATGTTGGCCTACAAAAGTGGGGATAGGAGAGTGATATGGCTTCAAGTTTAGCTAAAATGTGGCCTCAAATTAGTCCTCAAGTTTCCTCTCCCTCCAAGCCTTCCATCTCTGCTCTTGTATATATAAGCTTTATTCTCAGCTTTACCACATGGCATGGCTAAGATAATGACCAGAAGCTTCAGGCTGACAGCCTACTAGCTTACAAACACCAATTGGAAAAGAGTGCCACTTTCCCTAGCAATTCAAGACAAATTCCTCAGATTTACACTGATTTGCTTGGTTTTTGTCATATGCTTACACCTGAACCAATCACTGTGGCTAATGGAAATTTGATGTCCTGATAGACCAAACATGGGTCATTTTTTACTCCAACTGCTGAGACTGGTGTCAACCTGAGTAGAACTATAAGCACTAAGAAAGGGAGAGGCTGGTTCCCCAAAGAAAAACTGGAAGATCAAAAGAGAAAATAAGCTACCAGAAGTTTTCTTTCAAAATAGTGGGTAGATTGATTCACTGAAAAATCCTTTTAATACAAAAGAAAAATAAAACATAAATTAGATTAGAAAACATTAAAGAAACATTACATATCAAAAGCATAACTGTTGACTGAGATATGATTAAGGTGCCTTTGATAGTGTGCAAAGAATTATGGGCAGACCAATAAAGCAAAGAACATCTTTTTCTTTGAAGTACATTTAACAAGTGTCAAATTGTGTTGAACCCAAAGTTGGCAAGGGAGAGTGTTGATTGAGAAACCTTTGATTAATAATGTAGTGACGGCACAGCCATGAGTAAAAAGGAAGTAGCTGACAACATTCCCCAGGTTTGCGTGACCCTTTGGTTGTTACTTCAGAGCCCATAATGCCAGAAGAGAAGCATGTGTCCAGAGAGAATTTTAAAATGGGAAAAAGATGATTCCGCATATGGAACTCATTCCATAGGGTGAATCATTCCTAAGACCCAGAAGATGCCGCCTATTCACTCCCAACTGACTGGTTCCTTCTTTTCCAGTTACAACCTGTGCTAACTACCTACCTTGACAAAGCAAGAGACTAGAGGATAGGCTAGCCTGGCTAATGTGCTGGCAGTGACATTGACTTTTGGCTGTGGAGCAGAGAGAAAATGGGAACTGCAGTCTTATTGCGGACAAGAGCTAGCTTACAAGGAACACTGTGAAGGGTTACATCTGAGAGGCCAGTAGAGGGCAGTGACTAGATCTGAAGCAGTGGCTCACCAACCCAGAGACAACAAGAGAAGCAAGCCAGATTCAGTGAGAAGACCCTGACAAGGTGCCCATAGAGCCTGGGGAGAGAAATCTATTTACGAGAACCTGTCACCCTATTCACCAGCTTTGAAAGGCACTAGGTCAGTTGTCTTCTCCAGGAAGCCCCCCCAGCCTGTTGGCCACATGGAGACACCAAATCCCTGACTGCAGTGTCACTCACACTATAGGTAGTCAGGAAAGAAAGGTTCCCCAAAGCAAAATTAGAGTGTTATAACCATAAGAAAGAGGAATACATACTGGGGCAAATAAAATAAAATAAAACAAAACTCACAAAAACAGATGTCTCTTAGACTGTTAATTACAGGCAGAAAATGGCTTATATTTTGAAAGAATGAGTGACATTTCTCATCTTCTAGATATATCTAAATATTTATGAAACCCCATAAATGTGTAATGGGTTATGTGCAGTGATGGAACTTGTCATTGCATCTTTTGATGTGTAGTCATTTCCAAAAAAAAGTGCAAAAGAAATCTCAAGTGCTCTCAAAAGATAGTTTGCTTTGCTTCCTAAGGCCCACTCTGGGGTACTACCTGCAAATTCAAATATTACTGTGCAGATGAGAAGAATGTAAATAACTCATCCAATCAGGAACAGGGTCAGAACACAAGCCAAGACTAGGAAACCGAAACAACAAGTGCAATGGCATCTCAAGCAAAAAAGGGGAGTGAGGTGTATAACACTTAAAGGAGATCAACCACAGCAGCATGGTTTTAAAAGAGAAAATTGTGAAATCATTAGGTTTTTTACTAAGTGCAACCAATCCTGCTAGTAATAGCAAAAGCTGATATTAAGGTTTTAAAGAGAGACTCAAAAAAAGACTCGACAATCTTTCTGTAAAATACATACAAGAGATGATTGAAGAGATGATAACCAGGTATAAGAGCAGCATCAACAGGGAAAAAATGGTACCCATGGAGACAGCACAATAAATTAAACCCCAAAGGATTTTAAGATGCATGAGAAAAGAACTTACCTAAGTCACCAAATGATATAACTACCTTGGGAGAAATGACCAGTGAATAAACTTTAACTCAAAAAGATATAGTTATTTTTAAACATCTCTGTAATTAAACGTGTATTTTTAATTGAACCATAAACCTAAATTCCATGAGCACTTTATTCTTTTGTTTTCCTTCTGTTATTCTTAAATTAATTCTTTTCCTAAAAGTTCCAAATTGAGAACCATCATTATGTGTTTTCTCAGGCAGAGATACCTGACTCATGTTGGACCTGACTGAAGATGGACCCTACTCTTTACCTGGCTATTATCTGGTCCCCAAGTAAGGAGAAACCATAGCTCCCACTTAATTTATTTGCTCTTCGCTACTCGATATATATATAGAGAGAAAAGGGAACTACAGAATTATTGTGGGATAAGGGTAATAATAATAAGACTGGGCTGAATTTGTGAGACTATGTAGATATGAGAATCTATCCAGAATGACTTCTACTTAGTTGAAAACTCATGCTAAGAAACCATTAGCAAATGGGTAACGCTAAAACTATCACATCTACACATATCAGTCCTGATGGCTATAACATCCCTTTCCAAATAGGTTTTCTCTCCCTTGCCAAAGGCAAATGGTATGAATGTGGAGAGAAGAGTAGGCAGATCGAGGAAGAAGTACATGGGAAAGAAAGTGTCACCGTTCTAGAAACTTCTTCCTGAGACACAGCAGTGTAGATCTTCTTGGTCCTTTGTGAGTTGAGAGTGTAGGAGAGGAAGACATTTCCTCTACCCCCTCTAGGTCCTTCTGGCAGGACAGTGAATTAAATTCACACAAGACAGAATAACATGAGAAAATTCAACAAAGCTTTATAACATGTATACTTGGGAGACACCCAGAAAAACTGAGTAACTTGCCAAAATGGCAGGAGTTCTTGTCTTACCCTCCTCAGCTAAAGGCAAAGGAGGATGTTGGCAGTAGGGGGAGTCAGTAATAGGAGATTATGAGAAAAGCACAGTAAAAAAGAGTAAGGTTATTATGCAGATTTAAGTCCTTGCCTTCTGCATTGATAAGGTCGCCCTTACCAATCTTAGAGATAAGGTCATCCACCCTTCTTTCTGGTACAGAGAGGGAGACATCTTTACAGGTGGAGGTTTCCTTTAGAAATGTAAATGTCTGTTAACAAAGGATAACTCTTACTTTTCAGAGTTTCTCTCATGTCTGCAGTTTTTAAAAGTAACCAGCCCAAAATAATCCTCATGCCAAAGAGCGATATCTTGGGGTGGCCAATTCCAGTGCCCCACAAGAGACTGAGGTTCTCACAGCTTAGCTGGTGTGATGGGTGGGCAGATAAATGAGAGTGGAGATGTGCAGTGTCATAAGGTAAATTCATGCAGGACCAAAGTATTGTGCCCTGGAATTCCACTTCTGCTTCCCAGGGAGATTTGAAAACTCAGTCACTTTACATTTCTCTGTTTACAAAAAAAAAGAGTGGCTACCTCCTATCTACCTCAAAGGTGTCCTCTGAGAAATAACCAACAAATCTCCTATTTTGCCCTTCTCAAATGAAATGTGATAAAAACACTAGTAAGGCTAAAATGAACTTTCTTCTTTTAAAAAATGTTTCACTATTTTATTGAAAAGTAGAGTTATAGCTAGTCCTAAATTAAACTTAATTATTAAACTATAAGCAAATTCCAACTTCTAAATATATGAGTAAAGTTTAGCAGCCTTAAATATTAAAATCTGACATTTAATTTGCAATTCTACATAGTAAAGAATTTCACAATGCTTCTTTAGTCTTTTATTAATGTGGGTTGTAAAAACAAACAGTAAGTAGCATGTTGAAACTTATTTATTGGTTTAGGGTAATAGCATTGCACAGTCATGCACAACATATTCTCATTCCAGACTTAGCAAAAGTGAATGATGACGACCAGGACAAATTATGTCCTATGGTTAGCAGAAATGAGGCCATAAGGCTAGAAGGAAACACACACACACACACTTTCTCTTTATATGAAGTTCACTGCTTTTTTTCCTAGCATAACTTTAATCCTAGCTGTTAAAATTTCCAAGTTTAAGGTGTATAAAAGTACCTTATGAAGAGCTTGTGAAATATCAGCTTTTAGGTGGCTGGGGAATATTTGCTATTTTTAACTCATATATATATACATATATTTTTGTTCCACTTTTAATTTCATTTAATATGTGTTTATTGATTATCTGATATTTCTTAAATTATGAACAAATGAGTTTAAACTTACTTTCTTTTTTTAATTGCAGTAACATTGGATTATAACATTATATAGCTTTCAGATGTCCATCATAATATATTTCAAATTCTGTGTAGATTACATCCTGTTCACCACCCACAAACTAATTATAGTCCCTCACCTCACATGTGAGCCTAATCACCCCTTTTGCCCTCCCCCCTCCCTCCTTCCCCTATGGTAACCCAATCCAATCTCCATTGCTATCTGTTTGTTTATTGTTGTTTTTATCTTCTACTTATAGGTGAGATCATATGGTATTTGACTTTCTCCTTCTGACCTATTTCACTTAGCCTAATACCCTCAAGGTCCATCCATGTTGCCACAAATGGCCAGTTTTCATCATTTCTTATGGCTGAGTAGTATTCCGTTGTGTATATATGCCACATCTTCTTTATCCATACATTCCTTAATGGGCACCTAGGTTGCTTCCAAGTCTTGGCTATTGTGTTTAATGCTGCAATGAACATAGGGGTGCATGTATCTTTATGCCTTTGTGTTTTCAAGTTCTTTGGATAAATACCCAGCAGTGGAATAGCTGGATCATATGGTAGCTCTATTCTTAATTTTCTGAGGATACTCCATACTGCTTTCCATAGTGGCTGCACCAGTTTGCACTTCCACCAGCAGTGTACAAGGGTTCCCTTCTCTCCACATCCTCTCCAACACTTGTTTCTTGTCTTGTTAATTATAGCCATTCTGACCGGAGTGAGGTGATCTCTCACTGCAGTTTTGATTTGCCTTTCCCTGATAGCTAATGATGTTGAGCATCTTTTCATATGCCTGTTGGCCATCCGTATATCTTCTTTGGAAAAATCTCTTTTCAAATCTTTTGCCCATTTTGTAATTAGATTGTTGGTTTTGTGTTGTTGAGCTGTATTAGTTCTTTGTATATTTTGGATATTAACCCCTTATCTGATATATGGTTTGCAAATATCTTCTCCCAATTGTTAGGTTGTCTTTTCGTTTTGTTGATGGTTTCCTTTGCTGTGCAGAAGCTTTTTAGTTTGATGTAGTCCCATCTGTTCATTTTTTCTTTTGTTTCCCTTGCCCGGTCAGACATGGTACTTGAAAATATGCTGCTAAGACTGATGTCAAGGAGTGGGCCGCCTGTGTTCTCTTCAAGAAGTTTCATGGTTTCGGGTCTTATATTCAAGTCTTTCATCCATTTTGAGTTGATTTTTGTGCATGGTGTAAGGGAATGGTCTACTTTCATTCTTTTGCATGTGGCTGTCCAGTTTTCCCAACACCATTTATTGAAGAGACTCTCCTTTCTCCATTGTATGGTCTTGGCTCCCTTGTTGAATATTAGCTGTCCATAAATGTGTTGGTTTATTTCTGGGACCTTGGTTCTGTTCCATTGATCTGCATGTCTGTTTTTGTGCCAGTACCATGCTATTTTGATTACTATGGCTTTGTAGTATATTTTGAAATCAGGGAGTGTGATACCTCCAGCTTTGTTCTTTTTTCTCAGGAATCCTTTGGCTATTTGGGGTCTTTTGTTGTTCCATATAAATTTTAGGATTCTTTGTTCTATTTCTGTGAAAAATGTTGTAACTTTGATATGGATTGCATTGAATCTATAGATTGCTTTAGGAAGTATGGACATTTTAACTATTTTACTTCTTCCAATCCAAGAGCACAGAATATCTTTCCATTTCTTTGTGTCTTCTTCGATTTCTTTCAACAGTTTTATAATTTTCGGAGTACAGATCTTTCACCTCTTGGTTAAGTTTATTCTTAGGTATTTTATTCTTTTTGTTGGAATTGTATACTTAATTTCTCTTTCTGCGACTTCATTTGTAGTGTACAGAAATGCAACCAATTTTTGTATATTGATTTTGTATCCTGTGACTTGACTGTATTCATTTATTGTTCCTAAAAGTTTTTTAGTGGATTCTTAGGGGTTTCTATATATAAAATCATGTCATAGGCCAAGAGTGACAGTTTCACTTCTTCTTTTCCAATATGGATCCCTTTTACTTTTTTTCTTGCCTGATTGCTCTGGCTAGGACTTCCAATACTATGTTAAATAAGAGTGGTGAAAGTGGGCATCCTTGTCTGGTTCCTGTTTTAGAGGGATAGCTTTCAGTTTTTCTCCATTGAGAATGACGTTTGCTGTGGGTTTGTTATATATGGTCTTTATTATGTTGAGGTATTTTCCTTCTATACTCATTTTATTCAGAGTTTTTATCATAAATGGATGCTGTATCTTGTCAAATGCTTTCTCTGCATCTACTGAGATGATCATGTGATTTCATTATTCATTTCGTTAATGTGATGTATTACATTGATAGATTTGAACCATCCCTGCATCCCTGGAATGAAACTCACTTGATCATGCATATGATCTTTTTAATATATTGTTGTATTCAATTTGCCAGTATTTGGTTGGGGATTTTTGCATCGATGTTCATCAGTGATATTGGACTGTAATTTTCTTTTTTTGTGTGTTGTCCTTGTCTGGTTTTGGTATCAGGATAATGTTGGCTTTGTAGAATGTTAGGAAGCCTCCCCTCCTCTTCAATTTTTTTGGAGAGCTTGAGAAGGATAGATGTTAAGTTTTCTTTGAATGTTTGGTAGAATTCACCAGGGAAGCCATCTGGTCCTAAACTTTTATTTTTTGAGAGGTTTTTGATTGCTGTTTCGATCTCCTTAATGGTGATCGGTCTATTCAAATTCTCTACTTATTCTTGGTCCAGTTTTGGAAGGTTGTATGTTTCTCAGAATTTATCCATTTCTTCTAGATTGTCCAATTTGTTGGCGTATAGCTTTTCATAGTATTCTCTTATTATCGTTTGTATTTCTGAGGTGTCTGTTGTAATTTTTCCTCTTTCATTTCTGATTTTATTTATTTGAGCCTTCTCTCTTTTTTTCTTGGTGAGTCTAGCAAAGGGTTTGTCAATTTGTTTATCTTTTCAAAGAACCAGCTCTTAATTTCATTAATTTTCTCTATGGTTTTTTTAGTCTCTATTTCATTTATTTCTGCTCTGATTTTTATTATTTCCTTCCTTCTGCTGATTTGGGGCTTTGTTTGTTCTTCTTTTTCCAGTACTTTAATTGATTTATTTTTTTGAGGAAGATTGGCCCTGAGCTAACTGCTGTCAATCCTCCTCTTTTTGCTGAGGAGGACTGGCCCTGAGCTAACATCTGTACCCATCTTCCTCTACTTTTTTTTATATGTGGGATACCTGCCACAGCATGGCTTGCCAAGCAATGCCATGTCCGCACCTGGGATCCACACCAGCGAACCCTGGGCCGCCGAAGCAGAACATGGACACTTAACCACTGCGCCATTGGGCCAGCCCCTCCAGTACCTTTAGATAACTACTAGATAGTTTATTTGGGATTTTTATTCTTTTCTGAGGTAGGCCTGAATTGCTGTAAACTTCCTTCTTAGAACCACTTAGGTGATTTTGAGATTTTGGCACGTTGTATTTTCATTTTCATCTGTCTCCAGGAACTTTTTGATTTCTTCATTGACTCAATTGTTGTTCAGTAGCATTTCATGTAATCTCCACATTTTTGTGGATTTTCTTCCTGTAGTTGATTTCTAGTTTCATACGTTTGTGGTCAGAAAACATGCATGGTGTTATTTCAATCTTCTTAAACTTATTGAGACTTGTTCTGTGGCCTAATATGTGATCAATCCTGGAGAATGTTCCATGTGCATTTGAAAAGAATATGTATTCTGTGGGTTTTGGATGGAATGTTCTATATATATCCACTAAGTCCATCTGGTTAAATGTGTTGTTTAAGTCCAGTGTTTCCTTATTGATATTCTGTTTGGATGATCTATCGATTGGTGTAAGTGGAGTGTTAAAGTCCCCTGCTATTATCGTGTTACTGTCTATTTCTCCTTTTATATCTGTTAATAATTGTTTTATATATTTAGGTGTTCCTATGTTGGGTGCATAGATATTTACAAGTGTTATATCTTCTTGCTGGATTGTTCCGTTTATCATTATGTAGTGCCCTTCTTTGTCTCTTGTTTCAGTTTTTGTTTTAAAGTCTATTTTGTCTGATATAAGTATTGCTACCCCAGCTTTCTTTTCTTCGCCCTTTCCATGGAACATCTTTCTCCATCTTTTCACTTTCAGTTTGTAAGTGTCTTTAGGTCTGAAGTGTGTCTCTTGTATGCAGCATATATATGGATCTTGTTTTTTTATCCAATTGGCCACCCTATGCCTTTTGATTCGAGCATTTAGTCCACTGACATTAAAAGTAGGCATTGATAAACATGTATTTATTGCCATTTTGTTATTTTTTTTCTGGGTGTTTTAGTAGTTCTTCTCTGTTCCTTTCTTTTTCTCTTGCTCTCTTTCCTTGTGGTTTGACAGCTTTCTTTAGTAATATTTTTTATTTCTTTTGTCTTACTTTTTTGCTTACTTATTATAGATTTCTCATTTGTGATTACCATGAGGATCCTATTTAATATTCTATATATATAACAGTCTATATTGAATTGATAGACTCTTTAGCTTGACCTCTTTCTAAAAGGTCTACTTTTTCACTCTCCTCCTCCCACATTTTATGGTTTTGAAATCACATCTAGTCTCTTGTTTTGTGTGTCTCTATCCATTACCCTCTTATCATTGAAATAGATAATTTTAGCACGTTTGTTTTTTAACCTTCATATTATCTTCACAGGTGGTTGATCTGCTACCTTTACTATGTTTTTACCTTTATTAGTGATTTTATTGCCTGTTTTGTTTGAACAATTTTTTTTACCACTATTTGTGGTCATCGCTTTCCCACTTAAATAAGTCTCTTCAGCATTTCTTGTAGAACTGGTTTCTTGGTGAAAAACTCCTTTAATTTTTGCTTGTCTGGGAAACTCTTTGTCTCTCCTTCCATTATGACTGACAAGCTTGATGGATAGAGTATTCTTGGCTGTAGGTTTTTTCCTTTTAACACTTCAAGTATGTCACGCCACTCTCTTTTCACATGTAGGGTTTTGGCTGAGAAGTCTGCTGATAGCCTGATGGGCTTCTCTTTGTATGTCACTTGTGGCCTTTCTCTTGCTGCTTTTAGGATTCTCTCTTTATCTTTAATTTTGGACATTTTAATCATAATGTGTCTTGGTGTGGGCCTCTTTGGGCTTATCTTATTTGGAGCTCTCTGTGCTTCGTGTACTTGGATGTCCATTTCCTTCCTCAGGTTAGGAAAATTTTCAGCTATTATTTCTTCAAATAAACTTTCTGCCCCTTTCTCTCTCTCTTCTCCTTCTGGGACACCTATAATATGAATGTTAGTGCACTTGATATTGTCCCAGATTTCCCTCAGACTGTTCCCATTCTGTCTAATTCTTTTTTCTGTTCAGCTTGGATGATTTCCTCTAGTCTTTTGTCTAGCTTGCTGATCCATTCTTCTGTATCCTCTACTCTGCTATTGAGTCCCTCTAGTGAATTTTTCATTTCCAGTATTCTATTCTTCATTTCTGATTGTTTATTTTCCAGTTCTTTGTTGATGAGCTCTCTGTGTTCATCCAGTCTTCTCCCACTATCTGTGAGCATCCTCATGAGATTTTGTTTGAACTATTTGTTGGGTAGGTTGCTTATTTCTGTTTCATTTAGTCCTTTTCCTGGGTTTTTGTCCTGTTCCCTTGCTTGGAAAATATTCCTTTGTCTCCTCATTATGCCTCTTTCTCTGTGCCTATATCTGTGTATTAGGTGTGTCAGCTATGTCTCCTGATCTAGGAGCAGAGGCCATATGTAAGAGATGCCTTTTGATGCCCAGCAGTGTGCTTCCCTCTTGTTATCAGTCCAAATGATCCAGGAGTGACCCATTTGTGAACTACTTGTGTCCTTCTGCTGTGGCAGGGTTGCTCTTAATGCAATTACCCAGGGAGTCTAGTCTTTCCTTCCCTGTCCAGCTGTTTGTAAATCTGGCTTGGGAAGCCTCAGCACCATTGGCTACAAGGTCTAACAACACACCCCTGTTGCAGTTTTCCTGTTAATTGGGTAGCTACCCAGTGTAGCTGGTTCCTAGGCTCAGGGATTTACAGTTGCTATAGGCCTCAGGCCTACAAGGCTGTTGTCTGTTCTCTTAAGAGTGCAGCTGAGTGGGACAGGCCCTACGCACAGGAGCACTCAATTGCTTCAGGTTTTGGAAAGTGAGGCTGATCCTTTTTATGGCTATTTGTGAAGCACAGGTCTTCTGCTACTGATAAGCCTCACTCCCCCCCCACAGGACCACACATACCATCACCACTGTCCTGGTCTTTGCACACTTCCCAACCCCCTGGAGAGTACCCTGATGTCCCACTGCAGAGGCCCCTACCTCTTCACCAATGCCCTGCACAGTTCACCTGGTCCTCACACAGGCCTTGCCCACAGAGGCAGACTCACTCACCTGCCTGTAGAGGATCAAGGCACCCCAGTCAATGCAGGCAAACAAGTAGCCTGAAGGCTTGCTGTTGGGCAGGGCTGGTCCCTAGGGTGGGCTGCTTGCCCTGGCTGAACTGGATTATATCTGTTCTCTACAGTGTGTGGCAGACCCCTGGGATAAGAGGCCAGAGGAAGAACTTCAACGGCATCTGCCAGGGTCTGTGTCAGCACACCTGGACCAGGTCACAAGAATGGCCACCACCAATGTCTCAGTCTCTGGAGAGGTCTCTCCTCTCACTGAGATGCATCCAGAGCCTACAAGGTGAGTCTCTTTTCACCAAAGGACTGTTAGCCTTCTCTCTGGTGATTTTAGTTTGCTGAGATGAGTGAGTTTGTGCATGTGCCTTTTAAGACCCCAGCCTTTTCAACTTTCACCCGATAGCTTTTCTGGGGGTATCCCCACTGCAGTTAATAGCCAGTGAAGCCAGATAGTAAGATCCTTGTCTCAGTTGTGCTGAGTCTGAAGGATGCTTATAACAGTATCAGCCCCTACTCTGGACCTTATTCTTCCAGGGAGGGCTGCATACCTTAGGGTGGCTCCCACCTGGCTGGCTGAGAAACTCTACTGCTCCTGAAGGTGGCTTTTCTTCTTCCCAGAAGGAATTTCTGCCTCTTCTGCCTTAGTTAGGACTGTCCCTTGCTGTGGGGGTTCTTTTTATCCAGTTTCCAGTTTTCTATCCAGAGTAATTTTTCCAAAAATAGTTGTAACCTGGTTGTGTTCGTGGGATGAGATGAGTTCAGAGTCTGTTTATGCCGCCATCTTGATGAGATTTCTAACTCACATATTTTCTTAAGCAGAAAAATCTCATCACTCTCCAGGTCAACTGCTGGTGTAGTAGTTAAGTTGTCATGCTCTGCTTTGGTGGCCACGGGCTTGTGGGTTCAGATTCTGGGTGCAGTCCTACACCCTGCTCATCAAGCCATGCTGAGGTAGCATCCCACATACAACAAAATAGAGGAAGATTGGCACAGATGTTAGCTCAGGGCCAATCTTCCTCACCTAAAAATAAAAAAACACAAAGCTCATCACTCTTCAAAAATTAGAATTTATTTAGTCTACCCACACTACTATGAACAAAAGGAAAATAGTTACATTTTAACAAAATCTTATGAAAATAAAAAGGAGCATAAATTGTTGATGCTTAGTTTCTGTAGAAGTTTGTCTTTTGTACCTCTTTACTATACCTACAAAATCAATTTATACAATTAACACTGGCAAAATATATTCTCAGAAATGAAATCATACCCAGTTAATATCTGCAGTGAAATTTTAATCCCTAAAGAAGATAAAGCTTAACAAATCAACATGTTTAAATAAAATAATGCTGATATAAGTGGGTGTCTCTGTTGAGGGATAGTTTGAGACTCAATGAATGGCTAATTGTGTTAGATCCTAGTTGTAATTTCTTAAAAAGAGAAAAATGAAACACGTTTGTTAAATTTTAATTCCCTATTTTCTGACTCAGGTCATGTAGACACAGCTTCTTTTAAATGAGTTGAAACAGTGATACACATAGACTCAGTTTAAGTCATACCATGATCTTAGTTCTCTGAAGGCCTTCTAAAGTAATGGAAAAACTCTACAATAATAATGAATATTTGTATTTTGTACCATCTAGACTGAAACAAAAATAGCCAGATATCTATTGACATTTTCATTTTATATAGTTTTTCATTTGCAATATATTTTGCTGCTGTGTTGTTGAACAAAGTATAGACTTTGAAATATGGAGCTTTATTTTGTGCTTCAGCACTAACTTGCACAAGGTCAAAATGGACTTATCACTGATGGGAGACATCTCAAACTCGATAGACCACTGGGGCAAAGAAAAATAACTTTTTAAAACAGTTTTGCCACCTATAATACGCTCATAAAAATCATAATGGGATTCTGGGTAATGGCTGGCAATTTTTTTTCAGTATTGATTGATTTTTATTTTTTAAAAGACCAGAGTTATATTCAACAATAGTTAACAGATATCCAATACAACTATTATGATCCACAACTTAAGTTCCAGGTGATTATCTCAAATCACATTATCAACTGTGAAATGAAAAGACAGTTAGAAACTTTATTCTCGGTGCTGGAACATTTCTAAAAGAAAGGAATATATGCTGTAGATTTTCTCATAGCACAAATCTTGCTTACAAGAGAGTTCATACAGTAGCAATCTCTTTCTCCTTCTCTCTCTCTCTTCCCCTTTCTGACATTCAGCTCATGGATTTTCTATTGGTATTCTAATGGCAGTCCACAGATCGATGAGCCAACACTGATGGATGTGCCATGTCCCAGACTGTACACAGGGCTGAGTTTGATTCCTCCATAATCCCATCAATGTGATAGACAGTCTCCATCAAAGCTGCCACTTAAACTGCCCCGATGCAGCAGTAAGCCAGACATGCCGGATCTTACAACAAGCAAGGAAAACCTCATGCTGTGAGATCAATGAGGATTTTGCCCTATTTTTAGGAATGCCTTGTCATTGAACTAAGAGTCACAAGAGGAGACTAAAAGCGGGAAGCAGCTAGAGTACAATGCAGAGAGAAACCATCCAAATCCTCTGTTTTATAGGATACATTCTACACAACTGAGCACACTGCCACTCTTTCCTACCACTCTGAGCTATTGACTGCCTATCACACAATTTTTCAATTTAAAACATTTGACAGATGAAAAGTCTAATAAAGTTTTGTGATAAAAACAGAGATTCTTAGATATTCCACTAACTCTTACTGTTAAATTGGTTTTTAAAATTTCTGTTCCAGCAGTTTATCTGTTGCACAAACTAGACCTTAATGAATAATCAAGACATAAAGATTTACCACAAATTCTTGTTGGAAATGATTGGAGTTTTAATATAAAATACGATGCTCGATTTCATGCTCTCTAGCAGAATGCCCTCTTTTGTACTATTCAGGAAAAGATTATGCTATTTTTTTAAATTTTTTAAGTAGAGTAATTAAGTTAAAATTTCCAAATACCGCATAATTGAAAAAAGAATGCATGTAACAGATCTCCAAGAGCTCAAATATTTTGAAGTCTTCAAACAACTTTGCTTCTTCTAGAGACTGAATCTAAAAGTCCGAGGATAAGCGCAATACTGTGGGGTTTTAGGGATAAGGAAGTCAGAATAAGATTGCAAAAATACAGAAAGGTTTCGGAAGGTTCAGTCCAAATTCTACTAAATAATTGATAGAGAAGAATGGAAGCCCCAATTTGAATGTAAGTTGTATATGCTTCTTGATTTTTATATTTCGTCTTATTCAAGGTTTCTTAATTCTTTTGTTGTGTTTTCTTTCATGTATCCCCTTGGATAAAGCCTATGCTTTCCTTCTCAGAATAACATTTTAAAAAGAATAAAATAAAATACATAAAGTTTACAACTGAAAATAATATATATGTGATGGATGGATTGATTGATTCATGGCTAGGTTACATAACACCCCCCTTTAAATGAGATAAAATTCCCAATTCACAATAAAACAAAATTTCCAAAGACTTGTTAGCAACAAGGAGGACCCCTAGAAGCAAGGGCAGATACAGCATCTATTGTACAGCTTCCCTTAGCAGCTGACAGTGTCAGCCCAAGATCAACCATTGCTGGAACTGAGAAGCTCATTTCTTGATGTGCCGCAACTCTTTTATACTAGTGGCTTTCACTACAATTTAGGAAGAATGTACACAAATGGCCTATACCCTTAATAGAATACATTTACAGACATCTGATTCCCTCCAGATTCTAAAGCCAAACTCAACCTCAGCAAGATGACACCTTCTTTTAAAGAAAATATCAGTGTCTGAGACCAGAAGTCTCTGAACAATATCTCCACATTCAGCATCCTTGAAAGCCCATTTCTCACAAATGTACATGGTAGATATTGTTCTGATCTTCAAGGAAAGAGTTGATTATCAGAGATACAAACAATTGTGCTTTATTTTTAAGACGTCCCATCACATGTCCATGGTGAAGCTTGACCTCCGTGAAGAGACCACTAGTGATGCAGTCCACCAAAGTCTGATCTCCTTTCCCTCCACAGTATTATGGCCAGGCGAGCCCATGGCTGCCCAGCTACATGACATTTCCCAGCTTCGTTTGTGGTTAGGTGGAGTCTCCAGGATAAGCAAAAGCAGTGTGTGTGAGTTTTTGGCTATTGCACTTAAAAAGTGAGTGTGCATCCTACGTGCTTTATTTGGCTTTCGAATTGTCCAAAACCAGATGTATCAATGACTCCATTTTGACCACACATGCAATGGATACCCTAGAAGATGGTGAAAAAACAAGATGGAAGGAAACTCTTTCCTGAATGATTGGGTGGTGCTTGGTCACCTATTAATACCCCCATCCCACCCCAGCATGCCTACATGAAAGAGAGGTAAACTTAACTTGTTTGAACTACTGACTTTGGGGGCCTCTTTGTTATAACCATTTAGCCTACTCTAACCAATATATCCCTTGTGTATATAATATCTCATCCTCGCACACTGTTTTGGGCCATATGCCCAAATTGTTTAGTGGACAAAGTCAATTCAATTCTATTGCTGGAACAGAAAACAGCACCAGGAAAATCACTTATCCTAGCACCACTCAACATAGGTCACAGCCTTGAAATATGGGGCAATCTTACACTTACAAAATGACTGCGGCACTAATTCTGTCTGTAATATTTATTGATGTTAGTTGAAAAGATAATGCCTCAGTTTAGAATACAAAGTTTTTATTTAACGTGTTTCATATACTAACTTTGAATTAGAATTCTAGTCAACTAATTTAGATGAAAGAAACTACTCACCAGGTAGGTCTTAATATTTATTTACACAATTTAAACATAAATCTTAGAGAAGCTATAAATCTAAGCTATGTAACTGTTCCTAATTTACATACAATCTGACCATTCATCCTATGTTGGAACTTCCTCTGCAATATACCCCCTCAGGTAATTATAATAATAATGATAAATACTATATATTACTACCGCTACTATCACCATCACCACCATTACCTCTATCATTACTTTGAATGAGCACTAAGTACCAGGATTCTACACTACCACCTTTACTGTACTAATAATTCAATCTTACAGTTAAATTTCTCTAACAATGGGAACTCAATACTTCCAGAGGCAGGTGATTCTATCCTTGTATAATCTTACTGTTGGAGGCTTTTGATTAAAAGTTAAAAATTAAGCTATAAATAAAATTGAAGATCAATCCTTCAAAGTGCACCATGAAACAGAATATGGGAAAAATTTTAATTCTATTTGAAAATAAAGGAAATTGCACATTCTTTCCTGATCCACAGTTCATTTGCTTGGGTTTAGAGTCCACTATTTGTTTTGAAGCCATTGCAAACCCCACATAATGATAGAGCATATCATGTAAAATAATGTGACATTCAGGGGCTCCATGGAATTATTTTCCAGGAAAACTCTCATATTGAAAACACATAAACTTTCATATGGCATGAAATCAATCATACCACTCAAAACATCACTATTGTAGCAAATACCTCAAGATTAAAAGCTCCTATCTATTATGGTTGTCAAGGAAAGCTTTCCGTGATTTTCTAACGGAATGACATTGTATGAAAGATAAACAGAATAAGTACCAAAGTATGAAATAAAACATAACAAAATGTGGTTTTAAAAAATCTCATGAAACATTTAAATAACTTAATTTTTAATTTTAGTCTCTCATATAAAGCATTGAAAAAATCAGAATAACAACTTTGAAGTTGGAATTCTGAATACCATAACACCCTTCTCTAAGTAAACCTAATAAAATTTTAAAACCTAAAAAATTAAATACTTGACCACAATAATCTACACTGTCTTAAGCACAAAGATAGAATAAATATGAAGTGGAACATAGTTATGCTTTTAACTATTTTAAACTGTAATGGACCAGATAGAGCTATACAAATGGCAAATCAAAATAACACTAGGGAAAGATTTGTATGTATTTTTTAAAAGACTATTTGTGTAGTCAGTAGGGAGAAATGTCGGCAAGATTTAAGTGTAGTTATGCAGTTATACAGATTCAAACTGGTAAAAGAATTTTTCTCAAAAGGTATTAATTTAAAACACCATAAAGTATAACACTATATATATGCTCAGAAAGGAAGAAATAAATGCATGCAGTTGCATGGGAAATATCTTGGGCTGAAGTTAGTCAACCTGGGCTCGAACTCTGAGAGGTTGCCCAGGAACCAAATTTTATTTTTCCTCTCTGCACCCCTAGGTGCTAAGTACAGGGTCTGAAAAATCATGAGTGTTCAATAAATTTTGGTAAATGAATCCCTCTGAACTCAACCATTGAAAAATAGTTATTGTAAAAGTTTCTTCACATTCTGGCTTTGAGTTCTCATCTATAAATTATTAATGTTGGACTAAATGATCCCTTCCAAGCTTACCAATCTGTCATTCTTTTCAATCTATGGGGTCGTTCAGTTACTTAAATGGGAAACATGAATCTCCTAGTTTCTCAGCCCTCACATCCAATCCATGACTCAGATAGATAGATCCTACTACCTAAATATCACTAGATTCCATCCACTTTTCTCCGGTGTCGTTATTGTCATACTAATCTAAGTTTCTACACTCTCATTTCTGAATAATAAAATGCCCTATTTCCTCCCTCCATTCCATTCTCTACGGGCAGTTGGAATGATCTGTTAAAATAAAAATTCAACCATGCATCACTCACATTTAAACTCCTTCCTTGGCTTCTCATTGACCTTAGTTTATGGATCTGAGTCCTAAGCATCTCCTAAGAAGCCCACAATAATCGGGCACTTGTCTCTAGTTCTTGCCTCTTTTCTGGGGCCTCTTCCCTTCGAATACTCAGTACTCTGACACTTCGTATTTTCTCCATGCATTCAAGGTACCATATTTTCTTCCTCTTCCTCAAGCTTTCATAGATATTCTTCCTTCTGCCTCAAACCCTCTCGCTGTCCCCCAGGTCTTAGACTTACAAACTCTTATTCATCTTTTAGGTCTCTTCTTTTTACCACTGAAACTAGGTTAGGTTCCTATAATATTCATTTATATTCAATGTATTGTGTTTTTTTGGCAGGGCTCACTATGCTTCTGTACATTCTGAACATTTTCCTCACAAAGCTTTAAAATGTATGAAATCAGGAACCATATTCATTTTGTTTACAACTGAATCCTAAGATTCCAGAATAGATTCTGTCATTAGTAATTACTCAATTAATTTTTATGAATTAGTTGGGCTCTATGTCTTTTAAATTAGTATTTTCTTTATAGTCACTGAATAAGGTCATCAATAGACCACCAATAAGATCAAAAAGAAAAGAGCCAGTTAGCACGCCCCCACTAGTTTCCCATCCAATTCTGTTTCCCTTCTACCTTATTAACCAAACCCAGAATTAGTACAGGGCACAATGTGTACCTAATTCATAGTCCATCATCTCCACCCTTGCTTCTAGCTAAGAGTGGCTACTAAGTTCTGTCTACAAGACATTCCTCAGAGGGTTCCTCTTTCCAAATTAACTCTCATGAGAAAAAGGCTTTTTCACTTTGACCTTTGCACTTCCCATTCTTCTGGGCTGAGTAAGAACATAATGCCTGGAAGTAAAAGTGCCTTCTTACCAGCATGAAAGCTACATGGTAATCATCATAGAACAGAAAGATTAGGTGAGCCTAGTTCCTTCAGCCATTGCACCAACCCTGAGCCTGTGTCTTCCAGACTTCCTGTTACAAGAAGGAGAATAAGCCCCTTACTTATTTAAATGCTCTTGAGAAGTTTGTGTTGCTTGCATCTGAACACATTCCTAACTCATCCAGGCAATCACATTGAAGAGATTTTGGAGCACGTAAAAGGCAACGAACATTTTACAACTTTTTGATATTTGAACCCAGCTCTTCCTCTTTCAGGTTGTTGAGAACTCATTAATTTCAGTCCACTCATCTGTTGAATGAGAATAATGATATCAACCTGCAGGGCATTTATGAGGATTAAAACCCAACAACTGTAACATTTTTATCTTATAGTCTGATATAGTAGTTGCTCAATAAAACAAAAAATTTCACTGCCTTTTCAGGGAGAAAAAATGTATGCAGGATCTGTAGCCAAGTCAAGCATCTACCAATTATCTATACTATAAGTCCTTTAGACTTTTAGAGGCTCATTTTCCTAATTGTAATACAAGGAGAATAATATCTACCTTGGAGAGATCTATGAGAATTAGAGATAAAATGTTTAAAGCAATAGACACTTAATGAATGGCAATTACCATTCAATAGAAATAGCAATTCACAATAACATGCTCATCTTAGATAGACTATATCAACCAGATCAAGATATTTGAATCTACACAGCACATTTTCCACAACAAATTTTAAAATTTTGACAAGACATTTAGTTTTATTCTATAGAACTAATTCTCATATGAGAATTGAAGAGGAGGCCACAAGCCTCTGAGAATTTCAAGAACTCTATAGACCTTATTTCCAGAAAAGAGCACTTTTGGATTCAATTTTAGGGCATTATGGGTTCTCTTTTGTTCCATAGGTCCCAAGATTGCATTCTACTCCCTGATCAAAAGTTCATGGAGTTCCAAGGGGCCATCCTGATATTACATATATAATCCCATATATAAAGAAGTCCTGTGGAGTGAACTCTAGGACATATGTCTTATATGCCTTCAAGAAACGATTTCATTGCTTTATCTGCTTGTTTACCCCATTGCATAGTAATCACATGATTTGAGAAGAAACGCTTTTAGCAAATTTGTGTTTAGAAGTTTGGGTTGTACAGATTTATGCTTGGAAGTGTTAAATTTCATTTACACTTTATTAAAAGAAAAGAGAAAAGAATAGAAGACATATAGACAACAAGGAAAACTAAAATCAGTGAGCAACAATGCAGCTATCTACAAGGGTGATCCAATGTTCCACTCAGAAAAAGGACAAATAAAACTCTGAGTGAAACTCCTGAAGAAAGAATTATATTTCCTCCAAAATGCTGCCGAGATTACACATGGGGCTGCCGGTAGTTATAGTTTATAAATAATCTCTTGTTACTTTGTAGTTATAGCACCAGGTGGGGCTGGAGAAGAATGTTATTTCAGATTCTCCAAGTAACAGGATTTCATTATGATCTTGATCAAGCTATAAAACCTTTTACTTCTTTTCTCCTCCCTCCCCACAAAAAAAGGGAAATGTTTTTAATCTGCTCTATCCTGACCTAATACTTAGTAGACAATAAATGTGTGACAAGTTTGATACATGCTAAACATTCCTTAGGTTTCAAATACTAGTTGTATTGCATCAACTCACTTTATTAGCAAAGTGCTGGGCAGCAGGTAACATTCTAGTGAGTCATCTGGTTCAATTAAACAGGCTGTCTAGGTGGTGTCAAGTGTCAACCTTGCACAACTATGACAGTGTCCCTGGGCTGTCTTTCCATCTTCTCTATATCTTTGCCTTGTGGATGGTGTTTATGATGACTTATACTGTCGCCAGAAGTAAGAACAGAGAAATGCTTCCTTTTTTGCTATAGTCCTGCATTTCCTACCCATTTTGATGTGGGTATTTTCACGCTCATTCAATGTGTAGGAGTCACTTAGCTAGTTTCTCTCAATAGCAATAGCAGAATTTACTCTAGTAAAGGACATAAATATCTCTGAGGAAAAGAAAACCTATTCTTTTGGGATTCAAGCTTTCCAGGAAAGCAGAGGAAAAATATTCTTTCAGTCATTAGGTAAAAATGAGGAGAGTGAAACATAGAAGGCAGAGAATGAAAATACCTCCTATGTGTACTGGTGATGATACTAAAATGAACTAAATAGGAGTCCATTAAAAAAAAAAACTTAATAGAAGAAAACTCTCCTAGCTGAAGAAGGCCTGAATTTGAAAAATAAAAATTATTTTATAAAATCCAATTCTCAGTCATACAAAGGAGATCACAATGGAAGTAAAAAAAAATGCAAAAAGTGACTTTACGTGAAAAAAGCAAAGTGAATAAAAATATTTATAGAGTACCACTTGTCTAAGATAGGTGCTGGGGAGATGCTATGCCTACTCCCACACACACACATATACATATATATTATACATACACACTTGATTTTATTTTTAAAAATGGAAGAATAACTAATAATCTTTTTTGTAATGTTTATCTATTGTAGGAGAAAGAAAATAACATCAACAAGGAGAGAAGCCAGCTTGTTTTGTTGATTTTAGCTTGACACCATTCAATACTATACAGCATTTTTAAAAAAATTTTTTAATTCTTTTTATTGAAGTTATGATAGCTTGTAACCTTGTGAACTTTCAGTTGTACCTTACTATTTGTCAGTCATACTATAGGTGCACCACTTCACCCTTTGTGTCCACCTCCCACCTCCCTCTCCCCTGGTAACCACTAGTCTGTTCTCTTTGTCCATGTGTTTGTTTGTCTTCCACATATGAGTAGAGTCATACAGAGTTTGTTTCTCTACCTGGCTTATTTTGCTTAACATAATACCCTCAGGGTCCATCCATGATGTTGTGAATGGGATGGCTTTATCCTTTTTCATGACTGAGTAGTATTCCATTGTGTATATATACCATATCTTCTTTATCCAATCATTAATCAATGGGCACTTAGGGTGCTTCCATGTCTCGGCTATTGTAAATAATGCTGCATTGAACATAGGGGTGCATGGGTCTCTTGGAATTGCTGATTTCAGTTTCTCTGAATAGATACCCAGCAGTGGAATGGCTGGGTCATATGGTATTTCTATTTTTAATTTTTTGAGAAATCTTCATACTGTTTTCCATAGTGGCTGCACCAATTTGCATTCCCACCAGCAAAGTATGAGGGTTCCTTTTTCTCTACAACCTTTCTAAATTTGTTATTTTTTGTTTTGGTTATTTTAGCCATTCTAACGGGTGTAAGATGACATCTTAGTGCAGTTTTGATTTGCAATTCCCTGATGATCAGTGATGATGAGCATCTTTTCATGTGTCTATTGGCCATCTGTATATCTTCTTAGGAGAAATATCTGTTCATATCTCCTGCCCATTTTTTGATCAGGTTTTTTAATTTTTTGTTGTTGAGTTACTATTTTTGAAAATTAAATAAATTTTTTTCAAATATCTAAAAATAAAAAGGAAATTAAACAAATGAACCTAATTGTCTAACCGTTTGATGGCATAGCCACACAGAGATGAATAATTCTAAATGGACTTTAAAATTCACACACTGGATTCTACATCCTTAGCAGATATCAGTAAAAGAAAAAAATAATTGAGGAAAAGATTCAAGCCTTTTTCAGTAGTCAAATTCATGGGGTGATGCTGTTATTATCATTTTGAGATTTTTGTGAAGAGATTTAGGGGTAAATCAAGTGAATAATTATATTGAGACATAAATTTCTGGCATAGGAGAAAGAAGATAGATGAGATTATTAGTAAGATTGATGAAATTAAGGCAAAATCTGCTGGCCCTGAATTTGAATAGAAAATGTCAGTATAAACTGAAGATGATTTTTTTAAATTTCTTTACTTTTTTAACAGCTTTTTAAAGGTATAATTGATATACAAAAACTGTATTTGTATAATAATAATCTTTTTATTAATGTTTATCTGTTGTAGGACACAATGTATACAATTTAAGGAGTTTGAACATATGCAAACACTGTGACACCATCACCACAATCAAGGGAATAGATATATCTAAAACCTTCCAAAGTTTCCTTGTGTCATTTTGCTTTTGTTTGTTTGTTTCGTGGTAAGAACCCTTAACATGATCTGCCTCCTATGAAGTTTCGGGTATGCTAGAGGCACAAGTTCTAGAGATCTGCTCTACAACACAGTGCCTGTAGTTAACGACACCGTATTGTACACTTCAAAAGATTATTTTCTTTCTATGACACAAACCCATTTCCTAGATCTGTTTACCAAAAAGGCCTAGAAGACATTACCAGTCTAGCAGCAATGACATCCTAGCAACAAATTGCAATATCTAAGTGACCATTTCTCATTAAAAGAAATCAGGGCTCTTTAGAGAAATGACTGATACCAGGTCTCAGGCAGAGATACATAAAACGAGCCTGCAATATCTTGTCGTATTAGGTATCAATGAAGCTGTCAAACACTACCACAGTCATGTCAAAAAGACACAGGAGCCAACTTGAGACTCCTGATAGCCATATAAGGAGTAATTTTAGCATCAATAAGGAAAACAGTGCAATCCACTAAAAACATCAAATATGTTTAAGTCTCTAGGTTCTCGATCTCACACACACACACACACACACACACGCACACACAAACTCGTATTTGTTACCTTTGGAGGATGCTAGGAAAGCAAGTGTGTAACTGCCTTTGGTGCTCCGCCTCCCACGGTCACACATCTAAGCAGAGCTTTGGGTACACTGGAAGGACAATCCCCCATGGGCTTTTGTCCCACATTATGTTGTTGATGGCAGTTTGTCTCAAGCTTGGTGTGTCTTTACTTTCTGTTTCTTGTTCACGTACAGCTCAGAAATACCAGGGAGTTAATATCCCTCAAGACAACCCTCCACCAATGGGGGACGAGAGTTGATGGATAAATGCTAAGTACTCCTGTCTTCTGTTCTTCTGACACACAATTCTGAGAGGTGATCTGTATTTTCCAGCTGCCCTCAACAGTGACGTTAATAGTTTGCCTTGCCTGTCTATCTTTTCTTCTTTCCTCATTTCTCCATCCCACTCACTCCTGCTCCAAGGGATTAATTCCAAAATAAACAACCTTCACGCAAGTCTCTGATGCTAGCTCTACTTTCAGATGAAGGAAATTCAAGATAGCTTCCTCATTCATTATTTTTAAAAAACGCATACATAAAAGGAAACACTCAATTATTTATTCAACTTTCATGCGTAATCTGGACATAAAGAGTAATCAAATAGTTGATAAAGGAAAGTTTCCCTTTACAGAAATATTCCTATCTACTAATGGAAGGGGTGATAGAATTCTCATACCACTGTTTACAAGTACTAATGATTAATGGATTTTGGAATGACCACCTATGGTTGATAACATAACAGAAGAAGAAACAAGAAGATGTTAAAATAATATCTGATGGAAAATGTAAAGAGATCTGGCCACTCAAACAAACAACTTTTAATCTGATCAGGGCCTCTAGATCTAATTACCAATTTACAGAAAATAAGGAATAGAGAAATATATTAAGTGGCACTGTGACACCACAGAAATGCAATCAACAAAACCTAAAATATGGGAAACTCTACAGAACTAATGACCTATTTTCCTTATTAGAATTTTTCTAAAAATGGAAATTATAGCTAAAAGAGATTTTTAGTAGACATTAAATCAACGTATGGACCTTAATTAGATCCTAATAAAATTGTTTAATAAAAAGCTATGAGGCAATTTGATTATATATTTGCTGATATTAAGCAATTATTATTTATCTTTGAGATGTAATAATGTAATAATTGAATTCCATTTAATAAAGAATTATCTTCTAAAAATGCGTATTAAAATATTCACAGATGAAATGACGTGACTGAATTTGCTTCAAAATAATGAGGTATGGGTGTGCTTGAGTGGATGGAGATACAAATAAAATAACATTAGTCCCGTATTGATAATTGTTCATGCTCAGTGGGAGATAAGCCAGGTTTGTTTACCTGTCTCTCTACATTTGTATACATTTGGAAATTTCCACAGTAAACATTAAAACAAAACTGCATGAGTATGTGTGTGAATGCGTATGTATACATATATGTACCAACAGTTGTTTGAAAGACAGGGAGAAATTTTCACAACAGAGAAGTATTAAATTTTATATATTTTTTCAGTCTTTAACTGACCAAGTAGACAAATAACTATTGATAGATGAATAATATAATTATGAATATTATAAATAATGATTGACATATCTAATGTCTAACTATGACCACACAAAGACTGTATTTTCTTTGATAACAAAAATGACAGTTATAATAAATTAATCATAAAAATGGGTCATAAACATACCCTTAATTTCAAAAGCAAAATGTGTGCAAAGCACATCCTATAATCCCAAAGAAGTAAAGCTTGAAATGTGTTATAATAAATGGTTGAATGAAAAATACTTAAAAATTTAAAACACTATTACAAATTATTTTTGGGTCAGTCTATTATAGATCACTTAGAATATGTCGCTAATGGACATTTCATTAAAAAAATAGTATGGGATATAGCTAAAGCAATATTCAGGATAAAATCTATGGCCTTAAACTCATAGATTATTAAAGAAGTAAAAACCTAAATCAGTGAACTTAGGCATTTATTTTTCTTCTTTCTGTGAATAATAGAATATATCCTGAATTTAAAAAATTCCACTAGGCAATCTCACATATGAATAAAGCTTAAATCAGAATCTTAAAATTAAATCTATCAGAACAATACAATTAAAATGATAAATCAAGAAATTAATTCTAATTTAAATTTGATAAATGTATTAATGTAATTTATTACAGAAATATGTAAGCGAAAATCACAAGACCACTGATATGATTTCAATAGAGGCTAAAATGTCATTTTATAAGACTGAATAATTCAAAAACAATTCAGTAATTTTATAATCCACTGATACTCCCTTAATAGAATTTTTAAAAACAGTTCTTTTAAACAAATAGACAAAATTAGTCTAATAGTGAAGCATTTTAGATATTTATTAAGAATACAAATCATAGCAAAGATGTTATCAGTAATAGCATATGAATATTTACCAATTTAATATGCAGTTTAAAAAGACAAAATAGGTCAATTCTAGATGGGTTGTAGATCTAAGTGTGAAAAATTGTACAATAAACTTTAAAAAACAAAGCAGAGGAGAACATCTTCATGACTTTTAGTAACTTTATTAGTCAGGGCTCTCCAGAGAAACAGAACCAATAAGATATATATATATATATATATATACACACACACACATACATGTATGTAAAAATTAAAATCATGATGAATAAGAAAAAAGGAAACTATATGTCTGATCTCTGTGGAGAAAAACTTTTCTAAGCATAAAAATAAATGTTTTAAACAGCTATTTTAAATTTTGGAAACAGAAAAAGATTTTAAAACTTTTACAAAAGTAGGTGAAAACAGTGATCATTCTAAAGAAATAGGGTAAAAACTGAAGAAAGCAAGAATGTGGAAATCATAAAGATAATATGAATAAGTGAATATAAAAGCAGATGAATAAAGAAATGTAAAAGCAGAGGGAGAAAAATTTCCTTGGATAATAAATCCGAGAATTGATTCCTAGAAACATTGAGCAAAGTAAGTGTATATAATCAAGTATGACTCTGAAAGAAACCCCACGGGAAGAGGAAAAGTCTAGATCTAGGGATTTTCGATTACAACAGTACCTGGAATGTAAGAGCCGATCAAAATGCGTTCGATGAGTGTGTTGAATGAGAACTATATATAGCACATGCTTATACATTTGAACATCTCTATTTAAATAGACACTTTTGAAAGGAAAATATAAATGCCAAATTTGGCTTACAACAAAATTGAAAAGTAGAAGAAAATAACAATATAATACATTTTTTAAATATTTTAAAAGTTAATTCCAAAAAATACTCAGTCCAGATGTTTGAATCAATTACTTCTTTCAAAGTTCCAAAGAGCAAACACTTGTCATGGTAAAATTCATACAAACTTAATTTATAGGAAAGCATAGAAAACTTTCTGAAGCATTTTTATTAAATTAGCCATAACTTTGACACTAAAACCTAGCAGACACAGCACCCCATCACAGCTGTATGAGAGAACAGCTGTCTCTTCTATTTTGGGTGAAAATGTCCTCTGTCTCCCCCACCTTGTGACATTAACTCCCTGCCCAGTACCATTGCATCAGTTGGGTTCCCAGCAGGAAACAGATGGCTCACTCAGCAAGAGACTTTGAAGAGGCTCTCCAATGAAGAGCTGTTTATTGAGGTGTGGCAGTGTGGCATGGTTAAGGGAACCAACGTGTGATTTTGAGGCACACAGGAACTAGCAATATTTGGAAGCACTTAGGGCTCACAGGCCTGAAGGGGCTTGAGAGAAAGCTGTGAGAGCTCTGCTGAGAGTTGAGGTCATGGAAGAGAGGCTGCCTGACAGAAACTATAATTTTGAAGAGACATAGCCACTCCCAGAACCACAGCAAAGCCAAGAGGAAATGGAGGAGGGAAACAGATAACCCAAATTCTTTCCTCTCTCCTGTCCTCCGAGCATCACTCAGTGCTTTTCACTGGCTGAGAGCAAGTGAGCCCAGGTGATAGAGTTGGGCATAGAGCAAGGCGAATGAGGACGAAGAATCAGTGGGGGGAATGTTGTCAAAAAGAATAATCATACATTCACCCTGCCCACTTCCTCTGCCTTCTTTAAGCTGTGGCAAGGAGAAATTGTCTAGCGTCCTAGCAAGGTAGATCAAGGATTTAGGATCAGAGCCTGAAAATCCTTCTTCCTCTAAGAAATTCTCAGAAATATTCCCCAAACTTTTTTCCACCTCACCTCGGCTGCTTACTGTGCAGTCACACCCTGGACTTTCTCATCTCTGGCGACTATGCTACTTATGAAATACTGATTTCAAGCATTCCACTTGCTTTCATAATCTATTGTCTATTCCCAAAGATAGACCCAAACAATTCTTGTAACTAAGGAAGCTCTCCAATACACACATATGCACATACACATACATGCATCCACTTGTGCAAAATATTTATTATTCACCACCATTTTTCTGTGTTCACTTTCCTCTTTTTTCAGGATAGATTCTATATCCCAGGATTTTAATCTTTCTCTTGAAACACCTTCAGTTATATGACTTCTTGCTTCCTTTGGAGCTCATTGTCAAGAAGTATAAAGTGTCTATTTTTACCCTATTTACAAGCTCACAAATTAGCCTGCCACAATTTCATGGATGCCAGCAGAAGACACAAGCCTTATGGATTAAAGACAAGTTTTATTACTTGCAGCAATAGTGGTAGCCAGAGTATCAAAATTTTTCCTCTGGTTCTTTGAGCCCCAGTTCCTACAGAGTGACACAAAGAGGGTCAGATGACACCTGCACATTCAGTGGGCTGCGTTACAGGAGAGGAGCCCTAATCTTAGGGAACCTCAATCTTAAACATGCCCATTATAATAAAAACACTGTCTTTACTATGCTAGAGAGTAAGCATGCCAGCACTTTCCTCTGGAAAGAGAAAGTCTATTATTTCTATTTTCTAAGTCTGTTCATTACACAAACATCCCTGAACAGATAGTCCAGGACAAATATAGTCAGTGCTTCTACTCACAATCTGTGCAGAGACAAATGTCCTATGGAGAATTTTCCCCCAAAACTCCTCTGCCTGTATCCAAGCAGTCAGAGAAACACTGCTAGAGACTCATCCAACTGGACCAAGAGGTTTCCCTCTCTTGCATCACCACTCTCTCCTTTTTTACTGTATTATGGCCATCAGCCTACAAATTCTTCCATTTTTCATTTCAAAAACAAAAACTCAAAATTCCCCTCCACATATCACCCAACCTTTCTGCTTCTCTTCAGAGCAAAAATTCCTGAAACAGATTGAATACATGCAGTCTCTCTACTTCTTTACCTCTACTTTATTGGTTTCTCTGTTTTATATTCTTAAATGACTCTGTCAAGTAAGCATGTTGCCAAATTCACAGAGATTTCTCCTACCTCATCTGAACGTACCTAAATGTTTTCAAAATAGCCAACATCCTTTCTTCTTGAAAATCTTCCTAACCTGGCTTCTGTGAAATAGTACTGTCAGAGATTTAACCCTCTGAATGTTCCTTCTCAGTCTCCTTTACTGGATCTTCCTTCTCTATCCACAGGGCTGATTTCAAGGGTGTGCAATGTGGGCAGTCACAGAGGGCCCCCTCCCCACCTTAGATGGGCCTGGAACTTGGTTCAATGCTCTGTTGTCGCTATCTTGAAATTCTTAATAATTTTTGAACAAAGGATCCTGCATTTTTATTTTGCACTGAGCCTCATAAATTATGTGGCAAATCTTATCTATTCGCTCTGAAATATGGCAGTACTTCAAGACCGTCTTCTATTCTCCCTCCATATTCATTTTCTAGGTAATCTCACCTAGTTCCATGGTTTTAAATACCATCTTTATTCTGCCCACCCCCTTAAGTTTTTTCCAACACAAAATTCTCCCGGAGTTGCTCATATATGTATATATCTCCACCTGGATGACTAATGCCCATCTCAAATTTTATATGTCCAAATAAAACTCTTGATTTTCTCTTGGCTGCAAAATTTCCCTCTCCAAGTTCTCATATCTGTAAATGACACTACTATCCATCAAGTTACTGAAGCCTCAAACCTAGGCAACCTCCTCTGTGTCTCCCTTTTCTCACCCCCACACAATCCATAGCCAAGTCCTATCAGTTCTCCTCTAACTTGTATCTTGAGCCTTTTTGCATCTCAGTATATCCACTGCTTCCATCATGTAGTCCACGTCATTGTCATTTCTCCCCAGACTACTATAAAAGCTTTCGTTCTTGGATTCTTCTCTCCACTTTTGTTTCCTGACAATTTATGCTCTCCAGAACAGGCAAGAGCTCTTTCTTGTTTATTCTCTTAAATTTGTATTTTAAAGCAATTCAGAATTACAGAGAAATAGCAAAAAGAGTATAAAGAATTTCCATATATCCATATCCAAGATTTCTCAAATGATAAGATTTTACCACATTTGCTTTATTAATCTCTCTCACATATATGTAATTGTTAATATATGCTACATATATATAAATATACACATGTAGGTAATTCTCTATTATTTTTTTCTAAATGTCATTTGAGAGTAAGTCAAAAACATGATATCCATTTACCCCTAAACACAGCAGTGTATATTTTCCTAAAACTAGAATACACTCTTAACAATCAAGAAATTAACTTTGATAAAATACTATTTTCTAATTTATAGCCCTAATCAAATTTGGCCAATTATTCCAGTAATATCTTTTATGGAAATTTTTTTTCTGGTCCAAGAACTAGGCCAGGGTCCATTTTGCATTCAATTGTTATGTTTGTTAAGTTTTCTTTAATCCAGGACACTTTGTCCTGCCAAAAAGTAAGAAAGTGCTCAAAGAATGATGGAGACATGTCAAAAGATGCAGGTGCCAGCTTGAAGAGGCTACTATTGACAAAATCTGGGACAATTAGAGCACCAAAATAACCCATTATAATAATGGATTATAAGCCATTGAATAAAACAAGAATCCATGAACCCATACTAATAAAAATAAATTAAACCAACAAATAAATAAATGGGAGAAAAGAGAAAACCCTTCTCTAAGTAGAATGTCAATCACTAGAAGAAATAATGGAATTCAGAAATCATCAATGAATAGAGTACCACATGATTGGTGCTATGCTGGGTGCTGGGAATAAACATTGTCCAAAAGCAGACACAGTGCCCTCTGTCATAGAGATAATAAGATAATGTCCAAACCTCTTGGGCTTTGCACACAAGGTCCTCATGGCCTTGTCCCCATTTGGTTTCTCCTCTCTGATATCGTGTAACTCCCTCATCACTATCTTCACTACAGCTGTGCTAAACTAATTTCAGTTTCCCCTCTGTCATTTGACACATCCTCCCTTTGCACACACCAATCTCCCTAATTCCCTTCTCTGTTCCCCCACCCATTTGCAGGTAACAACACAAGCTAATGCTTCTTCCAGAACCCTTCTTCACTCTTCCATGACCCTTGACAAATCTCCCTACAGTATGATCTAAACCCTCTTCTCTGTCTTAAAACACTGTTTCCCTTGTGCTTCAATTGTTGCTTTACTATTTTTTTTCAACCACTAGATTGTAAGCGTCTTTTTTCTTAATTAATAGACTTTAAAGTAATTTTAAGTTTAAGGAAAAATTGAGCAGAAAGTATAGAGAATTACCATATACTCCCTGCCCCCATCCCTCCCTCAGTTTCCCCTATTATAAACATCTTGCATTTATGGTACATTTGTTATGACTGATGAACCAAAATTGATACATTATTATTAACTAAAGTCCATATTTCACATTAGCATTCATTCTTTGTGTTGTACAGGTCTATGGGTTTTGCAACTGTAAGCTTCTTGAGGATGAGGATTCCCAAAACCAGCATAGTACTTGGTATATTATAGTTCATAAAAATTTTGCTGAATGAATGAATGAATACGAACAGTGCCAAAATCTAGAATGAAGGAGAACTGAGATTCAATGGACGTATGTCATCCTAGGTTTACCAAAATCTTTGATTACCGTTTCCACATTTTGAAAGTTCCCTCATATTGTGAATCCCAATATAATGAAGAACTAATTTCCCACCCTTCCTTGCTTCCAAAGTGTAGATATGTGATTTATGCTTGGCTAATCAGATACACCTGTGTAATATTTTGGCTCAGAAATGAGCTATGGGAAGAAAGAGGTAAGATTCTAGATATTTGTTCTGTTGCCTTGTAATATAATGTTTGAAATGTTTGTTTAGAAGAAACAGAGAGTATACCTGATCTATTCCAAGAGATAAGTAATATTTGGGTTTGATAAGACGGGAAAAGAGCAGTCTGGGTGAAGTAGGGACACAGAAGTAGGAAAGTGCAAAACGCACACAGGGGAAAATGCGTAGTTTCATTCGGCCAGAGTAGCCTGGATGAGAAAGAGCTGGTGAAAAGAATCAAGAGATATTGAGTGACAGAGTAAGAACTTCATTCTGAAATCAATTAATCAATTAATTCACTATATGTTGTCTAGAAAATAGCTAAATAGCTATTTCTCATTTGCTTAAGTTTACTCTGTTTCTCTCTCACATAAAGGAGGATGCAAACCTTAGCCCATCACTGGCTTCCGCTATAAATCTAATCTCACCAGGCAGTAAATGGCTTTCTACTCTTTACTAAAGATTTGATGTGTCATGAGAACAAATGGCATTGTACATCATTTGAGTCGATAGTTCAGCTCTCTCCACTGAGACCCAGGTTTCTCTCCATCCACTTCCACTCCTTTCTTCTGAGACGTTCAAATTCATCACACATCAATTTTTTGTGAATCAATATAGCAGCCATTTTATAGAAATATGAACATTGCCATGGAATCTAAGCACCCCTCACACACACATACACGACATGCCTATTTAGGCATTTCTTCAGAATGAGAAAATGAAAATTCTTACAAGTGCAATGTTTTTCATGCTTTTAAAGATTTATTGAGCTCCTATGTATTGAGCATCAGGCTTTGGGGAGATAAAATTTGTCCCCTGAGCAGCAATAACAATACAACTCTATGGTTTTTATTGTTGCTATGATAAGCCTTTTATACGCAGGGGCAACCTTCTCCTGAAATAAGTACCTCATTTATTTAATTCTTAGAACACTGAGCTCTGCCTGGTCATAAATGTGGGTGAATTTACTAGTATTGTTTTTCAGGATATCTTGTTTTAATCTAAAACTTGGAATTACAGAAATGTTAGCAGCCCTTTTCCTTCCTTAGTCTTCAAGGTTTCAAAATGTCTGTTTGTTCTAGTTTGGAAAATGAAAGCACAACCATTTTATATCGCTGCTTAAACTAAAACGTTCATCTATTTTGACTAAAGAATGTTACCTGTTACCAGTTTAAAAGACTAGGTAGCTTTCCTCTCATTTTCCACAATGGCCAGTACAATTCCTGGTTTCTAGTGCTCCCAAGAGTATGCAGAGGGGCCAGCAGAACCCTCACCATTGCTGTCAACGTCCTAGAGACGATCATCGGGAAACACACAGCTCCCAAGGATGAAATGCGGCATCGTACATGCGCTCTGACCGGCTGAAGTTAATGAGTCCACACCAAAGGCGAACACATCAAAGAAAAATTGTCAGACTTCAACTGAATCTGAAACTTTCAGGGTTTTGTTTTTTCTTTTGACACCTATTAGGTCTTCATGCATCGTTTTGTTAATCAAAATTTTTCTGCATATTCTGTGTAATTCAAATAGCTTCTATCTTGCCTCTTCATTTTTTTTCATGTTTTTTATTTTCTGGCTCCTTTTATTTTGACTTTTGATGTGTTTTCAATATAAATAGGAGAGACTGTAGAAGATCTTTTCAAACAACAGAGTCCTTATAAGTAAACTACTACTAAAAAGGTGGATGCTTCAGCTAACACCACTCCTTGTTTTCCTTTTGAGAGAAACGAAGAGAATTCTGTCTAACATCCACAATTGGATTCTCAGAACTTTCACAAATTTAAGAATAGTTTCAGGAACAAAAGAAAGAGTAGAGGAGGAGGAGGAGGAAAGACAGAAAGTAAAAAGTAAAAAAATATTCCTGCCTTCAGAACTCATGTACAAAGCCTTTTCTAGGACAGTCTTAAATAGTCTTTGGAAGTGGCCATGTCTATGTCTACCACAGTCAACAAGAAAGTTGGGCAAAAAGTGGAAATTTGTATGTTGTTTCTTAATTGATGTTTCCATACCGATATCTGATGATCCATCACATCCAGAGAGAGGCAATTTCATGCAATTTTAACAGAGCCCTGTTATATGTAACTCCAATCCTAACATACATACGATCTCATAATTGTCTGTTATTCATGACAAGCAGCTGAAGTATTGTGAATAAGCTGTGATCATAACAGTGATCTCAAATATTCTGTATTATCATTATTTCACTTTACTTAAAAGCAAGTACAATTAAAAAAGTGAAATCTGAGTTTGTCACATTCAAGTACAGCAACAACTCTGTTAAGAAAAGGATGTATTTATGATCAAAAAATGGGCAGAGGACATGAACAGACATTTTTCCAAGGAAGATATACAGATGGCAAACAGACCCATGAAATGATGCTCAACGTCACTAATTATTAGGGAAATGCAAATCAAAGCTACAATGAGATATCACCTTACACCAATTAGAATGGGTATAATTACCAAGACAAAGAACAAAAAATGTTGGAGAGGATATGGAGAAAAGGGAACACTCATACACTGCTGGTGGGAATGTAAACTGGAGCAGCCACTATGGAAAACAGTATGAAGATTTCTCAAAAAATTAAAAATAGAAATGCCATACGATCCAGCTATCCTACTACTGGATATTTATCCAAAGAACTCGAAATCAGTGATTCAAAGAGATTTATGCACCCCTATGTTCATTGCAGCATTATTCACAATAGCCAAAATGTGGAAGCAACCCAAGTGCTCTTCTACAGATGAATAGATAAAGAAGATGTGATATATCTATACAATGGAATACTACTCAGCCATAAAAAAGAAAAAATTGTCCCATTTGCAACAATACTGGTAGACCTTGAGGGTGTGATGTGAAGTGAAATAAGTCAGACAGAGAAAGACAAATACTGCATGATTTCACTTACATGTGGAAGACAACAAATACATGGATAAAGAAAACAGATTAGTCATTACCAGAGGGAAAGTGGTTTGGGGAGGTGGGTGAAAGGGACAAAGAGGCACATATGTATGCTGATGAATAAAAATTAGACTACCGGGGGTGAGCACGATGAAGTGTATTCAGAAATTGATAAAGAATAATGTACACCTGAAATTACACAACGTTATAAACCATTATAATCTCAATAAAATTACTTTTAGAAAAAGAAAAGAAAAGGGTATATTTAAATGACACAGTTTGTCAGACGTCTCAAAAACTGGAAGAAATAATATTGGACCTGTAGCAATGCATTTTGGGCCATCAGAAAAGGCATAAGACAAAAGACATTTTAAAAGTTCTTGAGTAGGGAAGTGACAAGATCTGGACTATTCCAGCAAACAAATAGCATTTTTATTTTGGAAAAGAAATTTTAAGTAAGTGTGTGCTTTAGATAGATACATTTTTAAGAAGAAGCTGGAAGACCCTTTCATCAGTTCCTATCATAGCAGCAAACTAGCCACCTGATTGCTAAGTGAAGGGAAGGAAACCTGATTTGACAATTACAGTATAGTTTTCAACCTATACTCTTACCTGTGAGAATTTTCTGATCTGATTTTCCCGAAGGTCATGGCTATTCCTTTCGTATTCCAAAGATCATTGCCAAAAACCCTAAAGATACTTTATTTTTCCTAATTTACAGACTTATTTACGGAAACTGTAAATCTTAAAGAAAATTTACATAGCTATTCAAACTCAATGATATGAGAATGAAAAAAATAAGGGAAAGCCATTAGGCATTGGTCAGGTCACCCAAAGCCATTTCACCTTTTCCAAAATATCAAATAAAAAGCCATTACTTGCCTTTTTAACAGACCTTTGATTCTGTCAGGGAACCTGCAGAGGTTCCTTCGTTTTAAGGAGGATAAAACTTTTACCCAGCCCTGGTGTTAAATCATGATTGGTCAAGCTAAAAATGGTCATCTAATTCTCATTCTCCTTGTCCATAGATTGGTCTGAGGGTGGGCATGTCACCTCATCTAGCTAATGTAAAATATTGGAAACTCAGCTGGAGAGACTATCTCTTAAAAAGAAAAGATTCATAAGAAAATCTTCTGCTCCTTATCCCTTTTTTCTGCCTAGAATTCTGAAATACATCTGGAAGTACAGTAAAAACCATCTTGACTATGAGATAAAAAGTAGCAGAATGACAAACTGAGGATGGCATAGAAACATTGGAAGTGCCTGGATGCCCAAAAACATTATTTTAGAGGAGAAACTGTGACAGCAACCACTTCACTCTGGACTTTTTGTAATACAAGAAAAATTAGCTCCTACTTGTGCAAACCACTGTAAATCAGATTTTATATTATTTGCAGCTGAAGACATTCTCAATGGATATAGGAACCTTTGGGTAAACAATTATATTTCAATATCAGTGATAATACATCTAGTCAAAGATGACCAGAAACCCACATGTAGTTAAATAAAATTTAGTTGATTGCTTTTTTTTTTTTGCAACTAGAGAGGTACACACCATGGAGAACTGAAAAGTATTTCAGTAAAAGAGTGTCGACAGGGACTTATGATAAGGGATAGGCTTTCATCAGGTAATTCTGGCAAGAGTTGAAGGAAGTGGGGATTTGCTCTGGATTGGTTGTTCTCAGGAGATAGAGGTAATTGCATGGTTAGACATTTTAATGAATCTCATCTAGGATGTAGAGGGAACAAAGCAAGGTTAAGCTTGTAATTAATAATAAAGTAGTCTCTCATATTAGTCAGGAAAGGGTTGCTTGATCTCGTCTCTGGTTTGCTTAATATTCTTTTGCTTGTCTCTACTCAAACATGATAATTGAGTGGGCTTATTTTTGTCTTCTTCCATCATGGTGTTAGTGAAATGTTCTCCAAAGGAGAACATCACAGCCTTATCATGAACTCCAGCCCAACTGCTAGCAAAACTAAGACCTAGCCACGAGTGCTAGGCCAGCTTTAGAGCTCAGAGACTGTTTCTCCCTTTATCTCCTGATTTTTTGTATGATTTTTAGTATTACACCTCAACGATTTGTAATATGTTTAAAATCCAGTTGTAAATATCTACTTGGGAATAAAAAGAAAAACACTCCAAAATATCAAGATGTGAAGTGAAAAAATCTGAACTAAAGAAGTGACAAAGAGGATAAATAATATAGTTTGGATTCAAAATACATTTCTGATGAATAATAATTGTAACAATGAAGTAAATGTTTATGACCAATTAGATACATGTGGAAAAGGGAAAACTGGGACTGAATTTAAGGTTTGTAGCTTGGGAGACTTCCTGAAAAAAACAGACACTGACCAGAATAGGAAGTGCCAGTAATAAGAAGAGTTGGGGTAAATATGTTAAGTTCAGTCTTAGAATGTAAAGTTTGAGACATCTTCATTACATCCAGGTGGAAATTCCCAAAAGCCATTAGGACACCAAGCCCTAACACAAAACCAAGAGACTAGAATTAGAGAAAATTTGGGAGGAGGACATGAAATTCTCTAGAAAAGGCTTGTGGACTGTGGTGTGTGTTGGTCTGAATATGCAATTTAAATCATAAACTTACCAAATATTTCTTCAAAGAAACACAATATGTCAAAAAATTGAATTGTTTTGTAATCTTACTAACATGACAAGTAAAATTGTGCTAATCCTCTCTCATTCCTACCTCCTGTAGGAAACTTTACCTGAACAAAAAAATATTATTTCTGGTCAGCCCATTATACACACTTGCCCCTTGCAAAATTGATGTTTATGTTATATGTTTGTCTTTACTAGCTCTATGTCATTTTCAACTAACACAAAATCTAATCTGCTACAGGAAAGGAAACTGTTAATTTTTTCTTCTAAGGAAATGGTTCAAAATGGATGTTTTGTCCACCTACGTGCCTGATACACTTTTCACAGCAACCAGCACAGCCCACAACCTTGTGGGTTCTTAAAAGCTGCTGGTGGCCATCCTGTGTAGTTATTAGTCAGGCCAAGAAATGCCTTATCATTCGTGATTCCTTATATCACTGTCAAGGGGCCGCAATGTTGTGGCTGAGACCAGGTGCCCTACTGTGTTTCTGATGAGTTTTATCAAAAAGTATATGATTCTTCTATCTGCTAGCCTCAGTTAGAGACAGACCTGTCTCTTTTTTTCTGTCTTCTTTGATTTGAAGTGGAACTTGAAAAGAAGTGATTCACATAGTTCTTAGATTCAACTAACCCTGCCATGTATCAATGTTAATAGGAACAATATTTTTTAAAATAAAGAAAGCTCTAGAAGGTTGGAGAATATTAGAATTTGAAAATTCTTTTCTTTCATAAACAGAGTCTGTACCTGACCATTATAACAGGGAACCAGAAACTCAGAACCGCCAGGCCAAATTCAGCCTGCTACCATCTTTTATTTGGGAAGTACAGTTTAGTTCTAATAATTTGAATTTACTGTCTTTAGGTTGGGTTTGAGCTCTCCGGTGTGTTACAGTCCTCTCCATTCCCTATTTTTTTATAGCTAGCCACTGAATCACGTATTTAATTTGGAAGTGCAAACAGAGTTCTAATTCTGGAACTGCTTGTCTTAATTGATGTCATTTAAACATCTGTGACAAAATAAATCCTGTATGTAAGTTTACCTTTTCCCAGGCAAAAATTATATACAGAGAACTTAGCATAGTATCTAGCACAGAGCAGCCATCTAATATATATCTTTTGAATGAATGAATTTATTGGACTACTGAATAGCCTTTGGGTCTTGATGAAGTTCTTTTGGTACAGCCAAATTTGCATAGAAGATGTCAGTCTGGTCTGCTGATGGTTAAGATGCTTATAATATGTTTGATGGATATTGAACCTAGATATCCCTATCTGTGAAACTTACATTGTATCTTTTATATTGAAGAAACCTCTTGTGAGGTGAGAAAAATAACATGTAATGTGTCCAAACATTTACTCTTTGTCTATAAAGTTATACTGTATATTATCTCATTGACTTTTAGCAAAAACTGTGTTTAGTATGTATTAATATACCCATTTTATATTGGATGAAATTGAAATTCAGAGACACTGAGGGATTTTCTCAGCTCACACAATCACTAAGTAGCAAATTGGACTTCAAAGTCAGATAGGTCTTTTGTTTTTTCCTCAAGGACAGTTGTGCTCCTCTTGTTATACTGATTAATGAAGACAATTGTGCCCAGGCTCTTTGATAAGAGGACACATTCTAAGTGTTAGCCGGCCTTTTGGGAGAGACTTGAGCATGCAGGGAAAGCAAATCTGTCCATCCAGCCACCACCATCTAACTCACCCTTCCATGTGTCCATCACACAGACAAGGTAGATGGGAATCCCCCTGGTGACTTCCACTTCTCTCAGTCTTCACGTTTTTTCACTTCTTCCCTATTTTCATATTCTAAAGATATTTTTAAGCACTTGCCCTTGTACTGGAGAAAGTTTATGTACCAAATATCATGAGAAGGGTTGCGAGAGGAAGCACAGGGTGATTTCTTCCAGACTCTATCCCTTCTAGGACTATCTCTGGGCCTTTCATAGGATAGAGCTAATGTAAAGAGAAAATACTGAAAAAACATAGACGTATTTTAATTACTTGGTTGTAAATAACTCATAAAGACAGTATTCAATCATATTACAGGACAAGCTAGTGTTGCAATATTTACTTGAAAGCCTGAATCACACACACATGTAAATGTGAATTCAGTCCCACAATTGTCCCTTTCATTAGGGTTTCCTTTTAGAACACTGGTGTTGCCCACTAAGAAAATCTCATCAAGAGGAACGTGGGAATTTAAAATATGTTTGTTCAAAAAATATTCTGGACCAATTTTACTATGTTAATGCTTTTTTCCTGATTACAATAATATACCCTAAATTGAACTTAGTGGTCAGCGTTTCCACACCCAAAGAATTGACTTGAATCCATCAGCTCTGTTCTAACCTTTAATTGTATAATTTCTCCTAAACTGGGTCATAGGTGGGTGCCTAAATGCTCCTTCAGGTCTAATGAATGTTCTTTTAGACCATTCTAAAATGCAGCTTGTTTCCATATATTTAGACTACTACCTCAAAAACCAGAGAGTAAGGATATTGAATGCTGGGAATCGGATTCTTAAAAAAGAATTTGAAAGTCCACGCTGGATTATTTTAGATATACCTGCTGGTAACAGAGAAGAGGGTACAAAGGCCTATTGGGCACGTGACTTTCTTAAAGTAGAGCTTATTAAACCACATGCATGAATATTAAAGTTAGGATGACAGGCTTTATAGATGGGGCCTCTTTAGAAATATTGTATGTGAAACTTCACAAAGTATTTAGCAAAATCCTGTAGAATATTCTTGAAGAAGAGAAAGAGACTGAACCTGAAAAGCAAATTCATAGTTGATAGAACTACTGTGCTCAAAATGTGAACACTGAAGCTTTTTCCTCAGTCTCTCAACTCAGATGCATTTCACCACAGGCCATGCTTTACCAGGATAATTTCCTACTAGATCCCAGAGGGGCATCCTTGAGGCGCTTAGTTATCAATGCTTCAAACACTTCATCAAATGTAGGGAGAGAAGATTTGATCATTCAATATATGTATATACACTATATATGTAAAATTTATGTGTAGTATAGATATATACACACATCACTCATAAAGCAGGCTTATCTGTCAAAATATCTCTGGTTTGTTTTGCTTTTTTACAAAAAAGTACTATCTGAGCCATACATGTATCGATATGACTTTGCTTCTATTCTGCTACAGAAGGATACTCTTGAGGCAAAACCTCCACTACACAGAATGAACTGCTTTACTTCTCCCCAGAGCCTCACAGATAGGGCCTTCCTTCAAACAAGCTGGTCTGTTTCACACAGTCAAATTTTTCAAACCACATTTTACTGAGAGTTTTCTATACACTGGGCACTGTGGTTAGTACTTTATAGTATTTTGTTTAATCTTCACAACAATGTAATGAGTTAGGTATTATGCCCACTCAAAAATTGTGAAATCATGGCACAGGAAGATTTAAATAGTTTGTACTAGGTAACTCAGGAAATAAGGGGCAAAGTTTATTAGCTGAACATGGTGAAAGTTAGACCACGTACTTTTAACCATGAAGCTGTAATGACTTCTTAGAAGAAGTTTGGAGTGTGCATGAGAAGCTGACAAGCACCTTGGAGACCTATGTAGGGAAATGCAGGAACGGTAGCTAAGACGACAGCACCACAGGAAAATTCTGTAGAGAGGCTTCTTGTCAGGTAACTAAATGTCAGATGTGACTTGTCCTAGGGCCCCGCAATGTTGGCCAACCTGCAACACCCTAATCAATAAGCACCAGACCATCTATGTGTGACGTGCCAAGAGCTTCGGACACCAATTTTATGAGGCTGTGCCCATTGCTCATCTCCAGGGCATACACAGCGGGTGCAGTGATGATGTTGGTTTCAAGAGCTACAGAGATGATTTTTTTAGAGGAAGGTTGTGAGACCGTTGCCAGACTTCACTGCCACTGCCCTCCTCAAGCCGTGTGAGGGTGATTTCAAAGCAGCCACTCCAAGACTTTGCCACAGGTCTCTAGAAAAATCAAAGGCTAAAGGTGGGAGGCTGATGAGGGAGACACAATCTGCAGCAAAATAGGCTTCCCTAGGAGCCATCTGCACTCCCCCAGCAACGAGGCTGGTGTGGACCCTACGACGGGAGCTGGACTTGATACCCTGGGAACTCCCTAAAGGATGTGGTGATCCCAGATAAGGTGTGGATCAGCCCACCTGTGGAGGAATCACCTACATCAAGGAACTGAGAAGGAGGACACTCACAAAAGCACCAATCAATCAATAATGATTAGGCCTCTGACATCCCAGAAGGCATAAGTGATGGATGAAATGGTACCCATCAAACACTCCCTCCCTCCTTTTCTCCTCATGTTGCAGCCTCTCCCCTTGCCCTCCAGTCTTTGATACAGAATTATGAATGGGGAAAGAAAAGCAGCCAGGAAGTTTTGGAGAAAGGTAGAGACCCAGTTAACCACACCCTCTCCTCCACTGCAGGTCACTAACCTGAGTCAAGCCCAACAAGTGGGTTAGAGTGGAACGTAGAAATTTTAAATTGAAGGAGGGTTTGGAGCTATAACATCAAGTTAGATTGGATAGTTTATTATCTTAAAAACTAAGACTCTTCGTGTTACTACTTTAGAATGAACACAGAAGCTGTAAAATCTACCTAAAATTTCATTTGGGAGCAGGGAAAAAACAAACGCATAGAGAGGGTTTGCAGATGCATTGGTGTGGAAAAAAGGAAACTGTGATAAAATGCACCTCCAAAAATTATAACATTTTAGAAACTGGCTACACTGGAGCAAATCCTTGGTCAATCTTACTTATACCAAGACCCCAGCTCTGCTCTTCGTTACCAGATAAGTCCCCACACCCACTAGATTTGGTTCTTGATTCCGCCTTGTTCCTTCTCTTATGTATTATATTCCCTAATATTTTCTTGATTTCCAGATTTGGTTTTCTGGCTTGCTCTCTGTCCCTGCACAGATCCCCTGTGGCCTCTACTGCCTGATTGTGTTCATTTCAGGGTTTACGGTTAAATCCAAAACCAAATCTGTTATTCCCATCGTTGATCCATACCTGGGGATGAGTCTAGTTCCCTGTCTCAACTCCTTCAATTTTCTCCTGTCTGAAAGAATTCATTAATTGGACTACAGTCATGTGTCACTTAACAACAGGGATACGTCCTGAGAAATGAGCTATTAGGTGATTTTGTTGTTGTGCAAACATCATAGAGTGTACTTACACAAACCTAGATGGTATAGCCTACTGTACACCTAGGCTATATGACACTAATCTTATGTGGTCACCATTGTATATGGGATCCATTGTTGACTGAAATATCATTATGTGGCACATACTGTATTCCCAGACATGATCAGAGAAATGGCATTCAAGTGATAAACATAAACTGGCCAAACCGGCACAATTACCTGCTCAACCGCTCGTCAATGAGGGATATGAATAATTCCTGAAGAATTATTTTCTAATACATTTCCCTCCTGGTTTTCTTATTATTGCATTTATACCATGAAAAGAGTTCCTTGCACACTTTCAGATAAACAAATGTTTACCATTTACTTAGCCCCTGAGATGGGCTAATACTTCTATATAATCATTTATAATCCTCACAATGCCATCTTGTTCAAGAAGGTATTATTTTACTTGCCATACAGATAAGGAAATTAGCTCAGAGAGGTTTAATCATTGGCCCAAGAATGACAGAATTAGAATTCAATTCCATATTTTTTTGATCCAGAAAGAACTAGAATTTGGCAAAATCTTGATTTAGGAGTAATATGTAACAGATGTTGGGAGGATCATAGTCAATTTCCAAAAGACATATTTAGGGATTCATGAAGAATACTTCAAAATATTAACTGAGAAATGAGATAGGTAAAGATAGACAGAAGGAGAAAGCTTGGCTTTGGCTAAGATCCCAGCAGTAGAAACTGCCAGACACTATAAATTAAAGCCAAACACTTGGACTTGTCCATGGTTTTAGACAAATATCCATCGTGGAGCAGCACCAGAGGGAGGGCCTCCCCTGGACTTAATGCCTGTGCTGCTCTAGCTGGCACCAGTTGGAACTTCAAGATTCATTCTCTAACTGAGCATGACAGGGTACACAGTCAAAGGCTCCCACTCCAAACTCAAACTGAGTGCTTATAACTGAAAGATGAAAGGAACTTTGAAGGCAGATAAGAAGCAGGGTTTTGCTTTCTTCTCACAGGCTGCTTGCTATTTCAGCCATGTGATTGCACTCCACTCCAGAGCCTGGCCAGAGAGAACCATACTGGCATTTGATATTAACAGAGAATTTCATGGAGGACATGAGCCTCTTCAATATTGCATGCACTATTTCTCTGTGGTAGCTACAGTGGGAGTTCACTGAAGAGGAACATTTTCTGCTCCAGCTGTGATTCTGGGAGAATGTGGTGTGAGCGGGAAAGCACATGCCGGAGTCCAGTGATAAATTTGCGCATTGGTTCTATGACTGCCAAAAGTTCTGATCCTGGATATATATCCTGCAACAACGAATCTGTTTACTCATGATCTTTTTAATCAATGACAGTTATAACTTAATACTCTATTTCAGATATTAATTTTAAAAATGTATTTATTGGGCACTTCTGAGAGTACAGAGGTGAGTAAAACAGACACAAATCTTGAACTTCACAATCAGCTTTCTGACGATGAGGTAGAATTCAGCAGAATACAAGTCCAGTATGGATTCTCCTTGGTAATACTATTAATAGTAAAATTAATAATTATGTTTGAGCAACAAAATTAAATAGTACTAAATCATAGCCCAAAGTACAAAATAAATATCCATAGTCCCTACTCATATAAATAAAAGATTGAATAAATAAATAAGTGGGGGAGAAAAGACCAATCTCCCATGAAAAAGAAGTCTAAATAAATTATGTAAATACTCCACCCTCAAAGAGATGGAATATAACACCTTGCTACTTAAGTATGGGCTGTGCATAGTGACTTCCTTCCAAAAGAATACAGTATGGAAAGGGGACAAAAAAGAGTAACTTTACAATGGTGAAGCTGACAAACAACACATCACCCAGGTGATCAAAGTTAACACCAACGGGGATAAATCATGTTGATAGAATGTACCCTTGACGATGGCACCTTACCTCTGTGGTCTTCCTCCTCGAAACACATAATCCCAATCTAATCATGACAAATCCCAATGGAGGGACATTCTACAAAGTACTCAACTAGTACTTCCTAAAATGGCCAAGGTCATCAAAAACCAAGCAAAGTCTGAGAAAGTGTTACAGTCGAAAGGAGCCTAAAGAGACATGATGGCTAAATGTATGGTGGTACTCTGGATGAGATCCTAGAATAAGGAACAAAGAAAAGGATATTAGGTAAAAGCTAAGGAAATATGAGCAAAGCATGGACTTTAGTTAATAGTAATGTATCAATATTGGCTCATTAATCATAACAAATTACTATACTAGTGTAAGACTGATAATAGGAGAAATTGGGTAGAGGAATATGGGAACTCTGTGTAGCTTCTGCACAATTTTTTTATGAATCTAAAACTGTTGTAAAATAAAGTTTCTTTTTTAAAAAAACATCATTTTAATTCTCTTTATACTTTCCTATTCACTAATGTATTTTAGCTTCATCAATTCAATGAGGAATGGATCCCTCCTTGGGCCAAGCACTTTGCTTAGGCAACCAGAAGTACAGTCGCTAAACCCAAAGAGTTTATAATCTAGCTTTGAACATGGATAGGAAAATAGGCCTGGCTAGTAATATATTACCCATTTTGTAGATAACTGAACAATAGCTTAGAGAGATTGAGATTTGCCAAATCTACAGCTTTTAAGAGGCAGAATAAGAAATCAATAGTAGGTTTGATGACTACAGATTTTTTGTTCCATTGAGATAAATTTATAACCGGGAGTAATGCTGTTTTGCCTGAGAGACTCCATAATAACATGGATTTCCAAGACCGTGTTAGTATGGGAGCCAGTTTGTAAAGACAAGAAAATGTCCTTTATTGTGCGTCATTGTCCTCTGGGGAACTGAGTATGCTCTATCAGGTTCAGACATCCTGAAGTTCTTACCCGTAAAACTTCTTAACTGATGCGACACAAGGAGACTTGAACTTAGTACCATATTGTTTGGTCTGTGTATCCCAATACTTTAATTAAATGACATTTTATCAAGTGGAATTCAGATAACATAATATATACTTTGGAAATAATTTGCTTCAAAAAGCCCATGTGCTTAAATTCCAAGTGCTTGTTTACAATGATAGCAGAACAGCATAACATGATGGAAATACCATCACGGAAATACCATGGTTTTGTTATAAGACATAGATTCAAATTCCAGGTCTAACTTTGGCTAGTCTCATAACTTTGATCAAGTTACATATCCTTCCTGAGCAATAATTTCTTCATCTGTAATATGGGAATAATGCCACTTATTTAGAGGTGTTTACTGTATGTGTGTGACTCGCTGAGCACAAAGCTTAGCGCAAAGTAGTGATCAATAAACATTAGTATCGGGCACTTGCTAGCGGATGAGGTACATGATTCCGGATGAGAGAGAGAAAGAAAAGAAGAGGAATGGCTTAAAAACAAGAAAGGTTATGTTATGGAATTATCCAGAAGAAATGGTCATCAGACGCCTAGGATACAAAAAAATTTTCCTTCCCCCTGCTCCCAACCTGAGACCTCCTAGTATATCAGGGATGACAGGATGATTTGATTTGGCAAATTATTGATCTCTGTATCAGCCTTGGGATTCTCTGAACACTTGAGGCCCAAAAGATAACCCAAAGTGCTTGAGCATATTTCAGTCAAAACAAGAGCAAATAATTTCTTATTCATGTCTGACATCTTGACAAATTGTGTAAACTAGCTAATCTAGAGGATGAGCCTTTTTAATGATAGCTCTTATTCTCATGCCAGTTCAATACTCATAAGTACATCCAAAAGTAGCACCAGAAGTTTGTACAAGCTCTTTCATTAAGTTAAACGTAATTAACTTCCAGACTTTTTACGTTATAAATGATATCTCTTGATGTTCCTTAAAACTAAAATGTACAAAGAAGATAAGATCCCATGTATCTGGTCTTGTAGTGAAGGTGCTCTAAAGATTGGCACCGCAGCCTCCAACTCTTCCCCTATGATCCTCTTAAGGAAGGAGATGGTCAGCAAGAGGAGATGACTTGTAGAGCATCCTTCTCCATGCAGCGGGTGGAAGAGAGGGCCTCCAAAGGTCTGTTCCTTGCCTCTGATTCCTTGATCCCCAGAATTTTTCCCTCTGATACACTCTTCTGACCTTCAGCATCTACAGCATAAATGGCTGGACTCTGAAATTCTACCACCCATTTTTCTGTTTGACAGTTGCTGCTTTTAGTTTAAATGTTGGATTTATTTTCTGTAAATCTGTTTTCAAAATAAATCAGCTCAATAATAAAAGTGTATAATTCCCATTATACGTAATGATCTTTGTGGTTCAGGGCTGCCAAGTTGAGGCCAAGATCAACCTCCAGAACTGTTTTGAAGGCCTAATAGGTACAGCGGCATTACTGGTGCTGATCCCAGCCATGTGAGGTCAGTGTTTCAATTTCCCTGACAGCAGCTCCATTGGCAGGACAAACTGTACAAGGGCTGCCAAAGCTAACATATCAGGTAGCTGGGCCTCCAAACAGATGTATTGCCATTTCCTGTTATTCTCCCTTTCTCTTCCATTGGCAATTTCTGTATGTGTACCAAGCCAATTGTGATGCTTACTCAAAGGTGCTCAAAGCCCATTGCAGTCCTTGGCCATATATGGCTGAGCTTGAGAATTGAATCTGACCCATAGTTTGAAGTGGTTGGAAACATTTAAGGCTTATTATCCTATGGCTGAATTATCAATTTAATTTTTTCTACTGTTATCTGGGAAACTGAGATTTAGGAGAAAAAAACTGGAGTGGAAATGAGCATTACCTGACATTTTGCCTCTTGTTAACTACCTTGATTTTTGCCAAGTCCTAGATTCATAATATCCAAGCTTTTAGTCCATGCACCAGCTAAATGGCTGCATGAAAATTACCTGAGATGGATGCTAAGAACACTGATTTCCTGACCCTACAGCAAGCCAAAGAATCAGACTTTCCAGTAGTGAGACCTGGGATCTATATAATTTTTAATCTTCAGATTCGCAACCAGGTTTGGGATTCTCTGAGAAAGTTCTCTTTGGACCAAAGCATTCCTAAGATGTTTGACCCTGGCTCAGGTGATCCTTGATCTGAATTTTTCCCAAGGCTCAGTTTTGATCCACTGCAGAGTTATGGTCCCTCAGTAGAAGTAGATCTTTAACTCTTTCCAGTTTGTCCCAGGACTAATGTCAACTCCTGGAGATGGCACAGGGCTAAATAGGAAATGGAAGAAGAAGCCATCATGAGCACCTGTTACACACCAGGTTCTACATGAATTGTTTTCCATATACAACATGGAAAAAAATATTTTTAACTTACGATCCTCTTCTACTTTCTAAAGAAGATACGCCCCAGTGACTGGAGGGTCCCTCGAGGAGTGAAAAAGAATGATCCAAAGGGGATGGTTGTTAGAAGGGAATGGAAAAAAGTTAAATTGAACTGCACAAAAAAGAGAGCAAGAGGGAGTGAGATGAAGGTGTCCAGGACGGGTGAGACTGTGGCCTGGAAATGCAGGCCCTGAAGGACAAGGAGAGAAAGACATCTGAGACTGAGAACTGGTCTATGCATGGTTAGAGTACAGACTAAGCTGTTCTAACAAAAGGATCTCAAAATGTAGTGACTTAAATGAGACGGTTTTTGTTTTGGGTTTTTTTTTTTTTTTTTTGCTGACATTTAATAGTTCAAGGATGAATAGTTGAAAACTTACAGTTTCTAAATTTGTTCAAATTAACAGTATTTTTCACACCACAGGAAATGGGAAAGAGAGTCCAAGATAAGCAGCTTTCACTCTGAGAAGATGACTGGGCAATTGCACACGTCTTTGTTGTTCATGCCCCATGGGCCTGACTTGGTTACATGGTCACACCTGGATGCAAGTGAGGACAAAATATGTAATCTCTGACTGGGAAGCTATGTTCTCAGCTAACGTTTGGAGGCTTCTGTTGCTAAAATGAAGAAGGGTGCATGGATATAGTGTTACTTAGCAGTCTCTGCCCATTCAGCAAGAGATAACTAATTGCAGGAAATGCTAGATCCTCTGCCACGTGACGGACCTCCTCTTTCTCCCAAAATATTTAGTAAAATATGCATTGTTATTAATGTTTTGGAGTGGTTTCTTTCTAGCCAATGCAATTAGCCAAGTTCTGCTTCAGAGTTGGCACACTGGCAAAAACAAAAGCTCTGCCCAGGAATAGGGACAAATGAGCCGCACATGTGTCATCTTGTTTTATCTTCATGACAGCCCCATCAAGGAGCTCTCACCATCTCCTTACTAGAAGAGAAAATGGAATCTCAAAATGTAAATAGCAACCAATAGCCATATATTTAGGAAGTGACAAAGTCAGGATTCCAGCTGAAGAGTGCCTGATTCCAAACTCTTGCACCATAGCTTGGGGCCCATTCCATTTGCACCAGGCTCTGCCTCCTGTCTGAGGGAAGGTAAGAAGCCTCATTGGGCCCAGGAATGCAGGTTAATTTCACTCTGCCCCTGCACACCTATTCTCCCTTTAGTTCTCCATGTGACCAAAACTCCTACGAAGCAAACCCCCAACCACCTTAAGCAAATATTTTTACATAGGATGAAGACCTATTACCCTAATTTGAAAACTTAGCCTTTTGAAAGCTTTTTCCCCCCAAAGACTTGACAATTAACCTTTAAAACATTTTAATTTAGCAAAACTATAGGGAAAATTGGTAGAAAATTTGCTAGTATCTGTTCAGGGACATTCAAATGTGATGGTAGTGACACAGCTACGTGTTATTGCTTCCGCAGATAATTAAGAAACACATATCGTCACAGAGGTAAGAAAAATCTAAGGTTTCCATGACCATGCTGTTTCCATTCACTGAAGAATTACTTTTTAAAATAATGAGCATGCTTCCTAGTGTGAATATCTTTGTCGCCAGGGTAACATTCTATCCAAAAAGGCATAACATTTCTCTTGACAAATCTAGGGTTCACCTGCCTGCTAAAAACTAGCCATTCCATCAGAAGTCTGGCTTGTCTTTCCAGTGATGTACAAGAATCTGCTATGCACCTATTTCCTCTAGTGAAGGGAGAAACGTGAATATTTAATCAAAAGCTGGACACTAACAGGCATAGACCAAGGCTGTGTAAGGATTTAGAATTATACTCAATGCCCTGATTCTCAACACAGAACTCTGAAAAAATATGCTCCAACAATGTCTTGCTAAAAACAGGAAACAATCTCACCAGGGTCAGGAATTAAGGTCACAGAAGAAATTATGAGGAACTCTGACAGAAAACTTCTCTCAGCTCTGTTTCAAAGTATTTATGTTTCTCAGAAGATAGATGATTCATTTAGGTGGTGTCTGCATGAGCATCACCCTACAAGAGGTCTATGAATGCTAACCTCTTAAGAGGGTCCCTGGAAAGAAGATGCCTGTGGTTAAAGCTGGCAATGTTGCATATTCTATCACATTGTTTGAGATACACAAGATATAGCAACACATTCAGGCTCTAAAAAAATACCTTAATGCTTACCTTGGTTTAATATAATGCTGCCAAAACTTGTTTGAGCACAGAAGCCTTAAGCAAAAAAAAATGCTATTAATATCCTACCCCTCACTCCCAACCTACCATGTATTGTCCATTTAGTGATCCAAGGGATCTTTTTTAAAGCATAAATCAAATCATGTCATCCCACCCTCCCTTGCTCAAAAATCTCCAATTGCTTGGGGCCTGCCCAGTGGCACAGTGGTTAAGTTCCCGTGCTCCACTTCAGCGGTCAGAGTTTTGGAGGCCCGGATCCAGGGCGCAGAGCTAGCACTGCTCATCAAGCCATGCTGTGGTGGCATCCCATATACAAAATAGAGGAAGATGGGCACAGATGTTAGCTCAGGGCCCATCTTCCTCACAAAAACACGAAACAAAGCAAAACACCAATGGCTTTACATCAGCTCAATATGGAAATCACAGTCCTGACTGAGATCTACAAAGTCCTACATGACCTGGTCTCTCACCTCTATCAGTATCTACCTCATGTGTACCTCCCTGGGCCACAAGGATGGCCCTGCCGTCCCTGGAATATGTCGGGCATTCTTTTGCCATAGGACTCTTCCCAGGGCTATTCTTTTGCCCAGCTATCTCTACGCCTTTCTCACTCACCCTCTTCTGATCTCTGCTCAGATATCACTTTCTCAGAAGGTTTTTTTCCTTTACATAAAACATCAGATCTAAAACAGTGTTTCTTCTCTACTCTTTAGCCTCTCAACTTATCTCATTTTTCTTCATAGTTCTATTCACCATATGATATTATAGAATTACTTGTTTATTCATTTATTTCTCATCTCCCTCATTGGAATGTAAACAGCAAACAGAGATCTTTTTCTGTTTTGTTTGCCTCTTTATCCCTAGTAACTATCACTGACACATAGCAGGTGCTCGAAAAGTTTGAATGAACGAATCTCCCATAGAACCAGCATCCCATGGAATTGTTGGGTTTTATAATTCCAACACAACTGATAGATTTGGTTAATTCAAACAATCATCTAAATTTCAATTAGCAGGAAAGGAAAAATTCATAAAACAGATTATTTGGTTGATAAAACCAATCCAGAAAAAAAAGTGTTTTGACCTAACCTTTTTACCACATGAATTTCCAGAACCATTCAACAAAAACATCTTTAATCTCTTTTTCCTGAAATATATGAGGTTCTAATTCCTTAAAGGAGTTGTTTTCTACTTTTTTTATGGCTGGGAATTTTTCTGCTCGCAAAACCGACCTAAAGTTCTGTGAATTACAACCTGGCTTGATCTCGACTGGAGAGTATTGAGATTCTGTGACCTTCAGTGAGGAAAAATGCAAAGTACTTCTCTGGCAACCAAAATCTACTGAATAGGTGAAATGCTGAATTTTGTTACTTTGCAATTCCAATGGTCTTCTGTCAAGAAAGCAGTGGCCCAATTTCACATTATTTGAATTATGATTCTAGTGGTCTTACTGTGAACTCAGAGTTCAACTATTATAACTATTGAAAAATCAGGGAAAAGCAATTAAGTAGAGATATGTTTCCTTGAATATGTCACAAATTGAGAATGGAGTATTATTCACAGCTCTCATTAACATCATAAGAAATTATTGCCTTAACTTCAAAAAGTCACTCACCATCACTGAAGAATTATCTGTTTAAAAGACAAAATAAGGAAACCAAGATAGAAAGTTACTACTAAATTCCTTCCCCAGAGAGCCCTAATTTCTAGCTGCCACTAAAAAAGAAAAATGATTACCATACTCTCTTCCTTGCCTAGTAGTAGTTTAGAAGTTAATTTTTCAAAGACAAGCTAGGAAAATGTGATGAAGAGGCTCATTTTTCATAGTTATGTAAACTGTACATAGGGGAAAAGAGAGGAAAAAACTTTTATGTGTGAGAATATCATCATCAACAGAAGCCTAGGTATGGATGAGCACTTAGGATGGACTTGAATCCCAATCAGTCTAAGGACATGAGGATGAAAGAGGTTAAGAGAAGATAAGATATGGAAACAGGATGCTTTAATGGCAAAATGCTCTTAAGAGTTTAAAAATTTGGAAATTTTAGGCCGACCCAGTGGTCCAGCAGAAGCGCACATCCTGCTTCGACGGCCCCGGGTTGGCCAGTTCGGATCCCGGGTGTGGACATGGCACTGCTTGGCAAGCCATGCCGTGGCAGGCATCCACATATAAAGCAGAGGAAGATGGGCACAAATGTTAGGTCAGGGCCAGTCTTCCTCAGCAAAAAGAGGAGGATTGGCAGCAGATGTTAGCTCAGAGCTAATCTTCCTCAAAAAAAAGAAAAAATTGAAAGTTTTAACCTAGGCACAGAGAAAGGCTATAAAATAACAAAAGGTTACAATGGGCCAGGCCCTGTTCTAGGAGCTTTTCATGCTTTAATTCTCATGATAAAAGCAGGAGGCAGGAAATTCCACAGACTGCATTCTATAGATGAGGAAACTGAGGCGCAGACAGGCCAAGTAGCTTATCCAATGTCTCACAGCTGTTGTCATGGGTCTCAGATTCCAATTTAAACCTAGCCCTTCTGGTTTAGAGTGCAGGCCAAAAATACTGCATAAAATACTGAGGTAGCTCAAGCGACTGACCACATGCAGAAATTTGTAGGAATCGGCCAGCTGAAAGCTACTGTTACTACACCAAAAACAGAATCTTATCCGCAAAAGGGTGACAAAAGAGAGTGCCAAGAGAGTGAGGCAAGGAAGAGGATTTTGTGAGGAAATTTCTATGGTAAAATCCATCTTTTGAGCCCCAACCTTCTTCCTTCAAGAGCGATGGGTGGCTCCAGCCCCCTCAAGACAAGTCTGGTGATTGTGAGAGGGCTCTGGAGAAGAGTTCAACAAGACCACTCAGAGAGCCTTTATTAGGGACACAGTGGACTGAGATCTGATCTTTGTCACCAGAAATCTGGAAAGCAGCAGTGATGGGCTCGGGAGCTGCTTTGATAGTGGGGCTTAGGCAAGTTTCTGCAGCTTCCTGAAAGAGACTATACTCCCTTCTTAAGGTGAGCCAAAGAACGTGTGATTTTTTTTTTCCTGTGAAAGGGGATGGAGAGAGAATTGGTCTGGCAAATATAGAAATCTGTGTCTGTTTTGTTCATGCTGTTTTCCTAGTCCCTCAGGTAGTGCTTGTGCTAGTGGCTAGAGCAGATGTTCAATGAATATTTATTAATTTAGACATTATTATTATTTTATAAGTTGATATTAATATTTATTGATTTAATGACTATTTTATTACTATTAACTTATTAATAAATATTAATTGATTAATTAGTTAATTATTGAATGAAGCACTGAGGAAGGAGTGGTCAGCCAAAGGACAGCCACTGCTACATCATAGGACATCCAGTTACAGATCCAGCAAGAGCTTTCCAAAATACCCACTCAATTTCCTATGAGAAAAAAGACAGCATTTTTATATCATTTACCCCGAAGATTCCTTGTAGATGAAGACATTTGTGAGTGTCATAAGATCTTTTCCACTAATTCCACTCCCACTCCTCCTATCTTATCCTGGATGAGTTACTCCACTCCCACCCCCTCCCCCTTGCAGTTAAGAGATAGGAGGAGAGAGGCAAAGATGAGATGGTCTTTTTCCCTAATGCACGTGGCTGACTGGGAGAGGCATGTGGGGAGAGAAGATTTAACATCAAATCAATGTCCAGCTTTTGATTACCTTTAGAGCTTTCTCACTCCAATTTCTGCATCAAGACAGTCTTTGCACGTAGAGTGTCTGCAGGACTGAAGTAGAAATTATGGGTCAAGCTAGTGGTGTGCTGGAGCCTTGAAAGAACCACCTGGGCACATCTCTTCCCAACTCCATCCTTCTTAAGTGATGTCACCCTGTTAGCTTGAAATCAGTCATGATGGGAGAATTTACACCATAGAAATTGTCACTCTGCCTCTCACTCCAACCAAAATCTAGATGTTAAATACTTACCAGCATTCCCCCTTGCATCACTAGGCTCATATAGTTCCACAGGGAAATACAATCAAATTTCTAGGTCCTGATCAACCCAATCTTCTTCAAACCCTTTTAGAAAATAGACAGATGAAATATTCCTAAATTCACTCTGTGAAGACAGTGACCAGGGGAGTAAAGACAGACAAAGAACAGAAAGAAAGACCATTTCTCTCATGATCATAAATGCAAAATATCCTAAACAAAATATTAATCATTTCAATTCAGCAGTTCATAAAAGTGATAAAACATTGTGAATAACTTGGATACATCCAGAGATGCAAAGATGGTTTAGTGTTATAAAATCCATAAATGAAGTTTACCACATTAACAGTCTAAAGGAGAAAAGTCATAGGACTTTTTTCATAGACCTAGAAAAAAATTCATAAAATTGAATATAAATTCAGGATAAAATCCTCAATAAATGGCAATAATAAAGGGTAACTAAATGACAACATATCCTAGAGTATACATCACCCTAAATTGGGAAAAATAGAAATAGATGAAGTTTCCCATTATCACCACTGCTAATAGAATTTTATTGGAGGATTTAACCAGAAACTTAAGACAAGAAATAAAAATTAATATCATAAAAATTTAAAATAAAAAAATAAAATATTATTTGCAGGCAATTTTATCACTTACATAGGAAGTGCAAAAGAATAAACGGGGAATTTTATTAGAAATAAAGTTACCAAGGTGGATATTCATTCCTACACACCAGGAACAATTTAGAAAATTTAATTAAAAACAAGCTTCTCTTTAAAATAGGTAGAAGAAAATAAAAAATATAGAATTAAACATAAAAGATGAGAAAAAATCTTGGGAAATTTATAGACATCATTGAAACACATTAAAGAAGATCTCAATAGATAAAGAGATATACATACTCATGAAATGAAGAGCAGATTTTAAAATTAACATGGAAGAATAAAAGGACTGGAATATTTCAGGCACTACCAAATATCCAGGCTCATTTTAAAACTATAGCAATTATGTCCTGGTGCAGAGATAGAAAAGTGGATCAATGGAATATAGAATCTAGAGACACACCCACACATATGCAGAATTTTGACATATGAAAAAGTTGGCACTCCAGATCATTTGGGGAGGAAGCTGTTCGATAATGGAATTAGAATAAAGTTATCCAGAAGGAAATATGAAATTGAGTCCCTCCTAATCCCATACCCAAAAGTCAACTGCAAATGCCTCAACTTGTAAAGTTGAGCATATCCATAGTCTATGATCCAACAGTTCTTCATGCAGCCATGTGCCTAAGAGAAACTCCTGCACACATACAGCAGGAAACCTGTATGAAGATGTTTATAGAAACCCTGTTGCATAGCGGCAAAAACCTGGAAACTATTAAATTGAAAGGAGAATGGATAAATATATTGTGTTATTGTACTATGCTCACAAAATAAAATACTCTACACTGATAAAAACCAATGAATTACACCTAGATACAAAAATATGGAGGAATCTTAGCAACATAATTTTAAGTGAAAAAAATAAATCACAGAAGATTACATACACCATGATACTTTCTTTTTATAAATTTAAAGTGACTAAAAATTTTTGATGAAGACATATGATATAAACACAGTATAAGAAAAGTTGGAGAATAATAAGCACCACTTTTGGGATAGTAGTTTCTCTTAGATAAGAGAGAGAGAGAGGTAGGACATGGAAAAGAAGTATATATATATATTAGCTATTATCAGTGTTCTAGTTTTGTATTTCTGGTCGTGGTTTCATAAGTGCTTATCCTAGAGAGATGGCAAAAAATGGCCTCGATTGGAGCAATAATGAGGGTGGGTCATAAATTAAAGAGCATAATTAATTCAATTCTACGATTCTGAGACCAAGTTAAAATAAGAACCCTATTAAAATAAGAACTCCATTAAATCCCTGTTATGGGAAGAGGCCATTGAGGCACAGAGAAGACTAGTAACTTGACCAGTGGTAGAATCAAGATTTATAAACTAGGTGGTCTGATCCAAGATCCCACGATCTTATTCACATACTCCAAAAAGGGTGGAATTGCTTCCTGTTCATCAAAGTATTAGCACCATGTGGAATGTACACATATAAAAGAGAAAATTAAAGAAATAAAGCAGAAAGTTTATGAATAGTAGCAGCAATAGCTGGAAGAGACAGTATCTTTCAACTAACTTGGAAAGCCCTCGTACCATAATTACTAGGCTCCAGGTAAACCCAGAGGTCAACAAAAAACATGTACACCTTACAGGAAAGAGGGGGACTGAAGATTTGAGCAACACAGGATTTGGAATGAAAAGAGTGAAACAGGAGGGGACATTGGGAACCAGGAACAGGACTGAGACAGATTCAACTACCCTTGACAATAGAGATGTTAACAATCCTTAGAAAGAAAGAATTAGTGTTTAATATATAAGTTACAATTGCATAACAGAAATTATCCATTCTGGGTCATACATGTGACCCTAATGTCCACTGGAGTCATCCTGTACTTGGATCTTTAATTCAATTCTATAAAATGCCGGATTCCACCTCCCTCCATATGCACCAAATTCAAAGGGATTCTTGAGAGCTCACATTTCCTCTGGTGCCTACATTCTCAATTTCTGCACCCATGAGTTCTCAAATTCATTCGCATCTTACTTCCCATGACTATTCTCTTCTCTCTTGTCTGTACTAACCCAGACACAGAACATATCTCCTTTTATATTATTTCTCCCATAATTACTTTCATAAGGCGTTTCGTATGCTACTATAGCACAAAAACCAATTTAAATTCTAACATTACACGTCCCTGTTTAAAAGTCCCTTAGCTGCCATGCCACCAGGCATTCCTCACTGACCGCCATTCTCCACAGATTTTGGCCCATGACCACGTGTATCCTTTTTCTCTCTTTTTTCTTCATCTACTTTCTAATTTCTTTCTTGGCACAAAATCAACTTCATGTTAACTTCTCACACAGAATATTTCATCTGTCTCTTCCTCCATTATTTAATAACAGCACCCAAACTCTGTCAAAACATTCCATCGAGGTACTTTTCTAGATACAGACAATCTTTTTCTTAAGATTTATCCTTGTGCCATCTAATACTTCTATATGGAGCAGTAAACGGCTGCTACCAAGAGCTCCTAGTGCCTCCCCACCACTTCTCTGGATCCTCCACAGGGACCTGAGACCTCGTGCCCACAATCCAGCAACTGAACAGACGACATGCAGAACAGCAGAGAACCTTGATCCAGACTTATCAACATTTTTGAAACATTTTTAATGTCACCCTATTAAGTATGTGTATAAAAAGCCGATGGTAAACATATATGTTGACGACGATTAGATACAGAGAGAGAGATCCATTTGGACATCCTAACATTCCTTGCTCCTTTCTGTGCGAAAGACCCCAATTTTCTTTTAGAGCTCTATCCTTCCTCCATTACTTGCAGTGTTCCTAGGTGGTGTAATCAGGAGCCTAAGGATAGACATGTGACCCAAATTAAGCAAGTCAGACTCTGACTCCTAGTCATTAGAATTTCTAAAATAAAATATTGCATGGGACATACTTATACTAAAAATTACTGATTGTTTATCTAAAATCCAAATTTAACTGTGTCCAGTATTTTTATTTACTAAATCTGGTAACCTTGCCAGTAATTCAAGTCATAGCTGCTTGACACAGACGGAAGCCTGCTGGAGTCTAGCTACTCCTCTGCCCATTAGTTTTTGCCTCTGGGATTGCCTAGCACTACCCAGATTCTGTCCTGCCTCAAATCTGGTTATTTAGCTACTCTCCAGATCTTTGACTATCTCTAGTCCTAAATCCTTCCAATATATTTATTTCTTTTTTGTCTTGGATATCTGGAGTTGTTTTTTATAATTTGTAGCAAAAAACCCTAGCTGAAATATCACAGCAGAGACAGAACTGGCAGTCCCATGCTGGAAACAGCCAGGTTTTGTGTGGCCCCCCCAAAAAAATCCTTAAAGCTGAATTTATTGCCACTAAGATCTACGATAGGAATACTGACATAAAAAACCGGGCCTTCTGGCTTCTCCAAAACCTCAGATCTGGCAATATGGGGCTGCAATCCACATGGCAGCGATTGTCCAGATTGAAGTAGTTAACCCCTTAGACAGAGCATGTACTTCTTTATTTATGTTATCTATCAGGCCCTGTGGGTGTTTGACTCTGTGATCCATGGTATATACAGTACCTTCACGCTTCCTGGTTTTGTATCGCTTGCCTGATTCAGTCCAGTTTAACTCAATAAATCTTTTTTTAGTACCTAAAGTAGTTGGCAGTGAGGAGAATGAAATAGGGTATGGTCCACACCATCAAAAATCCTCTTAGTCTAACGAGTGTGAAAGACACTTCATAGAGAATTTCATATGTGATACAGCAAAAGAAATAATGGAGGTGGGTACAGGGCAGTATAAGAACCAATAAAGAGCATTTCATTCAACCTAGATTACCAGGGAATGTTCTGGAGAAGATGATGCCTCAATGAGTTTAGAAGGATAAGGGAGAAAAGAATTCTTGACGGAAGCAGGTTGAATAAAGAGAGGAAAGTACAAAACAGCAGATGAAGTATGAATAAGTGCAGGGTGTTTTTGTATTTTGTTTTTAACAACCAGACAATTTCTGATGCCACAGCTCTGTTTTAACCTCTGGCAGTCTCTAAGTCCTGGTCTCAAGCTCTGTCTTTACTCCTTGCTTACAGGTGTTCCCTCAACCTTAATTTTCCATTCTGTCTCTGTAGTCACCCTCCACAGAAGTGTGAGCCACCCACTTAAAGAAAAACCTCAAGGTACCACCTCTGGGCCAATGGCATGTCTAGGAATCCAAGCCAATAATGAGTCAAATTCATGTTCTCTTTGATCTACCTGACTCTGTATCTTCAAAATCATATGAGGGTTCCATGATACCTCTCCTGGCAGGCAACAGATCTCTTTAAAAATATCATACATTTTCAGCATTAAACCTCATAGATCAGAATCAATAATATGTTACTATAAATTTGTTTCATTTGTTTCACAACTGTAGTGGAGGAAGATATTTCCTCTATCCACTCTGGGTCCTTCTGCCTGGACGACGAATTAAATTCACATGAGACAGAATAACACACGAAAATTAAACAAAGCTTTATAACATGTCTACATGGGAGAGACCCAGAAAAACTGAGCAATTCACCAAAATGGTGGAAGCAGTCACCTTAAATACCCTTCTCAGCTAAAGACAAAGGAGGATGTTGGGGATAGGGGGAGTCAGTTATGGGAGATTACCAGAAAAGCACAGTAAACAAGAGTAAGGTTATTATGCAGATTTAAGTCCTTGCCTTCCGCATTGATAAGAGTTTCTAGAGATAAGGTCATCCCCCCTTCTTCCTGGTACAGAGAGGGAGACAACTTTACAGATGGAGATTTCCTTTACAAATGTAAGTGTCTCTTTACACAGCGTTAAATTCTACTTTTCATAGTTTCTTTCATATCTGCAATTTTAAAAAGTAACCAGTCCAAAATAATCCTCACGCCAAAGAGACACATCTTGGAGTGGCCAATTCCAGTCCCCAGCACAACTCTTAGAACCCCCTACTATGGCACAGCTATTTTTAAAAGTATCACAGCGAAAGAGCTTTGTCTTGTTCACTGCTGTGTCCACAGTTCTGCAAACAGTATTTGACACATAGTCAGTTCTCAACAAATATCTATTTAGTTTAATTAATGATATCAGATTTGTCATGTACTAAAAATATATATCTTTTTATAGTTCCACTTGCATAGCTTTTTAAAATGCAACCAATTCCAATAACCTTTATCAAGCATATAAAATTAGTGTGACTGAATGCTTTAAATATAGACCACAAGCATTCATTCTTTTGGATATTTAAAAGAAAATTTGGTGTTTAAATCACAGGCTTACTTTAGAAAAGAAAGTGGATCAATTGCACCAAAATTATTTCAATCTTTTTGTAAGGTGTAACAATCCAAATAACTAATATAACTAAATCTTTTTCTTTAAGTTATAAGATTTATCAAGTGGTAAGCTGGGAGTTATTTTGTTGTATTATTTATAAGGCGTTTCAAGGAGAGAACCAAATAGATGTATTAGCATTTTCCTGGAAATTGCCTACCCACTTACTTTGCTATTACTTATCTATTTATACCCAGTCTTGTTCCAGAAAAGATTGAATGTGGCTTGCAAAGTTACATAAAATACTTAGATAGCATAAATAAAAGCATAGCAAAAGGAAGAAACATAGGACATAAAATACAACTAGATATGATGCTAAAATGTACATTATAAAGACCCATATGATTGCTATAACTGAGTCACAAATTTGGCCCCCCCACATGCTACCAAGTCCACTGGAGAATGGAAACCCAGTTTCTCAATGTCCAGGGTTCATAACACGGAAACAGCCATTTATCACGATGAGTGCAATGATTAGTGTCCTAACATCAGACAGGATGTGCTCAATAACATTCTTATATTTTACCTTAATTTGGGTGATGATCACAGTAGAGAAAAATTTAATAAAAGCAATTCTACAAGGAAGAAATAGCTCCTGGTGACTTTCCTCTTCTTATTTACCTACTTGCCATAATCGACATGAGTACCTAAGAATGACAGTATACACAGCATGTGGTTGCTGAAACAGTCACATACGTAGAACATTCCTACTTATTTTTGTTCTAAATTATCTCTTCATTTTTCATGCAATATATTTCTAAACATTAAGCACAGAAATAAAAAATAATTCTGTATCCTTAACAGTGCCATTCCAGAAAGAACCACCAATAATCTTGACTTTATTACAGGCTTTATTGTTTACCGCTATATAGAGAAAATTATGATCTTTACTTAAAAGACTCAGAAATATTCTACCACCTCTTTTCTATTTGCATAAAGTCTGTTGGAGCTCAGCATTGCATTAGCCACAACGTTTAAAATCTATTGTTATTTTAATTATTTATGACAAAGATGCATAAAGGTTATACTGTTTGACAAAGTCATGATGACTAAGCAAATAATAGTCTTTCAAAAGGAAAAATGTGAAATTTACTTTTTGACATATAATTGTTTCACCTTATAAAAATACGTTTAAAAAGAAAATAGCTTAGTTTTTAAATCAAACATTGGGGGAAGGGTGAAAATTTTAGATTCCAATCTAACAAGCATTTGTTGTGCAATGGCCATATGTGAAGCACTGTACTAAAGATTTTCACACACGTATACCATAGTAGATATCCTGGCAACATCACTGTGAAGTGGGCAGTATCATTCCTATCTTACAGATAAAGAACCTGAGGCTCTTATGCTAAGGTCAGTAAACATTTTCTATAAAGGGACAGAGAGTAATTATTTTAGACATTGTGGATCACTGTTTTTGTCACAACTACTCGACCCTGCTGCTATAATGTAAAAATAGCCATAGACAATACTTAGTGTGTCCAGCTGTGTTCCAATAAAACTGTATCCACGAAATAGATGGCAGGTCCTTAGGCCATAGTTTGCACACCGAAAACATTAACAACTTGCTCTGTAAGTCATTAGTAACTTGCTCAAGATCACCTAGATAATAAGTAAGGAAATCTGGACTAAAATTCAAATTTTCTGCTTTGAAACTGAATGATCTTTCTCCTCTCCCATTGCTTCTTCAGTACCTCCTAGACACCCATTAAAAATAATTTAAAAGGGAATTTGCAAACAACTATTTTTGGTTTAGTTATCTGTGGACAACTTTTAATTAGTTGTTTTTAATCTAGCCAACATAATATCGCAGCAAACTTGTTAGAAAAAATGTTTAAAAATATGCAATCAATAATCCACTGGGAGTTTTATTTATATGTTGACAAACTTTAAAAATGTTTTTGTTGAATTCAAAGGACACTTCTTTTCCTTTGACAAAATAAAGCAACAAATTAATTGATCTGTCTACCCAGCCAGCAGATATTTGTGGAGAAGCTTCCAAAAGCTAGGCATTGCACTCAAATTTGGAGAAACCAAGATGAATAAGGCACTAACTAATAAGAAACCCTAACCAAGCACTGTTAGTGTACACACAAGCTCCCTGGGATACGTGCTTTAAGGTAGAGGCTGCTCTGGATCTTCCCTAACAAATCTTAAAAGCAAATCCTGAAGGTAAAAACTGAAACCAAGTAAATCTGTGCTAAAACAAAGTCCAATGCTATTTAAATAACACAGCAAAACCCAGATTCTAAAAAATGTAAAATTCAAAATGCATAATACCCAATGAAAATTGCCATGAAGTAAAAAAAAATGACATATAACCAGAAAATCAATCAATAGAAACAGATGCAGAAATAACAAGATGATAGAATTAGCAGACAAATGCATTAAAACAGCCATTATAAATATGCTCTGTATGTTCAAGTAGTAGAGGAAAACATGAATATGATGAGGAAAGGGACAAAAGGTATAAAATAGACCCAGAAGAAACTTCTGGAGTTAAAAAATATATTTGAGGGGATTAAGAACAGATTACACTGTGCAGAAGAAAAGATCAGTGAATGTGAAAACATGATAATGTAAACTATTCTAAATGAAGCAGAGAGAATGAAAAAAAGGAAAAACAAAGGGGTACAGTGACCTATAGGAAAATATCATATTATAATTTAAGCCCCAGAAAAAGAGAAAGTGAGAAAAAAATTTTTTTAATTATAACCAAAAATTGTATAGATTTGATACAAATTATAAACCTATACTTCCAAGAAATTTAAGGAATTCCAAGGAGTTTATGCATAAAGAAAACACTCCAAGGTACATAGTAATAAATAGAAAATCTTAAAAACAGCCAGAAGAAAAGACCTTGTTATATACTGAGGAAGGAAGGTAAGAATTACCACAGACTTCTCATCAGAAACTATCCAAGATAGAAGAAAATTTAGTGACATCCTTAAAGTACTGAAAGAATAAACTTTAATCCTAGAATTCTTTACCCAGAAGAAATTCATTTCAGAAACTAAGTGGAAATAAAGACTTTTTTTCAGACAAGCCAACATGAAGAGAATTAATTGCTACCAGACCTGCAGTAAATAAATTTTAAAGAAAGTCTTTTAGACATTAAAAAATATACCTCCTTTTTTTTGAAAGATTGGCACCTAAGCTAACAACCATTGCAAATCTTCTTTTTTCTTCTTCTTCTTCTCCTCAAAGCCCCCTAGTACATAGTTGTATATTCTTGTTGTGAGTGCCTCTGGTTGTGGTATGTGAGATGCCACCTCAGCATGGCCTGAGAAGCTGTGCCATGTCTACATCCAAGATCCAAACCAGCAAAACCCTGGGCTGCCAAAACAGAGCACGTGAACTTAACCACTTGGCCACAGGGCCAAACCAGGTACCACCTTTTTTAAAAGAATGACCACTAGAAAAAAATAAGTAGATAGGTAAATATGAAATACATTGCCTACTTTCTTTTATCCTTTTAAAAATAATTGATGGTTTAAAGCAAAAATAATAACAATGTATTGTAGAGTTTTTGGTATATGTAGAATTAAAATGTATGACAATAGCATAAAGAACAAGAAAGAAGTAAGGCAAATATACCAATTAAGATTCTTATGCTATACATGAAGTGGTATGATATTCTTTAAAGGTAGAGTGTGACAAGTGAAAGAAGTATAAACCCTGGAGAATACACTTAAAATTTTAAAATACATATAGTTAATAAACCAATGTTGAAGACAAAATCAAAGTAAAACAAAAACTTCAATTAATCCAAAAGAAGACAAGAATAGAGTGAAAAAAGGAAACAAAGAGGAGATTGCAGGAGACTGTACAAATTAAAAATAAATACCAAGACTGTAATTTAAAACCCAACCACATCAATAATTACACTAACTATAAATGGTCTAAAGATCCCAAATAAAAGGCATATGCTATCAGACTTGATTTTAAAAAGTGGAAGCCAACTACAATCGTCCTCCCTTATCCATGGTTTTGCCTTCCGCAGTTTCAGTTACCTGCAGTCAACCATGGTTCAAAAATATTAAGTGGAAAATTTCAGAAATAAACAATTCATAAATTTAAATTTGCATGCTGTTCTGAGTAGAGTAATGAAATCCCTTGCCATCCTGCTCTTTCTCCCAGGATGTGAATCATCCGTTTGTCCAGCATATCCATACTGTGTATGCTACCCACCCGTTAGTCACTTAGTAGCCATCTCAGTCATCAGATCGACTGTCACAGTATTGTAGCGATTGTGTTCAAATAACCCTTATTTTACTTACTAATGGCTCCAAGGCACAAAAGTAGGCATGCTGACGCTTCAAATATGCCAAAAAGAAGCTGTAAAGTATTTCCTGTAAGTGAAAAGGTGAAAGTTCTTGACTTAATATGGAAAGAAGTAAAATTGCACACTGAGGTTGCTAAGATCTATGGTGAGAACAAATCTTCTATCCTTAAAATTGTAAATAAGAAAAAAGAAATTTGTGTTAGTTTTGCTGTCTCACCTCAAATATGTATGCATAGGAAAAAGCATAGTATATATAAGGTTGTTGTTATCAGTGGTTTCAAGCATCCACTGAGGGTCCTGGAACGTATCCCCTGTGGATAAGCGGGATATGCTACCTACAAAAACCTGACTTTAAAGACACACACAGATTAAAAGTAAAAGGATGAAAAAAGTTAAACCATGCAAACACTAAAAAGAAAAAAGTTGAAATGAGTGTATTCTTCTCCAAGTACATTTAAGAATACCATATACTACCAGATATACAGAGGCACGTTTAATAATGACAAAGAACTTACTTACAGCAACCTTAAGAATTTAATAACTTACTAATAAAGCAAAAAACTGATAAAACTGAAAAAAGAAATAGCTACATCTACCAATTACAGTTGGAGATTTCAACAGTCCTTTATTCGTAGTTGATAAAACAAGTAGAAAGAAAATCAGTACAGTTATAAAAGATTTGAACAACGCTAACATCCAACTTAACCTACTTGACATTTATGTCATTCTCACCGCCCCCTCAACTGAACAGCTGCAGACTACATATTGTCTTCAAATGTTCGGGAAACATTTGCCAAAATAGAACATGTTGTGGGTTACAAAACAAGTCTCAAGTATTATTAAAATAAAACTGAATTCTTGCAAAGTATGCTCTCTGAACACAACAGAATTTAACTAGAAATCAACTTCTCCAAATAGCAAACAGGTCAAAGAAGAAATCACAAGTGAAATTAGAATATATTTTGAATTGAATGAAAATGAAAACACAGCATAAAAAAATTTGTGGGGCGTGGCTAAAGCAGCACTTAAAGGGAATTTTGAGCTTTGAATGCTTATTTCATCAAATAAGAATGGTCTAAAGACAATGATCTAAGATCTATTTCCACAGTAAGAAATAGAAAAAGAAGAGCAAATTAAACCCAAATCAAGCAGAAGGAGAAAAATTATAAAGATAAGAGTAGAAATCAAAAACAGAAAAATTAATACAGAATATTAATAAAACCAAAAGCGGATTGTTCGTAGCGAAAAGTAAAGTGGATAAACTGCTAGGCCACAAATATGACAGCTAGATATTTTTGTCCTCATATCACAGAGAAAGAAAGAGGGACTCAGAGTGGAGAATTAATGTTCTAGTGGCCATCCACCCATTAAATGACAGGTTCTCAACTCAAACCCAAATCTGTCTGAGTCTAAATTCCATTTTGTTTTCAATATGCCAGAAATAAATAAGAAGATTGTGTACTATGAGGTGGTATGGACAGAAAAATTTTTCCTTCTATTTTCCCTTACCCTTAAGTGTAGGATCAAGCACTGAAAAATGAAAGTGGAATACTTTTAGTATGTGAAGTTAAACACACTACCATAATTATTTACCAGACAGTAAGATTATTAGTTCTTTTCCAGAGTCATGGCCTATGGTTGTACAATGGAGAGCTCCAGTCAGCACTATTCACACTATAGTCTATATGAAAGCTTCCCAAGAAGTTGTGCAGCAGGTCACCTTCACAGCCACACTTGTGGCTGCTCCAATTCATTCATTCATTAAACAAATGTTTACTGAGTGTCTGCTATGTGCTAAGCTCTGTTTCTAGGGATACAAAGATTAATAAGGATGTTAGAGTTGAGTGGGGAAAATGGGCAGAGGAACAGGTAATGACAACATATTCTAGAGAGAGCAGAATGGCACGGTAACACTCAGGAGAGACTTCTAACTCAGAGACCAGATGAGTATCTGGGATTTGTCTCTATCCTTTCTCCGTCCCACATTAGCTTTTTACTTCTCGGCCACCAGCTCAGGTTTCCGGCTCCACAAAGGTGGTGGTGCAATGAAGTTCAAGGCAGGAATGGCCTTGTTCCTGGCTCCTTTTTGGGAAGATGATGGCAGACTCTTAGAGTTGTTGGCTCATTATCGATCTCAGATAAATTAATCTATAAGGCAAACAAAACTGTGTCTGTGACTATTGACTATTTTTCCTTTGAATGTCAAAGTTATTAGGCTAACAGACTCGACTCATCAGGGGCAAAGCTGAGAAGAAATGAAGGAAGGGAAGGGGATGGAGAAACCTCCTCCTGCCAGAGCTGTAAATCCCCTGAGCACAGGAGCCAGGAGTGTCTTGTTCATAACTATACCCCTCTCCCACCCAAACACACACTAGTTCTGGATTGTACTTGAATATCCAATGAACGAATGGATGATTGAATGATAGATGCACAAAAGTATTAGCCAGGGAATGTCGACATTTCAGTGGGTGGGAAAGAAGGTTTCAAGCAGAGAGAACAGCATATGCAAAAGCATATGAAAAGAAAAATGCAAGTGAGAGTATGGCAAGTTCCAGGAACTGAAAATAGAACAGTCTAGCAAGAGTTGAAAATAAAGGATTAAAGCTAGAGATCTAATTCTGAGTCAGATCACTGGTCAATTCAATCATTTGGCATCAAGAACTTGTTGAATAAATTGTTTTCCTTTCCATAGACTAGGTAGGCATTCTCTAGCATGTCATAATATCTGGTTAAGAAAACACAAAACCACCTTCTATATGTCGTTTTGGATTTATGGGAGTATCACAATAAACAGATTTATCATTCTGAATACAAGCAAACACAATGGTTTAAAGTGTATAACATATTTTAAGTTTTCCCCGACCTTAGTAACTTTATGTGGGTTGTCATGGTTGGGAAGCTCATAAAATCATTCTGTAATTTTTAAAAAACTCTTAATGAGTCTGAAAATTAACATTTTCTTTCTTGTGCTTGCATCAATAGCTTCTGAGGGCTTCATTTCAACTAGAAATGTCCAATTATAATAAATGCCTCTAATGAACATATAAAAGGACAGGAATAAAAGAGAAGGAATGGAAACACTGGAGAGATACATTCTAAAGGGCAACCATTATTCAGTTGCTTGTAATTGCCCTCAGATTTCACCATCTCCCTTAAAAGAAGGAAATCTGAATTTTATATAATGTATGTAACAATTGCACTTTGGGAGTTTTTCCAGGTGGTTCACATAAATGAGAAAACAGCTGTATATGAGGTCATGCATATCCACCTGAGTAGTTATGGATAATAATATTAATTTTAAAGTACACTAGGAAAAGAAGGGTTAATCCTTCCCTATTGCCCTTAAATCCCTATTTCCTTGTTCAGGAATACTTGTGAAAAAGTTGCAAGATGAATTATCAAGGGTCAACATTTATTCATTTTGACCTATGAGCTCATATTTTAACTGTAAAAAATTTTTAAATTTCTCAGCCTTACGTCTTAATTACTAGGACATTAGCTCTGCCAGCTCTGGGTTTGTGTGGCACACATGTGAGACTATTTGCTGACTAGCCCTTAAGAAGCTATTAAAATTCAAGGGTTCTGGCTATTTAATTCTCATGCTGCTATGAGTTAGGAAGGTTGGTTTTATCATCTATCAAGATTACAAATTTGACCATTGATGCAGCCAAAAAAGAGGAGCAAGCAGGATTTGCATCCAAGTCTGTCTAAGTCCAAAGCCTCTGCTTTTTCTTACATTCCCACAAAGTGCCAATCCTACATAAGCTTTTTAAAACATGAAATCAGTGGCTTGGAATATGTAGCAACTTGACTCCTAGTACTCATATATCAGTACTTTTCTTTCCTTCAGAATAAAGGAGATACTTCATCATCATGGGAAAATGTATGAAATAACCCACTTCCCGTAGAAAAACCTATGTAAAGTACTTTGAACAGAAGAGATCCCAAATGAAAATATTTGTTCTGTTTACTATGACCCACACTGAAATATAATTTTACGTAAAAAAATTTGACTCTGACTCTTAATATCATCACAAAGGCAGAAAACATTCTCTCACCTCCATCTTGAATATCAAACATTAAAAAGAACCTTTCTACAGGAATAGAGCCATTGCTATAATAAATTAACTACTAGTTCTCTCCCATCTTCCAATTATGGAAAATATACCTCACCAAAATTCCATTTAAAAAAGAAATAAGGTACAGAATGATCTACAATTTTCCTCGGAAAACTTGGGCAGAGGGTAGGGTGTGGATAGTGGAATTGCTGCACAGAATTGACACTTTCTTTTCTTCTGATCTCTTTTAGATATTTGAACAACACAAGAGCTAAGGAAACTCAGAGACTTTCACTTAAGGGAAGACTGTTTGAGGAGAACCCAAGGAGAATGGGAGAATAACGCTTCTAAGAGTTCCATTGGTAATGCACCAGTCAACATTTCTTCCCAAACTCCACCCGTACCCCTCCAATAGTTCTTCTTCCTTATGGTTCTTCTCAGCTATTCCATTTCTCACACGTTTGGAAATGATTTCAAAGTGAGATCTATAAGTAAATAGAAGTACTCCACTTTCTGCCACACCCTTACCTAGATACAACACACGAAATCTGGAACCATTTGGCTTGGGTTTGTGTTCCAGTTTTGTCATGGATTTAGGCATATCTCGGATGAGGATAATAACAGTAAATGAGGATAATAACAGTATCTCCTTCACACAGTTGTGATGAGAATTAAATGTGAAACATTTACAACAGTGTCTGGATCAGAGTAGGTTTTCAGTTAATGTTAACTCTTGTCAATATTTTGAAGCATTTGTATGTTTAATTCTCCAACTCCATACCAATATATGTAATTATAAAAGTTCCATTTATACTTTCAATTTAAGTGTGAAAAACAGTGTTTTTGTTCCAAGTTTCATCAGACTCTCATTAAATACTCAGGGGAAAATATCCCATCTGTCTCCAAACAATATTTCAAACCTCACCAGTCACTAAATTCCCTCTCCTCAAAGCTTTTCCAGGCTCCTACACTTGATGATTATTAGTTTTAATGAGTTGAAACAGGAGCATTCACGCTTTGGCATGTTTATTTTATCCAGCTTTTAATGTGAATAATAAATTTTCTTATTTATTAATTTACTCTCAGTTACAACCCACACAATGACATGCTGATCTTTTCATGTTTTTTTTTCCTATATATACCAATGGCTGTTAAAACCAACAACTGTTGTTTTGATTTCTTTTAAATCATGTAAACAATTGGATTAACAGAAGGTGATCCATTAGTCCGTGTTTCCAGGGACTTTCAAGATTTAAGCATTAAAAGTCTCATTTCCAGTGAACTCCTTTGATCCCAGAAAAACTGAAACATTTGATTTTTCTACAACTTTTATATTGGATAAATGTAGTGCAACTGTCTTTAAAATATCTCAAACCATTAGAAAATGAAGTTTAGTGAAAATGGCATTAGACTTTGGACTCACGATTGTTGGTTTCAAATAACACCCTGGTTTTACCTTCCACTCTCTGTGTGATTCCAGCAAGCCAGTCAAACACTCAAGGTTCTCAATTATAAAATGATATTGGAATATTGGTCTTTATTACACTAGGGCTGCTGTGAAAGTCAGATGTAATAATAGTCAAGCATAGAGAATCTTGATGAAGAAAAATTTTCATTTATGTTATCTTATCTAATCTTAAAATTTAGGACAAAAGTTGCTCAGTGGTTTTCCTATCAGTTCATGGTGCTTACTGACATTCAGAAGTTAAAATGAAGTATTATACATGAAGTTTTTGTTCTTTTGTACAGATATTTTATCTCCAACCATATCCACAAGCAACTTTAAGCTTAATCAATAATAAAAATTTACATGTCCGGGGCTGGCCCAGCGGCATAGTGGTTGAGTTTGTGCACTCCGCTTCGGCAGCCCAGCTTCACCAGTTTGGAGCCCGGGTGCAGACCTACACACCACTCATCAATCCCTGCTGTGGTGGCATCCCACATAGCAGAACTAGAAGGACTAATAACTAGAATATACAACTATGTACTGGGACTTTGAGGAGGAAAAAAATAAAAAGAGGAAGATTGGCAACAGGTGTTAGCTCAGTGCCTGTAAAAAAAAAACCTGCAAAAAGTCCTCACCAAAAAAAAAAAAAAAAAAAAAAAGTACATCTCTTCTGGTATTGCAATATTCTCTGTCACATAGAGTCCCAAAACACTCCCTTCAACATTTGTAGTACAAATGTCTTCTCAGTCCAAAAGAGATAAGCAAGAAAATATCATTTTAAGTATTGCTCTCACCAGCGAGCATTTTCACAGATAGTTGTACAGATCCTGTTTTTCTAGGATAACCATTTCTTCACAAGCTGTCTGACATGCTAGTATGCACCTAGCTTCTGAAAACAGACGTCTGGTCATCCCTTTATGAGCTGTGTGACCTTGAACAAGTTGTGTAGCCTCAGAATGCCTATATCTCTGCATCTGTAAAATGGAAATAATGATAGCACCTACCACAAAGGATGGTTATGAGGACTACATGGATAGATACAGGAGAAGAGTCTAGAACAATACCTGGTACAAGCCAAGTATTCTAAAAAGTAGTTTATCATTCTTATTACATTGAGCCTATCACTGCCCTAAATGCTGAGAACAAGATATTGAATAAGTTTGGTTCCTGCCCTCAAGGAGCAGTCAATATGCATTATAAATGCTCTGGGGGATGTGATCCGAACTCATGGTGTCAAGCAAGGCTATCCTAAAGAGGACTGTGCTCAGTCTCTCCCTTTAAGTGGGGAGAGGGGCCTAAACTTTCTATGCATCTCTTTCTTATAAGCTTCATAGAATCTCCTGTTGAAAACCTTAATCCCAAATCATTTCTAGGTTCTGAACGAGTTTAGTCTTCAATAACTTCCCTTCCCAAATAGGACATGAGGACTTTTGACATTTCAGGTACATACCAGGGGCAACAAAAATAGCTTCTGTCTGTATCTCATTACCTTCTATTCTGAAGGTTTCTGTTAATGATTTGCTTCCTCAGTGCTCCAAACTAAAAGATTCTTTTTTTCATCCCAACTTTTTCATAGGTTGTCTTCTTCAGTGAAATGCTGCCAGAACATCAATATTTTCTCCATTAGAAAGCTGAAGAATTGGTTTTGACATAATTCATTAAAAGAATGGGTATAATTGAGGATGTCTTACTCAGCCAGCTAAGCTCTCAACATCCTCCCTAGTCATCTGAGGTCATGGTGACCATATGGTCTGGCACAGCACCCCCTACCTCCACCCAGTCTCTGCTGTCACCGCATCCCCACCCTCTCCTTAGTCCGTCACTAATTGCACAGTGCAGGTCACCTTCCACCACGCAAGGGGAGATGATCAGCGACTTGCTGCTCTGTACAATTATTGAAACTGCAGTTATTATTTACAGTATCTCCTGCTGAAATGAAGCCCATCAGACCTCATTTGGTTTAATTAATTACCGAACTTTCTCTCTCTCTCAACAACATGGCATCTACTACTCAGCTTTCTTCACTGGAAAAATAGTCTTAAAGATGGTTACCAGATCTTTTCACTTTCTTCTACCTTGTATTGTGTGTTTAATCATTGAGGGAAAATGGGGCTGGCATGTAAGGAGTACGTAGTGGCTGCAGGAAAGCTTGCATGGCAGATGCAATACTTGGTGCCCATCTCTAGTCCCGCAAGTTTGTACCATTAGCCACAGTGGCCCATGATTCAGCTGAGCTCCACACAACTTAGGTTGCCTTCTCACTTTCCTTCATGGTCCAGTCCAGGTACCAGCAAAAGCATCATCCAAGAATTAGAAGATCATGGAGTTATATAATCTTGGAGTTGGGTCCCTCCAAACAAGGGTGACTCAATCACTCAGCTTTTACTTTGTTTAAATTTCTCACTAGGGCTCTTCAGAGCTTCAGGCTCAGCAATACACTCAGACTTTTATCTTCTGGATGCTCTCACATTCTTCCTTATGTTCATTTACGCTTTTCCCTGCCACATTCCAGACTACTTTATCTTGTTTGGTTCTCCTAATGAATAAAGTTTTTCTTTCACTATATTACCAATGTAGAGAACTATTTCTTTGGTTTTTGTTTTTTCTGTTTTTTTTAAGTTCCTTATATTCTGGAGGCCAGAATTCAAATCTCATTATCCATCCTTCCTTAACTAGCAAGAGTAATCAGTTATGGAGTTCTAATGATTCCTCTTCCGTGGATTTGCAGCATATCTTCCCTCTTCTTTTTTATCCCCATGCCACAATCCTAATAAGAACAACAATAGTAACTACGGTTTATGGATGGTCCACCATGGGCCAGGTACTTTGTATGCATTGCCTCTAAATCCTTGCCACTGCTGTGCAATGAGCAGATTATCACCTCCACTTGGTTTTTCTCTATTTCATTTAGTGTGATTGTCTCTTTATATATTTAATTTATTTATTTAGATGCTTAATGGTTGCCTCAACCACTAGAATATAAGCTCCATGAGAACAGGGGTATTTGTTTTGTTCGTTGTCTTATCACCAGTACCTAGAACTGGTACCAGGTTGGCAAAATCAAATCTGTTGCCCATCATTTTACTTTAGTATGTAGCACGGTATCTTGCATTTATGTCTCACCCAATAAATATTTGTTGAATTAATTAATGAGATCAATAATGACACACAAAAATCTCCCTCTTTTCTACTTCTATCTAATTATATTTTATTTTTGGCATTTCATCTCTAATTAGCCCACCTTGTATTTCCTCTTTAATTTCAAACTATTTTGGAAGGGTACATTGTCTAAGCCAGGACTCAATCACAAAAGCGGAACCACTAGGGGAACCTATAATATGAAGGGATTTGACCTTTTGCAATTGTAGGAGCTGGCTAAGTGACCTCTGTAAGGTTATTGTCTTTGCTTCTGATGTTAGAGCTTAAAGTCCACTCATTAGGCAGACAGGAAGAGAAGATGGAGGAAAGAGAGGAGGAGGAGAAAAAATTGGAGGCCGTAAACATGATCTGGTGTCTGTAAAGAAGGACTAAAACCTGTGCCATTGCCTATTGCCTCTGACCTCGACGGTGCAAGTGTCTGCAGAAATCTGGATCTTTCATCATGGAGTTAAGTATACACCCCTGGCCCAGGATTCAGAGACACTGAGGAGACTCCAGAGGAAGGTGATATAGTTGAAGGCCTGGCTGCTGCCTCACACTAGTAAAGTGACCTAGCAGGTGTGCAAAATGTGATATAAGCCGCAAAATGGCTGCAGCTTCACTCCTGTCTTCCAAATATTCTAGAGAGATCTCTCTTCTGGCCCACTCTATCTGGAAACACACAGGAAGGGGAATACTGAGCAAAGTAGTTCAGCTTAGCCAAGTGGATGCTTTACAAAACTGCTTCTCATATCTTCCAAATAATTGGGCATGACAATTTTGAGTTGCATTTCTATTCTGTCAGTTATTAGTGATTCACCCTAATTTTGACTCGAAACGAGGAACAATGTTTTGTTTTTTTATAAAGTCCTTGATAGTATTACTGAATTCTTATTAACATCTTGCCTGTACCATGCTACTTAAAATTTAATTGGATATTCACTTAAATTAACTTCTCTCTCGGTTAGAATTGCATTTCTCTCTAAATAATGTTAAATCAAACAAACAAATACAAATAATGCCCTAAGCAAAATAAAAATTTATTTCTTTCTCACATAAAAGAAATGGGAAGTCTAGAGCTGGTCTGTCCACAATTATCAGAAACCCAGGCTTTTCTATCAATAAGATAAGACTTAGCATCTTCTAAGCTCCTTTATGGTCCATGAAGGCTGCTAGATCTCCAACCATCATACTTACCTTCCAGGAAGAGAGAAAATGCAAAGAGCTGCCTTCCAGATCCTTTACAACTTTCTTGAAGCTTTCCTGGAAATCCTGAAGAGAAACTTCCATTTGTATCTCAGAGCTTCAAGAGAAGCTGAGAATTATAGCCAGAGCTGTATACATTGCTCAGGGGAAAATGAATAATGTGAAGCAAATAGCAATATCTGCCACAATTCCTAAGAAGAAATACTCCCTACATAAACCATACTTACCAAGATGAGATATTGCTTTCTTCCCTAAGGATGAGAATATTATCAAATATACTGGTGGGCTTTAAAACAGTTAATTTTGTTGTAGGTGACTTTGTTCAACATTATCAACAGACTCTTTTGAAATTCTGCACCGTGTGCGTGTTACAAAGAAAATACTCAAACTCTTAAGCTGAAGCAGTGGAGACAATATGGAAACCCAAATTTTGCAGTCAAAGGTGTGAAGTGATAATTCCAGTAAAAACATGCAGAGCTCAGTGAGACCCTGGATGCTTGTCCACTGGGAGTGATAGCCATGGGAACTGGCAACAGATTCAAAGGGAGGAGTGGATGGGGCACAGGCTGGCACATGGAGGTCCATGTGAAACCATCATGATTTGAACCAGGTCGTGGAGAGTGCGGGCGTCAATCAGACAGGCATTCGTTAGTTTACCAGAGGGTATTTTTCCCATTGAGGGAAGGAAGGGGCCCCTAGAAGAAAAACTTAATAAGAATCCCAAGGATCTGCACAAGTGGAGGAAGCTATGCAGAATTGACTTTGGCCCTGGAGTTGGTGTCTGTTTAATATCACAGCATGTGAGTCTGAACTACCCAAAATTCCCCTGCAGGCCTTACTTTAAAGGTAGTTATTCATCCACCTGATCCTACTACCATCAAAACACTTTCCTGTCTTCATAATTAAGAATGTTATGCCAGGGGCTGGCCCCGTGGCCGAGTGGTTAAGTTCGCGCGCTCCGCTGCAGGCGGCCCAGTGTTTCGTTGGTTCGAATCCTGGGTGCGGACATGGCACTGCTCATCAGACCATGCTGAGGCAGCGTCCCACATGCCACAACTAGAAGAACCCACAACGAAGAATACACAACTATGTACTGGGGGGCTTTGGGGAGAAAAAGGAAAAAATAAAAAAATCTTTAAAAAAAAAAAAAAGAATGTTATGCCAGACAAAACATAACCTTAATGAAATTGCGGTAGTGTTCTACCTTTGCTTTTATTGCCTTCCCCCTTTAGCATTAAAAAAAAAAAAGGAAGATGGTTTTTCAAAATTTGTTTGTGACTTAGCCACGTTGATTACTGTATATGAAGCGTGACTATGGTGTAATGAGACTAATGTCTTACAAATGAGGTGGGTTTTATGCATCCTAGTGAATGCCACTGCCTTCAAAGCATCATGGGGGAAGAAGACACAGTTACATTGGTTGCTATAGTTCCGGACACTGTGGGAGCTTGTGTTTTAGAATTCAAGGGGGATTGTGGCTTTTTTTTTTCCATTCTGCTTGAGTACGGGAGGACCTAGAGAATGGGTCCGTTTCCTGTGATAGGCAGTGAGGAGGCCCAGAGCAGGTGGTCCAGAGCATAGGCTCCAAGGACAGACCCTGAACTTCAAATCCCAGCTCTGTTCCACACAAGCTGGGCCACCTGGTGAGTTTCCTACCACCTGCTTGTCTCCATTTGCTCACCTGCAAAGCAGTGATACTAAAAATAGCGCTACATCGCAGGGCGAGCCGGGGCTAAGGCTTCGGGTGGAGTTTCAGTCATTTTAGCCATGAGGATGGGGTCTCTGGGAGCAAGCAGAAGAGGAATATGGTATTGCTGAACAAATAAGTACGAACATTAAACTTCTAACTATTTCTTCCTCACAAAATATTCCTAAGCAATTAAGTTAAATCTGAAAACGCAGGGCCTACTGTTTGTTAAAAAAATAAAAATGGAGCACCTTTGTAATTAATGCCTTAAATCTTTTAAAAATAACAGATTCTCAATGATGTAAAGAAAGAGCAGAGCAAGGTGTTTCTAAATTAGCCTTCTTGTTTTGAAGACAAAGCAAAAGTTAATGAGAAATTCAAGGGCAGTCTCCAGCTCTTCATTTCACTTGCCTTCGAGCCCGTGCAGGCTAAGCTGTGTGCTCTGGAAAGGTCTGCTGCCTCCTTTCAACAATCCAGCATGTGTGGAGCTGTGGCAGCCTGACAGGTCAAATTGAGTTTGAAAAAAAAAAAAAAATGAGTTTGAGGGAACAAATTGGAAAAGCAGAATCAGTTATTGGATAGTTTTAAAGCTCTTCAAATTGTTTAATTATAGCCTTTCCTGAATTTATTAAATCCCTTTTTATTCCCCATTAAGAACTGAGTGGTTATCTCTAAACCGCCATGTGAAAGCAGGACCGCCATCTGCATAGCTGCAAAGCCCTGGTGCAGATGGATCCCTGGGGCTCCATGACTCACTCAGAGGCCAAGTCAGCAGACCAAGCAAGCAGGCCTGTCAGCACTGAATGGGTTTTGCCACAAAACAGTTCACATGCTCCAGAAATGTTAATTTGCATTGAGGGTTTTACACGACTCTGTGAATTCAGACTTGTGGGTGGCTATGGAACCAATAGTTTTGACCAAAGGTATGTTTCTTTATTCCAAGGTAGACCCAGATTTGAAGAATTTACATGGGTCCTTGATTGCCTGTTTAGGCACCTTGCAACTCATGGCCATGAGTAGAATGTTCCAGTGGCTGGTCTTGGCCATTGCTGTTTCCTTCATTCTTCTTCAATAGGATACATCTGCTTTCAGGCAGCAACTCCCTGCCTGTGCAACATGTAGAGCCCCTCTTTCTGGTTGTGAGCATGTACAAGCAGTACCTGAAAGTAATTTATACCAGGAGCTTGAGTCAGACAGAGGGAAACCTCTATTAATGCACAAAACAGAATTCTTTCAAATCCAAGATGAAAGACTGTTTTCAGAGTACACATTTGCAATGGATTTCAGCTATCGCTTTTCCTTTTTTCTATTATTTGCTTTTTTTTTTCCTATTTCAAACTGTTAATCTGATGCTTTGAGAAAGTTTCCTTAAAAAGATTTTAAGATGCTCATTATGAACTCACTGTAGGCAGTTCAAAGGAAAATCTCTAGGATTCCTGTAAGTTCAAGGAGACATGAACACTTTTGTGTCTGTCATGATATTCTATTTTTTTTTTTTTTTTTTTTTTTTTTTTTTTTTTTTTTTTTTCCTTTTTCTCCCCAAAGCCCCCCAGTACATAGTTGTATATTCTTCGTTGTGGGTCCTTCTAGTTGTGGCATGTGGGACGCTGCCTCAGCGTGGTTTGATGAGCAGTGCCATGTCCGTGCCCAGGATTCGAACCAACGAAACACTGGGCCGCCTGCAGCGGAGTGCACGAACTTAACCACTCGGCCACGGGGCCAGCCCCTGATATTCTATTTTGACTTTCAGAACACCAGCAGAAAAGTCACTAAGAGGCTAGCCAGCAGATGCATATAGGTGTTATCTGGGCATATGAAAAGGTAAAGCACCATTTTCCAAACTGAGTTCTACAGGACTAGGACATGAAATACACACACACACACACACACACACACACACACACACGTGGGGCGGGGAAGAAGAAAGAATTTCATGGTCAAATAAGTTGGGGAAATGCTACGTACTCTGTCCCTGAATAGATACATCCAGTATACTTTATTATCTTAAAAGGTATGAAATGTTCTACAGTGAAGAAGTCTGTTTAACCCAGAATTTCCTCGTGTTTGAACCACAGAATCCTTATCATTTGGGATTAGTAGGACTTGTGTTTTCAGTGAAACACTTTGGAAAACATTTTCTCAATAATCACCAGTTACAGCCTATATTAAGGATTGGCAAACGCATTAATTTTTTTTAATAATTCTCCCATCAATTTTAATCATATTTTTCCCATGAACTAAACTGTTTTATCTCTACAATAGTCATTTATGTTGTTTGAACCTCCATAAATTTAGAACACTGGAATGTTAAGTTTCATCTATTGAAGCCAGGAGACAAGACCTAATTTAAACCAATAACTAATTCCTTTCCTCATCCGATTACTAGTTGGCAGTAGTGTTTGCTTCTTACAGTCCCAGCTAATAACCACAGCAGCTTCCACGTGTTTCCCAAGTGCCAGGTACGGAGTGAAAATTATCTCCCAGCAATCATGCAATTAGGTAAGAGCATCCATTTTATTGAGAAGAAAATGGAGCTTCTAAGGATGCTGAGGAACTTTACAAGTAAATAGCAGAGTGAAAGACTGAACCCTGGTCTGTCTGACTCCAACTGCCTTCCTCTGGACCACACAGGCTGCCTCTACGGTGAGCTTACCTGCCTCCTGCTTCTAGGCAGAATATCCTGTGCCCACATCCAAAATAAAAGCACACGGATCCTACTGATTTTAAAGGAAGAAAATTGACTGTGCACTGTTACTCTAAACTAAGCACCCTCTGTACACATCTCTTCATCACCATTATCACACAGTGTTACAATTATTGGCTTACTCGTGGTCTCCTTTACCTGTTTGTGCATGGCTCTGTCATTTGTCTCAAAAAATCCAGAATCTACCACAGGGCCTTGGAATATTACAAATACAATAATATCTAACACATTGAGCAGTTACTTTGTGTCAGGCCTTGATTTAGATGCTTTAAATGTACTAACTCATTTTCTCCTCTCACCAACATCATGAGGTGATCACTATTATTATCTTTATGTTACATATGAGAAGCCCGAGGCTCAGAGAAGTTAAGCAACTTACCCAAGGTCACACACAGTGAGTAAACAAAAGGGGCCAAAGCCTGAGCATAGTAGGGACAAATGAACTCCCTGCTGAATAATAAATGAATAAAAAGTACCAAGGTTTACCGAATTCTTATTCTGTGCTAGGCACCATTCTAAGAACTTTATATGAATTATGACTTTTCTTCTTTACACCAATTCTATGATATGGGTCTGATTATTACCTCTCTGTTTTTTTCAGAAAAGGAAATTAGGCAAAGAGAGTTTAAATATCTTATTCAAAGTCACAAAGTTAGTAAATGATGGGGCCAGGATTAGAACGGACTCCAGAATTCAGGTTTTTATGCTTTGAATGAATAAATAAATTTAACTAAGTTTTTAAACACTGAACTAGTTACAACACAACTCAGTGGAGAACCACACACCTAAATTTTTTTTCGTAGGAATCACACAACTATGAAAAGCACTAATCTCAGAAACTGTCTAACACCATTTTTAAGGAGTAATAAAAGTGTTGTCAGTGGGCTTCATTACGAAATTCTCCAATTTGACACCTGGCTTTCCCTAAGTTAGACAGAATATTAGGTACAGCATTCCTTCTTGTGGTTTGTATCCTCAAAATAAAATGGATTAAGATTTTGATTTGGCCTCCCTTGAGAAAACTGATTTGAAAGATTTGAAATCAATCATCAAAAAAGCAAGCAAATTATCAAGAAGATAGCCTCTAGATATTTTCAAAATTCCTCCAAGGAAGCACATGTATTCTGTATCCTCCACACTTTCCCTCAAAAAAATGCTCCTCAGCTCTAATCTCCCCTAAATGACCAGGAACCAGAGATAAATGGGAACAGTTAAATGAGGAGAGAAAACAACAAGCATCATAAAGAGCTTTGCATTTTCGCAGACAGCTCTGGGAGGGCAGTTCTCTGCTGCCCAACAGCTGCGTAATGTTCAGCAAAAATTTGCCTCTCTGGATTTATGAGGTATAAAAAATGGCCATCATAAGATGTGAAAATGATGAGACCAGTCCTGAAACCACTGTGTCAACACTTAGAAAGTGCAGTGGAAGGCAAATAAAAATGATTAAGTTTTGTATGACAGAAGGTGGCAGCGCACAGAGCACAAGTACCATTTCCGTGGGGAAACATTTGTCATAAGCGGAACATAGGTGGTGGTCGGGAGCAGGAAGCCAGAGGCAGGTGGGCGAAAGGCAGCCTCTTGCTTTGGTGACTGCAGAAGGAAGGAAGCAGGGTATATTCACTCTAAGTCACACTGGCTTTTTCCATGGATATCAAATCTTGCTACCGTAGTCCGGTCCCATGACTACAGAGCATCTCCCGTAGTGCTCTGAGGCCCTCTGTGGATGGTAATTACTCCTATTAGTGAGTACTTACTATTTAAACCTTAAAAACTCCCTGAGTAGGTACTATTACAAACTTCGCTGTACACATGAGGAAATCAAGTCACGGAGAAATTAACTGCCCAGGGTAAAACAGATAGAAAGGAAGAATCCAGAATTCAGGGAGACAATCTCAGCACAGATTCCATCCTCTTAACATTCTCTGCCAGAGGTCAGCAAACAGCAGCCTGCTGTCCAGACCAGCCCACTGACTGTTAATTTAATGGCTCATGAACCAAGAATAGTTTTTACATTTTTAAATGGTTGGGGAAAAAAAAATCAAAAGAAGAGTAATATTTTGTGACACATGAAAATGACATGAGATTCAGATTTCATTGCTTATAAACAAAGTGTGACTGGAACCCAGCCATGCTTTATTCGTTTCCATATTGTCTATGACTGCTTTTGAGCTGCAACGGTGAGAGGGAGCAGTTACAACAGAGGTGGTGTGGCCTGAAAGCCAAGAAGATTTCTTCTTTGGCTTATTACGGAAACGTTTCCTGGTGTCTGGTCCATGCAATACTGAGCAAGAGCTGAGGAAGGTTCTCCAAATTTGCTGCACCCCAGTGATGATCTGTCCTTACACTGTTGTCCAGGCAAACCTTCCATTCCACCCACCCCCACCATTTTCATTCTCATATCTTTGCTCCTGTGTGTGAACGTGACACAGTAGCAAATTTCTGACCTACCACCAATAGGTTAGTTATTTTGTCTTGAAAGGGGTGGATCAAAATTTAAGTATGCTAGACCAGCAAATGTGGATAAGGGCATTCTACAAAATGGAACTAGAAACAAAACCAAATTTCCAAAGTATAGTTATTGTGATTTTTAAAATATTTGGGAGGCCGGCCTGGTGGCACAGTGGTTAAGTTCACATGCTCTGCTATGGCAGCCCCGGATTTGTGGGTTCAGATCCTGGGCGTGGACCTACCCATCGCTCAGTAAGCCATGTTGTAGCAGCATCCAACATATAAATAGAGGAAGATTCACACAGATGTTAGCTCAGGGCCAATCTTCCTGACTAAAAAATTACATATATATTTGGAGCAGTGTTTAAGTGGGAGGGGAAAGAAGTGTTTAAAATCTCTTTTTAATTAGACTGCTCCCATCAAAGAAGAGAAGGTTAAGCTGTTGCCCAGTCTCTTCAGCGGATCCAGTCACTTAACTGCCTTCAGTGCGTGGCTCGGCAATTCTCACCCGAGAATAAGAAAATGCAAGTGAGTCACCCTTGCTGAAGGGTGGAAACAGCAAACAACAAGGAAAAGGCAAAGGTAATTGGGAAAGTAGTGCTTCAGCCTCCCTTATCACTGGATTTCAAATATTTTAATAAATGAATTAAAATCCACTTTTAATTTAAACATTAGTTTGATAAAAATTTCACCTGAATGCTTCATGCCTGGCTTTTATCACTCAGGAATCGCTATAGCAACAGCACAGGAGCAGGATTTGTCATTTCCTTAACCACAGGTAAGGACGTAACCAATGAAAGAACAAAAGAACCATAGAAGATACATCATTAGACCGGTAGGACTCTGGTTTTCCCTTGCATTAATATGCCTTCCATAAGAACAGAAAGCAAGAAGGGAAATACAATTATCTCCAAAGAGGAGATAATACCCTGCTCTCTCAAGGAGACTCATCTGCATATGTACAGTGGGTTTAAAGGCCCTCGAGAGCATGATTCTTTGACATCATGTGGGTTTCTCTGCTCTGTTCCCTTACGCAGCTCTTAGCCTCCACAGGCTCTGGGAGCTAATGGTATTAAGTCTGTGATGCGCAAGAGCTTTGGGCCTTTTCCACGCTGCAGGTAAACCAACACAGGAGAGCGAAAGAGCAGCCTTGTGGGCTGTCAGTAAGTGTAGGCGGTGCGGTTTCACAGGTGTGATGAAATCCCAGAGGTATAACCAGAGGGTCCCATTCCCACCCCAGGTCCAGAAGACAGTTTTGTTCAGCTTCAGAGAGGAAACAGACTTCTTCAATGTTGGTTCCCTCGAGATGCTGGGGTAGGAGAGATGCTATGGCATGGCTCTGTACTACCTGAATCTTAAACACCTTTTCTCTTGTTTCTCAAGAAGAGCCTAAAATACTCTCAAAATCAAACATTTAAAACCAGAACATGTCAATTATCCCAACACTCTCATTTTATAGATGAGGAAACTGAGGCTCAGAGAATTGAAGCAAGTTCTTGCCCAAGGTCATCCAGCTAATTTATGGGATATTCAAGTCTTTTATATGTCACATACACATTGGCTCCATGCTCTTCCAAGAATGGAACTAATTATTTTAAAAAATGACACTCGGGGACAGCCCAGTGGTGTAGTGATTAAGTTCGTGAGTTCTGCTTCTGCGGTCCAGGGTTCACCAGTTCAGATCCTGGGTGAGGACCTCATCAAGCCTTGCTGTGGTGGCATCCCACATAGAAGAACTAGAAGGACTTACAACTAGGATATATAGGATATAAAACTATGTACTGGGATTTGGGGGAGGAAAAAAAAAACACAAGAGGAAGATTGGCAACAGATGTTAGCTCAGGGCCAATCTTCCTCACCAAAAAGAAAAGCATACTAAAAAAAATAACACTAGATCACTACACATTATACTGAACTCTGGGTTGTCAAAAGCTAATGTTGCTTGTTGAAACACGTTGTTAAAAGCATGTGTCTAGAATGAGGAGAAGATATTCTCATGGCTTGCTCTGCCCTGGAGAGGTGGTGAACACTTGAACTTGACATAATCTAATTGAGACAAGCAAGGAAAGTTTAAAGTTGCTGCGTGCAGCATCTCCCCTGAAAAGCAGTCAATCCATCAATAGAAAGTGTTTTGATCTTTGAAGTACAGTAACCCCTTAGGTAAGCCGATTCCACCAGAATTTATTAGGGACAGGCATAAGATTGTAGAAATTTTCTTTTTCCAGCTGCACTAGTATTCAATTACACGTACTCAATAGAGCCTAGGAGAATGCAGCTATTTTGGCAAGGTTCAGCATTTCTTCAGTTATTAAGATGTTGTAGAGAAATACAGAATGTTTATTTCCAAAGATATTCCCATTACTAGGAAATGTGGCAGTGAGTAAGTTGGAACAACCCATAGATCCATAAACATGCTCACCCTCCCACTCCTTCACTTTATTACATGCATTCTTCCCTCAGCCTGAAATACCTGCTCCTCTCTCTACTCTCAAGATTCAGGTCAAGGACTAGCTCCTCCTCGAGTTTTTTTGATCCTCTAGGCCAAGTTGGTGGCCACTCTTACTTACAACTGAGGAGCTCACTGCATGTCTTCACATTTCTATCATTGAACCTATGAGGTCATATTGTAACTCATAGTTTGTGTTTGCTTGTTTCTCCCATTGGACTGTTAGCTATCTGAGAACAAGGGATCCTGTTTTATCTTTGCTCCTCACAATACTTGGAATATGTAGGTGCACAGTGTTTATTTTCTGAAATGATGTTTTGTGAGTGATACTAGCTGAAGTTTTTATGAACTGTACATTCCAGGAGTTCACCATTTTCTCTTCCTAAAAGCATGCCCTTGAAGACTTTGACATCTTACTCTTTCACATACACTTTCATTCCTCTTTTATTCTTAAATTGATTAAGTCACTTGGCGAAAACTCAGAAGTAACTTGAACATTAACACAGCTGTGATTGCCAACACAGTGGAATGTCTGCAAAGAAAGTTCACTTGCTTAGGGATGTTGGGATGGTGGGAGTTGCACATCTTCTCTTCATCAAAGTGGCTTTCAAATTCTTTTGACCCAGACCCATAGTAAAATGCACACTTTATATTATAACCACATATGTCATAGCTTCTAGAGCCAGACTTCCAGGTGTGCACCCTGGCTCTACAATAGATCAACTCTGTCCTTGTAAGCTGTTTAACCCCTGGGTTTCCTCATCTGCAAGATGGAGCTGGTAATAAGCTCTATCTCCTAGGATTGTTGTGAGAGTTAGCTGAGTTACTACACATAAAGTTCTTAGGACAGTGTAAGGCACCACAGCAATGTCAGCCCTTATATTGTTACTTATAAGAGTTAAATGAAACTGGGAATTTATGAAATAATACTTACCCATATTATCTGCAATCTAAAAAAGCATTTGTCATGAAATTTTAATTTGATTTCAAAACCCAATATTGGGTCTGAATCTGCAGTTGGAAAATAACAATGCTTAGCTTTCATTCTCTTTTTGAAATATTCCTTTACTGGAGTTTGATAAATACCAGTTGCTTTTGGAAATCCCTATAAAACAGGCGGAAGGACTAGAAAGCTTCAATCAGAAGAAGTCGTAAGAACGGGCACTCCAGTCTGCCTAACGCACTGCAAGAATTTATTCAGCAAAAAAAGACCTACACTATCCATTCCTTTCATCATTAAATAGATTTGAATCCTGTCTTCTCTCTGTTAATTCTCTGCAATACCGATGAGCATCCAGCTTCCAGAGATGGCCCTGCCACTTCTTGAAACGGGTAAGCAGTTAGCTTGGTACAACCTCAGAAGCCCATGCCTCAAAAATCAGCAGAATTAGAAAACAATCTTTTCTTCTACTCTAAGTATGGTAACTGTTAACATTTTTTCAGTCCAAGCTTTGTGGGGACATAAATCTAATAATTTTAACATATTATTTCATTTAATCCTAAAAAAAGACTCACAACCCTATGAGATAGCTACTATTATTATTCCTACTTTACAAACGAAGATATTGAGGTGCAGAAAAGTTAAACAACTTGCCAAAGTCACACAGGCAGTAGGTGAGCTGGGACTGAAGACCTGTCAGTCAGAGTCAAGGACCACGGGTTTAGGATATGCCTTTGCAATAGGGCCCCTCATCCAAGGATGGGGGAGTCAGGCGCTGCGTGGGTTATGGAGCAATGGTCACCACGGGGCAACCTCAGAGAGAGAAGAGGCACCTAGTGCTACTCTCCACTGAGAGAATTTGTTATGTACACAATTATGGTAAATGAACAAATGCTTGCATTTTTGTTAATTAGTTAATAAAATGACTGAGGCATGGAAACATTTAATGTTATACTCAGTTCTAGAAGAGTGATATGGCACTAGGATCTTCATAAAGATATATCTCCAAACCACTAAATAACTCCATTGGATACAGCAAGACATATTTCATAACTTAGATATTTAAAGGTAGTTACACGGAGTTTTAGCAAGTTTAATAATATCAGTTTTATATTTGATAAACACATTTTGTTTGGAGAATAGTGAAGATAAACTTTTATTATGTGCCAAGCACTGAACTGAGAGCTTGATCTGTATTGTGTCACTTACCCATCACATCTATCCTATGAATTATATTTCCAGTCAATCATTTGGGGAAATTAACTCACACATTTCTAGAACAAATTTGTATTTTACACAAACTACACAAACTGCCTTCTCTGTGTACTCTGTATTCTGTCTGCTGCCTGCTGGGGAACACAAAAATTCTTAAAGTAGAGTTCACCCAAAACATATGCGGTTACTTTCTGCTTTGAATTTTCTGTATGTAGGCATTATGTAGATTTGTATGAAAACAAAATATTATGTAGATTTGTATGAAAATGGTGCAATCATTTTGGAAAACATTTTGCAGTTTCTTAAATATGTGTATACTAAATTTATGTCCCAATAATTTCACTCTTAGGTGATTTAGTAATTCTTACCCCAAGAAAAATGAGAAAATAGTTCCACAAACATTGTATTTGCATGCATATTAACAGAAGTTTTATTCATAATAGCCAAAACCTGAAAATAATTGAAATGTCCACCAATAGGTGAATGTATATAAACAAAATATGATCTATCCATATATCTATGCAGTGGAATACTATGCAGCAATGAAAGAGAACAGACTACTGATTCATGTAGCAAAATGGATAAATATAAAAAACATTGTGCTGATTTAAAGAAGCCAGACATGTAAGAGCACATACGGTATGATTCCACTTCTATGAAACTCTTCACAAGATAAACATAATCTAGAGAAGGAGAGCTCGACAGCATTTACCCGAACATAGAATTGTTGGGGGATAGAGAATTGACTGGAAAGGAACATAGGGAACATTTGAAGATGACGGAAGTTGTCTGTATCTTAATTGTCCTGGTGGCTACAAAGTTTTATGTATTTGTAAAAATTCGTAAAACTCTACACTTAAGTGAAATCTTTTTAATTCACATGAGTGGTACCTCAATAAAATTAATTTTTAAAAAGATGATATATACATATCCGGGAAGCAGTGCTTTTGTTTGTTTGTTTGTTTTTTAAGGAAGATTAGCCCTGAGCTAACATCTGCTGCCAATCCTCCTCTTTTTTTTTTGCTGAGGAAGTCTGGCCCTGAGCTAACATCCATGCCCACCTTCCTCTACTTTATATGTGGGACACCTACCACAGCATGGCTTGCCAAGTGGTGCTATGTCTGCACCCGGATCCGAACCAGCGGACCATGGGCTGCTGAAGCAGAATGTGTGCACTTTGCTGCTCCAACAGGCCAGCCCCTGGGAAGCAGTGTTATTTGTCTGCATTTGTGTGTATGACACAATAAAAAAAAATAAGAACAGAAGAGGAACTGAAGGTCAAACACTAAGTTGATAGATTTAGTAAGCAAAAAAAACATTTTGTTGGTAAGGCCTTGCACAACTGTTCACGTAAGTATACATATTTGGATTTGAGATTCCTAGCATCCAGAGTAAAGAATAAAACATGATCAGTTTTGGGGGCTGGCCTGGTGGCATAGTGGTTGAGTTTGAGTACTACATTGCATCGGCCCAGTGTTCACAGGTTCAGATCCCAGGTGTGGACATAGCACCACTCGTCAAGCCATGCTGTGGCAGCATCCCCCATAAAACAGAGGAAGATTGGCAACGGATATTAGCTCAGGGCCAATCTTCCTAAAAAAAACAAGAAAACATATACATGATCAGCTTACAAAATTAAATTTTAGAATAACTTAATTACAGTAACATTTTTGGATTATATGATTTTTTAAAAATAAGTTTAGACAGTGTTTCCTAAAACATGCAATAAATCAAGATAAACCCAAGCTCAGAAGTGAGACGTTTTGATTAAAATTCCTGCTCTTTCATCTTTTGTGTAGATCTTGTCCAGTTACACTTTGGGGAAACTTTTGTAAACGGTGTTAACCCTTGTGGGACGTGTTTCACCTGACCAGATAACAAACGGTACCAACTGCAGAGGGGGAGGAGCTGCGTGTGTGTGTTTATACTTTTTCATTTTTAAATACTTTGAGGTAGAGTTCTACTGCACTTTGTTTTTAAATCTAAGATCCTATTTTCTCCACAAAAGTGGACACCAGGAAATATAAAAGGATATACAGTAGAGAAATAGGAAGGAAGGGCAGCTTGTACCCAAAATACACAATATTACTGTATGGCTTATTTTACCTTTCAGAGTAAACAAGATTTCATGCCTTTTCCAATAAGCACAAACACAACTTCATAATCCCATTACATAAAGTATTTTCCTTTGTTGATCAACAGCCAACAATTTTCTGTAGCTGTAAATTACAGCAAAAATGGACTTTGACATTTTTTCTATAAAGTTTGCCAAATGCCGCATTCTACTCCAGGCTCTGTGATGAAATTTACACCTGAACAGAGGAAATTGAAGGATCTTGAGCTCAGTATCTTGGTGACTCAGCATCAAATGCATTGACTTTGTTTTCTTCTTCCAGAACCCAGACCATATATCCCAATTGCAGTGACCAAGTCTTCGCCATAGTTTCTGAGTCTGAATCTTAACTGATAGATGACACCACACTCAGCAATTCAAAACCTAGAAACCTGCATAGTTATACAACTTCTCTCAACAACAGAGTCTTATGCCAGCTTTCGGTTGCCAAAGTTTTCTGATGTTGTCACCTTTCTGAATCTTTCCAGGTTACTTGCATCCAGTTTATTTCACCTCCTTGGCCTTTCTGCTGCCTGGGCTACCACATATCACCAATCCCTCATTTCTAGAGACCAACATTTGTTGCTGTAGCTCAGTGGTTCTTGACCATCATCGTACCTACCAAAGCTTAGGCTTCACTTCTTGACTAATTAAATAAGAATACCTGGGAGAGAGACCTAAGTATCTGTATTTTTAGAATCTCTCTGGATGATTCTGAAATTCAGCCAGGGATGAGAAGGCAGGGAATAGGGTGAGGCAAGGGAGGCTACAAAATTTAAGGGGACTCCAAAAAACCAGTAATCAAGACACAACATTAATGTACTATTTTTAAAAAATCAAATCGAATGCAAAATAATCCATAATAAGCAAAATATCAAAATTTTAAATAAAGGATCAGTACTTGGAGCCTGAGAAAATGGAAAATTCATAATATTGCTATTGTCTTTATTTAAAATTTTGATATTTTATTCATCAAAGACTTTTTGCATTAACTTTAATTTTTTAAAAATACTGCATTATATATTGATTACATTAATTGCTGAGGTTTTTTGGTGCCTCCTTAAATTTTGCCCTCTCCTCACCCTGGTCTGGATCCTGCAAACCACTGCATCCTAGCTGGATGCTCTACACTTTCTCTGACCCTAGTGCTGCTTGCCTGTAGGGAGCATAGATATTCTCTTTCCCAACAATGCCCCAGCTGCCAAGCCAAGCTCCAGTTATGACAGCACAAGATAGAGAGTGATATACACTTAGGAGAAGAACAAGTCAATTGCTTTTATCGAGGGTCCCAATTTCTTTCTCAAGCCCTAGTCCAATCCTAGGAAACACACTGAAACCCAAAATATCTAGAAGGGCTAAACTAGCATGTACATTTTTGAAACTCTCTCTAGGTGATTCATCATTGCTCCCCACCTCCCACACCAAAACCATTGAACTAGATCATATCGTATAGTGTTACTCAAAGCATTGTCCACAAGCCAGGAGCATCAGCACTGCCAGGAGTTTATAGGAAATGCATAGACTCAGGTCCATCCTAGTGCTACCAAAACAGCAATTTGAGGACAGTTTTATCAAGGTTTTAACAAGCTCTCCAGGAGAATTAGATGCATGCTAAAGTTTGAGAAATGCTGATAGCATAAATAATCATCTGTCTACTGTGTCCATGAAAACCACTGGACAGCCACCTACTACCTAGTAGCTAAGATTCTCTAGAGATAAGGGTAGGGCTTGCCTGAATTCCTCTTGTGTAGAGACAGGCAGGCCCAGCAGGTGGCTATCATGTCAGCCACTGTGTCCCAGTGACAGAGACTTGGCCAAGCGCATGGTTTCCTGGGGTAGCCAGGGAAGGGAAAGCCAGATACTGAGAGCACGCCATCTGACTGGGAATGCAAAGGCAGGGAAGCAGAAGTGCCAAATCTTCCCACCAGCTCAAGGGGCAAATCTGAGGCCAGACCCAAAAAAACAGTCTCAGCTAAGAGTCCAAGGACATTCTTATAAAGGAGCCTGTGAAGTCTGATGCTCGTTTTTATTGATGCTAGCCAAGTGGCACATAGTGAGAAGGCCTGGCTGTAGGCATAAAGTCAGAGGAAACAGGGCAAGACCGAAGGTGGGCAAGAGAAGTGTGTGCAGCGTTTGGGGTTTGCCGTCTACACTGCCGTGGCCATGACTTACCAACCTTTTTTCAAAACGGATGCCACTGGACTTTTGCAAAGGCTGCATTTGTCCCAGTGAAAGGTAGTCAAAAGATATAAAAGCTGCAGTTGGTTAGAACTTAAGATACTGTGAGAAAAAAAATCTCAACTCAAATGTAAACGTTTATTCTAATTATACTCTATTTTTGTGCAGTTCTTTACACATAGGGAGCATTTATTAGATATTATCTGATTGAGGCTTACAAGTTAAAAAAAAACCTTACCTTATGAAATCATAGTTATTTTGAAAACATAATTTTGCAAAACGCATGAATTTGACTGAGAACAGATAAGACCATAGTGAACAGGCAAGTCTGAGATAATGAAGTCAGAAGTTGGGACTCCCCCGGGGGAGAGGAGGAGGAATCAAGGATGGTCTGAGTCAGAGCAGAAGGGAGGGCTCCTTACTAGAAAAGCTGCCTGGTGGTCATCAGTAGTTGTCTCAACAGCTCAAACTCCTCGTGGCCAAAGCAGGACCATAAAATTGCTCGCTTGCCCCCCAAAATCCTTGCCATTTTACACAGTTGGGCTTTATATATCCTATCATCTCCAGTCAGAATATATTCACTCTTGCCACGTACCAAAAGGAAACTGTACTTTTCTTCAAGACTATTCTAAGAGGTCACCTTGCCTCTGAAGTCCTCCCTGGTCCCTCAGTCCATTGCCCCCACCACCCATGAATGCCTTCCCCTCCACAACCTACAGCCTCTCAACATACATTTTTAGTGCATATCTCCATGTAACTGTTTATAACTGCTTCTCCCAATAGATCATAACCTATGTGAAGATAAAAATGAAATTGTATATACTAGGTGCCTGGTACATAGTAGAAGCTTAACAATTATGTGCTAAAAGAATGCATAGAGACACAAAAAGGAGACTAAGGATGATGACCTCACATAGTAATGCTGAAGAAGGTGATAAGAAAACATTTGTCATGGAGGTGGAATTGCCAGAGCAGATAACATTCTAGATGTTCTCTCCCCTCATCTTTACTACCCAAGTAGAAGACTTGAAGTAACGTCTTTTTAGGAGGCCTGAAAGCTAAAATCCTGGAGAGAATTAGAGGTTAAAGGGCCGTTATGAAGTATGACTTTTCAAGAGGTATTTTTGGTTGGAGGTGGTGGGGTTGAGATGGAGTAGGGAGGCAATGCCTTTACCTTAGAAAGCATTTTTCATTCCAAAATAAAGAAAACTAGGCAAGAAATGAGGTGTTCAGAGTAATCTCTGTCATGTAGGCCAGCAAGAGATGTAAAGTGGGCATTGATTGCCCAGTCTGCTAAACCATTTGGGAGAACAAACTAGAACAGGGGCAGAAATCCTACTCAGGGTAAAAGAATTTGCACTTCGCTGCTACCCTCCATTGTCTCTCTCAGGAACTCTCGTGTGATACAGAGGTCAAAACTCAAATGGCTACAGAGGCCAGGTATGTACAATTACTGAGTGAACTTGGCACGTGTGACAGATGAGAGGGAGGTAACATGGAGTGAGGAAAGTAAGAGAGGGCCCATCCTGTATCAAGGACCCTCACAAACTGCTACCTACAACCACTACTCAGCTTCGGATGGTAATTTCTAGGCAGGAATATGGGTCCATGATTGCCAGACCTTTCTAATTTTTATGAGAGGGAGAAATCCAGGTTTAGTATACAATTTCTCAATTTTGAAAGGTAGACAATAATCAAACTGTTTTAAATCACACTTGAGCCTACACTGTGCAGATCAAACAATACATGTCTGAAAGCTGAATCTGGGTCATAGCTCATCAATTTCTAACTTCAGATGATTTGGAAGAAGTAGATATTCAATTAGCCCTCCATGGTTCAGAGGGTAGAGTTCTCCAATATGATCCAGAACTTTGCCTTCGTCTCATTGTTATCCAGCCTTGAACATGGTTTTGATACCTCCAAGGTCCTGTAACTTCTCAAAATCTATTCTTTCACTGACATCTGGTAGAAGGATGAACATCTAACTTTCTTAAAATAGAGAAGTAACCAGTTCACCTTATAGGGAATTCAGTGAAGGGCTGGTTTTCTTTGTCATTTAGTAAAATACAAGTGGACAAACATTAACATTCAGTGGAGTCGGTTAGCGTCTGGAGAAAGGAGACATGTTTTCTGAGTTTCCATAAAAAAGTATAAAGATTTGCCTACAGGCTCCTTTAGAGAATTAAAAATCAAGCTGAAGTGCACTTTTCTAAAAAAAAAAAAAGATGGGTCTATAAAGTTTTGTTTTGGAGATGTGGTACCAGAACGGCACTGGCCTAGATTTCCACTGGATGAGTTTTCACCTAGAAATAAATCGACACGAACAATTGCTGGGCGGTACGTGTGGTTGGTGGTCCAGAAGATGGACGAAGAGGGAAGAGGCGCCCAGAGCAGCCGGAGAAGCTCTATAAAGTGGTGCAGAGCCAGAGCTGAAAAGCAAACTTAACAGATCATACGCAGGTTTAAACTGATGTTCTTAGCTCAAACAGTTTTTTAAAAATAATAATAATAATAATATCTTTATAAGCCTCAGAAGATTGCAGCTGAAATAGTTTAAAATCAATTTTAACTCATTTTCTCTTCATGTAATATGAGAAGAGGGAGCCACTTTTACTGATTTGCTGGAGAAGTGGCTCGGGGTTTCGATAGTAGAGAAAGAAGTTGATTTAAGCTCAGACAGATATTTCAAGCTTCAAGGGACTGGAAGTCTGGACTGAGAAGGATTTACTCTCCCCAAAGTCCTATTAAACAGGGAGTGAACCTATATTTCAGGGTCCCTCAAGTACTGGGGTTCCTGCAGAACTTACACTATAAGCACCTGCAAGACCAGCTGCCTCTGGACCTCTTGCTTGTGATTTTCAGCCTTCCAGATTGAGGGCTGTATCATCAGCACCTTTAAAAGTCAATCCTTCAAGGGGAGAGAATTAAGCATCAGTGAAGACTGACTGGCATTTGTGAGTGTGAGCGTGCGTGAATATGTGTCTGTGTGTGAGAGAGCGAGCGAGCCAGAGCGCGCGTGTTCTCATTAGGGGACGATCTATGATTTGACAGCCTCACGGCTGCTGCTCCTGCTGCTGCTGCTGCGGCTGTATGGTCTGTCATCAGTTGCAAAGGGCTGCGAGGGTTTAGAGGAACTGCAGCTCTGAAGACTGAGCACTGCTCAGTGGCCTCGCTCTTAAGTTAAGTGGAGGAGGTTTTCTCCAGGATTGGAAACTTGGACTTATTACTGCTTCATCTACCCGGAAAAGCAGGCAGCGCTACAGAGGAAAGGTAAGAGGCGAAATGGCTCTCTATAGAGCTTGTAGGGCAGGGGGCACGGGGAGAGGCAGCAAAGGGATCTCCCCCTCTGGAAACAAAGGTGGCAAAGGCTAAATGCCTACCCAGCTGGATCTTTGAGCCTCTTGGCTTTTCCACTGGTGCCTTTTTCTTCTTTATCATACTTTTCCCAAGCATCTGAGAGATTTCTTTGTATTTATTTTTCAGTTAGCAGTTATGGTTTAGTTTTTCCCATTGGACACTCTTTCAAAACAGGGAGCTTTTTCTGTTTCTCTTTTCTTAAGCATTTTTCTCCATTAAGAGGAAACGGGTCCCTCTTATCATAAGCTAGTCGAAACAGTTACTCCATCCCACACTAGAACTGCAATAAAAGGAGTTTTCAGAAGTACTTGTGAGCCCTAGTACTGCAGAAAACTGGGAGGTGAAAGGAGAGGATGTGAGAATTACCTGTAAGTGACTGTGACTTGATCTGAAATGGTGACACTGTGAATGAACGTGGACTGTACCTCTTCACAGGGAGAGAGAAGCACTGTGATAAAGGCAGGGCACTGGAAAGAAGATGTTCTAAGAAGTGTTTTAGAGAAACTTCAAGCCCCTGAAGATGGAAAACGAGACAGTAAGTGAACTGAACCAAACCCAGCTCCAGCCACGAGCAGTCGTGGCCCTAGAATACCAAGTGGTCACCATCCTACTTGTGCTCATTATTTGTGGTCTGGGCATCGTGGGCAACATCATGGTGGTCCTGGTGGTCATGAGAACCAAGCACATGAGGACACCCACAAACTGCTACCTGGTGAGTCTGGCAGTAGCCGATCTCATGGTCCTGGTGGCTGCAGGCCTCCCCAACATAACAGACAGTATCTACGGTTCCTGGGTCTATGGCTATGTTGGATGCCTCTGCATTACTTACCTCCAGTACTTGGGCATCAATGCATCCTCTTGTTCAATCACAGCCTTTACCATTGAGAGGTACATAGCGATCTGTCACCCCATCAAAGCCCAGTTTCTCTGCACATTTTCCAGAGCCAAAAAGATCATCATCTTTGTCTGGGCTTTCACATCCATTTACTGTATGCTCTGGTTCTTCTTGCTGGATCTCAATATTAGCACCTACAAAGATGCTATTGTGGTGTCCTGTGGCTACAAGATCTCCAGGAATTACTACTCACCTATTTACCTAATGGATTTTGGTGTCTTTTATGTTGTGCCGATGATCCTGGCCACTGTCCTCTATGGGTTCATAGCTAGGATCCTCTTCTTAAATCCTATTCCTTCAGATCCTAAAGAAAACTCTAAGACATGGAAAAATGACTCAACCCATAAGAACAAGAATTTGAATTCAAAAACCTCTAATAGAGGTTTCAACAGCACAGTATCTTCAAGGAAGCAGGTAAGCAAATCTGAACCTCCAAGTCCACAGAGGAAATGTGGGATAGAGCTCCTTGTGAGATGGGATCAGCTTTGCCCTGCTTAGCTGATGTCAAAACCAAAATACAATCGTGCAAATGTTTCACAGTGTCAGCTTCTGCTTTACATATTAAATTCATCTCTAAAGCAACTGAAGATCTAAAAATAGCTGGGGAAAATTTGATGTCACATCATGGGCAGGTCCCGGTTCAGGTGCTGTTAAGATATAAGGAAATAGAAGCAGAAACTCTAGAAGTTCACTTTTATAATGTTTGTGCTTCTCTAGAAAATACTACCAAAATATTTAGACCATTTCTGGCTTCTGTAGGGAGCAGCTGGGTATCTTTAAGAGTTATATTGCATGAAAAAGATTTAACAAGGTAGTTTGAGAAAAGATGAGTCAAAACAATAATGAAACTTTTCTTACCATTCATTCTATAGTTGCTCACAACTGAGACACCTAACTGAGAGGCGTTCCTGGACTTAGTTTTTAAACTTAGTGGAGAAAGATTCCACCACCCTCTCCCCCAGCTCTCTACACAGTGCCCTGCATGCAGAAGCTAAAAATGCACTGTGCTCAGGAAATGTTTTGACAAAAAGGCTAACAGCAAGCTCAATTTCTTACAAGAAATGATTGATTTTTTAAAATGCCTGTTTTTCCCGCTAAGCATAACTAAAACATCTCTTTATGCTTTCAGGTCACCTGAATATCCATGCGGTTACAGTTAAACAATGGTTTTACTAGTAAATGAAGTGCAGCTTTGATACAGTAGATATGGTGTATAAGACAATATAGGAACAAAATATTTTTATATCAATATAAATTGTCGATATTTATACAATCTAAGTTGATCTAAGTTACTTATGAACTTAACTTTCAGTTCCTTTTCCTTCTTTGCTAAACAGAATAAACACACGGTAAACATTTATTCTCAAAGCTGAAAAAGAAAACTTGAAATCAACAATACTGGCTCTTTCAAATGAGTTGAAATTTCTTTTCTTTTTTTTTACTACAGGGAATACAGTTATTCCTATGTGCATAAGTAGAAACTGAGTCTACTTTTTAAATTATGCATATGGACCATCCACGCTGTCCCTTCCTAAACTCTAGGTAGCTGATATGTGAAGAATTGTAATTGGACATTTAGCCACACAGTGAAATAAGCTACTAATCAATGTAGGCATTTTAGCTATGCATGAAATGAATAATGGACTGCAATGAAAAAGAAATACATACCTCATTTTAAATGATACTGTGATACTTGATTTATATAAGGTTTTCTACTAAAGATGCCTGGATGATAGAAAGGGAAGGTCTGAGCAAGTATTGCCAGCTCTTAGATTTCTGTGGATCTGGCAGTGCTACCTAATACAAGGCATATTTGGCCATCTATTACCCAGAACTTGGCTAAAGGAAATTTAGAGAGATCTATTGGCCATTTGCCAAGACAAACATTAACAAGTACAATAAGAGAGTAAAGAATGTATAGATCTCAATTAGAGCCCAAACATGAGTTAATGTCTGCAGCAAAGGTCAGCAAGTAAATTCATTCATTAGACTCCAATATAAATTCTTGTGATAAATTCTACAAACTTGTTTGTCTGGTCTAACGTGCTTCCTTTCAATTACAATCATTACTACCTATCAGCATTAATAATGTGCTTTAGACTGCTAATTGTGTTACATGTTCACAGTCATTTCAAAGCTGTTACAGATAGGCTGTCTTTATAGAGGCTGTGTAGTAAAAGAAAAAGCCAAAGATTTGGCTCCAAACAACCCTGGGCTTTTAAATGCCTGGGTTCAAATCAAGCTTTGGATAAGCAGAACTCTCTGAGCCTCAGTTTCCCCATCTATATGAAGATAAATATCAAATCCAGGGTTGGTGTGAAGGTTCAATGAAATATCTCATGAAAGACACCTAAAATGGCGTGGTGATTAACACTTGAGTGTTAATTAGTCTCTTTCTTAGTTTTTTAATATGTCGACAAGTGTAAGGGAAATACAGATTTATCTTTAAAATATACGTTCACCATATAAACAAAGATTATTTGCTGAACAGGTGTGTATATGGTATAGCAACTTCTCTAAGGAACTTTTTAATCATTAGGGCAATTGTAAATGTATTCAGAGCATTTGGGGCCATCACTGTCAGTTAGCAGCAGGAACCAGGGATGCCAAATGTCCTGAAATGTGCAAGACAGTCCTGCACAATAAATGCCCTGTTACAAATGCCAATAACACCCTCATCGAGAAACATGAGATGACACATAATTCAGTAAGAGTGCATTTAAGTAATATGTCATGTAATTCAGTCTTGATTATAGATAGAATGAGACTTCAGAGAAAAGAAAGGACATTATGGGGCTAGAGGGATCAAAGAAGGCTTCGTGGAAGAGGTGGTATTTGAGAAGGCTCTGGAAAGATGGGGATAATTTGGAAAGTAAAAGTCAAGAGGGACAGAACTTCACACAGAAAAGATGTGGCTGGAATGAGAATGGTAAGGGGTTGTAGAGAAGGCAAGGAGGGGCACGTAGAGTGGGGTTTTTATGGTATGGAATGACTTGGTTGACTAAAACGAATGATGTATTTGAGGGAGCAGTAAAAAGTAAGATTGGATTGATAGAAGTGTGTGTGTGTGTGTGTGTGTGTGTGTGAGAGAGAGAGAGAGAGAGAGAGAGAGAAAGAGAAAGAGAGAGAGAGAAATAGAGAAAGGGCCGTGGAGGAATCCAACTATGAGACAGAACTTAGTGTGGAAGCAACAGAGACAGTGAGTGGTGAGCAGGGAGCAGCAATGAGCAATGTGGTGTTTCGGTAACAAATCCGACAGTTGTGGAGAAGGCAGATTTGGAGGGTGAGGGACTGGTGGCAGAAAGACCACTTTGGAAGTTGTTGGTAGTGATTCAGACATAAGGTATTAACATTCCTAGCAGGAGAATTTAAAGTAAGGTGTGAATCAAAGAGATGTTTCAAATAAAGGGTGAGATATGAACAGATTCGAGACAAAGGATGAAGAGAGGACAATTCAGCGTGGCACATGTGTTCTCAGTCTAGAAGAACAGTAGTGCCCCTGATGAATGGGAATTATAGACATAAAGGGGAGCCAAGCTCATCCCAAATCAGAGGCGCTAGATCTGGCTTTTTCCTCTTCTGAGATAGTTCTTTTCTTAAATCTTCTAAAGGTTCAAACTTCCACTTCCTATAACCCAAAGACTTCTCTGTTAATGTTTTCTCTGCATTCTTTTTCTTTCAGGCAAGTTTAATTTACATTTTAATAAATATTCTGTCTGAGCCAGGACTTTCTAACCAAGTTTTTAAAGTCAAGTGTGCATAGCCTAAAAGAACTACATTTAAAAAGGAAATACAAGAGCATTTGTATGTAAGGGACAAATTATTTTTGTCCCTTTTTTGTTTGTTTGTTTTTAACTTTTATCCCCTTTTCAGAAAATCCAGGCCAGAATCTTTTTCTTCCTATGATTCAGAGATTCAATTGTATTTTAGGAAGCCAACTAAATATTTGGTAAATTCAATGAAATAAATTACTCAAACTAACGGCTTGGAATTGTGTAGACAAAAGAATTATCTGATTGACTGAATCTTTTGCTTTACAATTGATTATTTTGATATTGAGGAGACACCATTTAAATTGTCACCTTTGTCACATTTCAGCTCTGTCTACACAGTGCCAAAAGATTCTCTCAGTTCCATCAATTCAGGTGTTCAGCATTGTGTAGATAAAATCTCTCTACTATTGATTGTAGATTTCAAAGGAATTGATTGGATTTTTTGGTATTTTGGGGGCGCAGAAACATCTTGGTAAAAGACTAGAATGTGAACAAACACATTCAATTCAAATATTTGCTTTCCGCAGGATGCAGGGTATGCAAAATATTTTACAGATCAGGCTACCAGTTTTGCTTTCAGTTGAGTCACACTCTAATGTACTTTTCTTTTCTTACAGTATAACTGGTGGCAAAATTGTGTGACATAGTCCAAATCAAAGCACCAAAAGTTTATGGCAAAATTTTCATTATGGGTTTTATTTGACCAAACAAGCCTTTAAAATACCAAACAGTCTTTGTTTCCATAAACGTCTAAAAGCCTTCTACCTTACTAGAGGAATGTTGGCAGCCCAGGAAACAATAGCAGTTTTCCTTTTTAAAGCCATACACGCCTTTTGTTGCTGTTGCTATTGACAATATGAAAGTAATCATGCGTATTATGGAAAACACAGAAAACTAGGAATAAGAAAAAAGGCATCCCTTACCCCACCTGTCAAAATCACAATTTATTATCATTTAGTTATATTCTTTTTCTTATGTTTTCACTTAATCTTTTGTATATAATTATAGTCAAATATATATGTAATTTTATATCCTGCTTTCAGACAAAATGTTGAAATTAATATTCTCGAGAAGAATAGCACAGACCAAAAGAAAATGGATAAGATTGTGAGTGAGTTTCTCTCACCCTCAGTTTTCTCATCAATAAAATGGGAATAACAATTACACATAGAGTTGTTGTTCAAATCGAATGAGACACACTAGACAAAATTCATCTTTTCTCTCCTCCCACCTGTTCCATCAGCTGCGCTACCCTCACTCCTATCCTTCTCAGAGATCTCCATCCCCCTAGGCCACCTCCTATCTCTCTCTTAAGCAATCTCTGGTAATATGACGTGCTCATGAAAATCAAGAACATGGATAAAGAAAAGGCTTAAATGTGTCTTTTCTCTTCTCCTCCTGCCTCCCTCCAACTCCTGCTTCAAATGCTATTTACTTTGCAATGAAGAAATGGTGAACAAGGAAAAACCTTTAAGACACAAAGGAAAGGAGGCATAATGGTGGAATGTCAGACAGTAGGGCTGATATTTAGGGGCATAAGTCCCTTAAGTTGTGTGGGTAGCTGAATCAGTGATTAACCTTACAAGGCAAATTAATGATACTAAACTTTTCAGCATTAGACCTAAATCAGAGGTTTCTCGAGTTTACTGGGACTGTTTTCATAGTGTTCTCACAGGCCCATCTTCCATTTCTAATTGTTTTATTTGTTATACTTGTCTGGGTTCAATGATATCCTTAATAGTATGAAGTCCTCTAAGTTGGAAAAAAAGTACAATTTTTGTCACTTAGCACACAGATATCTAAGTGCACCATCATATTTTTATCATTAAAGAATAGCTTTCCATTTTCCAATCTGCATCCTGTATAAGGAAAGACTACACATCCCATAAATTGACTAAGTGACAATCCTCTGCAGTTAAGTGCTTTGTGTCCTTTAGTTAGATGAACACACATTGTTCATTTTCAATTTTATACTTTCAGCTTTGAGCCATAATTTTGCCAGTAGAGAAAAATAAAGTTTTTATATGTCTCCACTCCTATAGAATTCTCAGTTTGGCCACACAAAAAAAGACCTTAAAGTCACTTCAGCTTGAATGACAAACTATTTTATACTTTTTCATAGTGCCTCTTCTGAATTCTTCAAACTGCAAACAGATATTCCAAGTTGCAGACAGGTGAAGGCTGGGCTGTAACTATGCTTTCAGTCACCTTTATTCTTTTTTTATAAGTTTGGGGTAAAGTGCAAGGTATAAAGCTAGAGCTAGGTCAACATTAGACAAAATTTTGCAGTCAGTCATTTTATAATCAATATCCTCCTCGATTTAATGAAACATTCACTCGTAGTCCAAAAACAGCTAGCACTGTCCTAGGTGTGGGGCTACAGGGATATATAAAGATAAACTCTGTGTCTTCAAGGAACTCACTGTCGGCCATGTACACAAACAATCCTGAGCAGACCATTATGTTCTATATAGAGGACATAGCATCAGTGAGGAGAGAAGCAAAATGGGGGAGATGAAGGAAGGCTTTGTGGAGTACATGGGCCTGTAAATGTGGGCATAATGTCTAAGAGCCACAATAAGAACACAGGGAGAAAAGGAAGAAAGACAGTTCAACACAAAGAGAGGATAGGAGATGACTCGGCACAAACAGGGAGAGAAGAGTCTAGCATTGCAGATGTCGGGTGACGGAAGGAAACTGTCAAGTGACTGTAGTCCTACTACCTCTAACTCCTGTCTCTCCTCCTCAGCCCTGCCCTTTGTCATTCTATCTACTTTTATCCATACCCTTGGTTACAGCTACCACCTGTGAGTCTCCAGTACACAGCTCTAGCTAAGACATCTCCTTATCCATAGACTTAGTTGAGTTCGGACATCATATAAGAACATCAAATCCGATATGTGTACAATTAAACCCCATATTTTCCCTCATAAACCTCTACCTCATTTTTCCCTCCTATTTTAGGTTCCCAAACCGGAAATCTGAGGGGCCTTCTAAGTGCCTTGCTGTACTACACACCCACCCCCAAAACCTCAGCATTAGCCAAATCCTAGTGCTTCTAGCTCATAACTCTCATATCTGACCTACTCCACTCACACCACATTGTCCTTGTTCACCATTGCTCACCTGCTCTATTTGAGTACACAGCTCACCAACTGCTCCAACTCCCATTGCACTCGCCCCCAAATCATTCTGTACATTGCTTAGTAAGAGATCTCTCTAACTCACAGATATGTTGTCAAAGTGATGTTTATAGTTCCCTGAGGCCTAGCATTCAAACTCTTTGGCATAACAAACAAGATCCTGGCTCCTTCCTATGTTTTCAGCTCATCTCTTGTGGCTCTCCTAAATTACACTTGATGCTCCAGTAATACTGAATTATGTGTAGTTCTCTGAACTTGCTGTGTTGTCTCAGCTGGAGCACCCTTCATTTGGCAAACTCCCAATTATCTTCCAAGTCTGAGAACAAATGATGCTCCCACAAACTGCATCAAGCCTTCCCTGAACTTCTCAGGCAGATTCATATAGCTGAATGCCTACCTATAACTATGTATGTTAGGTGTTCTATCTATGTTTCCATAGTACTTTGCATATACGTCTGGTTTAGTCGTTCTTAAGTATCGTGATTGCTAGCCTGTCTGCCTTCCCACTACCACCAACATCCTTAAGAGTAGGGCCCTGTATGCCCAGTGCCCTCAGCACCGCCTCTAGCATATAGCAGCCTCCCAAAAGTGTGTGTATGCAGTCACGTGTTAGAGCCAAATGGTACAGGCTTTGCAAGAGCAGGTTATTAGAATCTCTTCCCAATTCTGCATTCAGTGACATCACATTGGTTGCTTAAAATTGGCATGGTTGGAGTTTCTGACGCCACAGAAATCAGCAAATATGACAATTCAGTCCTTCCACCATTTTCGTGGAGAGCCAACTGTTAAATATTTATCAGCACACTTCTGTGTATGTGTGTGTGTGTATCATATATAATTTTACACATAAAAAATGGAAGTCTAAAATAATACATGCATGCACACTTCAGGGGCTCAGTCAATTCCAACACTCTATTTTGCTCCTTGAAAAATTATTGTTTATTTATGCCATATCCTTCTCCAATTTTAATTAAAATTTCCTTGTCTTTTATTGGATCTCTTTTGAATTCCTAAGTAGCCAAACCAGCCACTAGCTAGTATGATGGTAAGTTTGTTAGTAGATGAGACTTTTTAGGAAGATTTCTTCCTTCCTGATGGGACAGGCTGACTTAAAAACAATGGCAGACTCAAATAACAATTTGCTTTTATACAAAATCCTGTTGGCTCTCCAACGAGCCTTTAAAATGCCATCCACAATGAGAGAACTTCGTTAGACAGAACGGGCAGAGATGGCAATTCAGGGAAGGAAAACAATGTGAGAAGAGATGAGAATAAATGTATCTGAGTGCTCCTATGTGACCAATTTTCCTAAAACAATTTGCACACAGCGTCTTCTTTCAAAAAGAAGTATCTCCAATCTCCTCTTACTGGTTTTCAAAACCCTCTAAAATCTGACCTTTTCATCATTTTTCTGGCTTTGCTCATCCATTATTTCTTTAATTCAATAAACAATTATTCAGCACCAATTTCATGCCAGGCATTGCTCTGGAGAACCAACAATAGCCACTATCTTATGGAACGTTCAGTAAAATACAACAGATGGCTATTAAAAAGCAATTGGAAAATCCAAGGTTAGACTGTACATTGTGCAGAAGAGGCAACAAGGAAAGAGTAAACACTGTACTTAAGGCTGGAGATCAAGTCCCCAGCAGAGTAAGAGTCACTTCCACTCTTAAACAATGAGTAGGCATTCACCAGGCCATCATGAAAAACAGGTAGTCATTTATGTAACCAAGTCGAACCCAGGGCAAGACCATGGAAGGCCCTGCATGTCATCTGAGGGCATCTGAACTTGATTCTGAGGCACCAGAAAACCATTGAAGGTTTCTAACAATGAGAGTGGCAAATAGGGTTTGACTTTGGGAACTTTGCTCATAAAATTCCACAATGAAGCCAGCCCAGAACCAGGGAAACAGAAATGAGTCCACTGCGACCCAGGTAAGAAGCAGAGATGGCTTGAGTTAGGAGATAACAGGAGGGAAGACTGGGAAGGGATATACATATGAGTTAAATCAGTGAGATTTAACTACTACTTTGGCAGATAAAGAAGAGAGAAGTTCCTAAAGGGAGTCTCAGACTCTGAGCTGGGGTGACTGGACAGGCAGTGGTGTTATTAAGCATGGCACAGAATACAAGAGGAAGAGCAGTCTCATCTATATTTATTCCTGGTCCATAGATTCAGGTGTTTTGCACCAGATTCTCCCACACATACCAAGCTCATTTATACTTTGCAACCCTGCTTATGCAATTTTTTCCCACATGTAAAACCCTCGTCACTCTTGACACTTCTCCACCAACAAGCAAAGCTCAAACTCCCAATTCAGGCTGCAGTTAGATCAAGAGGTCCCATATGTTGAACATATGCTGGAAGGCAGATGAGCATGAGCTCTAGAGTCGAGAAAACATAAGTTCAAATCCCAGCTCTTCTACTTATTATCTCTATAACTCTGGATAAGTTATTTTACTTCTTGATACTTCCATTTGTTCATATGTAAAATGGGATACTAATGATACCCACTCATAGGGTTGCCGTGAGGGAATGCCTACTATATAATAAGTACTCAATAATTCTTATTTACTATATTTAAATTATATATTAGGGGCTGGCCCGGTGGCACAGTCGTTAAGTTAGCAAGTTCTGCTTCTCTGAGGCCCCGGGTGCACTGGTTCGGATCCCGGGTGTGGATATGGCACTGCTTGGCACGCCATGCTGTGGTAGGTGTCCCACATATAAAGTAGAGAAAGATGGGGATGGATGTTAGCTCAGGGCCAGGCTTCCTCAGCAAAAAGAGGAGAACTGGCAGTAGTTAGCTCAGGGCTAATCTTCCTCAAAAGAAAAAATTATACATTATATTTAAAATGTCATTTTTTCCCTCCTTATGCATGAAATAGCAGAAACACAGAATAGTAATTCTTTGCTGAAGAAGACAAAGTTTAGAGGTTATAATAGAGGTAGATCTTCCAGGGTCATCTAAAAGCCTATTTGTAAGATCGAGTTAGTAAATACTTCTTGAGCTCATACTATGAGCTCGAGAAAAATACCATAAGTACGAAACAAAATCACACACATAACAGAAGCTAAGTGTTATTGACTTTTTATTATGTGGTCTGTACTGTTCTAAGCGTTTTACATGAACTAATTCAATAAACCCTCACAACATTCACAGGAAGTAGGAACTAATTTAGAAGAGAATTTGGAAACTTAGGGATGCTAAGTGACCTCCTCTGTGTCACACAGTTAGGTGTAACAAAAAGAGGATTTGAACTCAACACTCCTGCTCCACAGTTTATATAATATCAACCACAAGAGCAAGAGAAAATCAAATAAAGGTGAAATTGGTGGAGGTTAAAGTAAGTTTCCTGGAGCTGGTAAGATGAAGAGGTCTAGATGTTTGGGGAGGGTTAGTTAGAGAATGAGAGAAGACAGCTCATTCTAGATAAAGGAGGGTGAAGGGAAGGATACAACAGAATTATCAACATGAGAAAAAAGGCCAGGGTTTAAAAGTCCATGTTCCGTCTGAGGAACAGTGATGAGATTAGCCAGATGTGAGCCGAAGGTTCATAGGAGGGAGACATGGGAAATAAATCTGAAGGACATACAGGCTGGGGCTGGATCAATGAGGCTGGGAAACCAAGCACAGGATCACCACTACCACCTGTCTTCTCAGGTCCCTCATCATGCTATTGAGCAAAGCCAGGGAAAAGTCACATGCCATAGAGAGCACCTACTTCACCCTTGGAGTTTCCATTCCAATGGGCCCTCAACGACATCTGTCTATCCATTTACAGGACCATAATCACTTCTCCCTTTTCATGCCTTAAGTGCCTTTTTCGAAACTCCCTACTCTCAAGTCTCTATACCTGAAATGTTTTTCCTCTGAAATCCCTCCCACATCCAACCTCTCCTTCCATTCTATTTCTTCTGCTCCAGTCTCATCCTTTCGTCTCTGCACTGTAGACAAAATCATATTCATGCATACTGGGACATTTATGATCTGCCCCCTGCTTACTTTCCCAAACTCATCTTCTCCCTGTCCCCAACATACCATTCTACAAGCAGTTTCCTAAACTGGCCACATCCTATCACACCTCCAAGCCAGCGGGCATGCTCCCCCAGCCTTAAGCAGTCTGCAGACCCTCATTTGACGTGTTACTTCTAATCTACCCTGTCTGGGTCACCCCTGAGAGCAGGCCTTCCTGACCTCCACTGGCAGGGTGTGGTGTTTCTCCCTTCCCTTTGTAGCACTTTGTTCTTGCATCTGTACAGCATACCATGTTGCTGTAGTCACACGTAGACATTGTGCAAATGTCTCTCCTATCAGATGGTGCATCCCACAATGGCAGAAACGTTATCCTGCTCATTTTTGTGTCCAAAGTGTCATGGTGCCTAGGGACATGTTGATAAATGACCAAACTAATAAAGACAGGATACAAAGGAAGAGGCAGGAGGAAAGGATCAAATATGACTCTAAAGTTTTTTTCAGGAGATTGAAAATGGTGGAATTGTTCAAAGACATGTTGAGGGAGAGATCTTAAAAACACTGTCAGAAATCTTCAGTTAAGAAGAGGATTTGGAAATTTTAGATGGTAAGTGAGTGGTCCCGATCAGATATGTGAATCTGGGAATCATTAAAATAATAGAAAGGTGTGAACAAGGTTGAATTTAAAAAGAGGGAAGGACAGACCAGTAAATACTGAGTTCTGGAGGAATCTTTACATTTAGCAGGCTAGAAGAAGACTGGAGTCTTTGCTAGAGATAAAGACCTATTTACCTCTCTTGGAACATGGCCAGAGGGCCAAAGACAGAGTTTCAGTGAATGCTCCCAGTTGGAAGGGAAAGTAAAGAAAGAAGAATGAGCAAGGAGAGAGAGAAGGCTCAGTTAAAAGAATAAGTGGATTGAATATATTCCTTGATGAGTATATTCATCCATCATTCAACAAATACATTTTGTGTTAAACTCTAAACAGTGAATAACTCTACGAACAGAAAATATGAAAAAAGCAAAAATGCTTATATGTAAGCCACTAAAATCTGTTTTCTTTTCAAAGTGAAAAAAATAATAAGTGGGTTTATGTAAAACTGAGAAGACATAGCCTTGCCTCTAGAGTGAAACAGCTCTTCAGAGCTGCATGGGGGGCACAGGAGAACTTGGACAAACTAAAAATTAAATTAGCTCTGAAAATTAAATGAGGCTGAATACATGCGCACATGAAATAGGATGAATAATGTAAAATATATGACAGTCATATTTAGTTGAAATAAAAGTAGGTAATATCCTTTTGGAAAAGAAAATACTGCGACCTTTCATAAATAACACTGGGGACTTTTGACCATACCCCTTGGATAGATTGCCTGAACATAATTGTATAGTAGCTGTAAGTAAGTAAAGCATCTTATGCCTCTCCATGCTGTACCTTTGTTGTTTGAGTTTTATGGGGATTTATGACTGTGGAAGAATTCAGCATATTTTCTGCAGGCAGCAGCTCTTAGCTTAGAAAATAAAAAAATGACTCAGTGACTGAGGTGGCAACATCGGGGGAGCGAGAGAGGACAGAGGCAGGGTAAATGCAGAGTACTCCGTGAATTTTTAAAGATCATTTATAAAGTCAAGTGACTCAAGCCCCCAGCAACGTGCAGGACTGACACCTCGTGATGTTTCCTCTGATACGAGTTGGGATTTGTGACTGATTCGAACTTGGCAAACATTTGAAAGATTATGCACACAGAAAATCTGGGTGGGAGAGGGTGGGAGAAAAGAGTGCACTGAGATGTTTTCTGCTCTACCAGGAAAAATAGGAATAGCCTCAGGTTCAGAGTGAATCTACAGGAGAAATATTTAACTAGAGATTATAAAATGCTAGGATGGACCTCCAGGCATTTGTTTATGAATCGATTAGACAGCTCTCTGAATAAGTTAAGAGCAACCAAGTCAATACTTTTGTATAAACAACTGCTGTGCACATTGCAGTTGCTATCATGGAATTAAAGATGGCCTTGCTAAGTTATTACAGTCCATTCCAGTGCATTATCATATGGAATGGGAAAATAGTGAAAGTAAGGATGGATTTGCACCTACTCATCTATGTTTTCATTGGAAACCTCTATATATGAGGCACTGCGTTAGACAGTAGGACACACAAATGAACAAGACAAAGTACTTGCTCACAAATTAGACTGATTACAGTCTAATCAGAAAAACAGGAAAATAAGCTAATAATTAAAGCTGTAAAGAAATGAGTTATTGTGGGAAAAAGCACAGATTAGTGTTACCTGACCTAGATGGCTTGGGAAGAGGTGGGGACCAGAAAGGCCTTCTGGAAAAGAGGACTCCTAAACTAAGCCTTGCAAATTAATAGAAGTTTTGTAGGTGAGGAAGGAAAGGAAGAGGGTTTGTGCAGTGGGAACTATACAGGTGAAGGCCAGGAGTCCAGAAAGAACACGATCAGTCCAGAGACCTGCAAGTGGCTCAGTAAGGCTGAGCAACAAAAGATGAGACGAAGGAGGTAAGCAGGGACGAGGAAAGAAAGTCTTAATCTAGGATATCGTGGGATTTGGACAATATTCTAAAGGCTATGGAAGTCATTAGTAGATTGCAAGGCAAGGTATATCGTAATCAGATTTATGCTTGAGGAAGATGACTGTTTTCAATGTAGGCAAAGGATTGGACCAAAGTCAAGGACTTTAGTTAGGAGAGTGATGCAACAATATGGGCAAGATAATCTGAATAATTCTGCAAAGGCCTAACATGATAAGGTAAATAGCAATAAGAATAGAAAGAAATAGATAAGTTTGGGATAGAATCAATAGACTTGGTGTGAGTAGATGGATGTGCAGAAAGGGGGAGAGAAAGGAGTCAAAGGTAACTCACTAGAACCATTGAGATAGTGGTGTGAGAATTGAGAGCCTGCATTCTGGAATCTCATGCCCTGAGGTGAGAGCCAGTGTTGGCCACTGAATATGTGATGTGAGCACGTTAATTTGACTCAGTTTGCAAAAAGGATGCTGTAAAAAGGATGCTAATAATAGTATCAATCTCTCAAGGTGGTTATTAGGATTTAAAACAAAAATCCATACAGAGTACTGTGCATGGTGCCTGGAACATGGAAATAATCAATGTTAGCTATTTTTATTATTATTGGATAGTGTAATTTGCCTAAATGGGGACAATTAGTGGAGGAAGACATTTCAGTAGGGTGAGCATGTTAAGGTCAGTTTTGCCCATGTTGTATCTGAAGTGTCTATAGAACACAAGGGTACAGTTAGAAATATAGAATTCGAGCTCAGAAGAAACATCTGGCCTGGAGAAACAGATGTGGGAGCAGTCAGTATACAAATGGTTTGTTGAAGACTCTGGAGTAGACTGATTATTGAAGGAAATTTTGTGGCATAGAAAAGAAACACTGAAGTAGGTATAATTCTGGGGAGAATGGGATGAAGAGCTTGCAAAATAAACAGAAAGAACTGCCAGAGAGGGAGGGGGGAAACTAGGAGAGAGTAGAGACACAAAAACCAAAGGAAAACTTTCAATAGTGGTCAATAGAAAGAGGTAAAGATAAGAACTGAAAAAGCACCCCAAACAGGCATTGGTAACCTTGAGTGCAGTTTCCCTGAAGTGTTGGAGGGAATAGATTGGATTTTATGGAGCTGGAGGATAAATTGATGGGGGGAATACTGGAAAGCAAGTAAGAGTAGAAAGTTGTTTCTACAAACTTGATTATGAGAGAGAGAGAACAGTAATGACAGGGAGAAATAAAGCAGAGTATTTTTGTTGTTTTATTTTGTTTTACTTCTTAAGACAGAAGAAACCCAAGCCTGTTTAAATCCTGATGGGAAAGAGCTAGGAGAGTGGGAGGAATTACTAGTAGATACACAAGCAAGACTCAGTACTGATAGGGTACTGTTCCCGAGGAGGCAAGAAGCAATACCATCATGAGCATAGGCAAAGTGAGGACCTTGGAAAGGAAAAGGAGCATCTTTCTTTTCTTGCCAGCAGGGGTTGTGTGTTTCACTGATCCATTTGCAGCACCTGGCACTGTAACTGGCACATAAAAGTATCCAATAAAGGTCAAATAAATAAATGGATAAATAAATGAATTAAAGAAGGAGTAAGATACAAGGAAAAGAGATAAGGATGATCACGGTTGCAGACCAATTTTAGGTTATGAGGCAGGAAGCAGTGAGCTCTCACAAGCTGGTCTCTATTTTCTCAGTGAAATAGAATGGAAAGTCATAGAATGAGAATGAGGAGGCCATGGCAGAGAGAAGGGACACAAATAGAAGCATGACAGTTCATTATGGGAAATGGGAAAGGTAGATGACGGTAGAATGATAGCAGGATTAAGTCCCATTCATGTTTAGAAAAGATGAACTGGTGCAGTATTACAAGTGATCTGAATTTCTTAGTGACGTCTAAACACTTTGCAGTGGGCTTGTTCTGGGACTTATTCCCAATAAACATCTTTTCAAACCAATTAGGAAAATGCATCCCTTTGTTTGAAGAATCAGGAGGACTGATCCCGAAGGTCTTTACACATGGTGTCCTATTTAGACGAGCCATTGCATTGTCCTCAAGCTTGTTTCTTTTTCTCTTGCAGCAACTGACACACCCATAAACAGTACAATTTCACATTTAGCACTTCTTTCTCCTTCTCTGAGTCAAGGATCTTACGATAAAAGGCCAGACTGGATCCAATTTGATGCATTACCACAGGGCAGAGATTTCTACATTTGCCAAAAAGTTCCCTCTGAACCCTGCCTCCAAAGCAATGAAGCCAGGTGCCTCAGTAAATTCCTTACTCAAAAACATTGTGAACTGGACCAGCTTACGGGCAATCACTCTGTCCTCACCATCTTGAGCCCAGCCTCTCTTTTTTCAGCATTTCCAGTTGATATGCTTGGTGTTAACAGTCTGTTTTTCCTTCCCCCAAACATCTTGGCTTTTTCCACTTTATCTTTGAAAGATTCTGGAAACACACATGAAAGCAATTAGTCTTGTGACAAAAGCAACACACTCCTTTTTGTACGCAGTTCTTGAGTTGACTTTGCTACTGACTATCTCAAAGAAAAATGGTATCATGAGATAGAAATATTATTAACAAACAGGGATTGACACAGTCAAGGGTGCTTGACTCTTCTCATTCGTATACAAGCATACTGGGGTTTTGTGCCTCCCCAAGACCCTTGAGAAATAAAGGCAAAAGCCAGAGAGGCTCCACGTAATAACATTTTCTTATCAGTGCACCACTCTTCACCCTTCAGCATCACACAAAATGTTTGTTTATTCTTTAGGGAGCTCTCCCAACTCAAGGAGTCTGTGCCAGGCACTTAAAATCCAATGCAGACCCAAAATTCAGACAGGTGGAAAACAGCTATTATTGAGCATGGCTTTTAAGCTAATGAATAACAATTTCTGTTGTTGGCCCCTCCCCAACTCCACCCATTTCCTCGGAATAGCTAATCAAGAGAGCTTATTAAAGCACATCAGGCTTATTGTCCCCATCTTAAACATGTTTCAAAATCATTTAAAATAGACAGTTATCCAGGCACTTACCACAAGTAGAAAAAGCAGTCTTGAATTTTTTTTTAAAATCATGAAGACAGAGGAACCAAAAAAAAAAAAACTCATGTTCCTATTACCCCCAGTTAGTCAAAAGACAGAAACTTCTTGGCTGTGACAGCATGAATTATTTTCTCAAATGATTTTGAATAGTCATTAAGAGTTCTTGGTAGAATTTAAGGAAGGTACACTAATTTTTACAAATTGATACCTAAACATAAGCCCACATTCAGACAATGCTGCTGTCTTTTAAAGAGTTACAGAGTAAAGCTATTATAATTAGAATCTTATTTATTTGGTAAGGTCACCTTTTCTGCTTCAGCTAAACTGACCCAATGTGGTCTCAATATTAAGGATAGAATCAAGGTATTCAGTAACACTGAGGAATACAAAGTATTCTCTCAAAAATACCACCAATAATTTATCATAAAGATAACTTGAAGTATAATGATTAACAAGGATAAAATTCACAAAACCATTTTTCCCTAAAGAGAAACAGAAGTGTCTGCTTTCGGAAGTAAAGCATCTTGGTAACTGTTGTACAGTAGCGCGAGGGGAAAAGCTCTGCGGCAGAGCCTCTGGAACAAGTCATGATTTCCTTATACACTAACTAGCCAGTATTTCGTATAGATGCCACATTTATGGTCATCATAAAGGCTTAACATATTATATCTTAGTAATGTAATGTGAATTTATCAACTTTCATTTCACTCCAAACTCCCTGAGGAGTGAAACATTTCCCCTTGAGTAGCAGAAGCACATTCCAACACAAATTCTACAGGGGAGGCAACACTGCCCATTCTCCAGAAGTATGGAGAGTTTTGAAAATTCCAGGAGATTCTTACAACCCTCTTCAAAGCCCCTGCCCCCCTTCCCAGTTCAAGTCACTGTTGAAATATTCTAACTTAGATCCTTCAGTTGATATCATGCACCAGTCAGGCTGCTTGTCTGGTTTTCATCCCACCAATGCAACCTGGAAAATTGTCTGTCCCACTTGCACAGGTGTCAGTCGTGTATTAACCTTTCTGATAGGTAATCTTATTGAGCTCTTACTATGCGCCAGGCATAGTGCTCTGGGATTTTCACATATCATCTCATTTGCACCGATGACATAGGAATGCTTTGTCATCTCAGTTTTAAAGATGAGGAGTTTGAGATTTAGCAACATTAAGCTCAAGGTCACCCAATCAAAAAATGGAAGAGCAAGGAGTCTAATCCTAGCATCTAATGCAAAGCCTCTGACAGTAACACGACACTCTACATCCTCATACACTTGACCATGGTACTCGTATCTCGGAGATGAGGTACGATATTATCTCAGAGTGGTTGTATCTGACTAAGAAAAAGGGAACTTCTTCCTGTGTATGTGACAATCAAATAGATTCGTTCATTCCACAAAATGTGTTGAACACCTGCTTGAGTGTTCTGAGCACTGCTTTAGACCCTGGGAACACAGTCATGAACAAATATGACAAAAACCCCTGCCCTGTGGAGCTTACATTCTAAGGAGGAGGCAGAAACAGGGAATAAATACACACAGTACATGAACAGATACACATAGTAGATCAGGTTGTGACTTGTCAGATTGTGGAGAAAAATTAAGCAATAAGAAGGATGTGAAATGCTGGGGTAGGATGAGTACAATTTTAAATAGAGTAGTCAGAAATATCAAATAAATAGCCCATTTTCCGAGTGCAGAGGTATTTTGATTCTATATGCAGGCACTAGCAAACGTCATTTGTAAGTCAATGCGTAACACAACAGGATTTTTCCCATTGATGAAATGTTAAAACATCAGGCTGGCCTACATAAGTCATTTGGCTTTCAACACAGGAAGTATAGCATTAGTGTCAAAATTCAATTATATTTCATAAAAGTTTATAAGACTTATTCTAAAAGAAAATGCACTCTACGTTCTAATTCAGAGCTGAAACCTTTCCCAGTGGCAGGAATAGGGACCTCGAGGTAGGTCAGAGATTGAGAGAGGATTGTGACAAATGTTCCCTTACCCAAATACAGAGTTAGCTCTCTTCATTTTGTAAGAGAAAGCATGGCCATCTCTCCCTGGGTCTTCTCTCCTGGGGAATAAGAAACACTTCCTTTTTTAGGGACAGATGAGACAAGAGACTTCCATCTTTTCAGTGGCAGCCAGAGTGCTTAAAGCACAGACTGGGGCAAACTGCCTGGATCAAATCCATTTTACTGCTTGGAGGTGGCATATGGGTTCCTTCAAGTGTAAAATGGCAATATCGATAGTACCTTCCTCACGAAGTTATTGTCGAGATAAACTGAGCTAATATGTAAATGAAGCACTTAGAACAGGGCTTGGTGCACAGTGAGCAATGAGTGTTTTCTATTATTAGTTTGAAAATAGCTTTCGCTTTTCTAGAACTCACTATACTCCAAGCACTTGCATAAGCACTTCATATACATCATCTCATTTATCCACACAGCCACCCTGGAAGATAGGTAGAATTCCTTTTACCATTGTACTGAAGAGGAAACTGAGACTCAGAAATAGTAACTGGTCCAAAGTCCAACAGCTGGTAAGTGCTGGAACCAGGATACCACACAGAGTGACTGCTGTAAAGACGAGTCTCTGACATTGGTAAATTGGAAGAAATTACCAAAAGCAAGAAAGTTCAAGCTTATCACAAGCAACCTAAACTAATAGCTAGTGTAGTCCCTGCCTTCATCTTGACTCTATATCCCCTAAAGAAAATTATATGAGAGAATCTTTGATTTCAGTGGGCTCCGAAAGTACAAATTTAAGATGCAGAGCAACATCTAGAGAAACGGTTTTCTGCAGTGCCATGAGTCATAGAGAAGCCACAGATAATTAAATGTGACAGCAGACAGATAGGAAGGATGCCTGTCAAAAGTGAGGTTTGTGTCTGTTGGATGCTAACCCGACCTTACGTCGGTGTATATTAACATAGTGTCAATCAACATCCAGCACTGGGAAATGAACTCAGCATAAACTATATTGAATTAGCATCTTCTTAGCTCTTTGCGTTTCCTAAGTTCTTCGTAAGAATATATGAAAGAATTCTTTACTTCTACAGAATAACAGACTGTTCCCCAGAAAGTTTTCTTCACCATAATTCCAGTCTGATCTATCATGCCCCTTTTTAAGATTGAATCTTAACACACTGATTTTAATTTTTAACTTGAGGTATTTTTTGATGCCAAACTCTGTTTCAGGGGCTAGTGATAAAAGTATGCAATACACATTACTCCTGCCATCAAGGTCTTACATATCAGAAAAGAAATCAGACCCAAAATAACAATGGCATTTGTGATTAGGGTTGGAAGTATCAAGCAAGCACATGGAACTACGCAGCGGAAGCAAAATTTAGAACACCATTATTGAATGGTTTCTTTATTCAATCATTCATTCATTTATGCATTTTGTGAATATTCATTGCACCCACCAGATGTCAGGCCTACATGTTGCTCCTTGCACGCAGAGTAGGGCAAGGATCCTCAAGGAGTCATCATTGTAGGGATGAAAGAGAGACAATAACAGGTAAACAAATGAAGCAACAAGATCCTTTCAGAATGTGACCATTAGTACAAACAAAACATACAGAGAGACATGAGAGAAAGTAACTTGGGGAAGAGTTAGTACCCATCACTCTCTCTAGAATGTTAACTCCTCTGGGGATCTTTCTCTTAGCCTATTAAACGAAGAACATACCTACTTCATAAATACTGTAAAAATTAAATAATTCAATAAAGTCCCTAGTACTATGTTTAAGACATATGAAGTGTTCAGTAAGGTATTATTATTATTATTGTCAAAGGCTTCCCTGTCATTTGGTTAAATCCTCCACATTTTCCCACAGGATGGGAAACCTTACCACTCTAAATGTAAAATCAGCTGTCATTTATTGAAGACTATACTCTATGCTGGTGCTTTACATAACTTACCCCATTTATTTTTTATGCTTGCTCCTACTTCACAGATGAATATACTGAGACTTAGAAGGGCGAGATGTCTTGCCCAATGCCATGCAGCTAGTAAGAGGCAGCATCAACATTAGAATCCAGCTATGTCTGGCTCCATAGTCTGTTCCCTTATCCGCTATACTAATACTACAAAGCAACCTGGACAGTATCATCAAAAAGAGACTCTGGGACTTAATAATCTGTGGTGAAATCACAGGCCTCATGGCAAAGGGCCAGCATTCCATGGTTTGCATCGCACACCTTGTAGATTCATATAGGTTTCTAGTCAAACAGGTGAAAAACAGATAAATGTGGGGACCAGCCCAGTGACATAGGGGTTAAGTTTGTGTGCTCTGCTTTGGCGGCCCGGGGTTCACAGTTTCGAATCCCAGGCATGGATCTACACACCACTCATCAAGTCATGCTGTGGCAGTCTCCCGCATACAAAGTAGAAGAGAACTGGCACAGATGTTAGCTCAGCAACAATCTTCCTCAAGCAAAAAGAGGAAGATGAGTAACACATGTTAGCTTGGGGCCAATCTTCCTCACCGAGAAAAAAAAGCAGATAAATGCAAAGAAGCTTGATTCAATCTGTTGGATTAACACAGGGATATAAACACTTCTTACCAAGGATGCAGATTTCAAGACAGGATAAGGAATAAAACATCCCCTTATATTAGAAATGTATAGCGTGTGTTACAACATGCTTTCAACGTCTTCCTTTCAATTAATCTTCAAACATATTTTTTTCCTATATTACACACAGACATCAAGGCTCAGAAGGCTTTGAGTGGTAATGAGTGGTAAAATTGAGATTTCAAATCAAGTCTTCTGATTCTGAGTCCCATGTTTAGCACATTGGAAAGCTTAAATCAGTGAAAGATGCTGAATTTATGGCTTGCTGAAGGAAAGAAACATATCTTCTCCATTTGGGCTGTCTCTGTGAGTTCTTTGGGGACAGCTAGAAAATCAGCTCTGTAACTCCAGACAGACCCCAGCGTGGAACAGGCCATCTCTCCTGGGAGAGACACAGGTCAGGAAGGAGTTGGCTGCATCTCAGGTGCTCTCAGCCCCATGAGAAGGGAATTTGTCCAAGACATTTAGAAGCAAGACAACTAAATGCCAAGGAAAAGTTTGGCAGCCCTGAGAGCTTGGACTTCTATTTAGAGATGACCTCCCCACCCCGCCATCATTCACATTTTACATTTTAAAATATTCTCATTGATTTCCCATCTCCTGCTGCGTGAGCAGCTGAGGGATCACTCATCTGTATGACAGTCTACAACGTCACCCTTACCGAGCTGTGTAGCCAGAGAAGCACAGTGGAGAGAGGAGATTGGGGAACACCTCCCTCAGAAAGGATCAAGGTCTTCATACAAGTGTTACAGCTAGCAACTGGATTCCCAGCCAAGATGCTTCATTCACAATTTCCAAAGCCTGGTTCTAGATAGAAAAACGACCAGGAGAAGTAAACATAACCTAGAAAGCAAAGATAATAAAACTAAAGCCAGAAGTGTTAGGTAAGCTTTTCCACATGCTTGGCTATTCACCAATAGTTTACCTGGAAGAGAGAACACTAAGAAAAGGCTAAATAGCTCACTCAACCCACGGCAGATGAACTGTAGCATTGTTCCAGCATGGCTCATGAAAGAATTTAGAATGACATTTTGTTTTCTAAATTGAGATGTTGTTAGAATTTGAATCCCAATTCTGCCAGCTGAGTTTTTCCCTTCCCAGCATGTTTCCAAATATTCTCCTCCTGTGAACAAGAAAACATCATCCAAGCAACAGGAGGAAGCCAGCCTTTCATCAGGCAGCATTATCAGACTCTGCGATCAATACAGAAAACTCCACACCACAATAGTTTCCAGTGTTGTGGAAAGTTTTGCATCTAATCCTCAAGTCTAGCTGCAAATATTACCCAGCACACAATTGTTTTGCACTCTTAGCAGAACAACCCTGAAATCAGAAACATTCAAAAGATTTGTTCCATCAGGACTTAGTATCAGAGTGTGAACAGGAATATCTTTGCTAGGTGCGGAGGCAGAAACCCTTGGGTAGAAACAAGAATTGTTTTTTCATTATCCCTGCTCCACTCTCAAAAACAGCCTTCACCAATTCCAACCTTTAAACCCAAGTTTTGTTTTTTGGTTTTGCAAACTTCAGAAAAAATATTTCTTCCCCAAATTCATTTATTATAGTAAAGAGCATAAGAAGACTTTGGAGACAAGTATATACATCCTTTAAGCGAGGATTTCATTTATTAGCATATGACTTTTCTCAGCCTCAGTCTTAGCCTCATAAAATGTAGATAAAGTAGGGCTGTCATGAAGAAAATACAAAGTGCATTGCCTAGTGCATAGTAGACAGTTCATATATCCATCTTAATTCTCTTCCTCTCTTTCACCTGTTAATTCTGATTGCTAGATTGGAATACATTCCATTTGCATCCCGTTTTCCTCATTCTATATTGAAACACATTATGAAATACTGCACAGTCCCCATCTAACATAGACTCTCAGAGACTTACAACCACTCAGAGCCTCTCCTACTTTGGGAGGTTTTGGTATATTGATCCCTGATCTCTAGTTCCACTAACCAGGAGAGTTCACTGTTCCATCATTTTTTTTCACTCTTCATGTGTTTGTGACTCTCTCTAACTTTACCCTTGAAAGAAAGTACAGGCTTTGAGGGCTCATCCCAGATCAGACTTGGAGGCAGAGCTCTGTCCATTTTCCACAAGAAGTGCCTCACATTTAGTATTTGGTGATGCTTAGTAATTTTACTGGAATAATTTACTGGAGTAATTTTACTAGAGGCATCACAGAGGAAGGGTCACATCGTGTTCTACACAGATGTGTCATCCTGTAACTCCAGCTCTCATCTCTGCTCTTGTATGTTACCAACAGCAATGCCAACTTGTGATTCTACTGGCACATGCAGCCCTCTTGGGATGTAGAGTCCAGTTTCTTGTCCCCACAAATATCTCACTCAGGAAACTGCTTTGCTTGGCAAGTCTATCTTCCTCAGACTTGTGGAGAATTGTGGAGAAAAGTTTTTTGGCAATTTCACTGGATACACCACACTTAAAAGTTTACACTTACAAAATCTTTTCTCACTGTTGTTTCTCTTAATCCCTACTTTTCTCTTAATGACTACTTCTCTCTCAAGTATCATCAAATACAACAAAAGCTTCTCTACTGTGAGTCTCTGCTAATATTTTCATGGACATTTTTAATTAGAGTGGAGCCCCGAAAACACTCAGTAATTCTTGCTGGAATGGCTATTCTGAAAGGAACATTTAGATATAGTACTTCACAGGTGGAGTCAAGAGCCCATCTATTAGTATCCCTAGGTGGCCTCTTGTCAAGAAATTTATAAGCAATCCACCAGGCAAGCTGTGACAGCTCGTGATCTCTTCACCATGAATCACCACTCAGACTTTATTCACTTTTAATATACTTTAACTGACTTTGAGTTGATTCCAAGCCCTTTTCCAGCCCCATCTTTCAATTTAAATCCCACCAATGATCTCACTCCAAGATATAAAGCACCTCACCTTGATTATAACTGTCTTTTAATAAGAGTATGTCCAGACACTTAGTCAAAATAAAGCAGAACAATCTGCAAGAGGAAAATCCCAGAGCCCCCAGTCAGTGTAGAAGCTCAGCTAAATTCAGATTTATAGAATTGTCTAGTCAAGTTTATCCTTCAATTGGCTCAATCAATGTAACAAAATGCAAAGGATCATTGATAACTTTGCCGAAGGCCATCTGAGAGCAAAATATTTTCAGTAACAGAACACTTTGTTAATTTGCTGCAAGGCAGGAGAACATGAACAGGCTCCAAACAGAACGTACTGTTACCCTTCAAAGAATCGTGTTTGAATATTAAAGGATAACTGTTTTATATTCATTAACCAAGAAAAAGTGCCCAGAAGGAAGTACACTTCTGAAAATGGGAATATTTCAGCCAAGAAGTACAAGAACTAGAGCACTTTGCTAATTTAAATGGCCCTAAACCCACACATACCCCCACAATTATATTTTAACACTTGCAAAAAATAAGTATTTATTCAATAATAATTCAACTGCGCATTGAGCATTTATTACATGGCAGGATATGTACTAAGGATTTTTCCCAACTTACTGTGCAGTAGAGGTCCAATAAAAGTTGATTGTTGATGTACGTTGCTCGTGAAGCCAAACACAGAGCTTTGGCATTATAGAATGTGAGATCCAAAATTGCCCAAGAGCCTATTCACAAGTTAAAGTTACTCACTAGGATGCTCTTGAAGACCATTCATTATAAAAGTGGTAGATGTTCTTCAAATACCAGTTTACTGATGAGTCTGTCACCTCCTGTTTTATGGCTTTGCCTTTCTAGTCCTAAGAAAGCTTTTTCAGTATTTAAGATTGCCCTGAAATTTAGATATTCTGCTATTAAATGACAGCCATACATTTGAATGAGCCCTGGTATATTTTATTAAATAATTTTTGTCTGACCATTCCTTTTAAAACTTCTGTAGATTCAGTCTTTAAATTGACAGTGTTCCTTAAAAAGGATTCAAATATTTGCTTTCTTCTCTAAATGATACCTCTATAGCTTTCTATAACTCCATTTCTTCAAAACAATATTTCAGTTATAATGAACTTTAAAAGAGAAAATAATAGCAGGTCGAGAAGCCAGGTCCTGGGTCTAGAGATGGACCATGTTCTTAGTTAGATACAGAAAATTAAACTGAATTCTAGTAATTTCTTCAGCACTTCAGAAAAATGCATCCCCTCTGTGAATGCAGAAATTAAGATAATTACTGACAATCACTGTGATTAGGAACCAAATCTATTTCTCTAGTTTATGAGCACCTTGAGCGATACATATTCTGCAGGTACTATTTCTCTTTGCCTGGCCTTGTAACCCCCAAGTAACAAAATCCACTTATGTGAAAATGATCACAAACATGTCTGAATATTGTGTTACCATTAGTAACATACAAGTTAGATGTTCTTAGAATGCTCAAACTGAAGAGACTTTTGAGAGGAATCCAGATGGTGCATTTACTAACTAAGGAAAATGAGGTTCAGACATAAGTCATGTGACCTGCCCAATTTGCTCAGAGTCAGAGATGGATTGTGAAACCACGAGGCTGGACACCAATTCCAGCTCTTTCTTCTCTAGCCGCTACACTTTGCCATTCACTGACATACAGAAGCTCTATGCCACAATTTTTATTTCCCAAGGAAGAATGCCCAGAAAATAGCAAGACACATGATGGTGCACAGAATTTTTTCTGAATCATACATAAAATCAAAAATCAGAATTTTCTTCTGAATCAGTACAAGAACTCCAACTAAGTCTCTCAGAGAACTGAGATATCAATCAACTCCCTACGACCTGCTAGGCAGACTAATAAACTAATTTGTGATAATTAATCAAAATGTCCCCAGATCTCATGTAACCAGATATTCATAAATGACATGCTATTCACTGGGCTATGATCCAAAAAACAGAAGTTTCCATTGTCTCTTTTTATTCCATTTTATTACTTTCGCATTTTTAATTTTCTTTATTTTTCCCTAGCAAATAGATTGGTGTGAAGGATTCCTATCTGCCTTGTTATGACAACTTTCTTCTCCCTAGACAGTACTTTCTAAATGTAGCACTCCAATTTGGGGCAAAAAATACCACATGTGATTCCAGGGTTACCAATGTTTCCTGCCAACAATATTATCCTTTCCAAATATTTCATAAACATTATTTATAGCAATTAGAAGTCTTTAACTCACTATGTATGTTGAGTTTTGTAATTATCCAGAAAGAAAACTAGATTTAGAGTCAAATGACCTTAGTTCAATAACTACTTTGCTAGTAACATACGAGCTGTATGACTTTATTTCTCTGCTTCTCTGAGCTCAGTTTCCATTTCCTCATCAATGAAATGGAAAGAAGAATAATACCTGTCCCACAGATGTCACATGGCTATGAACACAAAATGATTTGATGACAATGAAAGTACCAATGCAATGAAAGTCCAAGGAATTAAGCAATTACCTGCTATTGGGACTCCATTCAGGATTCAGGATATTGACCCAAAAAGAGACATTTTTCTCCTGCATTGTCTTGAGCTCTTAGATCAAGTATGGCTAAGAAAAAAGGGGCAGATATTGAAAAAGTAATTCTGTGCATACGCTTATGAAGAGGCCAACTCGCCCACTTGTGCACTGGATGCTGTTCCCTAGCCAAGAACATAGTTCCTCCAATTGTCTCCTTCCTGTCTCTCCTGGATCATAAATTTTCCCCTCTCGATAGGATTATTTTCTAAGCAAACAAAGATGCTGTTATATCTTCCATCTTTAAAAAAAATAAATTGACTCTTCATCCCCATCTGGCAATCCTTCTATCTTACTACTTCCTTTTCCAGCCAAACTCTCAAAAGACATATCTGTAATTGCTATCCACTTCTATTTCTCTTACATTCATTCCAAAGAGGCTTTCCCAATAAACGAAAGTTTTATTGGTACAAATAAATAATAATTTTCCCCCAAAATGCCTGTTTCCTCTTACTTATGTTTTTCAGCCTTGTAGTTATTCTCCAGTTTTCAAGAGCAGCCTAAGAATGTGTTTCAACTGTTTTAGTTTTGTCTTTATTCTGTATCTTTCTTGAGTCCTAATATGCCTATAAAATCAGTTGGCACTTTTTACTAGGTATTATAGTAATAATTGTCTCTCCAAATTGTTCCAGATTAAATGCTTAATATTCTTGAATGCTTTGTAACTTAAAAAGCAATATGCAACTCAGCAATTCCATTCCCAGGTGTATACTCAAGAAAAATAAAAACATGCATTCACATAAATGTTCAGAGCAGTATTATTCATTATAGGCAAAAAGTGGAAGCCACTCAAATGAATAGATAAATAAAATATGGTATGTACATAGGATGAAATATTACTCAGCAATAAAAAGAAATGAAGTACTGATACATGCCACAACATGGATGAAGCTTAAAAACATTATGCTAAGTGAAAGAAGCCAGTCATACACAAAAGAATGCATGATTCCATTCATATGAGGTGTTCAGAACAGACAGATCTATGGAGACATAAAGTAGACTAGTGGTTGCCTAGGGCTAGGGAAGGTGGGGAGAAGGGAGAAAGTGACTATTAATGGGCATGGAGTTTCTTTTCAGGATGATGAAAATGTTCTAAAATTAAGTTGTGATAAGGGTTGCACAACTCTGTGAATATATTAAAACCCTTGAACTGTATACTTTAAGTGGATGAATTTAATTATATGTAAATTATATCTCAATAAAGCAATATACGAGGTTAACATCATTAGTCATAAGTCAAGTTGATAGAATGCACTCTTAATAGATTGTTTTGAGAATGACATTCACCTCTGAGGCCTTTCTCCCCTAAATCCACAGCTTCATTCTAACCATGAGAAAAGCATCACCTACATTCAAATTAAGGGATATTCTATAAAATATCTAACCAGTACTCCTCAAATCTATCAAGGCCGTCAAAAAATAAGGAAAGTTAGAGAAATTCTCACAGCCCAGAGAAATATAGCAAGATGTGATTACTAAATATAATGTGGTACTTTGGCTGGGACCCTGGAACAGAAAAAGGAAATTAGGGAAAAACTAATGAAATCTGAATAAAGAATGGAGTTAACTAACTCTCTATAAAAATTATCAATATTGGTTCATTAATCAGGACAAATGCACCATACTAATGTAAGATGTTAATAACGGGGACTTTGGTATTGGGTAGATAGAAACTTTTGGTGTTATCTTTGCAACTTTTCTATAAATCTAACACTATTTTTTTTAAAAAGCAATGTACAAACATTAGTTAGTTTTAGAACTTGTAGTAAAAGTCATAGTGCTAGTAACACCGATAATAGTTAGTGGTACAAGGTTCCTCAGCAGGCCAGAATAGAGAACCTAATTAACCTCTCTTTTTTCACATGCAGCACACACAGGCAGAGCTGAGCTTGCACTCATTCAAGGAACCATAATCTCAACTTTAACAATCACATAGAAATCTATCCAGTTCACATTTTAAAAAGGGGGGAAGAAAAGAAATCCCTGAATAGGGTCTTTGTCTAGAGGTTTCACAAAGATTATGAAAGGAGGTGTTGAGAAGGACTGAATCCAAACTCTCTTATGAGAGCTATATGCCACTTGTTCCACATAATTAAATGCAGTGAAGACTAAAATATATATGGTGGGGCATGATTTAAAAAGTTTAAGCTGATCTTCATGAAAAAGATAACCTTTCACCATGGTGGCCAAAGGCAGAGCTTAGACCCTGCTGTTCCAACCCTGCTCTTCCCCTCAAACCATCTCTGCATGAATTCTCTTTAAACACTAAATTTTAATCAACTGATTTTTACAGCCTCCTTTCCTTGCCCTCAATGCAAAAATGGCTGCCTACTTCCTCATTGACTAAAACGGCTCCACGGAACTGACGTTTTCAGAACTCAACACTCTGTATCTCCTTTGGCAGCTCCATCCCTCCTTCTGTCCTAGCAATGGCAAACCAAGCACCTCACAGAGTATGACATCACCTCGTCATAGTCATACAAAAATGATGACTTTTATAAAATGGTTCTCACAAGCTTCCTAGAGAAAGAGATCACTCCACTTCTCTACATGGTCCGCAACTAGAACTTGCATACTTCTGGTCCCCATGATATGCCCCACTATCTCGTGCCTCTAGATCATCACACACACCTAATCTCTGCAGGAGTACACATCCTGCCTCTCTACCGTCAGATTTTCACTTAGATGTCACAGAGACCAAAAAGTCCTCACTAACTCACCCTCAATACCAAGTCCAGTTCAGGTGCTCTCATAGAACCAAAACTTTACTCTGTCTTAGCATTTATCACATTGTATTATAACTTCCCATCAGATTCTAAGATACATGAAGACATTGGCGATGTCTCTCTGGATCAGTGCCAAATACTCAAGAGCCAGGCCATTGACTGGTGCACAGTAGGATTGCAAATGAATCTCCTAGAATGAATGAATAGATTCTTTCCCAATCAAAAATATATTGTGAGATCATTTTCTCCTGAAGATTGTGTCAGGCTGTTTTTTAAGGACGTTTACAACCTGGGGCAGAGGCTTCTGCAAAGAAGCAATCTTTCATCTCATTTCATATCCCACGCATTGCCTCAGCAAAAATGCCAGTGCTTAAAAACAATGGCCCAAAGATATTTTCAAGTTTGCATTTTTATCATTTTATTTGGGATAGAAATAACAGAAATAAAACATCGGCAACCACAGTGAAATTAATTGGGTATGAAAGACAGTCTCCAGGACGTTTCCTTTCTAGGTGTTTGCTCCTATATTAAGAGTTGTTAAAATCCAAGCTATGGCTACACTAAAAATTTGTGAACATTTTAGAAAGTGATTAAGCTCCATCAAAGATATTTGGAATTTACCAAAAATAATTATGAGTGGGATTAAATGTATTCTCTATCATCCCACTAGAGATATATTTTCCTCTAGGTCAGTCTTAGAAACAGCATTATATTTCTTTCATTTCACTCCTCCTTCAAATTTTTAAAATATACTTCAAACAAAAAGCTGAAATGTGTTAAGGATTCACTTCACTAATTAACCAACCTTAATTTAAAAAGAATTTTTTAGTATTAAAAAACAAAATGTTTGCAGAAATACTCAAACAGTAGATTGGAGTATTAAAATCCAGAAAAGGATCATGGTTACATATTTGGAAATAATTCTTCCCATTCCTGAATTTATTCAACATTTATTGAGGGCTATCTTATGTCACATTCTGTACTAAACACCTGATGACAGAGAAATGGACAAACTTGCACATGCCCTGAAGAAGCTCACCATCTATTGGAGAAGTGGACAAATGCAGCTTATTGCAATAAAAAGCTTTGGGAGTGATGTCAAAGTATGCCCAGGGGCTGTGGAAGTACATGGCAGAGATAGTAACCTCCAAACAGTAACCTTGAAACAAGTTGCTTTTCTTTAAGGCAATGAAAGCTGCTCCCTCACTGACATTAAGTGAAAGAGGTATGTAGATATTAAATGTGGATTCAATGTTTCATGTGACAGTTGTAGAGAAAAACATAAAGATAGATGAAATTCAACCTTAAGTTCAGAAATTTAGCAGTGATAAGTGTGTTGGATTTATACTCAGAAGGAGTTAAATTTTTTGGTGACCATAATGGGGATAATGCAGTAGAAATCTCATCCTTGAAAATGCAAAAGACTTTCATAGAGAGCAAAGTAGCCTTAAGTAGCCTTAAGTTGAATCATGGCTCTGTCACTGACTACCTACGTGTCTTTTATACAAATCAAGTACACTCTCTAAACCCCAATTTCTTCATGTGCAAAACAGACCATAACTAGCTTACACATGGGGCTCTTATGATCGTTAAATAAGATAATGTTGACATATCTTCGTGATGGGCCATCATAAAGGACTCAGATGTGATGGTAATGACCTAATTGTAAATCAAGCCAGGGATTCATTGTAGGATGCTTAGTCCTTGGCAGGGAGTGGGAGGATGTTGGCAAGTATGAAGCAGTAACCTGACGTCAGAGAACCTGGAGTACTAGGCAGGGGACGAAGGCAAGGATATGAGTGATGATGATGACGATAAAGATGATAATTACTATAGCTCCTTCCAAAGCTCAGAATATTTATCACTGAATTAAGCCTTTGATTTCCTAGTACCAATTAGAGTCTGCTTAGGAAAAATCAGACTTCAGCTAACATCTCAACTGAGTAGATCCTCCTTATCTCTGAAAGAAATCAGAATCTCTGGAATGTTCCACCTAGTATTGCATGAACCAATGTGAAAATCACACCTTCCCACTGAACAACTTCTCTACCCCCAGGGAGCAAAATACGAAGTGTAACTAATCCTACATGCACTGAGTTAGAAGAGAAGTTCAGGGAACAGTGAGTGAGGCACACAGGAGGGCTTGGGGCACATTCTTGGAGGGCAGAGAGAGCTTCAAGCACGTGATAAAATGGCCCTGGGAGCAGAGGAAACCAGTAACTGGAGAGTAGGTGGATTGCTCAGATGTGCCACTGCAAGGAAGTAATGGGGTCATTTAAAAAGACATAGTAGTGGCTCAAAGATAGATGAGAAGTCTTAAAGCACATGATATTTGGAAAGCCAAGGAAGGAGGCAATTACTATAGATAGCAAGAGGTTAGCATCATTCCCACAATGCGGAAGTCATGGGGAGTTCCTAGTTGGGGTGGAAGAGATGTGATTAAGCATAAAACAGAGCTCTAGGATCAGAAGACTAGGAGAGCTAAGGAAAAAAGGGAAGTATTCTAGCACAGGAGACCAAGACGCATTCTATTACCAGAATCAAGTAGAAGGTTGGGAGCTGAATTTATAGTAAATACTAATGACAGAGTAGGTGTCTAGATGTGGCATCTTTATTTCTATACTAAACAACATTAAAAAGCTCTCTCTAAAAACAGGATCCCCTTCGATGCCAGAACAAGATAGAGACTGCTGGTGGGGACTTCAGTGAAACAGCTGGGAGGTTAAGAGGGATGAGAGAGGAAGAATCAGTTCCTTATGTTTTGGGTGGTTTTCAAGCTCAGAACATTTAGAAAGTCTAGGCTGAGGAAACAGATTTCCCAAACTCTGTGAGAGACTAAAGATAACTGAAAACTTATTTTAAAATGTGTAAAGTGTTGCTTTGAAGAGAAGCAATCACTTATTATGTCCCCAAGCCAAAGATAATCACTGCTACAATTTTAACACACCGTTCAAATAGCTGAAATATTATGGTCTGTTTATATTGTCATAATCAAAGTGTAATATTTCCATAATGCTTTAATGTTTCAAAGTCCTTATTACATTTGTTATTTCAGTTTATTTTCTCAGTATCTTTATTATGATCAGGAGTATTTTCAGATGTAGAAACAAAAGTATAGATGAATGACTTCATCATGGCCTTAAAGCCACTTATAGAGTCAAAGCTGGATGATAGAACTGAGTTCAAGTCAATCCCCAGCATCCTACCGAGCACAGAGATGAGTGAGAGAAGAATTGGCTAGGTTATGCTCATTGATAATCTTGTCCCTGGACAATCTTGGGTATTAATTTCATCCTACCTATTCTCCCGCCTCCTGTACATTGCTTGTACTTAGGAGTAGGGTCAGCTCTGCGTAAAATTCCAGAGTTTGTTTTCCCTGTCCTCCATCTCCCTTTACCCTGAAGGAAAGCTGTGCGTTGGGAAGGGCAAAAGCTTTGGATTCAGGTGACAATCTCAGCTCTAAGACTCTACAACTGCCACCACCGTACTTAGCAGCATCCATATATCAGTTTTCTAATTTGAAAAATGGAGGATACAATACCTATTTTGGAGGATTTTAACTTGTTTAAATGTGATAACATATGTAAAACACCTAGTATAGAGTCTGACATGCAGTAGACGTTCAATAACCATTGGCTTTTTAGCTTAAGATGCTATATCCTTTTCAAACTATGTCAACACATTTGATTTAGTGGAGCAATATCGGCTCAATTTTACAGACAAGCTTTTAGAAAGATTAAGATCATTTATCAAGGCCACACACAAGGTGAGTAAAGATGAGATTAGACTCTAGGTCTCCTAATGCTGTCACAGACACTTTTGGTGCCCTGTGTCACATACTCTTAACCTGACTCTGATTTCAGCCATGGCTATGATGGATGGTTCCTGATTGCAAAGAACATATCACTTCAGGCATCCACTGTCCCCTGCTGTCTCTCCTCTTCTCTGCCGCGAGGTTCTCTCTGAAGCCCCCAGGAGTTTCCAGGCAGGAGAATTCTGGAAGTGCAGGGCCCTTAAAGCCCCTAAGGGCACCTTCAACAAAAGGAGATGGCAGCCAGTGGGTAAATGCCCCATCCTCTCTTCCTCTGGACAGATAAGCCTGAGTGTAGTTGCCCACAATGAGAGCCATCTCAGTAATACACCTATTTGGGCTCTTCCTCCTACGGTGCACTCTCCTCTGTACACTTCATCCTGCTTCCTAGGATCATTTCCCAAATAAACTGGCTGCGCTTAAGTCCATGTCTCCGACTACCTCTTGGGAACTAAAGATTGGAAGGTGCTAGGGAGGGAAGTGTTTTGATTTCATTGTTCTGTTTTTATCTGTGTCTGCACTGCATTTCTCTCTATTTCTCCACAGGTCACCAAGATGCTGGCAGTGGTTGTAGTTCTGTTTGCCCTTTTATGGATGCCCTACAGAACTCTTGTGGTTGTCAACTCATTTCTCTCCAGCCCTTTCCAAGAAAATTGGTTCTTGCTCTTTTGCAGAATTTGCATTTATCTCAACAGTGCCATCAACCCAGTGATTTACAATCTCATGTCCCAGAAATTCCGTGCAGCCTTCAGAAAACTCTGCAATTGCAAGCAGAAGCCGACAGAGAAACCCGCTAACTACAGTGTGGCCCTGAATTACAGCGTCATCAAAGAGTCCGATCACTTCAGCACAGAGCTCGATGATATCACTGTCACTGACACTTATTTGTCTGCCGCGAAAGTGTCTTTTAATGACACCTGCTTGGCTTCTGAAATAACCTTTAGCCAAAGCTGATTCATGAATTAGAAGAAAATGGACCACAGAGTAAATGAGAATCTGTGCGGTGATCAACCCAAGAGAGGAAACAGCCAAGATTCGTATGTGACGACAGAGCCCATAAAGTCTTCACCAATGCTCCAACAAATCCTTGCCCAAAATACCTTAACCCATGAGAATGACTCAAATTTCCCTTCTACTATCACAAAAATGGAGCAGATCTGTGAACTAGCCAAACAGTGGAAACTGAAAATGTAGCCCTTTCCATTAAATTTGAGAAATTCACCATATTTTCTGGGGCTTTGAAGTTTAGATGAAATGAGACATCAATTACATTGTTCATAATAACTTTATCAAATGTGATTTCTCAACCCTTCCCTCCAAAATTATTTATACATTTGATAATTTTGCACTTTGCAAATGTTTAAATGTTTGCATTTAGTATTTCATTTTAACAAAGTTATAGTGCTGTTTCATGAACATCTGAAACCAGAGGGAAAAATAGAAAAAACATTTCATTTATTGAGTAAAATGAGATTTCAAACAAATATGTTCACTGTATTAAAAACAAACAAAGGCATCACAATGCTTATAAAATTCTAAGGTGACTTTTATATCTTACAAAATAGATGATCACTATTCAATTTTAATGTAAAATAAACCTCAAAATAGTCAAAATTATAAATTGTAAAGACATAGATTTGATTTTTACATAAAGCTGGCTCTTGTCAACACTTTGAACCTCCTTAATGATGGGTGAGGCGGGAGAAATATCCAGATTAAATAACTGTGAAGATACAAACTAACATATAATTAATACTGAAAAGTATAGCCAAGACAAGACCAAGTATTAAAATGAGATTTTACTTTTTCTCTGAAACTTTTAAAGAAGAAAATCTTTTTTGAGCACTCTTGTGTATAAACTACTGAGCCATGTCAAGCGAATCCTTCTAGCTGAATCTAGCTTAAAAGTCTGAATGTCTCAAAAGCTTAGTTACTGTTGTAAGGCAGCCAAAGCCTGACTATTACACTTTCAGATGAAGACTCCCCACTGAGCATTGTAGTCTACGGATTTTCACTTGTCTACAATTGTCTTTCCTCCTTGCCTGCTTGTCATTTGTAGGCTCTCATTTTTTTTTCAAATGCTAGTGATATTTTCGTTTACAGATTCTAAATCAAAGCAAAGCAAAATTCCTTTGGCTTTATTTTCAATAGAGCTAAAACTGATTTCATCTCGCTATCAATGTCTCTTTATAGTTATGACTTAGACCTGCTGTAAAATCTATTTCAGTGATTACTAAAGAGGTATGAATGTGAGTCTGCCCAGGACTAATGTCAGGTCCTTTGTCAATCCCTTTCAAATGACTCATCTCCTGAGATTTGACCAGTCAGTATCTCCAAGTGTATAAATTGCCCTTGGTGATGGCTCAGTATTAGCTGACTTTTAATGAAAGAGTCAAAAAGTACTGGATACCTTTAGGGGTCCCATAGACTGGCATTTTCCCTCGCCAGCCTATATTCCTATTTTGTGGATTTTTCTGAAACTTTTGCTAATGGTAATTACCCCTCCTCACCTCCTTTATGAAGAATGTATCATTCTATTTTGAAAACTCCAGTCTTAAAATGCTGTTTCATGGAGACTTTACCATCTAGAACCTCAGACCAGAATATGCTTTTGTGAAAACTGGCATCGTCTACTCCAGGAAGACATTCTTATCCTGTCTCTGTATCAGTAAACAAATGTAAGCAAATATTTATAGGAAATATCCTAAAAGTCTATCTGCATGACACTAGGAAATCTATTTTAACTGACTTTTCATCCTGGATTAAATATTAATGTTACAATCATATAGATAGAGCATCAGATTGATCTAATCCCAAATCACACAAGCACATGTGCAAGTGCATACAAACACGTACCCACATGTGCACAAATTGCTTAATGAAGGGGACTGGAATATATTGGATGTTTTCATTAGGAAAAAGAACCCGTATCATTGAACATCTACCATGTCTCAGGCACGCTGGTAGGTACTTAATCAACACTGTCTTCCTCATAGTCTTATTATAGCTGGAGTTCTCTGAAGATAAGACCAGGAATCAGGGATCAATGCAGCTTCCCTAAATTGTGTAGATGCTGGAGAGAGAAAATATGTCTTTCTTTTGTCTTTTTCTTTTTTTTAAGCCAGTATGCTGATGACCTGGGACCTTTTTTTTAAGCCAACATGCTGGTGACATCTTGTGACATGATGGCCTAAATAATTAAAAATATATATAGATTGCAGAGTGGTAATATCAGATATAGAAAAAAATTACAATCAGTTTTACGTGTTTTACACAGAACATAATACACTCTTCCCACCTTTGGAAATTTAATATATGGGCTCAGTTTTTCCATTTTAATTTTTAAAAGTTATTTGCTAAGAATCTGTTAGTTTTAGACCACAAGGGAAATTCAGAAGAGCACAGTTCATAGTGTTTCAACTCTAAAGCAAATGCCGTTATGAAATTAAATGTTCTCATTCAATGTCCAGTAGATATTTGGGTTCACACAGAAGAGACATAAAGTATTCTTTATCACACTGTACTAACTCATAAAATATTTCCACAAATAATCAAAACTTAATATACTATCAAATGAAAGATAAAGAACTAGATTAAAAATTGCTGATGGAGTGAAGTAATATTACTAAGGGCCTCCCTTAATAAAATTTATCGAGTTATTTTATTACTTCCGTTTTCATTAATTGCTGAGTGTCTTTGGTTAGATCTTGCACCTGAGGTAATTAGGTAAAGGGCACAGATTATGAGTAAAACAAGCAAACATTAATTCCCTCTTAAGACTTCTCCATCAGCATTGTGAGTTTATTTCTAGAGCTTTACTCTAACACAGGTATTCTAAATGCTAAAGAGAAATGGGAAAAGTCCAAATTATATTCATTCTTAAACAGGTTAGATGTACAGAACAATATGCTTTGATAATATTTCAAAACAAATGGCTGGTTTGAGCTAAATAATGTGTAAAGTCAAAGGAAAACTATAGCCATAAAACTTAGGTTAGCATAACTAGGTCTTTGGTGGATACCTGAATTGTTTCATTGTCAGAAGAATGTGTTGGAATTATAAGGACAATATATGTTGATAAAGCTGGGTCCACACGGTTTTGGTCTTCTCTTAAAGAATAAAAGAGTGACCTCATTCTAAACTATGTTAAATCTGTAAACATTATGGAAGAGAGAAAATATTAACCTTTTTTGGAGGAAAGGGAGATTTTAAGTAATTCACCATGATTCTATGAATTCTACAGATATTCTATTCAATATTATTTTTGCCTCTCAACTGCAACTCACAAAAGGATTGGAATATTTGTGTGTGGAATAAGGAGATTAGATGTAAATGAGAGAGCATCCAGAAAAAACTAGTCAGTCCCAGGTTCAAAAACAATTTTTTTCAAAAGTTTGGAATCACTTGTTCCCCTTGGACTAAGCAGAGGATGAAAATCTCCAGCAATTTGTTTTCTGTTTATCTTTAGCTGTCTCCAGGAACTAACCATCAAAACCAAGATTTGGCTGAGCAAATATAACTTTTTAGAGCTATACACACGAAGAAGTTCTACAGAGCTCTGTAGTGACAAATATATTTTTTGCTCCTTCACCTCCTCTGCTATTGAACTCTTATCCCTCCACAAACATTTCCGGCCTCAGAGCGGGCAGTTTCATCTGACTACAATAAAGACTTAACCCGGACAGGAAATATCTTAAGCAAAAGTATAAACATTCTTCCAAATATGTGTATTTATAAGAAAATGTCTTGTTCTGAACATTTTCATGCTTTCATAAAATCATGTTTAAATTATGGAAAAATGGATGCTTCTATAATTTCTGTTTAACTTTTGTCCCCAGTTTCATGGTGGGAGTCTTGTCTAGAGCAGAGCTGCTCAATACGGCTTTTTTCCTCACAGAATAAAGAAGAGGTTTGGGATTTCAGAGGCTTCAGTGAGAAATCAATAAAAGAACACTCCATATGTGAAAAACCACTGCAGAAAACGGAGGTTCTCCCCATTCTTAAGGAGCTCACAGTCCAATGAAGAAAAGCAAGACAATATGGTATCATCTCAAGACATAACTGTTTGGCAATATTTAGAATACAAATTAGACATGTGAGAAATGTTTCAAAGAAGCCATTGTTAAAAGTCTATTTGGAAATGCCTTAAGATGGCTTTTAATATAAAGATCATTTGCAGTTTGTGATTCTATTTTATGAACTATAATAAGAAATATCAATTAGTTTAATTCTGACCTTCATTGATTACACAGGGAGAAAAGAATGGTCAAATAGGATCCTGTAATATTTTTGTTTATATGTTTGGTCTATAAGTATAGTCTCAAATCACTCAGCAGAAAATCTCATTTACAAGAGTTGCCCATTGGAGAATAGTTTTGTTACTGAGATGATTAACGCCAAATGTACTATGGTGATGTAAACTAGATATATGTGGTTCTAATTTTAATAGTCAAATAATTTCATTTGAACAGAATGGCCATGAACGTTTGTATACATTGTCAGGCCTGTTTCCATTTTTCTACACCAAGCACATTCGTGGTAAATCCAATATGAGGTGATTGATTTATGCTTTAGAAATTACATCTAGAAAAATAAAGGCGCTGGATTAAATAGTACAGCTGGGACAGCAGATTGTCAGAATTGTCAAATGTGGATCCAGCAAGAACAAAAGACAGTTTTATGGCCAATAAACAGCAAATCCACATAATGACTGCCTGTATGTCCTCACAGAGAAGCAGCATCTGGGTCAAGTCCTTACTACAAGCTCTCAACTGGAGTGTTGGAAATGAAAGCACTTTGAAAATTATAAAAGTTAAAAAGGATGGGATAAACAATGGAGTTGGCTAGAGCTCCTACAACTTCTTTGAGCCCTGAAGCAACAATCATGAGTGATTATTGCATTCCTCACAAAATAACGGACTTAATTTTTTTACATTTGGCTTTCTCTGGCTTGTAAAAAAGAGAGAGTATGAACTTTCTCAAGAAGGTTATAGACTGATATTGATAAAGATGGAGACTTTCCAGAAAAGAAAAACAAGTACAACATAGCAGTAGAATAAGACTCCACCTAACCTAACTCAGAAGTCAATAAGAACATTCTCTGTATTCCTAAAATGGCACAAAATGCCTCAGTCAGGAGGCTAAATGTCTACTCCCTAGCCAGGAACAATAAACCACTCCCACTTTGGTATGCATAAGAATTATCTGGGAGCTAATCTTAAAATGCACTTTATTTGGCCCCGCCCCAAGAGATTCTCATTTATTAGGTAATTTTAATGCCTGTAGTCCTCTGACCACACCTTGAAAACTACTGAGTACTGGTCCCCTATGTGGAACCTTCAAGTCTCTTATTTGTTGCATAATTTTTAAAAAACAAACTACACGGAAAACTCCTTGAGGGTAAGACTATTTCATCTTTGTATACCACAAATTATCTGAACTTGGATGATGTCCCTAAATATCTGTTATATGAATGAATAAATCAACAAATCCTAAAGTAAGGAATACATTTTGAAATCTTCTGATAGTGCCCAATTTGCCTGTAGATATGTCCTCACAATAAGTTAACTACTTTTATTTGCTTTTTTATCTTTTAAACAGTTCTCCTGGCTCAGAGAAAGGCACTGCATTAAGTATCTAGATCACAGTCAGAACAATCCCTTATGTATGCATAATGCTTGACAATTTCAATTGCACTTTCACATCCTAATTTAATAATCCACTTAATTTAATAATGAGAAATAAAGAAGACTAATACATTGTCGATCAGCCCTCAAGGAGATTACAATTTAGTGACAACATACTAACACGGAAACATATAAGAAATACAACATACATAATTGGAAGCCAAATAGTGTGATTTCAGACTACAAACTGAGCTTTTCAGAAGAAAATTGGAGTCAGTACGACCTGGAGTCAATAAGGAGGACTTTGTAGACAAGATAGGACTTCTTTCATGGATAGCTTTGATTCAGATAGTTAAAGGAAAGACGATCCATGTAGGAAAAATAAGACAAGTGAGGGCAAGGAGACACAAATAAACCTTAGGGCAAGGCTCTGGGCATTAAAGACATGTGCCCAATCAAGTCCACTTCACGAGGGGTTGATTGAGGAAGGTATCTAGTCTTTTAGTATTTGCCATCACCAATAAAGCTTCAAGTAAAGGAAGTCAAGGTCCTATCTGTACTTTTGTTCGATAAGGAAATATTCACCCATACACTAGAATATAGAGTCAAAAACGCATAGGCCAACTATGTTTCTTTTCTAAAGTTGTGAATTTCATTTATTATATATAGAAAATGTAGTACATTATTTGTCTTACAAGTGCTATAATTCTAAAAGTATTCTTATGGTCTTAATTTTCCAAGTGAAAAATATGTATGTATATATATATACATATATATATCTTTGTTTCTATATTATATTGTCACCATATATTTAAAAATATTTATACCTGTGTATATTATTCAAGGGTCCTTAACAACTGTGGATTTTCCAATTATGCTAAATTTACAGATCAGAGCTAGCTCAGGGACCTAGGCCTTTCATGAACTTAAGCTTCAAGACTAAACATGAAATTGAAAAGCACGTAGTGATTAGCTTAAGACTACTCGTGACAACATCGTGGACTTGCATGTTGCTTATGATGTGCTTCTGAATGTGTTGGCTTCCTTCTATCAGTTTCAGAAAGTTTTATGCTGACTTACTTCATCACTTGGAATTAATTGTTGTGTCCTTGTAGGACAAAGACTCTTCTTTAAGAAAGTACGGTGTTATGTGTTCTGCTGTGGGAAACGGTGTGTGTGTTCCAACATTTTTTTGTTTTGTGAACAATAAAGCTTCAAACTGAAAGATCTGGCTTTTTAGCTTTCTTTTTCTTCTAAATTGTTTCATTCTTAGTGTAACTTGACCCTAAACCACTTTCCCAGAAGAATTTCATTTTAATCCAGTGACACCCAACAGGTACCACTCTAATTTTTTGAGATGATTATAAGTAATGCACACTTAGACATTTTCCATTTTAATAATAAATTTAATATGTATTGGAGAAAATACAACTAGCTCATCAAATTCATGATGTCAATGATGTTAATGAGCTCACTTAATGTTGATATTAAATAAGATAAAAACCATGAGGGTTGAACAAGTGGCTGAAGTTTGAGTAACGCTGAAGTAATTGTTTCAAAGGTCTCTAAGCGTCCCTTTTTGAACAATAGCCAAGTAAACTCAAATATTTGTGTATTATTATAAAGCAGATTGCTCTATTACCTTTGTAATTCCATCTCCAACTTACTAGAATAGGCAGGGCAAAAATACATGAACTATAAAGTTTAGCTCTGTGTAGAAGTGGGTTTGGCTAGTCTCTGGGGCCACTGTTCTAGAAAACAGACTCCATTTGATAAAATTCCTTTTGGTATGTAAAAGGAAATGCTTGCTTAAATGAATCTCAAGCTGTGCTCGAACGACCTCATTCTTTCACACTTGGAGAACATGGGAAAAATAAAATTAAAAATACATTGGAAACACTGTAGCATTCAGTGAAGAAGAAAGGATTCCTTCAATTCCTTTCAAAGCATTTTTTCCTATATTGTGACATGTAGCACCTCCACCTTTGTAAATTTTCTTCAATTCCCCAAGGTAATTAGTTTAGTGGGATTTTACCCAATTAGCATATTCCTCTTTCCCAGATCTCCTGAAAATGCTATAAAAACCAACAAAGACTCGTTTTTGCTCATCATGATCAGTAAAGTACAGTGACTAGCTCAATATCTGGCACATAGTGTACCATCCAGAAATATCTGTTAATGGTTGTAAATGAAGGTGTTTATTAAAGAATTAAACTTAATAAACAGGATGCATCCTATACCACAGATAATAACTACTAAGAGTATAGATTGCATGGAGATACTAAAAGTCTCAAGTGTTCTCGGTCTCAAACACCATCCACTTATTCATAACCTTAAAATATGTTCAGCTTAATGATTCAATACAGTTTCCTCTGACATGATAATCCACTAAATGTGATCACTCCATTCACTCCACAAAACTGCCAACTCTGCTATTTGTTATAAAAGGTGAGATAATGTAGATAAGTCCATGCAAATAAACCAGTGGTGGCAGCCGCTTGTGAAGCCTTGTGTCACATCTCCTCTTTGGAGCCCATGATTTCAGCACGGCTGTGGTAGACAGTTCCACACACATTGCCACTCTCCCATTTCCAGCAAACCAAGGTGACTCTGCTTTTTAGCTTTCTCCAAAGCTATGGAAAGCCACTCACCTTCAGCATAGGTAGCCAAAGATTTCAAAGGATTGAAATCCCCTGAGGACAACACTGAAACAGCAAGGGATGAAAACAGATGGACAATGCTCCTTCCTCTCATTTTCTAGTGAAACATTTCTGAGGCATCTTTAAAGTGGTTGTTTAAAAGGTCTTCAACATGATTGAGCCCCCACTCTCCATATTAGTAACAAGATCAAAAACACAGCCTTCATTGTCTTTTTTTCCTTCCTTGTCACACTCTCCCTACCTGCTCACTTCTGCTTCCTGAGGTCACCTCCAAAATGTAACATTTGCACCCAAATCCCTGTTTGAGGCTCTGCTTTAGGGTTCCATCAGTGCTACAGTTTTTTAAGTGGATGTCTAATGAGTAGTGGATCAGAAATGTCATCATCATAAAGTGACACTGAGAATAGATCTCATTATATTTCCAACCAAAGATTGCCCTCTAAAATCTTGAAGAGCTGACATTGCCTATGTATATCAGTCATTACACTTCAAATGTAGCACAAATTTTATGAATCACAGGGAAAAAAGTTGTTTTTCTATACTGTTGAACCATAAAGGATCTTGTCATTTTAATTTATCTTTGTTCCCTTCAATCTCTCTTATGTAATTTATAGTATTTGGCTCAGCATATAATCATTGCATCTGTAAAATGGAGAAAGAAACATCTAATTCACACATTAACTGTGACAATTAAATTAAATTACGCATAAAAGTAGTTATAAGATATATGGTCCATGGTATGCACTCAAAATTTCCTAACTATTACTAATCAGACACAAGACAAGGAATTGTAAACATATCAAGTCGCAAATATTCACTGAGAAATGCTGTGTACAAGACACTTTCCTAGGTTGCTGGGATAAGACAGAAGACAACAAGAATTGCCCTCAAGAACCTTACTATCTGGCTGAAGATACAAAATGCAAACATTTAAAATTTAGGTAACTGTACATGACTTAACTAGCAGTTCAAGATGCCAAGAGAATAAAAAAGGATGTACATGGTGAATTCCTCAATTATTAACACAGACAACAATTGCCAGGAAAGTTCAGAAAAGAGAGAAATTACTGCAGGCTATGCTAGCAAGAGGAGACCTTGAAGAAACCATGGGATATGAGCTGAATGGTAGTAAGATATGAAAGAGCAGAGAAGGTGTGGGGTAGAGTAGACAGAAAGGGGGGCATTTTAAAAATGCCTCAGCAAATGAGAAGGAATAAGTTGATGTGGAGATGGAGGAGTGTGATAGAAACTATGGAAAATTAGCTTGTTTACAATAGAATATCAGAGCAGAATAGCAGTCTAAAGGTGGGTAGGGCTCATTCCAAGGGAATTGAGTTGGGCTCTGTTTTACTTTCAAAGTAATAAATTTTTCCTGAAAATGTCAAGCATGAAAGATAACACTGCCATTATGGATTGAACGTTTGTGTCCCCTTGAAATTCGCATGTTGAAATCCTAACCCCCAAAGTGGGCCTGTGGGAGGTTATTAGGTCATAAGAGCAGAGCCCTCATAAATGGGATTAGTCCCCTTGTAAAAACAGACCCCAGAAGCTCCCTTGCTTTTTCTGTCATGTGAGGACACAGCAAGAAGACTGTCCCGTATACACCAGACACTGAATCTGTTGGCACCTTGATCTTGGACTTTCCTGACTCTAGAACTGTATGAAATAAATTTCTTTTTTATAAGCCACCCAATTTTGCTATAGCACCCAAACAGACTAAGACAAATACCATTTTGCTTAGCTTGTTTCTGTTTTATAATAAATGAAATGTAAGTCAAATGGTAGTAGTATCTTTGCTTCTGTCTGTAAATCTAAATTATTCCAAAATAGTAGGTTTACTAAAAAAAATGATAAATGTTGGTATTGAAAGTCCAGGAGGAAAGCAGTTTTATCTAGTACGTTTCCCCTATAAACCCCAGAATTATTTTGACATTAAGATAGTTTTTTTAAAAAAATTACTCAGATGGCAAAATTAGGCAAACTTTCATACAAAAATCTCTAGCAAAGTTCATGACTGTCAAATTATAATTCAAGAATAGTAGGGATTTTTCACAAGGAGCTTTTTAAATATCTCTCACTTCAGTCAGTTAGCTTCATATTTTGTTGTATAGCAGCATAAGACAGAAAGGCTGGAATTTAACTCCAAATAAACACACATACACACACACAAACACACTCCCAGATTACAGAATTTGCAGAAGTATGAAATAATAGGAAGCCCAGAGTGACCACAGACATCTTTCTCTCTTCACTTCATCTGCATAACTATTCATCAGCTAAAATATACTATGCATCCACTGTATGACTTCGGTTGTTCTCAGGTATCATAAAATGGACCCTAGTTGACTCCAAGGAGTTTTCAATGACTCTGCCTTTGCCAAGTTACCCTCAGAAAAACTCCAGCATTCATGATTAAAATGGTGTTTCAACTCCCCCCACACACTCTAGACCTTGAATATCACAAGTCTTGTGTCTGCGGCTATTATGGCAGGTGACATGGTTGTGGCAACTTCCAAAGTCTAGGAAAGAATAACTTAGGCTAAAGAAAGAAGTCCCTAAAAAGTAGGTGACAATAGCAACAATTAGAGTATTTGTTTGTTTGCTTATCTTCTTAGTCCTGTTAGCTATGATTGGACAGAAGTGCTCAGAAATATCTTGAGACGTTATCCTAACCATCAAATGAAGGGAAGCAACAAGAATAAAAAAAAAAGGATTAATGAAATAACTCTTCTAAATAGCATATTCTGTGTTAGATTTATTGGAGAAAAAATTCTTTCAGAGTTTAGCATTCAATTTTTAATATGAGCACTGTTATTTGATTCACAGTCAGTCATTTTCTCTGGGAAGAATGTAACTAGCTACCAGAAGAATTGGAGACTGCTGAAAGAATCAGCGCCCTTGCTCGGAACATTGAACACACTCTTCTTAATGCCAAGATGCAAAGGATGTGGAAACACTGATTTCTACGGCCATATGAAAACTACATTTTCCACTCGAGTATTTGCTAAGTTTACCCACATCAGATATTGTTCATCTAGGCTATCCCTCATACTGTACCTCTGCTTGCTGATCAAAAATAGCAATGGACATGACTAGTATGAATTACTGTCCTGTAATTTCTTATGTCAGTTACATTTGTTTGGAATTTTTATAAAAATTAATATTACCATGTCTTATGACTAGCATGATATAGTCAAATAGAGTGACACTTAGAAGACCCAGAGGGATTGGGACCCAGCATTAAAACCGCTCCCTGTGTATAGCAAGCTCTGAGAAGGAAGCTGAGGTGAGAGTCCATCTATCTATGGAATCAGAGAGGGAATCCAGTCCATTAGGAAAAACGGCATCCACATAATTCAATTTAAGGCAACCAATGGGTAGCAAGCATCTACAATGTGCCAACACTACGACTGGTAGCATACAACATACCCTACATAGACTAGATGTTGGGAAGTCCAATGTAGGAATTGTTTATTGACTTAAAAGCCAAGTAGAGCACCTGAAAGAAATTAGTGATATTCAGAGACCTAACTAGGCAGATATCAATGTAAAGGGTGGGTGACGATGCTGTGCAGAGCAGTAACAAGCTATAACTGCTTACATAGACCCAAATGAGGTCATAGCTTATTTGAAAGCCTGGAATGGGACTGGGCCTGCAAGGTGAGGGCAAGTGACCCCAGCCCTGGAATGGAGACTGCAGAGACCCAAAGACCAGGCAACCTTGACCAAAGTTAGGCTCCTATTTTCTCACCTATTTGAACACTGTGATTACTATTCAGACGAAGGACAATTTCAGTCTGTTTTTTCAGGGATGGGATGAGCAGAAACACTTGCTTCCCCCACTATTGCTTATGTATTTGCCAGAGAAAAGCAGGTACATGTATGAAGAATTTGATGATCAACGTGTTAGACATTTTAAATAAAAAGCTTTTATTGTGAAGAGAAAGAATCTGTTACTGGTTTTAAAACTCTGATTAACCACCAAACTAGGAATGAAGAATGTTCCAGAAAGCAATAAGAGTTATTAAGATCTCATGTATGTGTGTGTGTGTGTGTGTGTGTGCGCGTGTACTTTCATACCAAAATCTATCCCAAGTAGTAGTCTAGATTTCAGTATGTGGGATCACAGTAGTGCCCTATGCAGTTAAGAATAACCAAAAGGATTACTTTGTTTCAGAACATTTTTCCTTTTTTTCTTCTTCTTTTTTTTTTTTTTTTTGGTGAGGAAGATTGGCCCTGAGCTAACATCCATTGCCAATCTTCCTCTTTTTGTTTGAGGAAGACTAGCCATGAACTAATATCTGTGCCAATCTTCCTCTATTTTGTATGTGAGACACCACCACAGCATGGTTTGACCAGCGGTGTGTAGGTCCACACCTGGGATCCAAACCTGCAAACCCCAGGCCACTGGAAGCAGAGTGAGTGAATTTAACCACTACGCACTGGGCCAGCCCCTGTTTCAGGACATTTTATATGCTGAGATTTATACAGAGTTTTCAAAAGAAAAAAATGTTTTGGTCATTATGGTGATAGAGAACAACCCAGGCCTCTAATATAGTCCTCCAACAGAGGAGTGTGTCAGGAATCTAACTCTCCAGGAAATGACTCTCCAGTCGTTTAGAATCCCAGTCAGTGGGAGAAAGGAATCAACTCAAAGGAAGCTGTCTCAATTTCATCAGTTGCTATAGAAAATGATCATTTCAATTTTGGTAAATACCAAATCATAACGGGAAATTTCTCTGAAGATTTTGAGACTTTAGAGTGAAGCAGATCTAGGCTGAAATCCCAGCTCTACATCTATTAGCTAAGTGATCTCAGAGTGGCTATATAATTTCCTTGAGCATCTATAAAATGACCAAACAAAGAGTTAGGTAAGGATGGGGGAGAAATGGGTGCAAAGTGTCTGACACAGTGATACACACATTAGGCACTAAATAAGGACAGATAATAAGAGACACAGTTGTGAGAAATTTTGAAGAATTGCAAGGGAATTGGAGCCATCATGTCTCATAAAGTTATCTGAGGGGTGGGCCTGGTGGTGCAGCAAAGTTCACACGTTCCGCTTCAGTGGCCTGGGGTTCACCGGTTCAGATCCCGGTGCGGACCTACGCAACGCCGGTCAAGCCATGCTGTGGCAGGTGTCCCACATATAAAGTAGAGGAAGATGGGCACAGATGTTGGGGCCAGTCGATCTCAGCAAAAAGAGGAGGATTGGCAGCAGACGTTAGCTCAGGGCTAATCTTCCTAAAAAAAAAAAAGTTATCTGAGCATTGTATAAAGCATTTACATTTCTAGCTCTTCCTCAACATGGACACAAGGAAGACCACATGTCCCAGCTCCTCTGCAATTGGGTGGTGTCATGTGACCAGTTGTGGCTAAATGAGAAAATATGCAAGCTAACCCGTGTCACTTCTAGGTTGAAGTATTTAAGATACACTGCATGATTCTCCCTGCTGGCAAAATGGTAACATACATATTTTGACAGAGGTGACACAAATCAAAAAGCTTGGCTCACTGACCCATTAGAGGGATGACAACTACCCTAGAGAGTCACCCAGACTTGCAGGAGACTATAAATGAGCAACTGACTTCTGTGTGTTAGGCCAGTGAGATGTTAGGTTGTTCAGGACTGCAAGATAACCTCACCTATCCTGACTGATACCAGCATTTAAAGGGGACAATGACAAACTATAGACATAAGAGGGACATAGAGCACACATGTGCAAAGCGTCTGGGCATTTGTCTTAGTCCCTTCGGGATGCTATGACAAAATACATACAATACGACTGGATGGCTTATTAACAACGAATATTTATTTCTCACAGTTCTGGAGGCTGGGAAGTCCAAAATCAAGGCACCAGCAGATCCAGTGATGAGAGCCCACTTCCTGGTTCATAGACAACAGGGTCCTCACATGGCAGAGGGAACAAAGGATCTCCCTGGGACCTCTTTTATAAGGGCAGTAATTCCATTCACGAGGGCTCCACCCTCACGACCAAAGCCCCCACCTTCTAATATCATCACCTTAGGGGTTAAGATTTCAACATGGGAATTTGGGGGAAACACAAACATTCAATCTATAGCAGAGTTACAGTCAGACTTTGGTTTGAATTTCCCCTCTGTCACCTATTACAGTAAGAGTCCTTGGTAATTTACTGAGCTCAGTTTTCTTATTTATAAAAGGCCGATTATAATATTTATTCTTCAGAGTTGCTGTGAAGAGTGGAGATAATCTATATAAAGTACCTGGTACAAGGTAGGCCATCATTGTCATCACCATCATTGTTACAATTAACATTTGTAAATAAAATGAGCAGTCATCTCTCCCATTGCTTTCTGCTTTTCCTGGTTTTTAAGGATCTCCTGACCTTTTGGGGAGATTTACATAGCTGGTCAGATAAGGCGGGCAGCACTCATTGGTGGAAAATGGTCATTACTTCAGGGGAAGAGGAATTGGATGAACAGATATGAGGCGCTTCAAGATGGCTCTCAAATGAAAATTCATTGATATTCATTTGGAAACTTTCTTTCACCAACAACGTTTTCATGAATTAGATCATCTCTTTTTTCCAAATCAGAAATTTGTGAAAATCTTTGTTTGCCTTCTACAGGCATACTACCCAAAAGAGGCTTCCCTGTTTTAAGAACGTGCGGTAATAAGAATCAATAACATCTACTGAGTATCTATTATATCCCAGGCATCATACCAAGTGTTTTATATGCATTATCTCATATAATTCTCACGAGATCCCCAAGAGATATGAACTGTATATTTCCTTTTATAAATGAAGAAATTCCACCATAGGAAGAATTGAGAAAATATCATGTGCCAGGCCCTGTGCTTAGAGCTTTGTACCGATTGTCTCATTTGATCTCCATACCATTCCATGAAGTCTTATAATTATCCCTCATTTATAGGTGAGGGAATTGAGGCTCAGAGAGATGGATACATTTCTTAAGTCACACAGCTTGCGGAGAGCTCACTATCGCTTACATCCAGACAGTCTGACTTCAGAATCCTGTTCAGGAGCCCATGCCATGCTGCCATGCACCCAAGGGCTCTGGGGACACAAGTAGAGAGGGAGACCTAACCAAGCCTAACGGGACTCCAGACTCCAGGGTCACATTGCAACCTTTAGCAACTCTGAGCACTAAAGTATATAGTTTCCCCCACGTGTACACATATGTCACTCAAAATTAAAACTACTCTTAATTATAAAATCAAATCTACATGTATGCTGAAGTTAAAATAATTTCTTCCTACATTTCCCATGTCAAAAACCTATTTCGGGGTGTATAAAATAAACTTTTTTTTATGTTTGAGCACATGCTTAACTAACTTAGTTTGAAGTCCCACACGGGTCTAACAGTTATCTGTCTCACTTCTTTAGCACGATCCAGCTAACCCTTCCCATCGTCTATTGGTTCCTGCTCCCCTCCACGGAACATCTTGAGGTACCCTTTAACACAGTCATCGTGACATGGCTTCTGCTTTGACTGCATCCGCAAGAAAAGGACTCTCCCATAACACAACATTACTGCTGTATTAGTACGCAACAACAGCAACCACTACTCCCACCATTTCTACTACTTCTACTACTACTATTCTTCTACTACTGTGTAACATGCATAAAAGAAAGCCCCGACCCCAATTTCACAACCACAGAATTTTCAATCCTCATATTTTTAAAAACGTCTGTATTATTGGAACTTTTCGTTGGATTATATTAATTTTCCTCATCAAAAGAAATAAAAAAATCAATCTTCAAAAGTATATTAATCTGTAAGAGTACATTTTTTTCCACAAAATAACCATTATGAAATGTTCTAATGATATTAAATATGTAGTGAGATGAGGCTTTCTTCCTATCGCCTACCTGTCCATCTCTCATTGCCTGATAAACACCCATCCCAGTCTTTTGGTGTGACACTTTATTGAGGCAAAGGTCACAAAACAGGCCATCTGATAACATTACTCAAGACAGAGCAAGACAACAAAAAATATTCAGCCTCATATCACCAGGAGATATGTGAATAAAACGTTTATCTTCACAACATTTAAGTCTGATTGCCTTGCAGGTCAACCTCTAGTGAGATCAAGCCTTCCACCTTGTCCCCCTTTGAGGCAGCACATCCACAGTGGAACTGGGGGCTGAGAAAAAGAAAAGACAAAAGGAACTGAATGGTTGACAAGAGTATAGTATTTTCAAAATGGGGAGGTAGTTTCGGTTCTTTAGTGCACCCAAGAAGGATAATCGTGATATCCCAAGAGCTGAGATCAAATGACTCATGCCCTTTTGAAACTGGGTGATGACAAAGAGAAACCACACTTGAAATCCTCATACCTTTGTAGACTACATATGGATTAGAAGATACAATTTTAATATGATGTCAAGAACTCTTATAAACTCATCTAGATGTTGGTAGATGCTGGTAATGATTACCTCACCTCTCCCATCAACTAGTAAGGATAGAGCACTAGAATAAGAAATATAATGCATGCACATTATTTAAGAATTGTTAAGATATTTAGTTGATGATTTCCCATATAGTTTAGAAATAATAAAAAGAGCTATATTGAAGTCCAGTATCTTTCTTTCTCCCACCCTCCTCTCTCAGTGTCTAATATATGACCAGTAACTTAAGATTAGCATAACTAAAAAGCCTACAAATAGTAGGATTGTCTCCACCATCTAACTAGATTATCAAATACAAAATTTAAAATTCTGGTTACTACTAATCTTTTCATTGGTTGTAAGTAAATGAGTATGACCAGTACAACCATTGTTGACGTAAATAGCCAATAACTATTCTATAGATAAGAGAGATAAGGTGACCTCCCCTTGAGCCAGGGCGAAGACTATAATCTGGGAAGGCAGTCTCCACAAAGGAAGAAAGCATTCCAGAGAAGCATGGTTTTCAGTACAGTTTCGTACCTTTTCAGAACAAAGAACATACATCAAACATGCCCAGGGTACATACTCATCAAAGTTTCAGATAAGTATTCAGTTGCAAATTAGCAGGCCAACATGACCCTGATGTCTGGGAAAAGGGACTTATCTTCAGGAGTACTGATACGGGCTTACCCATACTGGCAGCGTTGTAAGAAGGGAAGTATGCATTCTTATCTTCAAAGAGCATGTTCTTTTACTTTGAGATAATGTTTAATGCATCCTTATCTTTAATGGTTAAAGCAGATGTACAATGTATGTTTGATAGGCCATAAGTCAGGCTTCTTCAGTTCAAGCCGAATCAGTTTTAAACCAGAGTACCTACCCCATATACCTCAACATGTGAAAATTTCTTGTCACAATAAAGCATTTTGACATAGAGACCATTTATGATTACAACAAATTTTCTGTGGCTGAGCAGCATCTTTGCTTGGAACGATTGATGACGCATTCTGAGAATAGCAAATCAGAAAGCATTTCTCTCTTGGTGTTATGTGCCTTGTCTAGAGGTGGTGGCTAACGTCCACCTTCTTCCTTTCCTCGGCCCTGAGTTTCACTCTCCTCTTGCAAACCATCCCAACCCTCTCCTCACGCCCAATACACAACTCATGAGATGAAACTCAAAGATGGGGGCCAGGACGTTTGTTTCATACATTGCTTGGTAATAAAAATTACTGGTTATTTAATGATTTTTTTTCCTGCCTCAGACTGAGTCAAAATGTGACTGCTCAAAACCACTGGGACAAGCTGCTACATCAAAATACCCCAGGATCTATAAGCCTGTTTAAAACGATTGCCTCGAGGAAGCTTCAAAATAGTTTGCAATCTTCCTTCTCATCATCTTTCTCCTCCTTCTTCTCTACATCCTTTTCTACCATCTCTTTCTCTTCTTCAGTCTCATTTTCTCTATTCATTCTCCTCCTGGTCCTTCCAGGAGCATTATTAAGATCAGGCTGCTAAAACATCAGCACGGAGCAAAGGAGTTCATTGTTAGAGACTCTTCTTACTCTGATTAGGGTTATTTCCCAGAAAAGATCCTAAAAGTTTATTCAATTTACCACTGCTTTGACCCCCAAAAAAGCAATATAACCCAGAAATTAAATATACAATTTTTAACATCAAAACATGTAAATGTAAAGCTACAATTTCTTTTTCTGGCACTATAAATTGAAGAAAAGATGCTTATTCTATTAAAGATTGACATATATGATAGATACATACATACATAGATACATAGACACATACATAGATACAAAGCTGCATACATAGATAGACAGATGTCCCAGACAGACAGATAGGCAGCTATGTGAATATTTAAATTGCTAAAAGATTACTTAAATTCTTTATTTAAATGCTTTCTTTAATGGTTACTCTTGGCACAGTTCTTCCTCCTACTATTCTTATTGCAAGTTCACTTTCTAGAAGTCTCATCAAAACTCCTTCTATGGGTCGCCCTTCTTACATCCCTCATCCTCATTCTCACCTCTCTGTTAAAAAGGCAACTAAGTCACTCTACACAGTATCCTCTGCCAAGAGGCAGTTTTTACATTTGTTTGTATCAACTCAAGGAAGATACCGCTTTCCACAACCTCCTATTTTTGATACAACACAGAAAGAATAGAAAAGTCTTTCTCATCAGATTTTAGAAAAAGACATCAGGTGCAAGTATGCTAAAATAATGGAAATGCAGCAAAAAGGATGATCTCTGCTAATAATTTGACATTAACTCAAAGTGCCCTCAGGCAAGAGTGCAATGTCTCTGTTTCCAAATGGATTGAAATCCAAGGTCTCAAATAGGTTTTTGTGCTGTCTAAAATAGAAGCAAATATATTCTGCATTCTGGCTTCACCAGTCTGCGGACACAAATGAAGTCACATAAACATGAGTACACAATTTCACCAGCTGGTCAACCTACCAGCGTAACCAGAGGGCATCGGCCTCCCCCTCAGTTATTTCCTGAAAACTTGGCAAATGTATCACATTGCTCAGGACCTGTTTTGTCTTGGTCTTCATCCTCAGCCGCCTCGTTGGTGTGAAACTACCAGAGGATGGCATCTCCTAACTGCCGTGGCTGCCGGCTCTCATCATGATAATGTAGCTTTGCCAAGGAACTATCTCTTTTGACTTCAAAAGGTGCAAAGCTTTGAGTTGCCAAAAAGAACTGCATCTCTTTCCCTGGTCCATGTAAAATACCCCTCTCTCCTTTACTTTGCATGATCTTTTGTAATAATCTTGGTTCACACCACTGCTAATGTTCTGTGTGTGGCAATGATTCCTATGAAAATGGGCTCTCAGCTTCCACCTGCAAATGTTCTCTTGCTAGAAGATCAGATCCAGCCTGGTGCAAGGCTGAGGAAAAACATCATACTGTCCTCTGCCTCCCCTCATCTCTGCTCTCAGACACTCATCACAGAACTTCAGCCTCTGAGATCTTTTTCTCCTTTAATATAAATCAATTCATGAATGCAGATAATGAAGGGCGCTGGGCCACCAGAGCAGAAGACTGAATTCCAGTTCTGGTTCAGTGAAAATTACAGTTGTATGAAGACAGATTAAGTGAGGAACAAATTAAACATGCTAGTTTACTTCTTTCTGGGACTTGGAAAAAGCAAATGTTAAAGGCAAAAAAACCTCAAAGGATCCCTAGCTTACTTCTAATCTGAGTTCTACCCCACCCCAGCAGGAACTAATACCAACATCAGACATGATCATTCAGGGCTTCAGACTCGCAATCAGCGGTAGCCTCAAGCATTCAGATGGCATCAGTGAGGGGCAGAGCCAGAATGAAATGTATTTGGCTGTCATTAAACTGTAAATGACTAGAAAGAAAAAAATCTGCTTAGTTTGACCAGCTGATATCTGGGAAAAGTGGAATTTTGAAATCAAACAAGGAGATTTGGCTGTTAAGATGATAAAAGCAAATATCTTCAGTGGTATTTACTCTCCTTCCAGCTGTTCTTCTGAAATCCTATAGACTGGACTGAGCTCACAAGGCATTCAGCCCAACAAACCTAGACAGGTTCAATTTCTTCAGTGAATTAGGAGGGAGGCCACAGAGTCTACGCTGTAATTTTCCCACAATCCATTAACTGTTAACTGATGGATTCACAGAATTCAATTTTATGGTGAAAGGCTGCAGCCTTTCTTCATGTTCTAGAGACCATCAAATTATTCATCCCCTCCTTTCACAGTGATCTCAGGGGGAGTGAGGTCTAAATCTTCACCCGCAGGTAAATACAAAACAGAACTTTCATTAGCAAATGAAGAATGCAAACCAGAAGCTTAATTTTGGTTTGTCCATGCAAATCACAAAGCAACAGCTCAGCCAGTCCCCAGGAACCCAATAAGACTAGAGTCAAATAAGCATTCTTTAAATGAAATCCTGGAAGTCATTTCCCTTTTTGCACATTAACTCTCCTAGAGAAAGTTCCCCAGCAATTAAAAGTGTTGAATTCATGCAGAGTGCCTGTTACACAGATGAAACCACACACAGAAAATTGGGAGACACATCGCAGCATCAAGTACTGTAATTAAGAAAATTGTCTTCATGCTTTTTTATGAATATGAATGACTGAATATATGACAGAGCAACACAGCCTCTTCGTTACCAAGAGAGCTGGATGCAGGAGAGGCACCTGGGTCTCCAGGAGATCCAAGAAGGGATGGAAGGAGGAATAGAGTCCGAAGCTAGAGCATCTCAGTAAAATGTAGAAGCCCAGATGCTTGCAAGTAGAAGATAAAAATGAGTGAACCTCGGGGCCAGCCTGGTGGTGCAGTGGTTAAGTGTGCACGTTCCGCTTCAGCGGCCCGGGTTTCACCAGTTCGGATACTGGGTATGGACATGGCACCACTTGGCACGCCATGCTGTGGTAAGCATCCCACATATAAAAAAAAAGTAGAGGAAGATGGGCACGGATGTTAGCTCAGGGCCAGTCTTCCTCAGCAAAAAAAGAGGAGAATTGGCAGCAGATGTTAGCTCAGGGCTAATCTTCCAAAAAAAAAAAAATGAGTGAACCTTGCAGCTCAGGTGCAGTCACTGAAACATTAGTCTGGGTCGGAAAGGGGAAGTAGAATGTCATGGCTAAATGCACTTAAGAAAAAAGTGGGATCTGTGCTCTGAAAGTGGGTTTTCCCTAAGTTTTCACATTCCAGGCCTCAGCACTGCTCTTCATCCTTCCCGTAACTCCTGCCCTACTCTGAACACTTTAAAGGCCTCGTGTGTTCACCTCTTTATGCTTCACCAGAGAACAGGGCTGGTGCAAGCTGTCAGTTCTAAAGAAGGCTGAGGAAGGAAGCAGAAGGGCACTGGGCTGGGCTCTTAGAAGCACCCCAGTGCCTGGTCGACAGAAACTGAGCAAGGCCTTGGTCAAGGGTCACCTTGGGGAAAGCAAGGAGGAGACAGACACAAAAGACTGAGGAAGTTAATGTGGGGGGCAAATGGAGTCCAACATGATGGGGCAAAGAAACAGTCAAGGAAGAGGAGTTAAGGTCCATTCTTTGGGGAGTACTTGCACTGAAAAGAAACAGCTATATGGTTCTCACTCATAATCTCATCGGTAGACTTAGTGCCACTTTCCAAAGCAGCCCCCAAATTCATTCTACAATGATCCCAGATTTCCCCGAGTTCAGTCTTTCAGTTTGAAAAAGCCTTTTATTTATTTATTTTTCATATTTGAAATTTTTTGTTGCAAAATACACATAACATAAAATTTATCATTTTAACCATTTTTCAGTGTACAATTTAGTGGCATGAAGAACATTCATAATGTTGTACAACCATCCCCACTATCCAATTCCAGAACTTTTTCATCCTGAGCAAACTCTGTACAAATCTAACTCCATTAAAACCTAACTCCTATTTCCTCCTCCCCGTCAGCCCCTGGTAACCTCCATTCTACTTTCTGTTTCTGTGAATTGGCCTTTTCCAGGAACTTCATGTAAGAAGAATGATACACAATTGTAAAAAGACCTTTTAAAATAGTACAGAAACATTAAACTTATGCATCTTGGGTTTATTGTAAGGAAATATTTATAATAGAGAAAAATTAGAAATAATCTAAAAATTCAACATTAGAAAATTAAGTAAATTATGGTATTCTTATAGATGGAATTCCATGGGACCATCAAAAAGATATAGATCAACATTGCGTAATGATCTGATTTTACATGCATATATATAATTTGAATATATATAAATTGTAGCAATCCTTTATCTTTATCATGCAAAGAATCACTTGAGCAGCCCCCTTGTTTGTTCCAGTGTGGGAAAAGCACGCTTGAGTTAGTGTAAAACCAAACCTTTCCAACTTGATCAGATCATGATCTCAGAAGAACTACCTAGGGACCCAGAGGACTTCTGGAAGACAAAGATCGCAGCCCCAACTCTGTTCCCTGAATGAGAATTTAGGGAGAGCTGCTGGGGCTTTCTAGAATTACTCCAATCAGGTTTCATGGGCAAGAAATCGCAATGGGGCACCCGAAATCCATTTATCTTGATGAAAAGGGTAGCTATCTAGGCTTCAGATCAAACCTTAACATCGGAACCTAAGAGTTTGTGTGGAAGGGCTGATTCTGACACTGCCTCTGGCTGATTTTGGAAATTCCTCTGAAACCAGCCCCTTGGGGCATAGTGGTTGTGCACTGAGAAACAGTGACTTAACTAAGAAAACACTAATCGTGGGAATCCGAGTGTGGAATTTGGATGAAGCAGAGTAAGGAAGACATGCACGCTCTCTGCTCTTTCAATTCAGAACTGGCTGGCTCCAGCACAGGCACCAATGGACCCAGTTCTGAGAGACTCCACGTCTACTGCTCAATGACTGCTTGATTCCAGTTGTGTAAAAAGTGCCCAGGATAGAGCCTGGTTTCCAGTAAGTACTCAATAAACAGCAGTCCCTTTCTAACTGGAAACTGATTATTGATAACAAATTTATGTGGAGCTCCTTTTCTCAGACATTAGCAGAGTAGAAGAGTTCTATTCACAATTTGGAACCTCGTCTGCTTTTCATTGTTCCATGTCACCTTCTACCACCATCTCCCTGGAAAATGAGTCATTTGTGTGCATTGTTTATAATTTATATCTAATTAATGTGGCATGACAATTATATAAATCACTAAATGAGTCAGGTTAACTTTAGGTTTTGTTTGAGTACAACACAATATTTTGTGTTCTCAGTCTTCATAATTAGCAGTCCCTATGACAAATCAGTTGGTATGGTTTCACTTGCAATAACAGAAGCCGTGACTCATCAGGCTTAAACAATAAGGAACTGTATTATTTCACATAGCAAGAAGTACAACAGCCAACTGCAGGGTGATTTGATTCCATGGCTCAAGCTATGACATCAGGGATACAGATGTTTTTGTCTTTCTCCTCTGCTGTCTAGAGTGTTTCCTTTATCCTAAAAGCCCTTCTTGTTTTGGTCACAAGATGGCTGCCAGCAGCAACTATAGCATCATGAGGTCTTGTTCACATCTAGAAGGAGAGAGAGAGAAAAAAAATTACTGCCCAAGGCTGGAATATAAGTCTTTCACTTTAGTCTGATTGAGCCAGCTAAAGTCAAAATCCCACTCCTGCATCAGTAACGGTTGCCAAGAGAATGCCATGCTCTGAGTCTTTTAGGCTGACTATTAGCCACCTTTGGTACTGGGATTTGTGCCAGTTTTCTCTTAGTCATGTAGATGGTGTGGTTCAAGGATGGATACCTGAGTAAAATCAGGATTTGGGTAGCAAGGAGGCAGGAGCCATGAATGTCAGGGAACTAGCCAGCAGGCCTTGGCTTAGTAGTCTTGTGGGGAGATTATTTCTCTGGGGAAATGGGTATAGGAAAGAGAGAAGCTGTGGACCAAGAATCAGCTGGGAGTAGCTTACACACAAAATTACAGGGGCACCTCTATATTTTGAACAACTTGAGAGAGCTACTTTCTAAAAGTCTAAAAATAATTCCATCATCAATATGCAAGTAATATGAAAAGGAAAAATGGTTATGGTCTGAGTTCACAGATTATTTAATTGATGCCGGTAGGGTTGGTCCAGAAGTCACACTCCTGCTAAATTCAAAATACCTCATTGTACTCACACCGAGATTTCATTCCTTAACTTTTCCTTCATTGTAGGTGAGCTCCTTATAATGAGGCTTTTAGATCATCTCCAGAAAATCAATTGCTGGTGACCCTACCCTGTCAGCCATTCAGACACAGCTGGACATGCCTGAACCTGAACCCACTATGGGTACGTAGCATAGGTCCCCCTCTGAGACCCCACTATGTCAGCAGCCTCCAGCATTAAAAGTAGAATTAACCCGGAACGATTGAAGAGTCTGCATATATCCAAGTCTAAGCTGTACTCTGCAGAGAGTTGAATAAATGATTGTTCAAGCTAAAATCCATTTCACTTAATGGAAGAATTGATATGAATTTTTTAAAGCATAGCCTGTTAGGCCCCAAAGGCTGTTTTTTAAATCAGACTTTGTGATCTAAGGCAATGATTTGAGATTATAAATCCATCAGATATCAGCTCCTGTAAATATGAGCTTCTGAGAGTTAGCTTGGATTACATTCTCCAATTCATAGACCCATGCCTATTGGAGTCAGTGAATGTATGAATAATGAAAGCTCATTTATTAAGTAATAATTTATTAATATAATTAATAATTTATTAATATAAGTAACAGTTTATTACAATGTGCCCTGCACTGTGCTGGGTCAAGGCCATCCCTATCCTCAATTGTGGATTGACATACGTATAGGCACAATGAAATATGCTTTTTAGCCTAGAGATCTTCAAAATGCTTTGGAATCACACCGACTAAGTGGTAAATTCTTCCTGAAGATATCAGAACAAGCTTTACAAAGACGGTAACATTTAAGAAAGGTCCTTAAAATAGGTAAAATCTTGAGATAGAGAAAAAAGCTGAAAAATGCATTTTCAGGAAAAGGGAATTTTATGGGCAAAAGCACAAAATATGAAAAAGCATGACAATGTCAAAGAATGCTAATGGGCAGAAAAATTGTTAAGATGATTTCAGGAAAGAAAAGGAAGAAAAGGAATGGATAGATGGCGTAGAAATCGATAAAGAACAGAATTGAGATTCTAAAGTCATAGGTTTGAATCCTTATTCCGTCACTCAATTATTAATCATCAGTAGATTACGAATGTTAACCTGCCTGAGTCACTTCCTGAGATGGTCCTTGACCATGCTGCAGCTCGTAGAGCCCCCACCCCAGGTCCACCAGACACCGATACTCATATCCAAATAACAGTCATTTTATAAAGGAGATTCAAGGATCATGCCATCCACTGAGCCACTGATTCATTTTCCTGATCCACTTGGAGACAATGACAATACAAATGGCTCCAAGAGGACTTTCAGAAAAGTTGCAAGAAACCTCTTTGGGCAGGCGGATTTTTGCTCCCCCTTTCATCACAGCATGTTGATAGCTGCCTACCCCATCACTACCCCATGCTAACCCTGCCCGCCCTGAAAAATTGACTAAATTCTTGATATAACCTTGTTCTTACGATGTGATTTGTTACTCAACTAATTTGACCTTACTTTTTTTCAGACCACTACAAGCATCCTTCTTCAGTACATTTCACTCCTTCCCCCGATTCCTGGTGTTTTGGTGAGTTTTGTAACCAATAAGAAACCATAAATGCCACTTGGCAGGGTAAGCTACTCAGATTTTTCATTCACTGAAGTCCTCTAATTTCCAGTTTCATCTGTAAAATGAAGACATTAATTCCTACCCTCCAAATTAGGAATTTGTATATTTTAATTTTTATGTCAGGAGCAAAAGGTAGGCTTGCATGGAATTTGACCCGCCTTGTCATCTCTGATTTGTTCCTGGGCCCCCAAACTGTAGTGAGTTTTGAGGTACCTTGGCTCATACTATTAAGCTTTCTCATGGAGCACTTTTCATATGTGACAAAACGAATGCTGAACTTTTTCTGTTCACAGCACCACATGGAATGAAACAGTGAAGTAATTGAATATTTTAGAGCAAGCTACAGTGACAAACAACGCTTCAAAAAGCTAACAAAGAATGCCGAACTTTCTCATGCCTATAATGATTTGAATACTTGGTTCCAGAGATCCCTAATGAAAAATTCATTTTACATTGATATATTGGAATTAAGTATGGCTTAATCTGCTTCTTCAATCTCATAACTCCCATCCCAGAGCAAATTTTTTGAGATTAAAATAAATTCTAGAGTAATAAGGTTTTTTCTTTTTCTAAAATTATTTTTATTTTTTTAAATTAACTAAAAACCACAATCTTATTGAAACATAAATAAAACAAAGAAGACTTATATAGAGTAAAAACCAAAAAGAAAAGGCTTGCTCCATGTTTCTTTATCTCTATCCAAACCCTAACGGTAACCACTATTAATGACTGGATATGTATTATCAGTCTTTTCTATGCATTCACAGAGAAAAAGAGAACAAATATATAGCTTGTTGGTTTTCTTAAAAAACGTTTTATTAACTATGAAATTCTCTAACCTGATTTTTTTTGTTTAAGATAACTTTATATCTTTAAAGTCTGTACTTATAGATATTCCTCTTGCCTCCTTGGGAATTAATTTTTAAAAATCCCGTTAGAGAAGATCCATACATTATGCAAATTGGAGAACACTGATCAATGACATACTATTCCATTGTGTGGCTGCACCATGATTTAATTACATTCTTCTAGCAATGACAGCTGAGCTGTTCCTAGCATTTTACTGTCAAAAACAATGCTTCAATGAGCATCACCATGAAGATATTTTTACACACATTTCCCAGCAATCTTATAGGATATATGCCTAAAAAAAGAATTACTGAGTCAAAGGGCATACGCACTATAAATTTTGGTGTATAATGCTAAATTGACCTCCAAAAAGACTATACGTATTCACACTTCAACCAACAATGCACGAGAGTAATGCTTCCTCCACACTTTCACCTACACTGAATATGTCAATCTTTTAAGGTTTTCCTAAACTGATGGGCAAAAAAAATCGCGTTATTTTAAATTGCAATTTCCTTATTACTAATAACGCTATGCGCTCTCTCTCTCTCTCTGGAGCTTTTATTATTTTTTCCTGCAAATTGCTTTTTCATGGTCTTTGTCCATTTTTTTTGGATTGATTGAGTTTTCTAACTGCCTTATAGGAGCTCTTTGTATATTTTTAATATTTATTCTTGTTATATTCATAGTAAATATTTTCTCCCATTTGATCATTTGTCTTTTCTTCCCTTTGGTCAATTATGCTTTATGGTATCTTTTATTGTACAAAAGTTTTTAATTCTTTAGTTGTAAAACTTGTTAATCTTTTCTATTATAATTTCTGTGTTTTCTGCCTTGCTTGAGAAAGTCTTGCCTATGTCAAGGCAGTCAAAATATTTCCCTGTGTTTTTCTCTAGTGCTATTTTTTTAATGTTGCATTTTGACATGTCCAGAATATGGTAAGAGAAATGAGATTTAATAATTTTTCCAACAGAAAGTCAGTTGTTGTAACATATTAATGAAATAATTTGTTATTTCTCTAGTGATTGGAAATGCTAACTTATCATATACACTATTCATACTCTTGGTTACATCTCCCCCTAGGTGAAGTCCTCTGATATCAGCCTTCAGAAAATCAGACAACTCTTCTCCTGCAGCTGTTTGGGAGACAATTCATTTGGGCTCACACCTTAATATTTAAAACTTCCCCAAATAATATATATGTATACACACACACATATATGGATGTATATATACAAGACGTGTGTGTGTGTGTGTGTGTGTGTGTGTATAGGATAGGTTAGGTTCTGGATTTTATATATATATAGAGAGAGAGAGAGGTATATATACAGGAGATATATATATATGCACACACACGTACAGGATTCTTGAGTCCTCATCTGAATTAACCTCTCTCTTTCTTGCCCCAAAACCATTTTATTTTAATTACCTTAGCTTTATACCTTGTTTTGAAATTTGGGGGTGCTATTTCCCTCTTGTTTTTCTTTTACTAAATTTCCTGTACATGTTCTCCTACAGAAAAATTTAGAATCCAGTTATCAAATTCCACAAAAACTTCTATTGTGATTTTAATTGACAAAGAATCAAATTATAAATTTGTTTGTGAACTTGTACAGTACTAAATCTCCCCATACAGAGATACAGTGTGTTTTTCCATTTATACCAGTCTCCCTTTCCGTCTTTCACTGAAGTAGTATAGTTTTCTTCAGATAGGATTTGAACACTTGTTATTTGTTATTTTCTAAGAACTTATAGATTTTTTTATATTAGTGTAGATGAGATTCTTTTCCATTGACTTCTTAAATTGGTTATTCTGGATGTATAGAAAATGACACCAATTTTGTATGTTGACTTTGAATCTAGACCACTAACATCTTTCATTATTATTTTTTGGCTTTTCCAATCTTACATTCAAATAAATACAGTTATATCTTCTGTGTTAGTGGTCTAACAGTCTTTGGATGTGTATGCACCTATGTGTTCTTCTTACCTGGTTTCGATGTCAGGGTTGTGCTCAAATCACGTTTTCACTTGTGTTTGCTTATAATATAAATTTTGATTTCTCTTGATTTCCTTTTCAACCCAAAATTTATTTAGAAAGGATTCAATTTCTAAGTGATTAGATTTTTGCTATAAAGATCTTTTTTAATTTGATCTCTTTATGATGAAATAACATACTCCTTCTTACATCTATGTTTTTAAATAATTTTTATATTTAGTGAACTAATATGTAATATCTTTTCTTAGTGAGACTTTCCATATCCGTGTATATGAAAAATGACTGCATATTCTCAGTTCATGGATACAAAGTTCTTTATGCGTTTATTAGATATAGTTTGCTAATTATTTAAATCTGCTATATTCTTTTTTATTCTTTATCAATCAATTTCCGAGAAAAATGTTAAATTTTTCTGCAACAACTGTAGGTGTGCCCATTTCTTCTTATATTTCTAATATTTGTGCCTTACATATTCCATAGCTATACATTTAGATGTATACAGACCATATCTACTTGTTTGATATAAAATCTCTTTGTCCTCTAAAATATGCAATATCTCTGTCTCATTTAATACTCTCATCCCAGAAAGATGCATTATAGTAATTCACAGAAATGTACTTTTCCTCTGTTAATATTGCCACACTCTCTTCTACTTTGTTCATATTTTCCTAGTACATTTTTTTTCATCTTATCATTTCTAGCCTTTCTGTGTCCTGATTTTCTTTCCTTTGCATAGGTCTCGTGTAAACAGGAAATAGCTGGATACTTTTGTGGGTTTTTGTTTGTTTTATTGTTATTTTATCCATATGTACTGTGATAGTATTTCCTAATCTGAAACCTAAGACATCTGCCATAACATATACATGGTATCCGATATGGGAGCAGAAGATATGAGAACAAAGACTGTGTTGGAAATATAGGGCATGTAATTATTGCACGTTTGTCACAGTTTTTGAGGATTTTACTCTAGTAACATATATGCCTCCATCATTTTTAGGGTGAGTTGATGCTACCAACTAGAGCATCACCCTTACCACGTACCTAGCCTTTAGCATATTCTTTAATGTACTCTTTTAGGTACATACTTTTATAACGTATCTATTCTTTTTATTTTTTAAAGATTTTATTTTTCTCCCCAAAGCCCCCCGGTACATAGTTGTATATTTTTAGTTATGGGTCCTTCTAGTTGTGGCATTTGGGACGCCACCTCAGCATGGCCTGATGAGCGGTGCCATGTCCGCGCCAAGGATTCGAACTGGCAAAACCCTGGGCCGCCGAAGCAGAGCGCGCAAACTTAACCACTCCGCCATGGGGCTGGCCCTGCATATCTATTCTTTAGCATATACATTTAGGACATCAGCAGCAGCATAAAGAAGCTCAGATGTGATTGTTTACTCTGCATAACCTCATTAAATTATCCCACAGGTGATAATTATGTGAATGAAAGATTTCTAAGCAAACACACAAATAAACAGAAGCCTTGGAACCAGTAAGCCAAGTAAATCACCTTAGGCAGACATGCTCACAGAAAAGGGCAAGAAAAAGTTCCTTTTAACTAATATCTTAATTTCTTAAAGTTTTTATATAAAAGTTTCCTTAATTATTTATCATTTAAAATGCTTATTTTCCTTTTCTAAAAAACTTAGTCCAGAACCAGAACACATATATCCATGGGAATCCATTTTCATTGGAATTCATTTCACTTCACCTCATTGCAGTTAGTTTTTATATATGTTGACCCTTCATTCTTTTCCATTCAGCAATTCTCCCCACCTTTGTGCCTTTTCTGGTGATTTACGCCAGAGTATTTTCCAGCTCTTCATGTGGTATGTCATGAATAAACCCCAAAGGCTCTAGTTCAATGGCTAGTGAAATGTTTCCAAATAGAAGAAAATTAGATAAAATGTGCTTCTGCAGAAGGAAAAAGAGTAAAGAGCTGCCAGTCAACTTATTATATATTGTTTCTTTTGTTTAGAGGGTATACATCTAAAATTATAAGGGCTTTTGACTCGTTTCTTGGACCAGACATGTCCCAACCTCAGAGAGGACATGGAAGAAGGATTGATCCAGGCTGTTGTAGCTCAGAGATACCAGCCATATTTTACAAGATGAATGGTGCATGGCCAGAGCTGTAACAGGTGAAACTGGGAAGGAGGCTATGTTTGTCTTAGCGTCACTTCTTCCCTGGACATCTGGAATTTTTTGATACATTTCTATACATACGTATTTGTACATGCGTATATAATATTCAATACCCAAAGAAGGAGAGGAGAAGGGAAGGTGGGACAAAGGAATGGAAAGACGAGTATGATTTAGAAGTATGAGTTTGGGTTATTTAGACATCAAGTTGGAATCAAATTTTTACAGTAATAAAAGAATATGTAGGTGTTGAAATGAATGTAGAAAGGAGCAAAGAAAAGTAAATTCTTAAAATTATAATATGAATAAGATAATTAGGGTGTGTTAAATAATCCTGTAGCCTCAAAACACTAATACACTTCAAAAAAGCATTAGGAAAGCAGAGTGGTGAAGTCAACGTGCCCCGTTCTAGAATCAGATAGGTCTGGGTTTAAACACTGAATCTGCCACTTAGTTTCCGTAAGCACAGGTCTGCATCCGAGGGTTTCCCTATGACTATGACTTCCATGATTCCAGCACTTTTTATACAATATTTCATTGAAACTTCAAAACAACCAGACTTAGGTTGTATTTTATCATCCCTAATTTACAGAGGAAAGCCCTGACATGCAGAGTTGTGCTTACTGAAAGTAAGTAGCATACTAGTGCTTAATTATTTGGTTTTTTTTTAAAGATTTTATTTTTTTCCTTTTTCTCCCCAAAGCCCCCCAGTACATAGTTGTATATTCTTCGTTGCGGGTCCTTCTAGTTGTGGCATGTGGGATGCTGCCTCAGCGTGGTTTGATGAGCAGTGCCGTGTCCACACCCAGGATTCGAACCACCGAAACACTGGGCCGCCTGCCCCAGAGCGCGCGAACTTAACCACTCGGCCACGGGGCCAGCCCCCTATTTGGTTTTTTTATGAACAATCAAATGTCAAACAAAAGGTTAATGAGCTTTTTTCTTCTAAGCTGGTTAACAAGTACACTAGATCCCTTCTGAAACACCATTCATCAGAACACAGAATTTGACAGTGGCGACCCACCGTCCAAGGACCACTGCAAGATGCATTGCCATCAATAACACTTTTTGTCCCTGTCCTGCCTTCCACCATATTTATGAGGAGACTGTATTAGAGTTGGCCTGGAGTTTGTCAAGCTAGAAAGGAAAACATTTAGAACTACTCTGTAATGAGCACATCAAATACTCACGTATTCTTTACATCAGATCTAGGAGGGAGATATCATGTCCCCAATGTTACATGGGAGGCAACTCCATTTGGTTGAAGGGAAGTAACTCCAAATTCCCACAGCTTATCAGTAGCAGAAACAGGATTCAATTTAGGCCCAACTGCAAAGCCTACTATCTTTTCATCACATAATAATGCCACTAAGAGTCAGTTTAAGACAGGTGGTCTTCCAATTTTCAATGTAACTACAGTTCAGAAAAACAAATACATGTGTGTGCCAGGTTTAGGGAACAGGGTTTTGGGTGACATGTAATCAAATGAGAAAGACATTCAGAATTCCATTCTAATTGTTTCTGTCAGGAGAACTTAAAAGATCAGTACTCATAATAGAACAAAAACAATAAAATTGGCATGATGCAACAGAACACTGGTTTAGTAACCATGAGATCTGAATCTAATTCTCTTTTTATTTTAGTCTTAGAAACTATTTGTGAAACTGCCTTTGACACAGGTTCAAATTCTGTTTTTCAGCGAATGTTTTTGCTCCCCGTAGTCCACTCTTAGATGCAGTATATGTTCTTTCCAAATGGCTTATTACTCAAAACTTAGAGAAAGCCTTTTGGGAAGTCAGCTTCTTTTCTCTCTCTTGTTGAGCTTCAGAAAATTCAATACACATTTTATGTGGAAAGTTTGGGGGTTTTTTTCCAGTTTTTTCAATAGGCTGACAGATCAGAATGATATGTTGCATTCTGTCCACGTTCATGCACAATACATCCACTGGTCATTCCTCAACATTCATCTTCTGAGGCAGTGTTTATAAAATATCTACCTGACCCCCACCACCCTGAAATAAGTCTTAATCTTTGACTTACATTAAAATAGCTAAAACTCACACCATAAATTCTCCAATATTGAAAATTAAGACTATTTCCATTAGAGACATCTCCATAGAGGTTCCCTAGTTCTCTTTCCAGAATGCATAATCTTTGATATTTTTGTATCAGAAATCCTGTTGACTAGGAATATTGTAGATATGCAAAGCCTAGACTAGAGTAATGGCCATAGGATTAGAAAGAGTCCTATATGTTTCATGGATATACATGGGATGCAATCCATGAGGATTGATACATGATTTGATGCACAGGATGAAGAAGAGAAAAAAGTCAGGGTTGACTCCCAGGTTTATGGTTGGGCTAGAGGATGGGATGGTTCATTTTGAACATTCATTCAACAAATATGTATTGAACACAGGCTATAGACCCACGCTGTTTTGGGTGCTGAGGAGAAATTGGTGAACAAAACAATATATACAGTCTCTGCCTTGCTGTGGCTTCCAATCTATTAACACACTGAGACATTCAAGTGGAAATGTCGGACAGCTGTCCTTAGCATTCTGGAGAGAGATCTCTGCTAAGAGGTGTCATTTGAAAGATCCCTGCACATATGTTTCTGAAACGGTACTTGAGACCAACGTAGGCTTAATAATCACTGATCCAGGCACTGGAAACGTAGTCAGGGAAAAGACAAGGCCTCTGCTATAGTGGAGATTGCATTTTAGTGGGAGAAGACAGACAGTAAACCAAGGATTCCCATGATGTGTGTGGATATAAATGCTATGAAGAAATATAAAGCAGGGTAAGGGGAGAGAGAGAGGGAGAGGTGAGTAGAGATGGTGTTTAAATAGGGAGAGGCAGCTTGCTTCTCCCATAAGGAAGAGAGGGAGGGGTCATGCCGACCTCTGGAGAAAAAGCCTTGCAGACCCAGGAAATGGCATTTAATACTGAAGTGCTAGGTGTGTCCTAGGAACAGCCAGGAGGCCAAGGCAGTCAAAGGTCAGTGAGCAGCAGGAGACTGGGATGCAGAACCCAATGGGGTGTGGTTCCCATGGAGCCTTGTGGGCCTTGGAAAAAACTTTGAACTTTCTTCCTAGTGAGTTGAGAGACTACTGGAGATTTCTGAGAAGAGGGGTGACAGGATCTGACTTACATAACGAAGACTAGCTACTGGGTGAAGAAGAGACTTCATACCTTGTTAATCCAAATTATTTACACTGGGTAACTCACTCTAAGTAATTATTAAATAATTAAATGCTTTCTACCTCTGTCCCTTCCTCTTCCTACTCTGCCTTCATAGAGTCACTCCCAACATGGAGTTGGCCTGCAAGAGCTGCCTTTGTAGTTAAGGGGACTGTTTTGTTTCAGAATCTAACAGAGGACAGGATGGTGCACGGAGAGGAAGTAAGCAGGTTCTAGACTGATGTAGGCTTTTGGGAATTAGAGTAAAGGAGACCTTTGCACTTCCTTCTACATCATGCAGGCAGTTCTCTACAGGTAGCGATTCAAGGTAGAAGTCTCTTTCGGAAACAGGCATTCACTTCTTCAGGGACAGTATCAGGTCCCTCAGGAACCTGAAGGCAGCAGTGAGTACGGTTGCATTGCAGAGACAATAATGAAGAAAAACTCCCCATGTTCAGTTGGGGAATGAAGGAAGGCTTATGTGGCTGCCTTTCGGGGGAGCTCACGTCTAACTGAGGTGTGCAAGGGGAATTCCACACATCTGAGCTAAATGCAGAGAGCCTAAAAGTGAGAGTCAATGGAAAAAAGAAGCCACACTGTGTTTTGCACCAAATTTGCTCAGGGCCATGGAGCTAGAAGCCTTGAGGTTGCTTTTAGCACTGAGAAATTTCTACTATCAAAGAGTCTACTTGGGCCTACATGGTTGAAGGTATGTTTGTGAGTGCTTTTTTAACCAAACATCAACATTATCGTTTGGTTACAGATACAGTTCAATCAGAATCAAATAGGGCTTTTTTTTTTTAACTGCTTTTGCACTTTCTCAAAACCTTAAAGCATGTAGCCCTTGAGAGTTCTACAAGAATCCCTCTCCCTTACAGCAGGAGCTCCATGTTTTCAACCCTGCTACATGTTAGAATCACCCTGGGAAATTTTTTTTAATGTGATGCCTCATCAAAAGAAAGAGAAGACAAGCCACAGACTTGGAGAAAATATTTGTAAATGACATATCTGATAAAGAATTGTTATCCAAAATATACAAAGAACACTTAAAATCCAACAATAAGAAAATGAACAACCTGATTAAAAAATAGGCAGAAGACGTGAACAGACACCTCACCAAAAAAGACATACTGATAGCAAATAAGCATATGAAAAAATGCCCCACATCATATGTCATCAGGTAAATGCAAATTAAAACAATGAGATACTGCTGCACACCTATCAGAATGGCCAAAACTCAGAACACTAACAATGCCAAATTCTGGCATGGTTGTAGAGAAACAGGAACTCTCATTTATTGATGGTGGAAATGAAAACTGGTACAGCCACTTTAGAAGACAATCTGGCTGTTTCTTTCAAAGCTAAACATACTCTTACCATATGACCTAGCAATTGTGCTCTTTGATATTTACCTAAATGAACTGAAAACTTACATCTACACAAAAGCCTACACACAGATGTTTATAGCAGCTTTATTCATAATTGCCAAAACTTGGAAGCAAAGATGTCTTTTAATAGGTGAATGGATTAATAAACTGTGATACATCCAGACAATGGAATATGTTATTCAGGGCTAAAAAGAAAAGAGCTATCAGGCTATTAAATGACATGGAGGAATCTTCAATATATGTTACTAAATGAAATAAGCCAATCTGAAAAGGCTACACACTGTGTGAGTCCAAATATATGACATTTGGAAAAGGCAAAACTATGGAGATAATAAAAAGATCAGGGATTTCCAGGGGTTGGTGGGGAGAGAGATATGGATAGGCAGAGCACAGAGGAATTCTTAGGGCAGAGAAATATAGGAGTCTACAATTTTGGAGACATGTCATTGTACACTGGTCCAAATCATAGAATGTACAACCCCAAAAGTGAAGTGTAATGTAAACTATGGACTTTTAGCGATAATGTTGCGTCAATGTAGGTATGTCAATTGTAACAAAGGTACCACTCTATTCTGGGATGTTGACAGTGGGGGAAGCTGTTTTTTGGGGGAGCAGGAAATATATGGGAGCTGTCTGTACTTTCTGCTCAATTTTGCTGTGAACCTGAAAATGCTCTAAAAAAATGTTTATTTAAAAGGGAAAAAAAATGGTGCCCCAGACTCCATGCCCAAAGATTCCATTTTAACTGGTCAAGGGTGGGCCAGGGCTTCAGTGTGAATTTCTTTAAGCTCACCAAGCGATCCTGAAGTGCTGCCAGGTTAGGAACCGCCATGCCAAGTAAACATGTCAACCAGGTGTCAGGCCTATAAATAATTTCTGGCTTTTGGCTTTCTTGCTGAATTCTAATTAAACTAGCATTTGCGTAGTTCTTTGTAATTCTCCACAAAAAGGCACTCATAACTATTTCCCCCTGTGGAATTAGTAAAATGCCAAGTAATCCCTCAAATGAAGGAAAATAGGAAATTAAAATTTCAAGGTGAAAAATTAAGGTGGTAAGTTTATGGCTTATTTATGCCTTAAAACAACATTTATATTTTGCCCTCAACCTCCTCTTAAGCTTAAAATTTATCTATGTACATCATAGCAGTATTTGAGGCTCTAAACAAAGTGAATTGTAGCATCAATTCTATCATTTTAATATCAAAAATGAAAGGCATCGGGCTAAACAAAAAAAAATAATGATCAATAATGATCAAGGAACAAATATAAGTACATCAATTGAGGACGGAGAGATTTAATTGGCCAGGGTAGTAACTGAGAGGAGAGAAGTGACAGATGGCCTGTTTTGATGTGTACAGGGCATGAGGACTGAAGATATTTTTTCTCCTCCAATTAGCCCTGTCTTCCTTAAAAGAGGGGGGTCTGAGAAACTGAGTCAGATGCTGCTTTGGGAAACTCTTCAGTAATTTGACAGCTTGTCAGGATGAGTAAATTATTGACAACTTGCCCCTGTGCTGTCATGTGGCTTGCCTCAAGCCTCTATGCTTCTTCCCCTTCTGACTAAATGCCTTCTATACTTCTGTACTCTAAAGAATAGCTAAATATGGGCTTTGAAATAAGTACCTTGATGTTCCTGTGATACGAGTCTGTTAGGTAATCAAAAGATCCCATTACTAGTCAAACCAAAACAACCTGTAGGAAGCATAATGTTAATAATAGCGAACATTTACTGAACACTTATGTGTCAGGCTTTCTGTTAAGCATTTACTATGAATGATCTCATTTAACTCTCACACAACCATAAGATGTAGGTGTTATTTTAAGCCCCACTTTATAGATTAAGCAGAGTAAGTGTCCTACGTTCTGACTCCAGGGCCAGTCATCATGCAGTCATATTGGTGGACTTCCCAGTATGTGCAGCCTAGTTCTAGACATGATTCAAAGTTGGAGAATATACCTTAATTCTCTTGCGACTGGAATTCATACCTAAAAACAAGGTTTCCCCACCAAGGTTATATAGGCCACCGAGGCAAAAAAGTCCCCTGGACTGCTAGCAGCCAACCAGAAAACCAAGGCCCTGGTTCTCACCTTGACTGTCTATAAGACTCACATGTATGGAACTTTAAAAGATAGCAAGAATCTCTGGTCCTGGCCTCAGAGATTCCGACTTAATTGATACAGCTTGGGCCTCAGGCATTGGGATTTTTAAATGTTCCCCAGGCAGGACCAGCTATGTAATTTGCAGGGCGCATTTCAAAATGAAGATGTAAGACTGTTGTTTAAAAACTAAAAATATTCAGATGGCAACAGCAGAGCATGAAAGCAAGTGCGAAGCCCTTCCTTGGAAAAGGTCGCATTTGACTGCACAGATCACAGACCCATGAAGCTGGCTCTGCCCCACAGGATGCTAATATGCTGAAAACTTTGAGAGCCATTGGACCAAGGTATTCCCCTGGCCAGACCCCACTCCTGTAGCTTGAGTGGCTTTTCATCATTATCACTGTCATCACACATATTAAGCTCTTTGCAAGCAATATGTAATCCTCAAAATCACATTATGAAGGAAAAATTGCGATTACATCCCCATTTTTCAGATGAGCAAACTAAGACTTTGCTAAATTAAGCACTGTGCTTGAGGTCCCTGAGGCATCGTCAGAGGTCCCCGCTGGATTAAGCCCCAACCGTGCAGATTCTAGATCTCACACTTTTAATCATCACCCTACACGGCAGGTTCTTGAGTAAGTAATTTCTTTATAATTATCTGTGTGACCCCAGTCCTAAACAAAGATACTATGAATGGAAATAGATTCATGTACAAAAATTCATATAATTTAATTTATTTCCATTGTATATCTCAATTTATCTTTGTTTACTGTTTTTTGGTTTTTGTTTTCTTATGTTTTTATTTTCTTCTTGTATTATGTATACACCGGCTGGAGTATACCTAGAAAGCAATATAACTTGTATAAAATTTCACTTATAATGCTTAGAAAGAGATTCAGAAGCCCCTAAACCTATTTCTTCCCTAGGTTCTCTCCTTCAAAACTCTCTCTGAGATGGACGATGTGTACAGAGTGCGCACGGCCTCTCTGTGACTGAAGGAGAAGATCGCTTCTTAACCTTGACTTAGGAATCTTAAATAGTTTTGTTCACTGACTTGGTGCACCCCACTCCAAAAATTAAAGGAAGATCATAGGAATAAGCACATATTCATCACAGGGAACAATACATTTAATTTAGTCCTTAGGGAGACTTTTGAGTCTTTTGAGTTATCATTCTATACTAAACGCTTAAACATATTTGTTGAGCGGGAGCTCAGTTCACACAGTTCTCTCAGATAAAGAGATGATATACTTTCCTCCCCACTCTCCCATCCCAGGCTGTGAGTGTCACCACTATATCTGAGTAGAGCCTTTATCTCATGGTCTTATAATCATTTGTTACATGAAGGCCTTACCTTAGGTCTAAGAATTCCAGAAGAGCACACACTGAGTCCCATTCATTTTTGTATCTCTATCTTTTGACACAGCATCTGGCACATACTTAGCTTTCAATGTTTATTAAGTGAATGAATTCAAGCATGAATGAATAAATATCTTTCTTTCAAAAAGAGCAAATTGTGATATTCATACATTCAGCTACAATATGAAAATCCTTCAAAGACTTTATTCTTTCCCCCCTTTTAATGACTTAACTCCTGCAGCTACTTTCTGTAACTTTTGACAGCATTTCACTTATCCTCATTTATGTTCCTGCGTGGGCTCTAAATGACTCATTTTTCCAGTCATCGTTTGTTCTTTATGGGAATTCTTCAAAAGGTTTGCTTGCACAGCTTCAGAGAGTTGTCTTGGGAACTACTATTTATCTTAGCTTTGGGAAGAATTTTGATTCCTAAAAAAAGTTTGTGGCATTGGGAAGTACAAATTCATTACTATCCAAGCCCCCGACTGTGACAGAGGACTAGAATTATTAGGCTAGTTTTAGCACCCCTTTCTAATTTTCATCCTCCCCTAGTTATGTTCTTTCCTATTTTCTAGTTCTTATACTTGCTATTATAATTTCAAAGTATTGACTATCACACAAGACAGAAATTTGAGTACACATTCATAATCAATCACATAGTATTTTCATTTTATGTTGATTATCCATAAACTTATTCTGTCCTACATTTTTGCAAAGAGATTTGCATAGAAAGATAATGTCTAGAATTAGTCTTCTGCTTTTGTCAGTATTTTTGAATCTGTGAGTATTATCTAACTGGAGTCATATACCCCAGACTTCGTCTTTCCACCTAGTGGTCATTGATACATAAAACTCTGACTTATGGATAAGACTTTTGTCCCCAGGGCAGCTTCCATGGCTGTTTTGTTCATCCATTTCAGCATTCTCTCTTATTTTCTGGCCCTTCAAGATTTTACATACTTTTCTGTGAGCTTAACGCATCATTTTAGAAGTGTTTTGCTGTGGTGAAGAGAGCTCTAATAGCACCTTAGCCCACAATACTGCGAAAAGGAGAAGTCCTCATTCTGTGGTTTTAGGTATGACCAGGATCCTAGTTTTAACTCCTCCCTCCCACCCTCCACCTTCCCTTGGTTTTGGACAACTTCTATTCATCCTTTAAAACCCAGTTTAGAAATAACTTCATATTGAAGCCTTCCTATGTAAAGAAGAAAGTTCTTCCTGTATGCTATTTCTATAACTGCAAGTTCCCTTTCGCATTTATCATATCATATTGTAATCTGTTTCTTTTCGTTCCTGTTTTTCTCACTAAAGTTTAAGTTCCTTGAGGGCAGAGACCAAATCATTCCCATCATTTTTTCCCAGTTTCCTAGTACAGTGTCTAACAGAAAATAAAGAAAAGGCATTATTACAGAAAGGATTTAAGTCTTGTTGCTTTCTTAATGTACATTGAGACTCCCCTGATTGGTTCTTCCACTGCTGACTGGTAAACTTATACGAGGCAGACAATGTAAGGGTCTTCACTGTGACTGTCGTCCAAGGCAGGACAGAGCAGCTCTTTATGTACTTGATCAACCCCACTCCAGTGCCTGGAATATCGAAGATGGGACAAGAACAACGAGCAGAGTCAAGAACAGTGCTTAGACCTCCCTTTTACATAGACACACACCCATGACAATATAACATCTTTGAAGCTGCTTTTCCAAGTGACTGTAGGAAAACTATTTGCTGCTGACACAAAGGCAGCGCTTCTTTTCTTTGAGACACAAACTCCTTCTCCTAAGTAAGATCTATTGAGATAAAAAATCATAGAGTTACTCCTGATTCCTGATAGCATCCAATCAAGAGCAAAATCCTGCTTCTTTAAACCCTCCCCAAATTTTCTAATAAATTTACCTAATACCCTTTTACCGAGACACCCCTTAAAGCGTGCCCTCCCTCATGTCAATAAGTCATAAATCCAGTTCGATGAACTCCAGGTGTGTTCCTGGTGTTTGGCTGGAGAGCATTGGTGGGGATGCCTTTTGAGTTAATGGTCAACAAGGATAGATACTCATTTTACCCCACATCTGACATGTCCACATGCATTGGAGAGAAAGCAAGAGGAAGCAAGAGATTAGAAAGCAGGCAAGTGGGAAGGAGGGATGGAAGAAAGGAAGGAGAGAAGAGATTTATTGCCCTCAAAAATATGCTGAAAGAGAGGATGGCTTCCATCTTATGCTTTTACATATCCATCCCCACCCTTAACCCCAGGCCGCACTGAAGGGTACTCTGAGGCTTGAGCCAGGCCCTAGGTCCCCTGTCAGTTCATAAAAGAGCTCCAGTGAGTCAGTGATCTGTACCCTCAAACAGATAGCAAATTATCTGGAAACCCAATCTTCTATAGTACTATGGCACTTAAGTAAGTCTTAACAAAGGATTATAGTCAATTTTTTAGTGTTTGCCATGTGTGTGTGTGTGTGCATGCTCAAGCATGCTCAGGCCAAAGCTTCGAGAACTATGTTGTTTATTTCCTATCAGCTTTGCCTTAGGAAATTCCTTTAGCAAGTGTTTCCAAAGATTTTCTGTGTCTCAGGCGATGGGCTAGGTTCTGGGAAAATAGCAAGGAATATGACAGACATGGTCCTTGTGCGGAAAAGAGCTAGCATAGTAAGTTTGACATGCCATCCTTAGAAGGGCCTGCTTGCAGAGCTGGGCCTTGCCTGGCGTCTGGGAACTTGGCACTCGGAGTGTCCCCAGTTAACAGTTAACTGATAAGGTCTAGATTTGGCCAGACAGTGCTGTACACGTGCTTTCCTTCTGGGAGTCTAGAATTTTGTTATGTACTCTGCAGAGGATGCCTATGGGACCAACGGTCCGTAAACGTCCTGGGCACTGTGTCTCTAATGGGCTTCCCTGGGTAGAAACATCGCATGCAGTTTCCTGCATTTTCATTGCTGAGGGAAGAGCACATTCTGTGTGACCCCTGATGGCATAGAAAGAACATAAGAAAGCCTGCACACGGATTCCCACAAACTCTGCCTGTCTTTTTCCCTTCTGATCTAGCTGTGTATCCTTATTACACAGTTGTAATGTATCTTATTCACGAGGACATCTATATGAAGACTCTCGTGAGCATTCCTAGAGAATCTTCAAAAGTGGGGGAGTCCTGAGGACTCGACATAGTCCCTCACGAAATTTATAATCTACTAGAGAAGACAGGTAGGTAAAAAGGCCCTTACGTTACAGAATGAGATTTCTGTGAAAGGAGAACTTCAGGGCACCGTGGAGCACAGGGGAGGCACACTTCACCTGTCCTTTTATGGTTAGGAAAATCTGCCTGGAGAAGTGAAGCGCACACCAAATCCTGAGCGAAGGTGCTGGCCAGATGGATGTCATTCATCTTAAGATTCTGTTACATTCCCAAATGCGATGTCATATAATAGCCCTCAAGATATCTCTTTAAACCATAATTGTCAAGACACGATAGCTTTAAAGGTGATAGAGTTACACCCTCTCACAATAACAGCATCTTATCTGGTGCAAATAATTCTCCACAGCAGCAGAAAGTCACCAAATTATTGTCTCCCATTGGTTTAGAACCTAGGTTTGGTTTGTCCATAGCCACTGCATTTGAATTCCCAATCCTGGGATTTCACTCTTTGCTCTCTGACACACACTGTCCACACTCTCTGACCCCCACTCTCTCTTGGCTTAATTTTATCTTCACAGATAAGAATTAGTGTCCAGCTCGTGGCTCCCTGTATTCCAGTCTTAGAATAGCCTTATTTTACTACTGCCTTCCTGGTGTTTTAGACTAATAAGAGGGGCCAGCCCTGTGGCCGAGTGGTAAGGTTCACGGGCTCCGCTTCAGCATCCCAGGGTTTCGCCAGTTCGAATCCTGGGAGCGGACGTGGCACCGCTCATCAAGCCATGCGGAGGCGGCATCCCACATGCCACAACTAGAAGGACCCACAACTAAAAATATACAACTATGTACCAGGGGGCTTTGGGGAGAAAACGGAAAAAAAAATAAAATCTTTAAACTGATAAGAACCTTGCCCCATTATATAGCTGAGATTGAATCCTATTAAATGATTCATGCCATATACATCAAGTCATGTGCATATTTTAGAATACACCTAGCCATATTACCCTACTTTTCATTTATGTGCATCAGAATCACTAAAAAGCTAAAACACAGATTTCTGGGCCCTACTTCCAAAATTTAAATTTTGTGTATCTATTTTGATAATTATCTGAAAAAAATTACTATCAACTTATCCTAAAACATCCAGATGACCAACTTATTGCTGACTTGCTAGATAATTTCATTTGCACTTACGATTATAATGATGTGACACCAAGCAGTAGCACTCGAATTGTCACTGAGAAGAATGGCTAATGGGATAAGAATAGAGGGAGATAAATACGTAAGTGACATATTCTTAGTGAAGACCAAATGAGATTGTACATGCTATTGGAATAGAGATTTAGTAGTAATTTGAATAGAGAAACATGCTAAAGAAAAAGGACTGGTACAATTGAACCGTTCCAGGCCACAAGAAAGCATACACACGTCTAATTCAAAAGAACTCATGTAATAGCAGCTGGAACCATATCTCTTCATGAATGGTACTTTAGTTTAAGGAAAACATCAGCTGTCACATCAACTGATTATTATTATGAACTGCATTGGAGTGAGGTATTGTTTGAATCCAAATAAAAGAGTGAATATAGCCCTTTTCATTGAGATGTTTTGGCATGACTTAGAAACAGACAAAGCCCATAATCTTTCAGTCTTTTTAGTCTTATCATAATCTTACCATCAACCTCATAGATAAACTAGAGGTCAGCCTTTGTGGAACAAAGGTAGGTCTAAGCCACTAATTATGGAAACAAGAAGCTCACTGTTTCTACTTTAAATTCAAATGCAGGGAAATTTAATTTTTAAAATTATCTCTGTGAAGTGACAAAAGCTAAGGAAGAGATTGGATTTTAAAGAAAGAAAGAAAATGCACACTGCAAATAGATGTGGATGGAAAATAGGAGAGAAATGGAGAAGAGTGACAAAATGACAAAAAAAGAGGACAATGAAACAGATAAAGTCAGCGGAAATAAGTCTGGGTATAAATAATACATTTCTGGAAAGGTCAAAAACATATTATGCCTTATATTCAATGAGAATATAAAATCTAATTATTATGACAAGGTTTGTACAGGAAACCCATAAATCTTTTCCTTCCTGCTATGCTAGAATCATTCATCAAAGTTAACTACATATAAGCTTTATTCAAACAAGCTTAAAAACCAACAATGTCATACAGAGTAAACAAATGACCTTATTTTAAAGGCACAGATATATTTAGGCAACTTAATAATTCACAAACGTTATTGAATCCTTACTATGTTCTAGCAACAGTGCTGGGCATCAGACGTACAATGGTAAATAAAATATATATAATCCCCATTTTAATGGAGTTCACAGTATTGAGGGGCCTACAGGCAACAAGTAACCAAGAAGTTATAATATATCAGAAATCATTTGGATGGGAGAAACACAAGGAAATATGAAAATATTAATGGAGACACCTGTCCAGATTTAGAGGGTCAGAAATGCTTACCTTAGGAAGTTGGGAAGGAGAGGATTAGCAGCAGGTCTGGAATCTATTTTCTTCCTCTGGGGGATGCCTAGGAACAGATGCCACAGTCAAATCCCTTTGTAAACATGAGACCTAATGGTATTTTCCAGGCAAGAGTCGGGGAGTCCTTTCTATGAGATGGTCTAACTATGATCTACCTAATTCGCTTATTATAACCAAACTTGAAATTATAGCTCATCAGAAAATGTCATGTAAGCTGTGTAATTAACAGGGTGTATAAAGGAGATGCTCCATAACGGAAATGGTTCCCTTTGTGAAGATTATTCAAGCACCGTTTAGAACCTCATATGTTCTAATATGCATCCTAATATGGCAAGAACAGACTTGGATTACTTTGTTGATGGGCTCAGACTTTTTCGTGATTCATTTGAGTGTTCCAATTGTCTGTGTGCTCTGAATTTGACAATTCAACCTTCAGTGTTATCTCAGAAATGACAAGCTGTGACTCAAGAGGTAAGTAGGAGTTAGCCAGATAAAATCATGGAGTGAGGTAGAAGTGACAGAAAACTGGGTTTATAGCAGAGGAAGCAGTTTGTGAGAGAGCACATGAAGGAGAGGTGAACAGGTTTGGCTAGAGCAAAGACTGAAAGCTGCAGCAAGCAGAAGCCAAATTGTAGAAGGCCCAGTGGGCCATGTAAACGGGTTGTAATTCATTCCCAGGGCGATAGGACACAGTTGAAGGGATTTAAGAATATAAATGATGGGATCTGATTGGATTTTTAGAAAGAGTACTCTCTAGTGTAGAGAAGGTATTACAGAAAGGCAAGAAGACAAGATAGGAAGCTATTAAAATAATGATAATGTATCTAGACTAACCACTCCAATTAAAAGATGAAGATTGTCACTTCAAAGAATTTACCCGACAGAAATGCAAACCTTGTGTGCTAAATGAAATTTACAAGCGTGATTTTAGAAGTATTGTCCACAATAGTCCAAAACTGGAAACAACTTCAATATCCATCAACAATGAAATGGATAAATATACTATGGAATATGCGTGTAATGGAATATTCAGCAGTGAAAATTAACCAACTGCTGCTATTCCCAACAATAGAAATGATTCTCACAAATGTAAATTTGAGCTAAACGAGTCAGACACAAATAATGCATCCTCCATGATTTTATTTGTTTAAAATACAAAAACAGGCAAAACTAACCTACAGTATTAAAAGTTGGATCAGTGGTTACCTTTGAAGGAAGAAGAGTATCTGGGAGGGGGCTGAGGAGTTCCTGGGGTGCTAGTAATGTTCTATTTCTTGCTGTGGGTGGTGGTATCACTGATGTTTACTTTGTAGTATGCCAATAAATTATACACTTTTTTTTTGCACTCTTCTATATGTAGGTGATGTTTCACTGTCAAAATTACTTAAAGCAAAAAACAAAACCGTAGACCATAAAGCTGGGGTTTATTGCCCCAGAAGAGAGAATATAAAACAATCCAGTAAGAAAAAACTGTCAAATTTTTGGATTTTGGTTCCAAAATAGTCTTGAAAGCAGTGGCTTTCCATTACAAAAACCAGGCATTTAAAAGAAAATGGCTTGTATGTGGCTTGATTTTTCTGTAGGAAGTTTCCAGTGGACTTGGGAGAATTCTAAATGCTTGGCGTTATTGATTAGGAGCAAAGCCTAGAAAACTCAAAACATAGAGCAGAGAAGAACATGTGATGACACAAGAATAGCTTTCTTAACACCCAGACAGGTGATTAAAATCTTTTATGGTCTACTAAGGAAGAATTCAAAGAGAAAAGCAAAAGAGTTAGATGTGCATTTGGAGCCTAGGAGCCTCTGCCATGTTCCCCACCCCATTCTAATCCCACTGGCCCACCAGTTAGAGGAATGCTGGGGCTTGATGATACGGCCTTTCTTCTCATAGTTTAGCACAAAGAAACTACAAACCTCTGAGAGAAGCTCTGCATCCAAACACCAGAGAGTGGAGGAGCGATGGGTGAAGGATAGAGAGAAAAAATGGGCCTGATACATCCCCCCAAGGGTCTTCCAGATCTAAAATCACATGGCAAAGTATCTAAAGGTTCTTAGGTCCCAAGAGAGGCATAGAAATTAACCAGTAGGCCAAAGGAAAACTCATAGCTGACATAAGGCTGATACAGATTGTGGTGCCCAGATAACTGAAGGCTATGGTGGAAATGACACTGTCAGCTGATACAGCTGGCCAGCAGGTGCTGACCCCCACAGGAACTGCAAGAACAAGGCACCCATCAGGACTGGCAAGTAAGGACAGAAGACTACCACGGAATCCATCCCCCACATCACCTCACCCCATGGTGTTACATAGACCCTAATCCCAGATGCCACCAGAGGAGGTAAGGGGAAGAAAGGGCAGGAGGCAGACTAGACACTGAGCCCTAAATGCAAATGAGTGAGTTTCCTCACCTAGGCAAAAGTACATTTTTCACCACCAAGCAGAAATGAGAAATAGGTTTTATTTTTGTACCCTCGGTCTGTGACTATAAACCTTTTAACACATAAAAAGATTTACAAGCAGATTTCAGGGCCCAGTTATTCTTACCTTGACATCAAAAAAGATGATCTTTCTGAAGCATGAAGAAAGAAGGAAGGACAAGAAATGTCTGTTTATAAAGCAGGAATAATTATTCAAATTCATAGGATTATCGTAAGGATTAAGGAACATGATGAAAACAGCTCTCACTAAGTGAGAATCAGTAGATACTAATCCCTTCTTTCGTGGAATGAAAGGGTTGAAAGAGACCTCCAGGGGCTTTCTGGTCCAACCACCTGTCTTTATAAAGGAAAATTCAAAACACAACGCGAATCATTGTCTGACCTAGTTTCATAGATTTTAGGCACAGAAATTCTATAAACCACGCTAGTATTTATCACTGATAATAGTCCACAATACTTCCCAACTCCTTCCTAGCAATTTAAGCCATTTCTTCTCATTAAAACTCCTGAAAGAGTGAAAGAGAGAATAATTTGCTGCCTTCTTTTCTATAACTTGTCTCTTATCAGAAAATAGTTTGATATCATCAAATCATCACTTAATCCTCTTTTTATGTAAAATAAATAATTTCAACCCCTTTAACCTGTCTTCATTGGTCCTGTTTAAGATCTCAGCACTAAAAACTTCTTTAAAAATGTGACGATCGAAACAGAACATGATGCTTTATTAAGCAGGAAAATTACTTCTCAAGTTTTATGACATAAACTATAATGTTATTTTTTGAAATAACAGTCAAACATAGTATTTTGTAGAAAGTTAATATTTTTTAAGAGACAACTATGAATTGGATTCTGCCCTGAATGTCACATTTTTAAAAGAGAAGAAATTTAGAGGCGGGAAAGGTCAATGACTTACTCATGTTCAAACTGCGATTCACTGCTAGTTCGTGTTAGAGCTGGAATTCCAACTCCATCTGCTCTCTCTCCTGCTCCGCATCTCTGGGCTAAGCTGCCATCGTCTCTCACCTGGACCACTGGAGCAGCCTCTTAACTGTTCTAGCCCACACACATTCTTGCCCTCCTTTCACTCACATTCTATACCTCAGCCAGAAATCCTTTCAAAAACATGATGTCAGTGCCTTGGTTAAAACTCTTCAACAATTTTTCAAAGTGTATTGGGGGGTAGAGAGGAGTTGTTTTTATTTTTGTTCTTGGTACTTCTTCCTTATTTCTGGCACTACAAGATAGTCCAGGATTATCTTGTATATTTCCTGCCCCAGTCCTAGAATCAGCCATTTCTTCAAGGAGTCCTAATTCCTTTTATTGGAAAATCGTATTAGAAACCAACATCTGGGTGCTAGGTGTGCTTATTGCTGTTGGGGTATCATTGCTTCTTGGCCCTCTCAGCTGACAGAATAAGAAAAAGCTTATATACTAGTATGTATACTAGCCTATGTACATGCGCAAACACATACACATGTATACATACTTATATAACCATCTGTATCTATATTAAACTAAACATGAGTTCATACTGATATCTCTAACTCTAATCCATTACCACATGGATTATTCTAGCCTCCTCTCCTTGCTTATCTATAACCCCCCACTGCAACAGTGAGAAACCAGGATCCCACCATCTACCATCCATTTACTTAGTTGTTCAATTCCGATGTACACGTATAGTGGTGCCAGAATTATTAACTCATACCCCTGTGGGAAACAACTTTATCAACTATAGTACAGTGCTTATGTTCAGTTCTTTTTGCCTTTAGTCTTACAGATTCCGCTCATTTCCAATGCTACTTAGGTCCCCAGTTTTTCCTCAATCCCTTCAGTGAGGCTGTTTCATACATTTATAATACAGTTAGAGTTTGCATTCCATCCGATGGTCTGCTGACCTCCTAAAGGATTTCTAAAAGTTTGTCAAAATCACCATTTAAATGTTCATACCAGTTTAACTTCTGCTTTAGGTAAGCAGATCTCAGCTGTGACTCTCCAAATTTACCTGTCTCTCCAAATCTCAGCCTGACACCCAGCCCTGTGACCTCATTTCTCTGATGGATCCAAGAAAAGTCATTAATGTTCAGTTTGTTCAGTTCTGGTAATGATGAGAGTGAAGACTTTCAACCTCTTTACATGTTGGACCCAAAAACATATTTACTTTATAATGTCCTTTTTCTGCCTAACTCTGAGCCTATGAGGATGAGATTATGTCAGTGTGCTCACTGCTGTATTCAAGCACTTAGTTCAAGTTCTGGAATATAGCGAATACTCAATAAGATTTGTTAAATGGATGGAAAAATGAGTAACTCAAGGCCAAATACATGTCCAGTCTCTTTCTTCTATGACACATACATCTCCCTGGTCTTATTCTGTCATTAGACAGTCTTTTTACCAATCCATATTGTTTGTTTCATAGTGTCCCTTTCACATACTTATAACTGTGGAAGAAAACAATTTCTGTGTTATGGACAGTTCAAGTCATCATTCAATTCCTTTTTAGGAAAGAGAATGTTACCACCTGTCTCAATATCCTATTTCTATCACCATCATTACCAGGAAATTTTTCAGGCGACAACTATTTATTGGACTCACTGGGAGCACTGGTGCTTTGGCCCCATAATTATTTAAATAAAGAACACAAAACCAGGTTTTCCTCTGCATTATGTAAATAGTTTTCCTCTCTAAATCTGCCTCTGCTGCTTTCTAATGTTCAAGTTAGCAAACTTTCTTCAAACAGGAAAATAAACCAAACTTCAAGGCAGGGAAATCAAAGGTCTCTATAATTTTCCATCTAGGAAAAGATTATTTACATGTACATGAATCACTATACAATTTACACACTCTCTTACCTCTAACACAAACTCCTTACTAAGGCTGGGTATGTTAACTCTCCTCAAGTGAGGCATATAATCTTTTGAAGAAGACTTTTATATACTGCTTGTGGGAGTATATGTTGATACAACCTTTCTGGAGGTTATGTATCAAAAGACTTAAATATTGAAACAGAATTATCTCTTCTAGGAATAATTTCCAAGGAAATAGCTAAGGGAGAATGAGAATATTTAGCTACAAAGATGTTAATCATGTAATGTTTGGAGCTGTGAAAAACTGAAGACAACTTAAACATTCAACTCTACTGGATTGATCGATTAAATTGTGATTCAATCACAATGACACATTCTGCAGCCATTAAATATTATGCTGTAGAGGTTCACTTATTAATATGGAAAGATGTTCTTAATGTTCTGGCAAGTTAAAACTTAAATTTCAAAACAGTTTGCATTGTATAATTTCAAAGATAGATTTATTAAGATAGAGAAAGATATGCTTCAAAATATTCACAGCAGTTATTTCTAAGTGACAGTATTTATCTTCTTTCCTATTACATTTTCTAATTTCTGATTTCTAAAATACATGCTATTAAGTGCATGTATTTTATGATTTCTTTTTAAAAAAGAGGATGTACTCAATCTATAGTCATTAGCTTAGCCCTCTGATTTGGTCATACTAGAATTTCTAGTTGCTGCTATGGTGCCCATGAAGGGCCAGGGTGTTGCACAACTATAAAGAATAGCAATGTTGCTAGGGACCCTGAATATGAGGTAATGGGCATTATCTGTCCAGGAAATATATGACTAGAACTGGCTCTTTTGTTCTCTGTTTTTCAAAGATGAAGCTAAAATATACAAAGCAAGAAATAGAACAAGATTGGAATATCATACTGAGAGAGCAATGGTAAGATAAAATTTTTGTGGCAGAAACCAAGCTGGGATTGTGACAGGGACAGGAGAGGTCTAAAATGTGGTCTTTGTATGGGGGTATGATTTTAAGGGAATCCATTTTCAATTCCTCAACTTTCACAGGCCTTCTCTCCTATCATCAAGTAGATTCCCTTCCCCCCACATCCCCTTTCAAAATAGCTTGAGGCGTGGCGGGGGTGTGGTGGGGAGCCTGGCCTGGTGGCATAGTCATTAAGTTCACGTGCTCCCTTGTGGTGGCCTGGTGTTTGTGGGTTTGGATCCCAGGCACAGACCTACACACTGCTCATCAAGCCATGCTGTGGTAGCATCCCACATACAAAATAGAGGAAGATTGGCGCAGATATTAGCTCAGGGTCACTCTTCAAGCAAAAGAGGAAGATTGGCTACAGATGTTAGCTCAGGACCAATCTTCCTCACCAAAAAAAAAAAAAACCCTCTTCTCCCATTTTATATGAGAAAGACACCCCCATGACTCATCCTGATTCTAATGGTCACTGTTCTAGGGTGGAAAAACATCTAGGGCACCAGCAAAAGACAATTAAATAGTGTATGCAGGAAAACCTCCTTTATTGATTAATCAAGATTCCACCTTCCTGTCTACCTTTGCCTTACACACATTTCTGATAAAACTTAAGCATATGGTGTTAGAAATGGAGTGTGTTTGCCCTTGTGAGAATGTTCTAAAATTACATATATTATAGAGTAGGCAGTGTTCACCTCTTTCCTTACCCAGACTCTATGCATTGCTCCCTAAGAGAGGATCTGAGGAGAACAAAGTGAAAAGAACATTGTTAGAAAATACTAAAATCAAAAAATTGTTTTTATAAAATGAGCAATTTTTTTCAGATATTCATAGTATTCATGAAAGAAAAGCACCTTTTTGTCAAAGCAGTGTAGCTTGGTGACACTGAGTCTTTTAAGAGTAGCTGAAATAGTTTCCAAGACTATTCAATTTTTGCTAGTCATAATGGAAAGTGTATCCACAAATAAAGATTTCATGCTTTCTTTAGATTCAAGTGCATTATTCAATAAAGTCATCGAAGTATATCTAAGTCAGACTGTAAAATACTTATTCCAATTATATATTAGTCTATCTTATAAAGTGGTTCATACTTTCTATCCCCTATTACATAATATACAATTATATGCTAGTTGTCAGGTAAATTTAGCAATAAAAATATTTTCCTTTCATAAAGTACATAGAAAGACATTATCATTATATCAAAAAATTGAGTTAATCTGAAAATTTATGTATGATTCTTCATTTAACACTTCCCAAAAACTGATACTACAGTTCAATGCATGCTTAAAAACCCATTTGGGAAAATCACACTATATTTGATTTATTATACTCCTCACAACTACTTATTTTAGGTATCTATCACATTGCACTAATACAAATTAAATAATAAAAAATAACACATAGATTCCAGTTTCTAGTTCCACATATAAGGAGCTTGGAAGTTGCAACTCCTTCCTAACAAGAAGTAAAATGCTGAGCAAACAGAAAAATCAACAACTCTTCTTAGATCTATGAGAGAAGTAGGGTCACAAGGCAAACTACTGCCTCCAAAATCAGAGAGACTGACAGGCAAACACAGAGAATGACAACTGAGCAGGAACAAATGAGTTGAAACCTCCCTGGGAGCCAGTACCACAGTAGGAAAAGCAGAGCTGTAATTGACAAACTGCTGGAAGCTCAGAATGGATAGTTCCAAGAGTTAAAATCTCCAGGGGGACCAAGTCATAAAGGGATCTCCCACAATTTTTTGAGTCTTACTTGCAAGAGTTTGGCCAAGTTCTCACAGTAAATATTGGAGAGAGATTCCCCTCATGCTTCCAGCAGGGGGAGGAGAAAAAAAAATTTTTAAATATGCCAGAAAACTCTGTTCTTCATAACAACATCTGCCCTTAGGATAAACCATTCATCCATATTCTAATCTGCTAGGGTTTTAACAGAGCATAACTGACCTGGGAGAAGGGAAATAACCACGTCTAGCCCACTCTAGCCATTCTCTTCCACCTAAGGAGGTGGGGGTAGAATGGGAAGCACTTATGAAGTTCACAGTCCAGAGGCATAGGTTCACTAAGAGATTGAGACCTAATCCTAGGACTATAGAATGTTTCCCTTCCCTGACACCTTACCAGCACATTACTAAAGGCCTATTTAGAGAACTTTCTTTTACCAAGTACATCATGTATCAAGAAAAAATTACAAGGCATACTAAAAGGCAAAAACACAACTTGAAAACACAGAGCAAGCATCAGAACCAGACATGGTAGGGATACGGGGATTATCAGACTGTGAATATGAAACAACTATGGTTAATGTGCCAAGGGTTCTAACGGATAAAACAGACAGCATGAAAAAACAGATGGTCAATGTAAGAAGAAACATGGAAATCCTAAGAATGAACCAAAAAGAAATGCTAGAGATCAAAAACTGTAACAGCAATGAAGAATGCGTTTGATAGACTTATAAGTAGAAAGGACACATCTGAGGAAAGAATCTCTGAGCTTGAAGATATCACAATCAAAATCTCCAAAACTGAAAAGCAAAGAGAAAAAAAACAAAAACCAGAATAGGACATCCAAGAGCTGTTGGACAACTACAAAAGATGTAACATACACATAATGAGAATACTAGAAGGAAAAGAAAAAGAAGCAAAAGAAATATTTGAAAGAATAATGCCTGAGAATCTCCCTAAATTAATGTCAGACACCAAACCATGGATTCAAGAAGCTCAGAGAACACTAAGGAGGAAAATGCCCAAGAAAACTACACCTAGTTACATCATTTTCAAACTACAGAAAAACAAAGATAAAGAAAAAATCCTTAAAGAAGTCAAAGGGAAAAAACACCTTATTTATAGAGGAGCAAAGATAAAAATTTCATCCAACTTCTGCTCAGAAACCAAGAAAGAAGAGTGGAATGAAATATTTTAAAGTGTTAAGAAAATCACCAACCTAGAATTCTGTGCTCTGTGAAATTATGCTTCAAAGGTAAGGGAGAAATAAAGAATTTCTCAAAAAAATCCAAAAGTTGAGAGAATTTGTTGCCAGTAGATGTGTCTTGCAAGAAATGTTGGAAGATGTTCTTTAGTGAGAAGGAAAATAACATAGATCAGAAACTCAGACCTATATATTTTATATATATGTTTACGTACATTTTTATATAAGTGAAATGAATGACAGCAATGATACAAAGGATAGGAGGGAGAAATTAAGATTATCTTGTTATAAGGTACTCACACTACCTGTAAATTGGCATAGTGTTATTTGAAAGTGGACTTGGATTCACTGTAAGTGTATGTTGAAAACTCTAGGGCAACCACTAAAAAAAGTAAAAAAAAAAAAAAAGAAAGCTATAGCAGATGTGCTAAGAAAGGAAATAAAATCATATAAAATGCTCAATTAAAACCAAAAAATGCAGAAAAAGAGTGAAAGATGAAAATAGGAACAAAGAACAAGGTCTACAAATGAAAAATGAAATATGATAGATATTAATCCAACTATATCAATTATCAATTTAAATGTCGCTGGTCTACATTTTGTTGTTAGTGCCGTGGAGTCAGTTCTGACTCCTAGCAACGTTGTGGACAGCAGAGCTTGATCCTGCCCATTCTTTTCACACCATCCTCTTACCTGCCAGTGCTCTATCAGACAATGCTCCATTGCTGTTCACAGGGTTTTAATGGACAATTTTTTCAGAACTGTGTGGCCAGATTTTTTTTCTTAGTCTGTCTTAGTCTGGAAGCTCTGCTGAAACCTGTCCACCATGGATGACCCTGCTGATATTTGAAATACTGGTGCCATAGCTTTCACATCACAGCAACATGCAGCTGCCACAGTATGACAACCAAGAGACAGGTGATATGGTTCCCTGAACAGGAAATGAACCATAGCCATGGTGCCACAGAATCTTAGCCACTAGATCACCTGGGCTGGCACTGGTCTAGATACATCGGCCAAAAGACACAGACTGTCAGGATGGAAAAAACAAGACCAAACTATACATTGTTTACAATAACCCACTTTAAATATAAAGACACATATAGATTCAAAGTAAATGGGTACAGAAAGATATACTAATTAAAAGAAAGCAAAAGTATCTATATTAATTTCAGACAGAGCAGATTTCAAAGCAAGGAAAGTTATCAGGGATAAAAAGGGGCATTACATAATAATAAAGGAGTCAATTCTCCAAGAAGACATAATAATCCTTAACATGAATATTCCTAACAACAGCATCAGCATACAAAAGGCAAAAACTGATAGAACTGCAAGGAAAAGTAGATGAATCCATTATTATAGTTGGAGACTTCAACACTGCTCTATCAGAAATGAAAAAATCTAGCAGGCAAAAAATCAGTAAGAACATAGTTGAACTCAACATTAGTCAACTGGATATAATGGACATCTATGGACTACTTCATGCAACAACAGCAGAATACACATTCTTCTCAGACTTACTTGGAACATTCACCAAGATAGACCACCTTCCAGGCCATGAAGCACATCTTAACAAATTTAAAAGAATAAGAATTATACAATGCTTGCTTTCAGACAACAGTGGAATTGAACTAGAAATTAATAATAGGAAGATGAGTGGAAAATCCTAAACATGAAGATTAAACAACACACTTTTGGGGCCGGCCCTGTGGCTGAGTGGTTAAGTTTGCAGGCTCCACTTCGGCAGCCCAGGATTTCACTGGTTCGGATCCTGGGCGTAGACATCAGGCCATGCTGAGGTGGCATCCCAAATAGTACAAGCTGAGGCACTCACAACTAGAATATACAGCTATGTACTGGGGGTGGGGGTTGGGGGGGTTTGGGGAGAAGAAGAAGAAGAAAAGATTGGCAACAGTTGTTAGCTCAGGTGCCAATCTTGAAAAAAAACACACACACACACATACTTCTAAATAATCTATGTGTCAAAAAAGAAATCTCAAAACAAACTAAAAGTATTTTGAATTAAAGTACAAACATAAAAATTCTGGGATACAGAAGCAGCAGTCCTCAGAGGAAATTTATAGCATTGAATGCATATATCAGAAAAAAAGAAAGATCTAAAATCAATCATCTGGGTTTCTATTTTAGGAAACTATAAGAAGAAGAGCAAATTAAATCACAAACAAACAAAAGAAAAGAGGCCAGCCCGGTGGAGTAGTGGTTAAGTTTGTGCAATCTGTTATGGCAGCCCCGGTTCACAGGTTTGGATCCTGGACATGGACCTATACACCTCACATCAAGCTATGCTGTGGTGACATGCTACATATAAAATAAAGGAAGATTGGCACACATGTTAGTTCAGGGCCAATCTTCCTCACCAAAAATAAATAAATAAAAGTAAAAATAAACAGGAGAAAAGAAATAATAAATATTAGAGCAGAAATTAATGTAATTGAAAACAGGAAATCAATAAAGAAAATCAACAAAACCACAAACTAGATCTTTGAAAAGGTCAATCAAATTGATAAGCCTCTAGCCAGGCTCACTAAGCAAAAGAGAGAGAGAAAGGATACAAATTACTAATATGAGAAATGAAAGAGGGTACATCACTGCAGATCCCAGGGACATTACAAAGATAATAAAGGACTACTGTGAACAACTCTGTGCCCACAAATTTGATAACCTTGATGAAATGGACCAATTCCCTGCAAGACAAAATCTGCCAAAACTTGCACATTGGAATAGGAATTGGAATAGGCCTATATCTATTTAAAAAAATTGAGTCAATAATTAATAAACTTCCAAAACAGAATGCACCAAGCCCAAATGGGTTCACTGCTGAATTCTACAAAATACTCAAGGAAGAAATTATACCAATTATCTACAATCTCTTTCAGAAGATAGAAACAGAGGAAATAATTTTAACCCATTCTATAAGACCAGTATTACCCTAATTCCAAAACCAAAGACATTATAAGAAAAGAAAACTACAGACCAATATCTCTCATGAACATAAATGCAAAAATCCTCAATAAAATATTAGCAAATAAAATCCAATAATGCATAAAAAGAATTATACACCACTACCAAGTAGAATTTATTCCAGGTATGCAAAGCTGATTCAATATTCAAAAATCAACTAATGTGATACATCACATCAACAAGCTAAAGAAGAAAAATCACATAATCATATCAACAGATGCAGAAAGAGCATTTGACAAAATCCAGCACCATTCATGATAAAAATTTAAAAAAAACTCTCAGTAAACTAAGAATAGAGGACTACTTCCTTAACTTGAGGACATCTACAAAAAAACTACAGCTACTGTGATACTTAATGGTTAAAAACTAGAAACTTTCCCACTAAGGTCAGGAACAAGGCAAAGATGTCCCCTCTCGCCAATCCTTTCCAACATCATACTAGAAGTTCTACCTAATGCAATAGAACACGAAAAGGAAATAAAAAGTGTATTGATTGGGAAGGAAGAGACAAAATTGTCTTTGTTCACAGATGACATGATTGTCTAAATCCAAATGAATTGACAAAAAATCTTTTGGAACTAATTAATATGTGAGTATAGCAAGGTTTCAGGATAAAAGGTTAATACACAAAAGTCGATCGCTTTCCTACATGCTAGCAATGAACAAGTGAGATTTGAGATTACAAACACAATACCATTTACATTAGCAGCCCCAAAAATGAGACACTTATGTATAAATCTAATAAAATATGCACAAGATCTATACAAGGAAAACTATAAAACTGACAAAAGAAATCAAAGAGGAATTAAATAAAAGGAGGGATATTCCATGTTCATGGATAGGAAGACTCCATATTGTCAAGATATAAGTTCTTCCCAATATGATCTATAGATTAAATGCTATCCCAATAAAAATCTCAGCAAGTTATTTTGTGGACATTGACAAACTGATAATAAAGTTTATATAGAGCAGCAAAAGGCTCAGAATAGCCAACACAACCTTGAAGTAGAACAAAGTTGGAGGACTGACACTGCCTGACTTCAAGACTTGCTATAAAGCTACAATAATCAGGCAGTGTGGTATTAATGAAAAATAGACAAATAGATCAATGGAATAGAAGAAAGAACCCAGAAATAGACACACATATATATGGTCAACTGATCTTTGATGAAGGAGCAAAGGCAACGCAATGGTGAAAAGATAGTCTTTTAGCAAATGATGCTGAAACACCTGGATATCCATGTGCAAAAAAGTGAATCAAGACACAGACCTTACACCCTTCACAGAAATTAGCTCAAAATGGATCATAGACCAAAATGTAAAGTGCAAAACAAACTCCTAGAAGATAACATAGGAGAAAATCTAGGTGACCTTGGGTTTGGTAATAACTTTTTAAATAGAACATCAAAGTCATGATCCATGAAAAAAAGATTGATAAGCTGGACTTCATTAAAATTAAACATTTTCTTCTCTGCAAAAGACACTGCCAGGAGAATAAAAAGATAAATCACAGACTGGGAGGAAATGTTTGCAAAAGAAGTATCTAATCAAGGACTGTTATATAAAACATACAAACTCAACACTGAGGAAACAAACAAGTCAATTAAAAAATGAGCCAAAGACTTTAATCGACATCTCACCAAAGAAGATATATAAATGGCAAACAGGCATATGAAAAGATGCTCCACATCATATGTCATCAGGGAAACAAAATTGAAAGAAGATACCACCTCACATTTATTAGAATGGCCAAAATCCAAAACACTAACAACACCAAGTGTTGGTGAGGCTGTAGAGCCACAGGAACTCTCACTCACTGCTGGTGAGAATGTAAAACGGTACAGCCATTTTAGAGGACAGTTTGACAGTTACTTACAAAACTAAACACACTTTTACCATTCAATCCAGCTATCATACTTCTTTGTATTTACTGAAAGGATTTGAAAATATTTCATACAGAAACCTGCACACGGACGTTTATAGCAGCTTAATTCATAATTGCCAAAACTTGGAAACAACCAAGATGTCCTTCAATAGGGGAATAGATAAATAAACTGTGGTACATCAAAATAATGGAATACTATTCAGCTCTAAAAAGAAAGGAGCTATCAAGCCGTGAAAAGACATGGAGGAAACTTAAATGAATATTATTAAGTGAAAGAAGCCAATCTGAAAAGGCTATATACTGTTATGAATCCAACAGTATAGCATTTGGAAAAGGCAAAACTATGGAGACAGTAAACAGATCAGCAGTTGCCAGGGGTTAGTGGGTAGGGAGGGATGAATAGGTATAGAGGATTTTCAGGGCAGTGATGTATGATACCAGAATAGTAGACACATATCATTATACATTTTTCCAAAACTATAGTATGTACACTCCAAGAATGAACCCGAATGTAAACTATGGACTTTGAGTGATAATGTATCAATTGGGTTCATCAATTGTAACAAATGTACCACACTGGTGGGGGATATTGGTAATGGGGGAGACTATGCATGCATAGGAGTACAGGGTATATGGGAAATCTTTGTACCTTAGTCTCAATTTTGCTGTGAACTGCTCTAAAAAATAAAATCTACTAAAACATAGTAACATATAGGTATATTTTATTTCACGATTTAGAAAAATTAATTATATTAGATTCTATAACATTTTAAATAAGACTTGACTGCTTTTGGTGATCTATCTTACAACATGAATTCCATAATTTTTTTTTCAGTGCTTTTTTTTTTTTTTTTTAAAGATTTTATTTTTTCCTTTTTCTCCCCAAAGCCCCCCGGTACATAGTTGTGTATTCTTCATTGTGGGTTCTTCTAGTTGTGGCATGTGGGACGCTGCCTCAGCGTGGTCTGATGAGCAGTGCCATGTCCGCGCCCAGGATTCGAACCAACGAAACACCGGGCCGCCTGCAGCGGAGCGCACGAACTTAACCACTCGGCCACGGGGCCAGCCCCTTTTTTTTTTCAGTGCTTTTTATAACAATTGTTGAAGCACATACATTAACTCATTTACTTGAATTAAAAAATAAAGCCAGACTTTTTCTAACAACAGGTAAGCTTGATTTGATTGATGGGTTCTCAACAAAGACAGGCTTTGCTGATTAGATTACAGAGGAGAAATTTTCAATTAATTAAATGTACTAAACCTGAAGCTCCAAGGTTTTGACAAAAACATGTTTAAAGCATATGGATTATGGGAGATACAAGCTATAGTTATCAAACTATCATATTGACAATGTATATTGAAATTATTATTATTTCATGTCTCAGTTCTTTCTAAGTGTATTGGTGCCACATGCCTCTAAGTGCAAAAACAGAAGATATAACAAATAGGCGTTTAAAAAGTATTGGTAAAGCATTTTTGGTACAGTTCCCAAAAACTGAGAAAATGAATGACTCCAACAACTGGGTAACAAATCTTTGCAAGTGAGCTAATTTTTAATTCTTTGCTCTCAACAAAATTGAAGGCACACTTAATAGAATGTTCAGCTAATAGATCATTAAAAATTAGTTTTGATGCTAAACCACTTTGAGATGTTTGGCACAAGATTCAGAAAGTATTAAAGAATTAAGGGAAATCACTATGACAAAATCTATTTCATTCTCATCTACTTACCTATGTGAATTGATGCTGAACCCTCCATATGCCACTCAAGCAATAAATAGTATTCATCTAGGGTTACAGTAACTAACTAGGGGGGAAAAGTACAGTTCATCACATAAGTACTTAATTAAATTGTCTTTGTTAAATGATTATCAAAAATTATAACACATGTATATTATTTTAACCAAATTGCATGCTCATAATGCAATGATAACATGATCCAGAACATATGTTCCAATATAATAAAACATTTTAATTTAAATTTATAACTATAGCTTTGTTAAAAACAAGCTTTGATAGGAGATCAATGAAAGAATTTTAAGCATAAAAATAATTTTTCTTGGGGCTGTGCAGTGGTGTAGTGGCTAAGTTCACACACTCTGCTTCAGCAGCCCAGGGTTCACAGGTTAGGGTCCTGGGCACAGACCTAGCACTGCTTGTCAAGCCACGCTGTGGCAGTGTCCCACATAAAATAGAGGAAGATTGGAGGAGATGTCAGCTCAGCAACAATCTTCCTCAAGCAAAAAAAGGAAGATTGGCAACACTTGTTAGCTCAGGGCCAGTCTTCCTCACCAAAAAAGAAAAATTTTCTCTTAACATAAAACTGTGGAGGAAGTGGAATAAAATTTAGAGCTAAAGAAGAAAGTGATGTTCCATCTCTCACAATTGAAAAAGACCTTCCAGGGCTGGCCCCATGGCATAGTGGTTAAGTTTGGCACTCTCCGCTTCAACAGCCCAGGTTCGCAGGTTTGGATCCTGGGCATGGACCTACACCATTTATCAGCCATGCTGTGGCTCAACCCACATACAAAATAGAGGAAAACTGGCACAGATGTTAGCTCAGAGCTAATCTTCCTCAAGCAAAAAAAGAGGAGAATTGGCAATAGATGTTAACTCAGGGCGAATCTTCCTCAGCAAAAAAAGAGAAAGAAAACAAATAAATAAATAAAAAAGAGCTTCCTTTTGTATTTTTCTTTTCTTTTTAATTTTTTGTTGCAGAGGAAGATTCACCCTAAGTTAATATCTGTTGCCAATCTTCCTCCTTTTTTTTCTTCTCCTCTTCCAAGACCCAGTACGTAGTTTTGTCTAGTTGTAAGTTCTTCTGGTTCTTCTTTGTGAGCCGCCACCACAATATGGCTACCGACAGGTGAGCGTTGTGGTTCCGAGCCCAGGTACGGTGCCTGGGGAGCCAAAGTGGAGCGTGCCAAACTTTAACCACCAGATCGTCAGGGCTGGTTCCCTCCTGTATTTTTAAAATGAATGGTGGTGGCTATGAAATTGCTAGAGTTTTTAGATGATATATACATTTAAAAAAGCACTTCTCTAGTTTTGCTTAAAATATAAATATCAAAATATTTCAAAAATTACATCTTTTGCATTTCTTTAATGATTAAAAATTAACTAAAAATAATATTTAAAAGTTAATTACTCCCAGTCTAATCCTGACAATGAACATATCTCAATAGAGGAGCATCTTGAAAAGCATCTGATCAGTACTCCTCAAAACTGTCAAGGTCATCAGAAACAAGGGAAATCTGAGAACCTGCCACAGCCGAGATGAGATGCGATGACTAAATGTGATGCGGTATCCAGAATGGGATTCCAAAACGCAAAGAGGACATACGCAAAAGTCAAGGACATCTGAAAAAGGTAAGCATAATAATGCATCAATATTGGTTCATTAATTGTAAACAATGTACCGTAATAACAGTAAGATGCTAATAACAAGACAAACTGGCTGCAGAAGTATGGGAACTCTCTGTACTATCTCCACAGTTTCTCTGTAAAGATGAAACTGTTCTTAAAAATAATCTTTATTAAAAATTAATTACTAAATTAAAAATAGATGTAAACCTAAAAATGTGCCAGAAGATACATAGTTTGACAAAAAACATTTTTTTGAGTATCCATGGGAAAACATGTTTTAAGAATACGAGTTCTTGCTTCTGTTACTTTCTAACTGTGTTAATTAGGGCAAATGACCTAACTTCTCTGCCTCGGTTTTCCCACCTAAAAAGTTATTTCTTAATAGAATTTTTGAGAGGCTTAAAATAACGTATGCTAAATACCTGGCATAGAGTACGCACATAAAAGTAGTCGTTATTGCTATTGTTGTTGTTATAAACAGACATGTCAAATCCAGGAGTTGCAAGTAAAAGTTTATGAGTAAATGTTTAATGAGTAAAGTCATAGCTGAGACAAGGTTTCACATTGGTAAGATCAAGAAACCAAGGTGAAATGTTCATCAAGAAACATCACGCACACAAACTTTCTCAAGGTCAGAGCCCCACCCTTTCAATATTCTTTGCTATTCTCCAGTGCATAGTTTGGGTCGAGTCTCTGACACCAAGCACGACCCCTATGAGCAATCTGAGGGAACTTGAGTCTACTCTAGGTGACAAGCCTTAGGGGCACCCAGGTGTGAGTCAGAAGCCCAGCCTCACAGCCACTAAGGATTGTGAGGTCAACCTCTAACAAGCATCTCTTCTTAAAACCATCCACCAATGACTGAAAATTAAATCGATGAGGTCAAAGGCACCTATAATCAGGATATGGAGAAGAAGGCATAGTGAGGGCACCACAAGTTATTCAAAGTGGAAAGAGAGCCTTGCAGAAATATTTGAAATACTGAAATTTCCTCTGCATGGTTCTATGTCTGTCGCCCTTTCCAGCATGTAAGGTTTTCAAGGGTAAAAACTGTACCTCTTTAAGCTCTTTATCTGCAACAACAAGCACAGTGCCTAGTTGGCACTTGGTAAATATTTGTTAAGTGAACAACTTTGCCCCCAAACAATATTCATCCTAATACATTTATGAAGATAATAAAAATAGTATTTATATTCTTATCTTGTAAACTGATAGTGACATTGTGGATTGCTCTTACATTAGACATTAAAGCTTTCAACGTTCAATTACATCTGGTATCTTATTACTCTCCTTGCAAATCCTTTGTAGGGCACATATAATTTGTTTTCATTTATTTAAATCTTTTTTTTTCATTTTTTGTAGAAGAACGCAAACATTTAAATACATGCCTGTTTACAAGACATCAAATAATTGTTGTCTGTGTGAAAAAAGTCATTGAAATTCAATCCTGTTTTTGCTTCACTGCCAATTTGGTACTTTGGACAACTAACTTGAAACCATTTGTTCATTCAATTCTTAATTCATTCATCAATTCAATAAATGTTTATGAAACATATAGTTTGTACCAAGAACTAGAATTCAACAGTGAACAAGACATAGATCTATGTCTATTGGTAAGCACCAAAAGATTTTGTGCAAATAGGTGATAAATGCAAAAGCTTTAAGTTTCTAAAGAATAAAAATTGTAGGTGCTTGGAAACAAGGCAAGTACTATTTTATTAAGTGCCCAGCACATTGCGCCCCAGGCCCTTTATGTTCTTTATCACGGTGACTACTCACTATAAACATGTAAGATAGATATTATCCTTAGACTATTATTATTTGCATTTTAAGTTTATCAGTATACTCATTCTGCAGATAAGGAAACTGATCTGAGAAGGTAAAGTTATCTAAGGTCCCAATAAGTGTTGGAGCTGAAATTTAAACCCACATCTGTTAAACGCCCAAGCACATTTTCTTTTCACCTTGTCTGTGATCTCTCATACAGAAAATGATGACATTTTGAAGGTTCAGAATAGGAGACAGCTTCAAATTTACATCCATGCTTTGCTTGTCACACTGTTTTGGCCACACGCCCAGCTGGGCTAAGACAGTGGGTATCATGCTGAGAGACTGAAGAAAGGAACTGGAGATGGCAGGCAAAACATATAGATTTGTTGGGACTTACGTACAGGGAGAGTCCCAGGGTGGCTGGGTAGACTCAGTTTGGGCACTGCTCCCGTCCCCTGAGAGAAGCTTGCTTAGGTAGGCAGGGGAACAAGGTCTGCAGGCTTGCCAAAGGGGATTGTCCTTGTATGACCTACATTCCAAGGACCATAGCTCGCCCCAGGGGGTCCCCATGTTCCCTCTGACCACAGTGGTCTTTATGCTAACTATCCACTAGAAACAGCTGGGTTGGCCAAGCCCAGGACTGTTATCATCATGCGTGCTAGCACATAGCACAGACAAGGTGCCTCAAGGACACATGGCTCTTAAAAGGCACGCAGGCCAGTGCCCCTACACACCCCCAAGAATACATATAAAAGTTTACTGTTAGTGCAACAAACATGCTGCCTCTCTGCAACCATTTTCCAGTCCCCATTTTGTTGAAGTCCTCAGGCCTATTTTTTTTCGGGGGAGATCACTTGCCTTAAATCCCATACTGACTCTTCACTACTGTCTGTCTTTCTATCCTCTCTCTGGGTCCAAGTAGTGTTTAAAAAAAAGGAGATGTGCAAGCCAAAATATTGGGGAAGTAGGCAGCAAGGGTGTGCCAAGAAAGTGGGAGATGGTGATGGAAGTCTTGGGGGCAATTGCAGTAAGGAAACCAAAGGGAAGGAGAGACTCTGTTAATGGCAAAGTCTTGGAGCATTAACGATGTGCAATTTGGTTTTGGTGGGAGCCGAAGAATACGAAAATCTTAAAAAAGGGCTTTCCCCTTGAGCAACTTCCCTTGACAATTATCCTTCCCTCTAAAGTAATAACAATAATAACCTATTGAATCAGTTAATTTTTGCCGTATAACAAAACACAAAATTTTAGTGGTTTAAAACAACAATCATGTATTTAGTTCGAAATCTATGGCCTGGCTAATTTAGGTGAGATTCAGCTGGGTGACTCATCAGGTCACAGACAGGCCCATTCACGTGTCAGCTGCAGAACTGACTGGGCACTGGGGTAAGATGGCTTCCACGGGAACTGGTAGTCTTTGCTCCAGGCAGTTTCTCTTTGTCCAGCAGGCTGGCCTTCACATGGCAGTGGGGCAAGTTTCCAAGAGAGCAAGTGGAAGCTCTCGAAGCCTCTGGAGAATTGGCACAACATCACTTCTGCCACAGTCTATTAATATGAACAAGGCACGAGTCCAGCCCAGATTTAGGAGAGAATAGATAGAGCCCGCTCCTTATGTAGGAGCTAGAACTGCATTTTTGCACCAAGCAATCAGAGTAGCTGATTCTAAAGAAAGAATGTCTTGTACAAAGAATTGTCAGTTTTCAGGGATTCCATTAGAACTTAGAAATATAAGAGCTTTGAACTTAACCTTAAACATCCCTCTTTGTTTATTAAAACAACAACAGCTAGTAATTGTTTATTGAACACTCCTAATATGCCAACAGACAGACATTTAATTTTCTCTTTGGTACTGCAAGATAGGGTTTATGATCTCTAACAGATGGGGAACCTGAGGCTCTGAGAAGTTCAATAACTTGCACTGGATCACAAAGAAAATGAGTACCAGGTGTGTCTTATTCCAAGTCCCAGGCATTTCCCTTTCCATCACACTCTAAATTGCCATCGGAATTACCTTTTTGGAAATTCATTTTGTGTCCTATGTGTAATAACATCTGTGCCAAATGGGAAGACCAGAAACACTGTAGTGGAGACAGTGATTTGGTTTTAAGTATCATTCCGGCCTCCTCTTAGCACAGCTCCCTTTATTCCTTTATTTACTACAGAGGCTGGAAAGCTAAAATCTTTATTTCCCACAATCCCTTGAGTACAGAATTCGGAAGGAGATTTAGTTCTTTGTTTTTTTCATTACCAACTGTGAGATTTCATTTGGCTTTGTTCTTTAAATTTTATTTTTAAATAAAAATTGTATATGTGAAAGGTGTACAACATGATTTGATATACACGTACTTAGTGAAATGATTACTTCAGTCAAGGTAATTAGCATGCCATCTCCTCACTTACCACTTATGTGTGTGTGGGTAGGGTGAGAGCGCCTGAAATCTACTCTTAGAAGATTTCCAGTATTCAGTGGAATTTTAACTATAGTCATCATGCTGTATATTAGATCTCTAGAATTATTTATCCTACATAACTGCACCTTTTTATTGGCTCTTTTTTTTTAATCTTTTTCTGCTGGACACTGAGTCCTTCAAGGGCAGGTACCACATTTTTGTTTTTATTTGTTTTCCTGTTGGTTATCTATCATCTAGCACAGTACCTAGCATATAGGATAAGCTTCATAAAAACATATTTGTATGTCTTCTTTGGAGAAATATCTATTTAAGTCCTCTGCCTATTTTTAATTGGATTATTTGGGGTTTTTGTTTGTTTGGTTTTTGTTTGGGGTTTGTTTGTTTTACTATTGAGTTCTAGGAGTTCCTTATATACTTTGAATATTAACCCCTTATATATGGTTGGGAAATCTTTTCTTCCATTCCATAGTTTGTCCTTTTACTCTGATGATTGTTTCCTTTGCCGAGCTGAAGATTTTGATTTGATGTAACCCCACTTGCCTATTTTTTTTTACTTTGTATTAAGATTATGATAGTTTACAACCTTGTGAAATTTCAATCAGTTGTAGGTGCACCACTTCACCCTTTGTGCCCACCTCCCACCCCTCACTTGTCTGTTTTTGCTTTTGTTGCCTTCGCTTTTGGTGTCATAGCAAAGAAATCACTGCCAAGACCTGGAGGTGATTTAGTCTTGGAATAAGGTGAACTTGCCTAAAATTTGAAAGTCAAAAACGAGGGATATGTCGTACTCTTTATTCCTCCTCTGCTTCTGCTGTTGCTTTTGCTCTTGCTGTCAACCAAGATTGTGGATACCTTTGCTTTTCCATTGGCTATATTAGAAAAAGTCCCAAAGTCCAGTCATTACCTTCGTGAGTATTGAGAAGCAACATATTGGGCAACCATTTTACAAGTACAGGTACGGATTGTAAGAGGTGGTATGGGTCTGGCCCTGGCAGCAGTATCAACAGCTTCCTGATTGTCGGGTACCCTGACTGTGGCAAGGTGACTTGGACTGAAATCAACAGATTCTTGATCATAGAAAAGGCAGCAGCATTTCTAAAGGCTCAATTTTGCATATGGCTTTGGGATTCATTCCTGAAAGCTCAATGTAGAATTTTTTGCCTCATCCCACCCAACAATTCCGTAAGCGATTTGAGACCCTAAAATAAATACATCCTTACATAAATTGGCTAGAGTAGATTTCTAGCTATACAGCTAGAGTAGATAATCTTTTCCACAACTGAATGCCAAACAATACAGCCATTAACATTGTTACCTGAATTGTAAATATCCTTTTTGCTTTAATTTTTTACATGGAAAAAACGAGGAAAAGGGGAGAAAGAAGATTCCTCTCTAGCTCATAGGAGTTCAAGTTGTGTGTGACCTTCACACCTCCACAACATCTTGCATGGGTCTCTCTACTCCCACATATATCTCTCTCCACAGGGTGCCCAGGGGAGACAGCCGGTAGCATGGCCTCATGGAGACAAATTTACATTTAATAACTGAGAAGCGATGGAACAGGTATGCTGACTATATTTAGTCCTCAGAAAGCACAGCAGGAGTGTTTAAATTGAAGCTATGAAACCAAAATTGAAAGGCTATTAGTTCTCACTTAGCCATTTCATCCAGATATACCACCTGCACCCAAGAGTCTCTTGTTCCGTTAAGGATTTCACGTTTAAATTGTGTATGTGGGTGGGTACGTATGTAGACTAGCAGCACAGGAATGGGGCCATAGGAAGAGCAAGACAGGAAAGGAGAAGGTCCGTATTCTCCGGCGTTCCTGTACCTTCCCAGCTTCTCCCAGGTTGCTTGTACGCTCATCCTCATCTCTTGGTCCCAGCTCTCCTTTCTGTTCCTCACTTTTCTCCTCTATATGCCTATCTTCACTTCTGACTCTCCCTCAACCCCACTGCTCTTTTCTCCCTCTTCTTCATCTTGATCTCTCTTTATCTTCTTCTCAGTCAAAAGAAGAAAGCAAAATAGCAAACAAAAATGTCCTGCAAAGGGTAAAACAAGCTTCTGCTCCAACACCTAATACATGATTCCTTTCTCTCTTGCTATATTCAATCATTTTACATCTATAAAATGACACAAAATGAAAGTAAGGGAAAAAAAGAAAACACAAATAAGAAAAAGAGAAAGTGGTTGTTAAATGGTCTCTACTACTTGCCTTTGCAACTAAATAGGAATACTTTCTTCTTATTATTATTATTATCGTTATTATTATTATTATTCAAAGTCAATGTAAGATCATTTAGCAAGCATTTATTCCATTCCTACTTTATGTTCACACTAACAATGGGTGAAGAACTAGATAGAAAACGATAAGTAAGACCCAGCCTTCCTTCAATCAGCTAGTAAGAGAAACATATTAATACAATTATGATGAAATGTGCTAAATTAATACTCCGGTTTGAGCCAGACATCTCCAAGTCATCTTTAATTCTCTGGAAGGAGCTGTACCACCTTGATTTACCATATGGGCTTACACCCTTCCTAATAAATTGTCATGGGAAATATATTTAAGTTATTACTTGATGTTGGTGCTTCCAAGTCAAGGGCTTGTGCTCTAAAACCCCCAGAGAGCCCAACTGCTATGGGATATCCAGGGAAACTCATTTTGGTCTTAGCTTATCTGAAAATCTTCCCTAGACACCCTTCCCCTTGTTTCTTAGTAAAGCACTATTGATTTATCACTTTTTTCTTTCTTCCTTCCTTTCCCTCATTCCCCTTCCACCGTATCTGATCAGTGAACAGGTCCCATTATTTCTGTCTCCAGAGAATATCTTAAGTTCATCTGTTTCTCTTTACTTACACTAAAAGTCCCTAAAAGAATCTACGGTTGTTCTCATTTGCACTGCTACAATGGCCTCCGAATTGGTCTCTGTGCTAGTTATTGTCCCATGCCCACCACCTCCTCCAGATCCAGTCTCCATCTTTCTGTGTTCTGCTCTATGCCCCAGAAGTCTGACTCTACAGTCTGCATCATCTAGACTCCCTTGCTGGCCAGACTCTGGTTGAGTTTGGCAGAAGAGAGGCACCAGCAGGAAATCAGGAAGTGGAAGAAAAGAAAAGTCAAGGTATTTCTTCCCCTTTTCCTCCTTGGGACCACATCTCTGGCTGGAGGCATGTCTCTCACTGACCACAGTCTCTGTGGAGCAACTCCGCCTCACAGCTTTCATAGGGCTAGTTACATGATTTGTTCCCATTTCTCCTTCAGGCCTGGAGGAGGCCTGAACATTTCTGCCATTGCTGGTCTTTGGGTGCCTTAATATCCTTTGTGGGTTTCCTTGAACCTCCTCACTCTTCTATAAGTAATTCCTTCATTAAATTTCTTGAACCTTCTGAGTAGAGATCATTAGGCTATGATCCTAATTCATACAGTTTCCTTGTTTCCACTCTTTTCTCTCTTTAATCCATTGTCTACACAGTAGCCCAAGAAATCATTCTTAAAATGTAAATGCCATCACATCACCCTCCCTCTTAAAGCCCTCCAATTGTTTCCCATCACACTTAGGATGACTCCTCACTGGTCTATAAAGTCCTATAATCCTGCCTTTCCTGCCGTTTCTCATTTCTCTGACCCTATTACTCTATCTTTGGTTCCTCGAATACACTGAGTTTGTTCCCCACCAAGAGGCCTTTGCAGTAGCTGCTTCCTCATTATGGAATGTTCTTCCTCATAATCTTCACATGACTGGTTCCTTCTTACCTTTCAGATCTCATCCTAAATGTCGTCTCTACACTGAGGTCTTCCCAGAATACCTGATATAAAATAACCTCTCAATAAACATGTTTCAATCTACTACATGTAATTATCACCTTGTGATATTTCTTTTGCTTATTTGTTTGTTTATTGACACTGCCCTTCCACCCACTAGAATATAATCTGCATCTGGCAATTTAAAACAAAAATGGATATATTGGAGTCAGTTTGAAAGATACTTTGTGGCTCAGCTTAGCTGATAGAAAGCTGGAGGAGCAGGTTGGGAAATTAGGCTGGAACCAAGAAGGCTCTGAGGGAGAAGTATCAGGAGGAATAATCCAGGACATCACCACCAGACACAGCTATACAGCAGTTCTGCCCCTGGATATCATTACAGTACCTGGCCATCGTTGCCACTAGCTGCATCCATTACTGCAGACCTCTGCCAGGGGGTACCTCAGCCCCTCCCCAACAGCTAAGTTGGGTCTCCTATCCTTGAGCTGAGAGAACAAAGGCATCTTCAGAGGGAGGCAACTATGTATGATATTCTGGATAAAACGCTGGTTTTAGACTCTGTTCCTTACTGCTCTGGCTGAGGATCTGAGTAGAGATCAGGTCAGCTTCTTAGGATATAGACCAGGGGGCAGCAGGGTGTGGATTTGGAGGAACAAATAGATAATACCCACCAAAGTCCACTGCTTTTGCTCTTAAGCATCTACTCCTGTCCTTCATCCAATTGAAGAGTTCCTGTCTTCAACCCAGGTAGCTAAACTCTCATCATAAGCCAATAATTTGGTTATCATACCACTTGAAATCTAAAACATTAGACATATTTTCCTACTAGTCAGTAAGATGAAAAAGACAGACCATAAGTTGTTAACATAAAACATAGCTGCTTCAGTCCCCACTCCCATAGCTGATCAAGAGGCTTAAGTTGCCTTTTTCCGCTACCCAGTTCATGTGTCCTTTACCATCTGCAAACACCACAATCACAGAGGGATTTTTATGTAGAGTGACCTGTAGCATCCAAGTACTTGATCATCTTGTCATTTGGGGGTTGTTGCTATTTCCATTGAGCAGAACTATTAGACACTAGCGTGCTAACAAGCATCCAAGAGAAGCGCCTGGGTTCTAAACATTGTCCTTCTGAAAGATGAGTAGTCATGTGAAGATCATGGGGAAGAACATTCCAGAAAGAGGAAGAAGCCCTTCCAAGAGGTCCATATACATATCTTTCCTTATCTTCAATTTTCCAATTGTGTCTCCAAGCACTGACCACCTGGCCAGCCCATTAGCCCCTGCCCACAAGTCAGTTTAGATCTATAACTCAGGCTCTCCCTTTCCATACAAAGTGAGCAACCAGTCTCACCTAAAGTTCTGCCTATTGGTGTGGTACCCATACACTTTCATTACTGTCTGTGGAGTCTCCCTAAAGTGAGACCACAGTGCGACAGCATCCACTCCTGCCTGATGCCAGTATATCAGGGAGATAGATCAGTAAGGCCCACATTTTTTTTCCTTCTCCATAAATTAGTCACAGGAATTCTCTGCAAGGCCAAAGCTATTTTGAGAGAGAGGCAGCAAAGCGATAGAAGCAGATAACATGACTCTGAATCACCTGCTTATGCAGTTTCTTTGTGCCTCTGGATCTCCTTAGATCCAATACCTCTCAGCTATTCCCACTTTATAATAGAATGTTGTTGTTCCTGTCCAATATTTTTATGATTCAGCAGCTCATATAACACTAGATAATAATGTGCATTTAGGCAACCTAGTCATAACATGCTCCATGGTCAGGCTTCCGCCTATGTCAGAGCCCAGTAATAAGCCCATGGAGTAGGAAATACTGTTATCACCATTTGCAGAGGTAAGGAAATTTTCACAGTTACACAGCTAGTTTAAGTGGCAGAGCTAAGATGCAAATCCAGAGCCCACACTTCTAATCACACAGGATATTAGCTAGTAGTATTTGATCTGGACTTTGAAAGATGAGTGAGGTTTAGGCAATAGTATAAGCCTAACATTTTATTACTTACATTATCATAAGTCCCAGGAAATGTACTAAATGCTTTTCATTTATTATTTCATTTAACGTGTACGAAAACCCTGTGAAGTAGATACTATTATCATTACTTTCTTACACACGATGAAATTACAATTTAGACAGGTTAAGTAATTTTCTCACATCACACAGCTAGATAATGGTAAAGACTCAACCCATGCAGTCTGACTTCAGATCAACATGATAAGCCTTGACAGGCAAAGTAGAGTGGGAGAGCATTTAGGTAGAAAGACTAGGTGATAGCAGGATAGAGCTAGAGAATTAAGTCAGAGTCAGATTCTGAAGAGCCTTGAACGCCAAGATAAGAAGTTTGAACTTCATCCAGTTGATAATAGGGAGCTACTGAAAGGTGTTAATTAGGAATTACCACCTCTAGGGGGACTTCCAGGTAAAACTAGTAGAGTTAGTCTGTTACGGGCAAAGTTCAGGCCCAGTCCTCTCACTGCTGTCTGGTGATGGTTAGCAACAGTAGGTCCAGGGTAATCCAGCAGCAGCAGGGAGAAGTAAACAGGGCTGAGATGAGCACCTTCTACCATGGAATGACAGCTCTGTGCACGTGGGAGGCATGCTCTAGACAAGAGGGGACAGTGCCAAGATCTTTAGCGAACGGTTCCAGCCTTGAGGGAGCTGGCCATCTATTTGGGATACAACAGCTATTCCTCCTGTTCACTTGTACCATTTCTGACTTTGAGACTCCAGATTCTCCTTTTCTAGAACTTAACTGGGCCTGGCCACCTGATCCTTTCTGACTCAGCAGATTCTTTTGAGCTTCAACTTCTTCCCTACTCAGCCTATAAAAACCACTGATTTTTCCACCCAGTCTGTGCCTCTTTGAACTTGACCTCTCACCTGGCCATCCTACAACATTGATCAGCCAGACCCTTTCTGGTCCTGGTTTCTTCTGGTTGGTCTCAAACTGCCTGCATTGCCCCCTGACTACTTTAGGATTTTAATTATGGTGGAAGTAATAGCACGGGCTGGAGAAGAAAAACACATGATACAAGGAGGCCAGATGGGAAATTACTGTCATGGTTCACACCTAGATGTGAGTTGCAACTAGAATGAAAACAGTGTGAACAGGAAGCTACTAAAGACTTTTCAAAGGAATAGCAGGGTCAACTGGCTAATGGATAGAGATGAGAAGGAAAATGAAGAATTTGGGGGTAAAGTTGCAGTTTCAAGTCAAAGTAAGCTGGAGAATGATGCCATTGAAATGTTGGGTTGGGAGAATGGGAATTTAACTGTAGACTTGCCGTAGACATGCTGAGCTTTGATGCGGCCCGAATGCAAATGTCCATTGGGTGGTTGGAAATGAAGGACCTGAGCCCAGGAGAGAGATCAGAGCTAGCTATTGATTAGGAATTGTTTACATAGTGCAGATCAAAGAAACAAAGAAAATGAAAGAGGTTTTAAGAGAAAAAACGGTTCACTAACTGATTCACTCTATATGTCCAGTAGGTGAGATGTCACAGCACAGAAGGCCTCGTTATCCTCTCTATCTCAATTAGTTTCTTTCACTTTTGAGGTTCAGATGAATGTGTAAGAAAAAAAAAAAGACTGAGTTGACAGATATTATAATGAGTATTACAAAAAGGATAATGCTTCTCCTAAAAAATATTTTCTCCAAAAAGTCTCAATTATAAATATTGAAGCACATTTCTACTTTCTTTTATAATAGTGACAGTATGAAAACCCTTTCTAATTTTTAGTCCTCTTATTTTTACAATAAACTTTATATATTATGGTAACAGAATGGAATGATCTAGTTATTTATACATTTCAGAAAGATATAATATGTACTATATACTTGGATTAATAATTTTTAAAGAACTATAAAGTCTCAAATTCTTAAGAAAGCATAAGGCGTATCATTTAATTTCCCTTTAATAATTCAAAAAGCACATGGGGATTTTGAATTCCTTAGGGTCATCATCGAGACCATAAATTTTTATTGGACTAGGAATGTGTCAAAGCATGGAATTTACTGGATTTTTTGACATAAAAAATTCTAGCCCATAATTTATTCTGTACCTGAGCAAAGAAGACAAATGAGTCTGGCCACAAGAACTTCCTGAGTAGGTACAATAATAAATCCTCTAGAAATGAAATGCATTTATAATGAAGTTAGCTTTTGCTATGTCAAGGATCTGTTTAATATGATCATTAGAATTTCATCTTCTGGAATCCCATTAAATACAAAAGCTCTTAGTAAAAGTTCATTGTTAATTTGATTGATTGATTGATTGATCATGCATTATCTTTTAAAACGATTCAAATATGATTGATTACAATCTAATGACATTTAAAAATTTATCTCGGGTATAAAAATAGAGATCTTTTAATTAGTCCTACCATCTTAAGTTTCCTTTGATAATGAGAAAGGATAAAATGGGTAAGCCTAAGGAAGCCCAAATGAGACTCCCCATTATTAGGTGGGCAACTTTCTGCCACCTTCACCCTAGGGAAAAAAGTGACATTTCTTTGAAACTTGGACAACTTCACAGTTTTTCATCTGAAATGAAATTCTTTTTCTAGTACTTCTCCAGCCATACAAAGCACACTAAATCAATACATGGAAATAAGAAGTTTTAAATCTGTGCACAGAAACATCAGATTATGAGTAATAAATATATAAGCAAAAGAACAAAATCCTTCTCCCCACCCACTCATCCCATAGGGACTAGAAGAAGGTTGGTCTTTGCCTAAGAAATCAAAACCTTAAAAACACTACAGGCATTCCTAGCTCAGTTACCAAAGAAACATACAAAGCAAGTGTCCAGTTCCCATATGCACAAGTCTGTGTTGACATAATGCTCTGTAAATAAAGAACTACCTGTATTTCAAGGAGAGGCTGGAATTTGAGCTCAGGGTTAAAGAAAGCTGACTTGCTCTACCTAATCCACTTGGATGGATTCGTTTCCATCTGGTTTCTTTCTCTTTTGCTCCTGAGAACACAGGGAGAGAAGAGAAGAGAAAGAAATTAAACAGATATTAAGAGGCCAGGATGCCCCATAGAATGCCAGGGCCTTTAAAAATTCCTCAGGGAAAAGACTTTTGGAAACGAAAATAATCTAATAATTAAATTTAAGTTGTCTGGCACTCTAGACTTGCATTGTCCATTATGGCAGCAACTAAGCTACTGGTGGCCGTTAAATACTTGAAACTTGACTAGAAAGAATTGAGGTGTGATCTAAGTGTAAAATCTACACTGGATTTTGAAGACTTTGTATTAATAAGAAGAAAGTAAAAAATTATATATATACGATTTGACTATAATTATATTTTAATAATTATATTTCAATAAATTATTTTATTAATTACTATGTTAATAATTATATTTATTGATCACATTAATAATTACATTTTATTGATTGAAACTGGTTATATTGGTATTTTGGACATATTGGGTTAAATATAACATACTGTTAAAGTTAATTTTATCTTCTTAAAAATGTGGCTACTACAAAATTTAAAATTATATATGTAGTTCACCTTATAGTCCTACATCTGTTGGACAGTACTGCTCCAGTAAAGCCCACTACATACTCAAAGACCTTTGTGTGAGTGGGCTTTGATGAGAAATAAGAAAAAGGCATTAAATCAAGGACAGCACAAGTGAGATGGCATCACAAACTAAGTAATAACACACAAGGCACAGGTTTAAGACGTCTATGTATATTGATTTTTTTAGTCTTCATTACAATCCTGTGAGGATCCCATTTTTCAAATAAGTAAACTGAGGCACAGAGAAATTAAGTAATTTGCCCAAGGACACACAGCATTAGTGGCAGAAGAAGATCTGAACCCAGGTAATCTGACTCCAGAGTCCTGCTCTTTTACAACTGCTTTACTGAATTGCTTCTTCAGCAGAAGTAAGAACTTAGAATCAAAGAGGATTATGAGAATGTAAGTGTCCTGAGAAACTGCAGAAATATGTAGGGAGCAGTGAAACTTTCCACATGTCCTGTGATGGGCATTTAAACTCATCTTTCTAGACCTTAAAAGGAAGAATGGTATTCTCTGAGATGTGGATGACTAGTTTTGCTATCAGTCTTATAGAACTCAATTAGCTTAAACATGAACTCATTCACATAGTTTCTGTTTCACTCCCTTCCATTTAGAAGATCCCACCTTTGGGCCCCACTCTTATTGGTTCTCTCTACTTTCGAGCCCAAATTGAGCTCTTTCTCAGCAAGCTAGGTCTTTAAAGAAGTAGGGCTCTACAGACTGACGAAGACAAACCAGATGATTTCACTCATATGTGGAATATAAACAAGCACATGGATAAAGAAAATAGTTCAGTGGTACCAGGGGAAGGGGAGCAGGGGGTGGGCACACAGGGTGAATGGGAGCACTTACGTGGTGACAGACAAGAAATAATGTACAACTGAAATTTCACAATGATGTAAACTATTATGAACTCAAATTTTAAAAAGAGTAGAGTTCTTCCTTTTCTAAGCTCCAGATCTAGTCCTTTAATTTAGATAAACTGTCCCCTCCTAGTCAAATGACCCCTTACTGAGCCCTGTGTTTGCTAGAATGCAGCTCCTGAATTCCCGGAATAGACTTTTTCAGGTCTGCATTCACTGTGCCTTAGTCTCGTCTGTTCTGCTTCAATTTCTCTGACATATAGCTCCCACTTCTAAATCCACAGTTCTCAAAGTTCCTCATTTTTTAGAACATTGCTTCACAGCATTACTGTCATAGTACGTAACTCTCATTCCCGAAGCAAAACATAAATAACCTCCAGGTGGAGGCAGGATGCCAGAGGACAATGTCTGCAGGACAAATGAATCCAAGGGCCCATGCTTATCAAATCAATGGGTTACCCACGCCTAGAGAAGTTTCAATTATGCCCAAAATTCGTATTAACCAGGCATAATGGGGAGGTCATGGTGAATGGAGAAAGGACTCAGATATTATGGAATAGGATCTGTTATAATAAGCCCTTCTCCTTAAAAACCTGGAAGAGACTTCTTAGCTGGAAGTGACTGGGTAGACATGGTCTGCCTTCTCATGAATAAGCTTAAGTCTTTGTGAATGAGGTAACTAACTTTCCTTAGAGTTTTTGAAGTACAAGCAGAAGGTGGCTTCGTACTCTATATACTAAAGTAAATAAATATTTCTTCCCCTTTGTGTTCCAACATTAGGCATAGCCCTGGAACATCCTATAAACACAGGATAGCCCAAGACAGCTCTTGATCTGCCCACAAATCTCGCTTCGCCCTGAGTTTTCCTCCATTTCAACGGATAATGCAAACATTCACTATTACTGAGGTCAAAACCTAGGAATCAGCCTTGATTCCTCTTTTCATTCCAAACCTCGCCCCTAATATATCAGCAAGTCACATGAGTTCTCCCTTCAAATAGTTCCTAATCTGGCCATTTCTCACCAACTCCACTGCTCCCTCACATAGTACAACCGCCATCCTCTCTAACTTGGAATATTCCAATCACCTCCTAATTGACGACCCTGCTTCCCTCTTGCCTCTCCAATCTCCACACCTGGCCAAAATGATCTTTTAAAATGTATATCAGATCCCATTCTTCCCCTGCTTAAATCCCTCCAATATCTTCCCATCACACCCATGATAAAGTCCCAATCCTTAACATGGTACACCAATGCCCTCCGTGTCCTGCTCCCTACATACCTCTTACCTCGTCACCTGCCACTCGTCATCATCTACCCCTTGGACACCACTCTCCTGCTACAAAAATGTTAGACTCATGTGTGTATCAGGACCCTTATGCTCATTCATACTATTCAGATCTGTATTCAAATGTCACCTCCTTAGAGATTAATTCCCTTACCATCCTGTCAAGAGCAGCTTTCCTCATGCTCGCCTCCATCTCTCTTTAGCTCCTTAATTCATTTTATGTCTTTCGTCGTACATACTATCATCTGAAAATATATTATTTATTTGCATATATGTTTATCCATCTTCTCATTACTCATGCCCATCCTCAAGAGATTATAAGATATCTGCTTTGTTTGTCATTATACCTCCAGTAACTGCAAAAATGCCGTGCACATGATAAAGACACAATAAATACTGTTGAATGAGGCAAGGAATGAGTCTCCTTATCCGACAGAGCCAATTGGTGACAAATTATAGTTGATTTTGTCTCAGAACTTTTGCCCTTACTTTTATCCTAAGTGACACACGGAATTTTTTTGATTTTTAAAAAATTCATCAAATCAATTAATGGTAGAGATAGGGAAGTTCCAATGAAATCCTTAGTGCCAAAAAATCAAGTCAAATGAGGATCCATCTGGAAACTCTTCATTTTTCATAGACTGGTGCTATATGTCATAAGATTTGAAACCATCACCCACATAAACATAGAAATTAAGGTGATATTTCCAAGGCCATACTGAATATGAAATTCATTCTTCCCATCTCTTTTGACAGTGAATCTGTTTTGGTGTATAGCTCCTTTGGTAGTTGAAGTAGTGGAGAATTGAATGTTGCAATGGGAGAAAAGATTTTATAAGACGCAAGACAGTCATGTTAGTGCCCCCTGGCCAAAGACCACCAGGAACACACCTGTGGTTGAACAAAGTTGAGTTTATTGATTTATTCTAAGAGGGAGATTATATGCCACGTGGAACTGTGGGCCATCTCAGTAAGCAGGACTTACAAAGGACCTATAGAATTTGATCTTGTGTTAGGTTCGTTCAAGCAAGTATTGGAGCATGTGTTGGGAATGTCCAAGCAAGAAGGGCTTTGCTCTGGGATGGATGCTGTCAGGAAGCAAAAGTAGTTCTGTGATTGGGTATCTTAATGAATCTTATCTATGAGTTGGAAGGAATGAAGCAAGACGAGATATGTGATTAATAAAGAAGTAGTAATCATTCATACTAGCTAGCCTAGGAGACTGTTTGATCATTTTCCATGTTTTGTCTGTGTTCAGACATGATTACAGGGTGCTCTTGTTTTTTTCCTTGATCCATCCTGTCACAAAGTGGCCTTGTATCACCTGCTACTCCTTCTCAGTGATGCATATACCAGAGTCCCAGTTACTCCCCTCACTCAGTGAAGGTTTCGGCTCAGTGGTGGCAAACTGGAATTTGTGGTCCAAATCTGGCCTGAAAATATATTTTGTCTGGGCTGCACAGTATCATTTTAAAATTAAATTAGTTGCCAACACTTAAAATTGGGAAAATCTACATAAAATAAATCCCTATGTCCAGCTTATCTGGCTTCCACGTGGCCTGCTTCACACATTGAAGTGGGCTTGATAGATAATTTGAGTCTGAGCTTCTGGTTCACTTCCTTCTCTTCCGTCTCTGCCCAGTCTTCATTCTCAGTGGTTTACATAGCCTCTGGGTGACCCATTCAGCACCTTAGCTGCAAGCTTCCTAATCTTCTCATGAAATGATCTTTGCTCCAGTCATATCTCAGTTTCACACTTCTATGTTGCCCCCTAGCACCACCTTCAAAATCTTCAAGTAGCTGTTTTTGACGACAATCTCCAATCCTCCAGCTCCCTCACTCTGTAACTCCTGCTGAAACTTCATTTACCTCAACTAGACTCTCCATTTATAACCTCATCATTTTTCCCCTGTTCAACAGCCTCTTCTTATTGTCACTGCTGCCCATCCAGCATAGATTCCATGATCCATCATATAATTACTTATTTGCAAGTCATCTGCTCAAAGCCCAAGTGCTACGTCTATGAACTTAAAGTTTACATAAAATCAACATCATGAAGTCTTGAAGTAAATAGGACCCTTTAGTGGTTTAGTTCACCCAGTACATTTGTTTCTCTGTGTAGGATAATTCTGCAGCACAAAGGAATTCAGCCCACGTATTAAATGCATGATAGTTCAGTAATTACACAGACTTTCCTTGGGATCATGACCATTTAGCTCATAGCTAACATGAGTTTTACTTTGGGAAGAGTTGGTCATCATTCACAAAGTCACTTTTTTCCCATTATATTTCTGTTATACAGATTAAATAACCCAAATCCTTTTATTTTTTCATCTGTTCTTTTTTTTAGTTTTTGAATTATTACCCTGGCTCCCTTTTAGGCTGTTGAGGGGCACAGTGCTGGACAATCCCAGAATCATCATATCCACCCTTCTCATCCAGTGACAAGGTCTCTGATGCTGTTATCAGGTAACACTGAGAATCCAGGTTCAGTTCTTTCCTTTCTTGATTCCTTTATAGACGGTTATTGGTTTGGGGGCAATAACCAGTATAGGGAATACTCTGTCCCCCGCTACCCTGCTAAGTTAAGAGGTAGATAAACTATTTTCCTAAAACAAAAAATGAAGCATATAAAAATAGAAATTTTCTTTCTAACTTTCATAGGTTGAATTGATCACTCTGCAAAGCCAAAAATTGTCCACTGATGCTGTAGCTTCTCTAAAACCAGAAAACTCATGGCACAAAGGAATTCTCTGAGTTGAAAAACAGTTTTTTGCAGATCTGGAGTTGTGTTGCTGCAATTCTATTTTTGATCATCAGAGTGTCCTTAGCAAATCGGCTTCTTCCTAGAAGGGTCGAGGAAACTAATTGGACCCACATTATAAACAACACTGAGAACAGCAGTGGAAAGAAACCAGGAAAACGAGCATAATGTGCAATTGCTACTATTAACAGGTGGTGGGAGAAAGGCAGCCTCTGCTTAGCAGTAGGTCTATTTAGTGTTCTAAGCATGTGATGACCACCAGGGACATGGCAGGAGGTGAGGGCTGCAGCCCACTTTTGATTAATGAGCTCAGACAGGGAAGTAGTTTGTACCCACATCCGCCAGTGTGTACAAGAGGAGATTCAAGGGGTTATTCTTAATTTACAAAGCCTTAGCTACCTCTGGCCTCTTTTGCATGGCAACAGCAGGTCAAAATAAATGGAAGGGTTTTGTTTTCAAGCAGAAGCTCTGGGGATTTGGGCTTCTCAAAGATCTATTTGTGGCTTTGTGATACTTGGACTTTAGTTGCCAAAATATTCCTAGTCCATTCTCGTTTTCCAAGATGAAGCTCTAGTCATATGAGATGAGACAAATACAAGTGATTACTTGGAAAAGTATTTTTGACAAAGTCTAAGAATCACATGTTCTTCTTCCATATGCTTCCGTGTGCTTCACTGTATGCTTCATTCATGCCTTCCCTTCTAAGCTAAGATTGAAGAAACAGTGGACCCACTTGTTAACTCCACTTCCTTGCTTCCTTTTCCTTCCATAATCCATTGATCTTTTTCTGCTTCCACCAAGACATTGAAACTGGCAAATGTCGCTAGTGACCAAAAGCTTTTCAGTCATTCTCTTACTCAGCTATTCTGCTGCTTCATTTATGTGGATTTCTTCCTTTCTTGAAACTCTCCACTCTAGACTTCTGTTACACATTCTGGATTTCCCCCATCTCCTTAACTATTTCTTCTTAGTTGCTATTAGGCCTCTATTTCTGTCTACTCCATAAAATACTTCTGCTCTCACTTTAATTTCTTCAATCAACCATTCTAAACCATTTTACTGCTTTAAACACCACTTAGGCACTAACAATTCACAGGTTGTATCTCTAGGTGTGCCCCTGTCTGTGAGCTCAGACTTGAAGACCCAACTGCTTGTTGGGTACCTCTATACAATTGTCTCACAGGCATCTTAACCTCTGCAACATGAAAAAAAAAATTCATCGTCTTCTAGTCATCTCTTTTACATCCAATTACAGTAAATGCAACCAAAATTTAGCCGGTCATCCAACCAGAGGCCTTGGAAATTTGTTGAGGTTTACCTACTACCTCATTCCTCATCCTCTTCATCCTCACTCCATACATATCTCTAATGAAATGCAAACAAAACCATCGAGATTTGCTGATTCTACCTGAAAAATAGTTCTACTCTCTATTACCTCACTTGGGGAAAGGGCAATCAATAGAAGCCAATGTCAAGATAACACAGATATTAGAATTATATGAAAAAGGTTTTAAAGCAGCTATTATAAAAATGCTCCAGGGGCTGGCCCTGCGGCCTACTGGTTAAGTTCAGCACGCTCTGCTTCAGCAGCCCAGGTTCAATTCCTGGGTGCAGACCCGCACCACTTGTTGGCAGCCATGCTGTGGTGGTGTCCCACATACAAAACAGACAAAGATTGGCAAAGATCTTAGCTCAAGGAGAATCTTCCTCAGGAAAAAAAAAAAAGAAAAGAAAGTCTTTATAAAAAAATGCTCCAACAACCAATCCTTACTAATTTTTTTTTAATCTATCAATTACTGAAAGTGATATGTTTAAATCTGCTATGGTTGTGTTTGTCGATACTTTGAATAAATTCCATGTGGATAAAAGACTTTAATATAAGGAACTGTAAAACTGTAAAATCTGTGACAGTTCCTCAGTTTTTCCCTGTTTATTATGACCTTGACACTTTTGAAGAGTACTGGTCAGCTATTTTGTACAATACCCCTTAAATTTTTCTGATGTTTTCTTGTGATTGAGAATTGTGATATTTTCTTGTAGATTGAGATTGTACATCTGTGGCAAAATACCACAGAACTGGCGTACCTTTATTTTTCTCTTTGTAATCAATGTCTTGTGGGGGGCTACTGTGAGACTGTGCAAACATTCTGTATCTCTTCAAACATTAGATCACAAAGTTTACCATTGATTGATGGTTCTTGCCTGCAACAATTATGACTGTGGTGTTCTCATGATGATTTTCTGTTCTTCTCATTCCTTCCGCATTTATTAACTGGAATTCTTCTGTGAGGAAGAGCTGTCCCTTCTCTCTCATTTCTGTATTTATTGAATAATGTACTTGTATGAGTATGAACTCATGAATTTTTATTTTGTTCTTTGAATTACAATCTAATACTATTCATATTTTTTTGTTGCTCAAATTGCTCCAGCTTTGGCCATTGAGAGCCCTCTCAGATTAGCTCCAGTAGTTTTCAACATGAACCTCTTCCAATGCTTTTCTCAGTAATTCTTTACTTTCTGCCACCATAAGATGTTCTGGGCTCATTTATATTTTTCATGTCTCAGTCCGGGAATCAAGCACTTCTTGGAGTCAGGCACTTCTCCTTATGTTAGAGAATGACTTGTAAGAAACCAAGGTCTGGGTGCTAGGTGTAATCACTATTACTGGGGTGTCATTGGTTCTAGGCCCTCTCAACAGACAGAGCTTAGTTACACACACACACACACATACCCATGGTTCCACACACAGAAAATTTATTTTTGTATGTACCTATTTGAATACACATATTAGAAAACAATGAGTTCAATGCAGTACCTCAAATCTCAAAGTGTTTATTCTAGTGTGCTCCCTTTCCTTATTTGTATCTTCTTTCTCTAACAGTGAGAAATCTAGTTCTCATTAGCTAAAACATATTTACTTATTTACTGAACCTCACCATATACATGAAGAGTTTTTAAATTGCCAACCCATACTCCTGTTAGAAACATTTACTAAAATATTGGATTTGTGTATAATTATTTTTGTCTTTCTGTCTTTATCTTTGTTTTGCAAAGTAACTCAGGTTGTTCTTTACTCTCCCATCCCTCTCAGTAAGGTTTTGTTAATTTATAATGTTAGGTTTATTTGTTATAGCTTATATTTCCTTTTGAGTTAGTCTCACATTCTGGTGGGGTGTTATTTTGCACAGTGTTTGGGTTTCGACAATGTATAGACTTTTGAGTTCACCACCACAGTCATGATATAAAACATTTGATCACTCCAAAAATTTCCTCATAAGGAAGTTTCCTTTTTTTTCAGGGAAAGATTCACCCTGAGCTAACATCTATTGCCAATCTTCCTCTCTTTCTTTTTTTTCCTCCCCAAAGTCCCAGTACATGGTTGTATATCCTGGTTGTAAGTCATTCTAGTTCTTCTATGTGAGCCGCCACCACAGCATGGCTATTGACAGACAGATGGTTTGGTTCTGTGACTGGGAAGCAAACTTGGGCCACTAAATTGGTGAGCGCCAAACTTTAAACACTAGGCCAGCAGGGCTGGCTCAGAAAGCATTTTTAACAGCAGCAAATTTTTAAAAAGAAAAAATACAACCATAAATAAGACAACTGAAAATTTTAACTTCATAAACATTTTTCCAAGTTGTTGAACTTTTTCCATCAGTTTACATCATCTCAATATTTTGTTCCTCAAATATCCTATTTGGTCTTACAGTTTTATAAGCCTTGATTGGGATATATTTTAAATTAACTTTATTGAGGTATAATTTATAAAATAAATAAATAAATAAGCTGCACCTATTTAAAGCATGAAATTGTATAAGGAAGAAGCAGAAGAGATTATGCAGAGAAGTCAGTGTGAGAAGGACTCAACCAGCCATGGCTGCCCCTGAAGAAGGAGAAAAGTTGCTACAAGTCGAGGAATATAAGCGGCCTCTAGAAACTGAGAATGACCCCTGGTCAACAGCCAGCAAAGAAAGAAGGAAACAGCTGGCAAGGAAACAGAGACGTCAGTCTTATAATTACATTACTTACAACTGAATTTTGATAACAACGTGAATGAGCTTGGAAGCTAATTCATTACCAGAGCCGCCAGAAAGGAACTCCTTGCCGACACTTGGATTTGGCCTCATTACAGAGAAACTAGCTAAGCCCACCAAACTTCTAAGCAGGTTTGTTTGGCCAATTTCCATTGGACTCTATCAATTTTGAAAACAGGCAAACCCTTGTACACTGTCGGTGGGAATGTAAATCAGTAGATCCACTATGGAAAGCAGTTCCTCAAAAACTTAAAAATAGAACTACCATAAGATCCAGCAGTTGCACTTCTGGGTATATATCTGAAGGAAATGAAATCAGTATCTTGAAGAAATATTGGCACTTCCATCTTCATTGCAGCATTTTTCACAATAGCTAAGATATAGAAACAACTTAAGTGCCCATCAACAGATGAATGGATAAAGAAGATGTGGTATGGGCCAGCCCAGTGATGTAGTGGTTAAGTTTGGCACACTCCGCTTCAGTGGGTCAAGGTTCACGGGTTCAGATCCCAGGCATGGACCTATACCACTCATCAAAGCCATGCTGGGGCAGCAACCCACTTACAAAATAGAGGAAAATTGGCACAGATGCTAGCTCAGGGCCAATCTTCCTCACCAAAAAAAAAAAAAAAAAAGGAAGATGTGTGTATATATACATGCACAATGGAATATGTAGCCATGATAAAGAAGGACATTCTTTTTGTGACACCGTGGATAAAACTGGAGAGCATTATGCTAAGTGAAATAAGCCAGACAGAGAAAGACAAAAACTGCATGGTATAACTTATATGTGGAATCTAAAAAAAAAGTCAAACTCATAGGAACAGAGAGTAGAAGTGGTTGCCAACAGCTGGGGGGTGGGGGGGTTAGGGGAAGGTTGATAAAAGGGTACAAACTTTCAGCTATAGGATGAGTGAGTTCTGGGGATCTGATGTATAACATGGTGACTATAACTGGTAACACTGTATTGTACAATTAAAATTCACTAAGAGAGTAGAACTTAAATTTGCTCACAAAAAAAAAGATAAATATGTGAGTGATGGATGTGCTAATTAGATGGGAGGATCCTTTCACAATGTATACATATATCAAATCATCATACTGCACACTTTAAATATCATACAATTCTATTTGTCAATTATACCTCAATAAAGTGGAAATAAACAAATAATTATTTTAAAAATAAATAAAGACAAAGAAGTCATTTAAAAAAATGTCATGGGGGCCGGCCCCGTGGCTGAGTTGTTAAGTTTTCGAGCTCTGCTTCGGCAGCCTGGGGTTTCTCTGGTTCAGATCCTGGGCGCAGACATGGCACCGCTCATCAGGCCATGCTGAGGCAGCGTCCCACATAGCACAATTGGAAGGACCCACAACTAAAAAATATACAACTATGTAACAGGTGGCTTTGGGGAGAAAAAGCAGAAGGAAAAAAAACAAGATTGGCAACAGCTGTTAGCTCAGGTGCCAATCCTTAAAAAAAAAAAAAGTCATGAACTGAACAATAACTCCTGGGCTGGAAACTAGGAAATAATTTGCCATCTCAGTAAAGAGATTTTCAGTGGGTTGAAGAGAGAAACCAGGGAACAGTGCCTGAAGAGGAAAATGGAAACAAGAGAAAGGAAATAACAATAATTCTTTATTTCTTTTGGAAGTTCTACTTGGTAAGAAAGGAAAGACACAGGGAGATAGATAAAATGGGTATAAGATTTTATTGAAAAACTAAAAATCTGGTCCAGCTTTTAAAATAATTCTTGCTGTTTTACAGAGATAAGTTGTTCATATTCCAACTAGTGCAACTATGAAAAGGACAGCTACTCTAATTAAGATAATTTAAATCTTTGAAAAGGAATACATAATTTTTTTCTGACACCAGGTAACCACTTACTTAATATCAATCCAACATGCACAATAGTTTCCCCATAATTAATGGGCTTTCAGCATAGTTCCCATTTTCTATTTGGTTTCCTACTGACATTGTTCTATTGTTTCGCTCCACCTTAATGGGGTTTTTAGTTGTTGTTTTTGTTTTTTGTGAGGAAGATTGGGCCTAAATTAACATCTGTGCCAAGCTTCCTCTATTTTATGTGGGATCCTGACACAGTGTGGCTTGGTGAGTGGTGATAGGTCCATGCCCGGGATCCAAACCTGCAAATCCCAGGCCGCCAAAGTGAGTGTGTGAACTTAACCACTGCTCCACAGGGCCGGCCCTTAGTGTTTCAATAACATGCTAAGGCTATGAAATCCTTTGTCAAATATGAAGAATTATGTAATGCATCACATAGAGCTAATATATATTTTCTTCCCCATTTTCAATATTTTTAAATGCTCATACATTGCTGCTGGTTTCTAATGAAAAGTTAACAAGTAACTGCAAAAGAAATGGGCTCCGTAATTTAAGTCACTGCATACTTAAATTCTCTGTTTGGCTTTTTCTATTTTCAGTAAGAAAATTTCATTAAATTTACTCTGTGTTTTTATAAATTTTTATTTTTATGTTTTTACATTTTTCTATGAAGACTTTTAAAAAGCTCTTAGGAATAGCAACTCTAACTAAATAATTTAACCTTGTGTTTTTAACAGATCCCTTTCACCCACCTCAAATAGTCCTGGGAAGACCAAGACAAAAAAATTTAATGCACTTTTCTGTAAATTTAACCTGTTCAAAAGGATGATGTTAAATCTCTCCAAATATTCATTTGTTTTCCTAATACTAAGCTCAAAAATTAGCATCTGAAATGAATATAAAAGATTCTCCAGATCTTGTACCTGTAAATCCTCTAATGAAGACATTTTCTTCCCTCATTCACTTCACTTCTCAGGGCCTCAGTTTTCTTACCATAAAATGATAGCGATTAGATTGACACATTTCCAAAGTTCTTTCTAGCAATAAAAATGTAATGACCATAAACTGAAACATTTCTTCATGCCACTTGATCTCTACTGTTTTTCCTGCATTTTCTATCTTGGCTTCCTTGGAAGCCTCTGTTCTTTCTTGTTTAAGTCACATACACGGTGGGTACTCATTTATCATGTAAGCTTTTCTCCAGTTGAGTTCATTAAGATTAAAGAATCCTACATTTTTAAGAGCTTTAAGTATTATCCATTTGCCAGATAAAAAAACTGTAGCCAAAAAATGAAGTAATCTGTCAAGGTTATGGAACTAGAATCGGAGAGACAGAGCTGTCATTTGAACACAGCATTTGGGATTCAGGACACTTCCCACTATACCAGTTTTCCCTTCCTATGAAGAAAACCCCATCCCTCCTCTCTCAAAGTACTTATTTTGAGTATACTTTTCTCCCAAGAGGGCAAGAACCATATCCACCACTGGATGCACCCTTCGTAATATGACCTTGATACCTCCGTCTAGAGGTGGAGTCACTCTCATGTAGAATCAGGGCAAGCTCGTGACTGCTTTAACCAATAGAATATGCTATGTGACTACAGGGTTGAGTCATAACAGTGATACAGCTTCTTCTGGGTTCACAGAAACACTTGAGCTTGAATCCTTGTGCCATCATTTAAGTCTGACTACTCTGAGACCACCATGCTCTGGGGAGGCAAGGTTACATGGAGAGGCCATATGTGGAGGCTCTGATCAGGTGCCCTAGTCTTCTATTAAACCAGCCCAGGAACCACAGATGTGAGTAAAGGAGCCTCCCCATAATGTCAGCCTTCAGCCATCAAGTCTTCGCAGACACTATGGACGGGCGGCAACTCTCCCCATTGCATCTCACTAAAGATCTGACCCATAGAATCCATAAGGATCATAAAATGGTCATCGTTTTAAGCCATAACATTTTGAGGAAGTTTATTACACAGCAATAGTAATGAGATAAAACAAGAATAACAAATTCACAGAACTCTTTAGCTATAGGATCTAGTATCTTTGGAGTGCTAACCGAGTGTTACCTGATCATCTGTCTGGATCAGCAATGACAATGGCTTCTCCTTGTACCTCAGATGCAGCTTTACAGAGGATGTCTGCTTTTCACTTGTGCCCCCACAAGCATTCAAAGTGAATTCCATGTACACCACCTGAGCTATATTTCTAGTCAGATCATGCCAGACATATCCTTCATATTTTAACCTCTTTGCCATGTAACCTCATACTGGAAAAATCTCCAACTATTTATATTTGCTTTTGAAAATTAGTCATAGTTCTTCTCTTTCCTCACACACTTCATTTGGCCCATGGACATTCACACCCTCTCTGTATCCAGGAATGAGATCTTCCCAGACGGATGATTGTGCTAGTCATTTATTTATTGTCTCTGAGATGCAAATCTACTCTTTTATGCTCCATTCAGCTATCCTGGAGCAAGGACCCTGCGAACCTCACTACAAAACTGCCTTGTCATCTGCCTTTGTTTAGGTTATGCTAAAGCAAAGTTGCCCAACCTCAGCAATACTGACATTTTGGGCTGGATAATTTTCTTTTTTACCCCCCAGTTTTATTGAGACGTAATTGACATACAGCACTATATAAGTTTAACGTGTAGAGCTTAGTGATTAGACTTACATATATTATGAAATGGTTACCACAGTAAGTTTAGTTAACGTCCATCAACTCATACAGATATAAACAAAAGAAAAAGAAAAAAGATTGTTTTTTTCTTGTGGTGAGAATCCTTAGGATCTACTGTCTTAACAATTTTCAAATACACTATACAGCAGTTAATCACAGTCATCATGTTGTACATTACACCCCTAGTACTTATTTATCATCTAACTGAAACTGTGTACCTTTTGACCACCTTCATCCAATTCCTCCTCCCCTCACCCCCACCTCAGGTAACCACAAATCTGATCTCTTTTTCTATGAGGTGTTTTTTTTTGGTTACTGCTGCGTGATGTGTATTTCTTTGTTTAGATCCACATATAAGTCAGATCATACAGTATTTGTCTTTCTCTGTCTGACTTATTTCACTTAGCATAACGCCCTCAAAGTCCATCCATGTTGTTGCAAATGGCAGGATTTCATTCTTTTTCATGGCTATAATATTCATATATATACATATCTCACAACTTCTTTATCCATTGATCCCCCTCAATGGACACTTATGTTGTTTCCATGTCTTGGCTATTGTAAATAATGCTGCTATAAACATAGGGGTGCAGATATCTCTTCAACGCAGTGCTTTCATTTCCCTTGGATATATTCTCAGAAATAGAATTGCTGGATCTTATGGTAGGACCATTTTTAATTTTTTTGATGAACCTCCATGCTGTTTTCCATAGTGGCTGTACCAATTTGCATTTCTACCAACAGTGCTCAAGTATTCCCTTTTCTCCACATCCTCACCAGGATTTGTTCTCTCTTGTCTTTTTGATGACAGTCAACCTAACAGATGTGAGGTGATATCTCATTGTGATTTGATTTATATTTCCCTGATAATTAGTATTATTGAGCACCTTTTCATATACCTGTTGGCAATTCATATGTCTTCTTTGAAAAATGTCTATTTAGGTCCTTAGCCCATTATTTAATTAGATTATTTCTTTTTTTGCTATTGAGTATGTGTTCTTTACATATTTTGGATATTAACCCCTTATCAGATATATGGTTTGCAAATGTTTTTTTTCCATTTCGTGTGTTGTCATTTCATTTTGTTAATCATTATTTTTCCTGTGCAGAGGCTTTTTAGTTTGATGTAGTCCATCTTGTTTATTTTGAATGTTGTTGCTTGGGCTCTAGGTGTCAAATCCAAAAAATCATTGCCAGGACCCATAGTCAAGGAGCCGTTTTCCTATGTTTCCTTCTAGGAGTCTTATGGTTTCCAGCCTTATATTTATGTCTTTAATCGATCCTGAGTTAACTTTGTGAGTGGTATAAGATAGAGGTCTGGTTTTCATTCTTTTACATGTCAATATCCAATTTTCCCAGCACCATCTATTGAAGAGATTGCCGTTCTCTATTGAGTATTTTTGTCTGTCTTGTCGAATATTAGTTGACCACTACACATGGATTTATTTCTGGGCTCTCAATTCTGTTCTATTGGTTTATGTGTCAGTTTTTATGCCAGTACCATAGTGTTTTGATTACTATATCTTTATAACAGAGTTTGAAATCAGAAGTGTGATGCCTCTCGCTTTGTTCCTCTTTCCCAGGATTGCTTTGGATACTTGAGGTCTTTTGTGGTGCCATATAAATTTTAGGAGTTTTTTTCCTACTTTGGTAAAAAATGTCATTGGAATCTTGACAGGGATTGCATTGAATCTTTAGATGAGTTTTGGTAGTATGGATGTTTTAATAATATTAATTCTTCCAATATGAACATGAGATATCTTCCCATTTGTTTCTGTCTTCTTCGATTTATTAGTGTCTTATAGTTTTCAGTGTATAGATCTTTCACCTACTTGTTAAATTTATTCTTAAGTATCTTATTTTTTTGATGCTATTGTAAATGAGATTGTTTTCTTTATTTCCTTTTCAGATAATTCGTAGTTAGTGGATAGAAACCCTACTGAATTTTGTATGTTAATTTTGTATCCTGCAACTTTACTGAGTTTATTGATTAGATCTAACAGTTTTCTGGTGGAGTCTTTACTATTTTCTACACACAGAATCATGTCAACTGCAAATAGAGTGAATTTAACTTCTTTCTTTCCAATTCTGAAGACTTTATTTCTTTTTCTTGCCTGGTTGCTCCAGCTAGGACTTCTAGCACTGTGTTAAATAAGAGTGGTAAGAGTTGTCACCCTTGTCTTGTTCCTGATCCAGAGGAAAAGCTTTTAATCTTTCACTATTTAGAATGATGTTAACTGTGAGCTTTTCATATGTGGCCTTTATTATGTTGAGGTACATTCTCTCTATTCCTAATTTGTTAAGAGTTTTTCATCACAAACAAATGTTGAATTTTTTCAAATGCTTTTCCTGCATCTATTGAGCTGATGGTATGATTTTTTTCTCATTCTATGAATGTGATTTATCACATTTATTGATTTTAATATGTTGAACAATCCTTGTATTCCAGGGATAAATCTCACTTGATTATGGTGAATGATCCTTTTAATGTGCTGCTGAATTAAGTTTGCTGGGATGTTATTGAGAATGCTTGCATCCATATTCATCAAGGATATTGGCCTGTAGTTCTCTTTTCTTATAGTATCCTTTTCTGGCTTTGGTATCAGGGTAATGCTGGTTTGTAAAATGAGTTGGGGAGTATTCCCTCCTCTTGGATTTTTTGGAAGGGTTTCAGAAGGATTGGCGTTAATTATTCTTTAAATGTTTGGTAAAATTCACTAGCAAAGCCATCTTGTCTGGGCTTTACTTCTTTGGGAGATTTTTGATTACTGATTTGATCTCCTTACTAGTATTTGGTTCGGTCAGATTTTCTATATCTTCCTGACTCAGTTTTGGTAGGTTGTATGTTTTTTAAGAATTTTTTGATATCTTCTAGGTTGTCCGGTTTGGTGGAGTATAGTCATTCATAGTAGTCTCTTATGAGCCTTTGTATCTCTGTGGTATCAGTTGTAATATCTTCTTTTTTGTTTATATTTTTGTTGCTTTGGATCCTCTCTTTTTTCCTTGGCTAGTCTAGCTAAATATTTGTCCATTTTTTTGATCTATTCAAAGAAACAAGTCTTGGTTTTGTTAATCTTTTCTATTGTTTTTCTGTTCTCTATTTCATCTAATTCTGCTCTAATCTTTATTATTTCCTTCCTTCTCCTAACTTTGGACTCAGTTTGTTCTTCTTTTCCTAGTTTTTTGCAGCATAGAGTTATGTTGTTTGAGGTTTTTCTTATTTCTTACTGTGTTTATCATTATGAACTTCTGTCTTAGAACTGCTTTTGCTCCATCTCATAAGTTTTGATGTTGTGTTTTCATTTTCGTTTGTCTCAAGATACATTTTGATGTCTGCTTCCAGGTTGTCTGGCCAGGCTTTCTGGTCAGGCAGGGCCAGGAGCTGTACTCAAGAGTGGACAGAGCTATGAATTAACTCCCCTGCCTGTGTGGAACCTGAGGCTCAGTCCCAAGCAACTTCTCAGGTGTTCCTAATCAGGCTTCCTGGTCAGGAGGGGCCAGGAGATGCACTCAGCAGTGGATGGAGCTATAAATTAACTCCCTTGCCTGGGTAGAGTGTGGAAACTGACACCAAGCTTGGGAAGGCTGTTTGTTTATGGTCTTGACTCAAGCCAACCCACTCCTTAAGTTCCCTGGCCAAACAGTGCTACTGGCTTTGCTGTGGGGATGATCAGCTCTGCCCGCCTTACCATCTACTCAACCATTGCTGGGCTACACAGCTTCTAGAAGTTCTAACTGGGCTTTCTGGTTAGGCAGGGCTGGGTGCTACACTCAGCAATGTGCCAGGCTATGAGTATGCAGTTTGCTATGCAGCTACTCTCAGCAGTGGGACTAGGACTATGACTCAGATCCCCTGCCTGGGCAGGAGTAGATCAGTCTCCGGGGCCATAGAGGCTCTTCATTTGAGGACCCAAATCAGGCAGACCTGCACCCCACCGAGTTCCCTGGTCATACTGCACCACCATCTTGGCTCTTCAGATGAACACCGCTGCTGGTTGGGACTACTACTTGGGTACTTCTGGTAGGAACTTGGTCTGCCAAGATCCAAGTGCTGGTTGTTTCAAGTCCCTTCCCCCTTCTCCATCACAATCTGATTCCCAGTGATCAAGCCTCAAAGATTTCCCTGGGATGTTTTTCTTCATTCAACAGGTATTTGTTGAGTCTCGATGAATAGACAGGCACTGTGCTGGGCTTTGAGAATAACACGTAAGCAATATGCAGTCCCTGCTATCTGGACAATAAAGAAAAGGCCTATCAATAGCCAATTGTAGATGGATCAAGTATCTTCAAAATCGTCTTTTAATCTGGTACTTCAATTGGCAACCCACAGATCAGTCTCAAGAGTGTACTATATTATCTCTATCTTTACCAGTTTTAATCATTTGGGGCACATGTCCTATTTCTTTAGTTTTGCTTTTAAATTGAAAATATACTTATCCTGACACACACTTTTATCCTTACCTAAAATGCAGATTATTCAAATATTTTATAGTTGTCAAACCATCAGCAAAAATGGGAAGAGGTTAGAAAATATGTGTACTTTGTTCTAAATCTTTGTTACAAATTGGAGAAATAAACCAGATTTATTTAGAGAAATGGATGAAGAGTGAAGGACAGAAGCTGGGAACCAGTCATAAGGAATGTTTAAAATTTCACAAAGTCCTTCAAGATTAATTTGAGACTTCGTAGGTTGAGTAATGGAAAATTTGAAAACTCGCTTTTTTTAAGTCTCCTGGTTTTATAAGAATGAGTATTTGGAGTAAAATTCCAAATTTTCTCCTCTGCTTAAATAAGCCTGGTGAGACAAGGAAAGGACATTATTTAGTCATTATCTTAAATTCTGATTTTGTTTGTTTTGAGACCAATAACAAATGGCCACTTCTTTCTTTTCTTCTGTGATAGAGTGACCCTGCCAGTGCCTGATGTAGGACACTTGCTAGCAAGTGCCAGCAGCCCAACTCAAGCTAACAAAAGCAAAAAAGAGAATGTATTACAGGGATATTGGGAGATCCCACCAACATGCTAGGTTTCAGGAATATTGAAACCAGGGTCTTGAATTTCATTAGGACCCAATATTTTCTCTCCTTTCTGCACATCTATGTGATTTTTTTCTATTTTTGTCAATCAGCTTTCTTGCAAAAACTTCCAAGTTTTATTGTATCCGGTTTCAACCACCAGAGAGAAACAGGTATGATGTGTTCTGTTCCAAAGTCCAAAACTATGAGGGAAAAACCTCAGGTTGTAACTCAGTTTGTGACCCTTCAAATGTCACCTAGAGATAGGGTAATTTAAGAATAATTCTAGAGTTCAATTAACAGAGACAGTACTTATGCATAGGGACATCAGGAAATGGTAACTGAGGTACATTTCACCTGAGCATTTAAGGATGAGCAGACGTTTGCCAAAAGAAGGGCACACCATGCATACCTGGCTGAAGGGACCACCTCTGCAAAACAGCCGAGGCCTAAAGGGTACTGGCAGAGTTCAGTTTTCAATATGACTGGACCATACGATTCCTGGTACACAGAGCAGGAGATTAAGCTGCAGAGAGGTTGGAGGTAGTTTTCCAAAGCCTTTATATGCAGTCAAAACCCTCACATGCACTATTACAGAGATTAAACTCAGTCATGCAAACAACAGGAAGATGAAAGAGGCCTCAGGTAAAAGGCTATCACAATAATCTCCAGATTCTAGTTTAAGGCAGTGATTCTTAACTGGGGGCAATTTTATCTCCCAAGAGGACATTTGGCAATATCTGGGGACGTTTTTTTATTACACTCTTTGGGAGTGCTATCCAGTGGGTAGAGGCCAGGGATGCTGCTATACATCCAAAAGGATTAGGACAGCCCCCACAACAAAGGATTAGCCAGTTCAAAGTGTCAGTCGCAGTGAGGTTGAGAAACTCTGGTTTGAGATCATGGCTGTGGGGACTATAAGGCTTTTGTAGAGATGCTTCAAAAGTGGGTTGCATGTGGGCGTAAGATAATGAGAAGGGTCCACAGTGGCTCTGAGGTAGCTGTCTCAGGAGCTTGGATGGTCGTTGAAGCCATTAACTGAGAAAAAGTGAAGCAGGGTTTTGTGGAGATGATAATGAGGCATTCTCTTAGGTTCCTGTCCAATTGCTGCCATGCTCCTGCCAGCAAAGTGAAGATGGATAATCAGCCAAAGGGGAAATTGGATGCTATTTGATTACATATCATCTCTTGCTACAGTGAGATAGCGAGACTGAAACTCCCTTAGTTTTTCAGCCTCTATATCAGCATAATAGTAGTGAAAGAAGCCCACAAAATATTGGTGATTATATGGCTAAATGAAATACTCTGAAACGTTCCATTCAGGGAAATGACATTTAATACTACAAACATATATTAAAATTAATAGCGTTTATGCTGTTTCTGCTCATCTGGTTATTATTCCCTGGTCCCCAGACACCTTGGATAAAGGTACACCAAGCAGGAATTGGAAACTGTTTTATTAAGGTGCTACCATGTCCTTTATAATATTCATACACATTACTTCTTCCGATTGATTGGTGAAATATATTTAGATATTGACAAAGACCCTCTCCTCAACTAAACTTTGGTCAGGCTCCTCTAAGCCCTCCAGGCTTTGACTTTGACATCTGTCTTGTCAGATCTGCATCACACAGTTGTAGCAAGAATCTAAGTCAATCTAGAGAGAACACCCGTTCTTGGTATCTAATCATCCATAATATCTGATAAAATTCCTCATCCCCTACCCTCAGTATGTCATCACCCTGGTCTGCCTTCAGCAAGAATCCTTTTCCATTGTTTAAGAAAAATCCCTCTCTATCTCTGATGTTTTCTCTTAGTAATTTTCCACCCACTGACCCCACCCTGCTCCTTGTCTGTATGTCCCCATTTGTCCATGTTGTATTGGAACTGAGCCCAGTTCTATACTGAGATCTCTTTCTCCCTACTGCAATATTTCCTGAATAAAATCTGTTTTTACTGCTTTAACTACTGTCCAGCTCTGGTTTTCTTTAATAATATCATCCTAAAGTATAAGTTTAAGCAATCTCAACAAATCCAAATAAATACCTACCAGGTACCATTACTATGCCAAGTGTCAGGGACTAGCCAGGAAGCAGAGTCACCTGAACATTTAAAACAGATTTAATTTAGTGCAGGGAATTGGTAACATAGGTGATGGAAGAGCCAAGAAGCCAAACAGGGCACACTGAGTCAAGGCAGAGATGGCTAGAGCAGAAACCTAGTGTGGGGGACTGGAATTGGCCACCCCAAGATATGTTTCTTTGGCATGAGGATTATTTTGGGCTGGTTACTTTTAAAAACTGCAGACAGGAAAGAAACTCTGAAAAGTAAAATTTATTTACCCTTTGTTAAGAGATATTTACATTTTTAAAGAAAATCTCCATCTGTAAATGTGTCTCCCTCTCTCTACCAGGAAGAAGGGGGGATGACCTTATCTCTAGAAAGTCTTATCAATGTGGAAGGCAAGGACTTAAATCTGCATAATAACCTTACCCTTATTTACTGTGCTTTTCTAGTAATCTCCCATAACTGACTGCTCCCACCCCAAACATCCTCCTTTGTCTTTAGCTGAAGATGATGTTTAAGGTGGTGGCTTCAGCCATTTTGGTGAGTCGCTCAGTTTGCTTGAGTCTCTCGCACGTATACATGTTATAAAGCTTGGTTTAATTTTCTCCTGTTATTCTGTCTCATGTGAATTTAATTCATTGTCCAGCCAGAAGGACCCAGAGCAGGTAGAGGAAATGTCTTCCTACCCTTCACTAGGATTACTACTCCTAGGCTAGAGGGACAGAGAGGAGGTAGAATTCCCAAATCCCAGGGGCCAGGGTCGCATGGCAGAAGCTGACACCATGGCGTACCTGACCAGCAGGAACTGGGGCCACGAAGGAGACAGACTGCTGCCAGATACATCACCTCAGTCAGAAAAGACAGTAGGTGGGAAATACCTTGGCTTCTTCCACACCCATGCCTCCAATCCCCAACCAGTGTCACCCATCGGCTGACTCCAGCTGGAAGCTGGGAATCTGGGAAATGCAGTCTGCCAGGGTCAACTCACTTGTGACACAGAGCAGAGTGGGAGAAGGACAAGGGATTGAGCTGAGGCTGGAGACACTAAAGCCTGGCAGAGTGGTTCATTCAGTCTTTATTTAATTTGTGTAACACTCAGTAAGGTATTACTACTTACTTTTACATATAAGGAAACTTAAGCTCATTAAGTGACTTGCCCAAAGTCACATGCCCATAAGGGGCAGATCTGGAAGTTTTACCAGGTCTGTCCTGATCCAAAGCCCTTGCTGTTTTCTCAGTAGAGGCTTGAACATCACCGCTGGGCTTTCCATACTGTAAATTTTGAAGAACCGTTCCAAGAAGGGACTGATAGCCTCCTGGGAAACAAAATAGGGAGACTGTCTAAGTCACAGAGAGACACTCCTGTAATGCAAGACTATAGGACCTAAGAACCCAGCTGCAGACTTTGAAGCTTTTTATTGAACAAAACAAAGATTCTGGCCTAACTTCTTACATAAATCATTATTGTTCTACTTAATGGGGCTGCCATAAACCTAATAACCTGAAGGATTTGCAAGCGTTTTAATGAAAAATACACTGGCATTTTAGAGGAAACTAATTCAGCCCGGGGGGACAGAGTTTAGATGCAGGGAGATTTATCTGGTAGTTACCAATAAGCTCTGTTACCTGGGTGATGTAACACATTAGTACAGATGAGTTTATCTGATAAGCTGCTGCCAGCAAAGAGCAGGACTTGAAGACAAGCAGGAGGGCACAGGAGAAGTGGGTTTTATGGAGGATGACAAGAGGTAAGGAAGGAGGAAGGAAGACAAGCTGTCTTGCAGAGAGACAAAGGCTACCTCGAGAATAATGGAATTGCTAGGGAAGTTTATTGTGATTGTTGTTGTTATGTGCTTATTTAGCAGATTTCCTGTGTGCATATTAAATGTATGTTGCATGATCTGGTTGTCAGTCCGTAGCAGAAACCTACCTTGTATGGGTTTATAAGGCTAACTAATGTGGAAAATTCCTCTTCTTGGATGCTTCTAGAACATGTGTCCACATATTCTGATCTCCATAGCCCATTAAGTTGTAAGGCCTCAGATAATTCTACGGTTTCAACCGTTTTCCGAGGAGCCAAGTGACAGTTTTTAAAATTCATGATTAATAATTTTTTGTACTCTTTGTGCTCATGTTAACTTTGGACTTTATTGTTTGCTTGTTTGTGTTGTGAAGACAAGGTGGGCTCAAAATTCTCCCATGGGCTTTCTTTGCCCCCTCCAATCCCCCCCCACCCCCTCACTTATCTAGTATCAGGCCTAATCCCCACTCCATAGCTGAACCGCTGGGGAATGTTCTTTGGCCACAAAGATTGCAAAGAGGTGGGCACACGAACCAAGTCAAGCCCATCTGAGGCCATTGCTGGGATTTTGCAATTTAAGCTAATCATGAAGCTGTTAGGATGTAATACTGTAAACTGTTGCCAGTCGCACTACAGCAGAAGGAGAAATCCATTGAGCAGTAGGAGAGAATGAAGATGCTACACTAAGAATAAGAGGGGACCAAGAGAGTGTGTGTGTCAATGTGTTTAAATTCTGGTTCAGACTCCCAGGTTCTACACAGTCCCTGGTTCACACAGCTCAAACCCTCCCAACGAGCGCTTCTGTCACTTACAACCAAAGTCCCTGCTTAATATAGTTTGTAATGTAGGTATAATGCTGGTGATTCAAATATAGGCGAAATTTACTTAAACTCTGCTCTTTCAAATCCATCACCTGTGAAAATCAAAGCAGCATACCACTCCTCCAAAGACATTAGCTAATTCCTGGGATGTTTACATTATTCCCACTACTCTGGTGATTGGGACCTAGAATCCTTGCATATTATCTGTATCACACTGTGAACAAAACGCACAAAGTAACGGCCTCTTCTGTGAACAGCGTTCACAAAAATCACTCACCCAAGCGTGTGTGAGCTTAGGAGATGGTACGAAAGGTTTGGTGGAAGCTGTGTCCTGAGACACAGCCATGTCATATACCTCATGGCCTTTTAAGATCTCATTCTTTCCCATCTCCTACCCCTTTGTCTCTCTCTTTGCCTCTTCTCAGTAACAACACACAAAAAAATTTAAATCCATTTTTCCCATACATAGAAGTTTACCAATTATTATGTTACCTTTACATCTCAATATTTCAACTCTACTCCCAATGTTTTATTAAAATAATTTCATAATAAAGTTCTCTTTCAGGGGCTGGCCCCGTGGCCGAGTGGTTAAGTTCGCGTGCTCCGCTGCAGGCGGCCCAGTGTTTCGTTAGTTCGAATCCTGGGCGCGGACATGGCACTGCTCATCAGACCACGCTGAGGCAGCGTCCCACATGCCACAACTAGAAGAACCCACAACGAAGAATACACAACTATGTACCGGGGGGCTTTGGGAGAAAAAGGAAAAAATAAAATCTTTAAAAAAAAAAAAAAAAAAAGTTCTCTTTCAAAGTCTGATGCCAGCTAAACTTTTACTGTATTATGTAACTTTCTTTGCTTATTTCTTTTGTCTTTTTAAAAGTAAATGTGTGGGGCCGACCTGGTGGCACAGCGGTTAAGTATGCACATTCCGCTTCATTGGCCCAGGGTTCCCTGGTTGGGATCCTGGGTACAGACATGGCAGCGCTTGGCAAGCCATGCTGTGGTAGGTGTCCCACATATAAAATAGAGCAAGATGGGCACAGATGTTAGCTCAGGGCCAATCTTCCTCAGCAAAAAGAGGAGGATTGGCAGCAGTTAGCTCAGGGCTAATCTTCCTCAAAAAAATAAAAATAAAAAAATAAAAGTAGATGTATTTTTAGATATTTGAGATAGTAAAATTATGTTTAATTTTATATTCTGCCTTCTTCATCTCACTTTAGATCATAAGCATTTTCCCATGTGAATAAAAACACTTCAAAACCATGATATTTAAGGTCTTCATAGTACTTTATCATATGAATATATGATAATTTACTTATAATTTCCCAAATTTTGAGTATTTATAGGTTGTTTTCACTATTGTAAATAACAATGCAACGAACATCTTTGCAAATAAATATTTGTATTTTTGATTCATCTTCTGGAACTGTTTCCAAGAAATGAAGTTACAGAGTTAGAGGGTATGAAAAATATTAAGGCTCTTAACCAAATCACTAAATTGCTTGTTCAGAAAGATTGTGTAAGTCGAAAATCTCTCTGGCATTTTATGAAGAAGTACTTGTTTCACTTCACCCTTGTTACCTACGTAAATTTGGTTACTAAGTATAAAGATTTTCTAACTGATACGTGAAAAAAGATTCATCATTATATTTCTTTAATTACTGGAGAGGCTGAGAAATTTTTATACAAGTTTTAGCCTTTTCTTCTTTTGTAAATGGTCTGCTCATTGTTCTTTGCCACTTATACAATAAAAAAACAAAGTCTCCCATTCTGCTTCTCCACCCATCAGAGACAAACTCTTTTAATATTTCTGTTTGAATTTGTTCTGGTGGTTTTAACCATAACTGGGTAACATGCTTAAAATGTCGTTTCTTGTTTTATCAGATTTAGACAATATGCATCAGCTGCTGGATATGAACAAGGGATTTGACTCACAGTTTGTAACTTAGTTTGGTTCCCACTAAAAACAGATCCTAAGACAAAGATTTGTGTACAAGTAGTTTATTTGGGAAGGCGATTCTGGGAAACACAGTGAAAGAGTGAGGAAGTGTAACAGAGAAGGGAGAAAAGCCAATGAATGCTGGATTTATGAGCAAGCTACCTCTGTGGGCAACTGGGCTCTGTATCTCTGAGGACCCTCTGAAAAGGGGCCACTCACAGTTGTCTCACTGAGAGCAAACTCTCGTCCTCGTGAGTTGAGGATTCTTCCTGGGCCATATTTCCAGCATTCCTGGCCTGCCCAACTTGCAGGCCAAGCCCACTCCAGCAGAGAGAGAGACACAGGAGGCCATCAGGTCAGTGTGTGCAGGAACTGGCTATGGTGGCCTCTGGGGTAGGCCGTGGGGATGTGAGTAGGCACCATCAACATCTGTGACACTCTTCCTCCCAGAGTGTGATATTCATGTTTCTTTTTTTTTTTTAATTGTTCTGTTGATTACCTTGGTAATTTAACATAGCATACTCCAGAGACTTTTTGTTTTTTGTTTTGTTTTGTTTTGTTTTGTTTTGTTTTTTAGGAAGATTAGCCCTGAACTAACTACTGCCAATCCTCCTCTTTTTTTTCTGAGGAAGTTTGGCCCTGAGCTAACATCCATACCCATCTTCCTCTACTTTATACGTGGGACACCTACCACAGCATGGCGTGCCAAGCGGGATCTGAACCGGCAAACCTCGGGCCGCTGAGAAGCAGAACGTTCGAACTTAACCACTGTGCCACCAGACCGGTCCCTCCAGATACTTTTGAGATTATTTTGTACTGACTCCCCACTTTGTGAGATTAGATTAGCACCCATGCTCTTTCTCAGCTTTTCCTCTCCCCTTCTGTATCTCGCCCTCTTTCAGCTACACCTTAAAAAGATTGTTAAAATTCACATTATTTCTGGCGACCATAGTCAAGCCTTCTTTCATCTTTAGGTTGACTCTAAAAATTGAGACCCAATAAACATTTCCAGATTTATGATTATATAAGCATTGCTTGTTAAAAACTTAATTTATTTGGATTGCATTTCCTCTTCGGTGAGTACATTAGTTTGACCTAAGGGCACTGGAAGAGAAAATTAAAGTGAGCATGCTTAACTTCATGCCACGTATCATTTAGCATCACATTTGAGCCATGACTTTCTTCTCCAGTTTTTTATTTTGCTCAAGAATTTTATTTGAAATTTTCTCTCTTGCACTATTTGCATTTTGCACCCTCTGGGTTTTTTCTAAGCTCAAACATTGATTTTATTCTAGGGAGCAGTCCCTCTCAGAACTGTCTGTCCTAACTGGGCTGGTTGCTCTTTAACTCACTACACAACTGCCCTCATGAGACCCTTTTTATCACTTTATTTGTTGGGGCCCTCTGTTTTCAGTATTTCATATGCTTCCCTCTCTTGGTTTCTGCTCTCATTTTGCTGGACTATATCCTTACTAAGAAAATATTCAACTTTCTGAAAACTTACATGCAAGAAAATATGTATGTTCTGCCCTCACACTAAACTGATAATTTGGATACAAATTTCTAGATTAAAAATACTTTATTACAGGATTTTGAATTTATTGTGCCATTATTTTCTACTTTCCAGTACAGTTGGAATAAAAAAATACGATGTCAGTATGACTCAGTTCCTTGTAAGTGATTTGGTTTTTTATCTTTAAAGTTTTGGGGGTCATCATTAATCTTGGCACTGTGAAAGTTCATGACGCTGTCTAGGTGAGGGTCCTTCTACACTTTTTTTCCTGGACACTAGGTGGATCCTTTTAGCCCGAAGCCTTTTCTTCTTCAGTTCTGGGAAATTCTCTTCTATAATTGTTCAGTGAATCCCCACCACAACTTTTGCCACCACAAGTTATCCATTATTTGCTTAAAACAAACGGACAGATTGCCACTGTAGATATTCTATATGAAATATCTTGGTCTCTTTTATGACCAGGTCTCTCTAGCATAAAAAAGTTTTACCGGGAACTCTAGGAGGAAATTCAGGATACGTCGGTTAGTATAATCTACTTCTTTGGAAGCCCACAGAGAGCCAGTGGTGAGGCTACAAATCCGCCCAAATTCTAGAATGAGAAATACTTTTCTTAGAAGCTCCAAAATCTTTACTGCCCCTAAAAAAAGGCAACAATGTTTTGCCTTGGAAAATGCTATCTGCTTCTGCTCCATGAGCAGGGTGGAGGAGAGTAAGACACAGGTATAGCTGGCCCATGTAGAGACATTTAATTAATCCCTCTGATTTCAGCCTCGTTCACCTTCCCACCTGCCCGAATCTGAGCCCAGAGCCTCCATGGGGTAAACTGGCTCCTCTACCTTCAGTAGCCCCTCAGCGTGTCTTGTAGCGTGTATTGTTTTCTTTGACTGTTTCATCACCAACCACTTTCAATTTCTGTCTTTCAGAAATTGTTTTGAAATGTGCTTAAGCTGCTATCTTCCTATTTATTTGAGAGTGATCTTTAGGTTTTCATTATCCATTTTATAAGCATTTCATATGACTTTTTATCATAATTGTAGCAAATATTTTTATCAGTACTACATTTTTTTTGTTTGTTTATACATTGTCTTATTTCAAACAGGATTTAGGACAGAGATTGCTTCCAAGATATGTATATATATTTGGATAACAAAAATAAATAATAAAATAAAAATAATTTTAAACCTTCAATCTACAATATTGATATAAGAATCCATATACTCTAGATGGCAGGCTGCAGACAATTGCAGTATGTAAAATAGCACCCCCACGATCCCCCACGTCTTCATCCTCAGAACCTGTGGATATGTTACATTATGAGACAAAGGAACATTATGGTTGCAGATGGAAATAAGATCACTAATCAGCTGGCTGTAAGATAGGGAGATTATCCTGGATTATCTGGGTGGACCCAATGCAATCAAAAGAGTCCCTAAAACTGGAAGAGGGAGGCAGAAGAAGAGTCAGCGTCAGAGTAACGCAGCATGAGAAAAACTGGACCAACACTGCTAGCTTTGAAGCTGGAAAAGGGCCACCAGCCAAGGAAAGCAGGCAGCCTCTGGAAGCTGGGACAGTCAAGGAAACGTTTTGCCCTACTCTTTGCTTTTAGCTCAGTGAGACCCATCTGGGCAGATAAGTTTGTGTTGTTTTAAGCCACCAAACATGTGATAGTTACTTTAGTAATTTATTGTATTAGCATACTAATACAACAATAATAAACAAAGTTAAAAGACTCTCTCTAGGATTCCTGCTGCAGTTAAGATTCCGGAGTCCAGAATGGGCAAACCCAACCTGGCAGCACTATTTAGAGAGTGCTATCGTTTAGCACGTTACTTCCATCTGGGTGAAAGCAGAATAATAATATCAATATATAACAGTTTTTATTTTTTTTTCAGTGTGGCTTTAAATACAATTCTTGAAGAAATTAGGGAGCACAATTGCCAAATGCTTCTCACAACGTAAAGTGCCTATACCAATGTTGAATTCTCTGATTTATTAAAAGCAACATTTCCAACTCAACCCATTATATTTGATGTTTGACGATCATGAACTGACTGTAGTTTCTCATTTCACATTGGTTTGAAAGGTTGGCATTACTTGCCTTCAGACTGCTGTCGGACTTAGGATCAATACTTGTTAACACCAAAGTGAGAACATTTGCTAAGGGACTGATGGGTTGCACTGCTCCTTTCTTTAACTCTCTGCAATGAGTCAATTCCTATGAATCATCATTCCAGAGCCCACCTAGGAACGCAGTGGAAACCACAAGTTAAATCCCTACCAGACAAGGATACTCATCTCAAAAATCTGTTACTGCAGCTGGCTCCACAGTGGGCAGACTTGGCAAATAGGTCAATAGGCTTTGCTGCTTTGTTAATGACTCACCCACTCCAGGTAGGGGAGGGAGCTTAGCTGGCTGCTGTATTTATGAAACAAGATCTTTGGGTAAGTAAACAAGTACTTTTAGCCCAGGATTCAACACAGGTTGAAAAGATACCTTGAGAAGTAAAACACATCAAGGCAGGTTTGAAAAAAAAAAGAGCCAAAACTTGGAGAAAAGAGAGTCAAAAAAAAAACTATGAAAGATGCATTGCCTGAAGGAAGGTTGTTCAGAAACAGTTGGGTAGTAGTTTTTTTTTTCTCATCGTACCAAACTATAATAACCATTTTAGGCCTAATTAGGAATTATCATATAGCTGAGGTCAGTCACTCATCAGATCACTGGGGAAACTATTAAAAAGTACGCATTTGGAAGGAAGAGGAGCTATGGAAATCACAGTGGAAAGTATCTAGACCTACTCTACCAAGCATGGGGGGGAATCATGAGTTTCTAAAACCATAAGCCAAATTTTCCCATGGATTTGAATATTTTTAATTACCTACTTCCCCAAAGCTTCTGTTTCTGAAGAGACTGAATACTGGCAACCACAAGAAAAGTTAACCAAGCAGCAAAGGAAAAGCAATGATTTGAGAAATACGGTTGTGCCCCCAATCTGCTTGAAATCCTAGACACCTGGGACGTATATGAATTAAAACATCACCACTGCCAAAATCATGAAAAAGTATGTGGACAAGTCACTACCTGTGTGTGCAAAGCAGATTTTAAAAGTGGCTAAAAGCTCACTAGAGTCCGTACCGCCTTGGTTCAAATCCTGCCACTAACTGGCTGTATAAATAGTGTATAGCTAAGGCAGGTTACTCAACTTCTGTGTCTCAGTTTCCTTTTCTGTAAAATAATAATAGAATTGTTATATGAAAAGTATTAATATGTAAAGTACCAGAACAGTGTCTGGTACATAGTAGGTGCTATTTATTTATTAGTTGTAATTGTTATGGCCTTTAAAAAACAGAATTCTGAAATGTCTGTGGTTCCTATGCACTTTAAGGAAAAGATTTCAAACTGTCATTTAGATGAACGTGTAAATTTAAGATAGTGTTGTTATCATAGTCTATCTTCTATTTCAAGATCCCAAGTGTTTTCATTTGTATTTTGTTTTTGAAAGGAAAGTTCTCTCTGTCCTTAACGAGCAGAAAATTTTTAAAGAGATTTAAAAGGTTGGACCTTTAACACAGAATGTCCCAAATTTAAGATAGTGTATTCCTTCTACAATTTACTCTAATCCTGAATGTATAATAAAAGAGAAATTTGTACTGTTTCTTCCTCTTTTATCCTTGTCCTCTAATATTGTCTACCTGTTCTCTCTTCTTGAGTGGTGGCACTCTCATTACTCCAGTTTGGTTTCACATGAGCTCTTGCAAGGGCTGTTATAATGAATTTTCTTTTTGGTCTCATGCCTCCAGTTTCTCCGATGTCTATGTACTTTTACAGATGAACCCTTTTAAGCACCACTTTAATCTCACTAATCCCCAGCCCAAAACTTCCTAGAGTTCTGCATCATTTTCAAAATAAACTCTAAGATCTTTAACTTAACATTGAGGGCCTTACCCAATCTGGCCTCAACCTTACATTCCAACCTTATTTCTCCCTGCTCCTCTCTCATAAAGTAAACACTCTATCCCAGTGTTTCCCAACTGTGGACGATTTTGTTCCCCAGGGGACATCTGGCAATGTCTGAAGACATTTTGCTGTCACAATTTCGGGAGCATTCTACTGGTACCTAGTGGGTAGAGGTCAGGGATGCTGCTAAAGATCCTACAAGGCACAAAACAACCCCTCACAACAAAGAATTACCCAGCCCAAAATACTAATAGTGCTGAGGCTGAGAAACTCTGCTTTAGCTAAACTAGGGTAATAGCTGTTTCTGACATTTGCTTGAATTTCCTACTTCTATGCTTCTTTTTTCCAGTGGTGCTCCTTTTGTGTGAAATTGATCTATTCTTCAACATTACCTTATCATTTATTCATCGAACATTTATTGAACATCTACTATATGGCAGTCCCTGTAGATACTAAGATGAACAAGATAGGCCCTGCCCTAATGAAGCTCAGGATTTCATAGTACCTAAAACACTTCCTTGTGTATGACACCCAAATAGTACCTATTTTTCAAGATTTATATAGAATAACGATAATAGTAACTATCATTTAGTGAGTGCTTATTATGTGCCAAATTTTGTTTCATATATGAATTCATTTAATTATCATAATAATCCTATACGGTAAGTACAACTATTACTCCCCATTTGACAGATGGGAAAACAGGCAAAGAGAGGCTAAAACCTCACCCAATCTTCTGGTTAGCAAATGGCAGAGCTGGGATTCGAATCTAAACAGCCTGGTTGCAGCAGCCAGGTCAACCACTGTGTCATACTGTACTGCTGCTGTCAATAACCAGCAACTATCTAGCCACTTCATCCTGCCTCCCCTTATCCGCGACATTTTCAGAATTAAGCTTTCTGCCTTTGACACTTGCCCCTGGGAGACCCAGCTAAATAGTCTACCTTGCTCCCATACGGCAGCACCCACCCTGCATCTGCCCTTAGACGTAGGGCTTTATGGTCACATCCTGTGGTTGTCCTCGGAGAATCTCTGGCTTCCAATCTCCTCTGCTCTCTTTATTCCTAACATTGGTGCCTGCAGGCATGGCGAGAACCTATCTCTGTACCTCTCAGTCATCAAGAACTCAGGACAGGGTCATTGCCCCCTTTCTGTGCTGGTGCCCACCACCAAACCATCTGTCTACACTGCCCTTACCCTGCTCCAGTAGCACTGGACAGGTGGAAAAGCCTGCTGGCTAAGCACACATCCAACTTGGAAAGAAATGCAGTTGCCCCTTTTTGACACCCTGAAACTTCATAAGAATCTCCCAGCATCTCTCTGGGGAGGAAAAGTAGTTGGCATTCCCTCTCCCTCCCTTTGCCAAAAGAATCTCTCTCTCCATCTCCACCCTATAAATTGCCTGAAGGTAGCAGGAGGGGGCAATGATGCTCACACAGGTGCTGCTGACCACCGGCCTCTCTGCAAACCCAGCTGCCTCCCAGCAGTTGGTTCCGCAAGCCTAGAGGCAGGGTGCTTAGCAACCTTTGTTCTCTTTCTCTGAGCTTTAGAAGTCAATTACAGGCGAAAAATCTCACTTAACACCCAATATCAAGCTGTTACAATCATTTCTTATCTATCAGTTGTGTATTCATTAAGACGTTATAAAGTCTTTTGAGGAAATTACCATGTATTTAAATTAGGCAGTCTACATAATAAAAACCCTCACAACAACTTTATGGGGAATGTATTATTGTCCCCATTTTACAGATTAGGTATTGGGGAAAATCTGACTCCCTAAATCATGTTCATTCTACTAAACAAAACTCCTTGAAGACCTGTGTTTCCATTTTGGTCATCCTCAGCACATAGCAAAGTCACACAGAAGCGTATAGTTGCTACCTAAGAAAACTTGATTAATGAATTAATGTACCCAAAGCTTGCTCAAACATAGGAAATAGCACTCTCTTTGGAGAATATTTATTTTCCCACATGTAATAGCTAAAATGATAAACACGGCTCAGTTCCAGCATTATCACATATATAGAGATAAATATCTTCATAAATATGCACAATAAAAATCATCTGAAGGCAGTTTCTTCCCACACATAGTGGAGTAATGGTAAATGAAGCTAACTAGGTAATTATGAGCCTTTTTGATCCCCAACCTCCCTTTCAAAGAGTTTTTCTCCATACCTTGCTCAGAAGTCAAGCATCTCTCATTATCTAACATCTTTACCTTCAGTTATAGAAGTAGTAGTTTTTTACAGTGGTTTTGGCTGTGATAAAATGGAATTGTCTTTGTTAACAGAGGCATAAACCAGTAAGTCTTGCCCTTTATGTAATTTTTTTTTAAGATTTTATTTTTCCTTTTTCTCCCCAAAGCCCCCTGGTACATAGTTGTGTATTTTTAGTTGTGGGTCCTCCTAGTTGTCGCATGTGGGATGCCACCTCAGCATGGCTTGATGAGCGGTGCCATGTCTGCACCAAGGATTCGAACAGGCGAAACCCTGGGCTGCCGAAGCAGAGCGTGTGAACTTAACCATTCGGCCATGGGGCCAGCCCCACCCCTTTATGTATTAAGGAGATGATCTTAATATACTAGCAGTCAAACGCATTCTCTTAATTTTTCTATTCTTGCTGATAGGTTTTTCTATTAGATATTAGCTCTTTCCTGGCAGGTATATAGCAGATGAATGCCTGAGTTAAGGGAGGAAACTGCTGAGGCAGTGGCTGACATAGACAGGGACAGAGAAATAGAGGGAGAGACAGAGGCAGAAAGAGAGAGAGAGGCAGAGAGACAGAGAGAGACAGAGGAAGGAGGAAGGCAGGCAGAGAGAAGGAGAGAGGAAGAGAAAGAAAATTTAAACTTCTAGCTCATGAGAAACTCTAGTACATGGGCATTCTCACTAATGTTTTTCCCTTGCCCAAAGGGCCTTAACGGGCCTGATAACTTTATTTATAATTTGTGATACTTCTTTTAGGCCCCGTGCAATGGCTTTCAACCAGACTCTGGACATGTAAGCAATGATTGTTTTCATTATCGGTCTAAATCATTCATTACTGAAAATGTATAAATGATAAACTAAAAACAAATGGAGATGTAATTTTTAAACAATAGCATGTTCAGGAAAACTTTACATATCAAAGTTTTCTCTCAGGATAAAACCCCTTAGATAGCACATGTATTTGGGGATCTTGAAGTCAGTAGATACATTTTGTTTCTAGGACAAGGGTTGAAAACTTGTAATTTTGGAGATTCTGCCCCTAAACTAGAAACGTAGGGTTCTTTGTGGTTTTCATAGAATGCGTATGTGATCCAGAACAAAAATACTGGTAGTTATAAATCATTTCTTGTAGATTCACAGTTTTTTATAAAATATAAATATCGGTAGAATGTAACAAAAACACAAAAATAAAGAGGGTACATTCATCCAAATAACTCCTCATAATAACAGAGGAAAAGTATTCCCTCTGAGAGGTTTTGGTGAGAGAGGGTATCACCACTTTATCTAACCAGTTTCTCCCAATAAAATCATATACTTGATTTTAATAATTTCCCTACCAAAAGAAATTCAAATTTCTTTAAAATCAAGATACTTCAACAAGCTAAAGGTCAAAATACCAGTATCATTTTTTAAATCCATATATATCTAGCACGGAAGATGACTTCAGAGACTTTCTGTTAGTTCCTTTCTCTCACATTGTTGTTGTTTCTATAATGGCTTATTGAGATATAATCCACATACTACATAACCCACTTATTTAAAGTGTATGTGTCAATGATTTTTAGTGTAATTAGAGTTGTGCAGCCATCAATCCATTTTAGAACATTTTCATCATCCTCCCCGCCCCCAGAAAAAAGCCATATACCCATCAGCAGTCACTCCCTGTTTCCCTCCAGCCCTCGGCAACCACTAATCTACTTTCCGTCTCTATAGATCTGCCTATCCATGGAAATAGAATCATATAATATATGGCCTATTGCTACTGGCTTCTTTCACTTAGCATAATGTTTTCAAGGTTCATGTCTTGTAGCGTGTAGCAGTAGTTCATTCCTTTTTACCAAAAAATATGTATGGATATATCACATATTATTTAATCCATCTATCCATTTGGGTTGTTTATACTTTTTGGCTATTATGAATAATGCTACTATGAACATTCATGTACACGTTTTTATCGCTCTTGGGTATATACCTAGGCATAGGATTGCTGGGTCAGGTGGTAACTCTATGTTTAACCTTTTGAGGAACTGCCAGGTGTTTTATGGAGCAGCTTTCCATGTTGTTTGCAATTCTTGATTTCTCAGTTGTTTTTCTCATACCTGATTCCAACTGGGTTCCTGAAGCAGCAGTAATGAACCTCCCAGCAGAACATATTATACCATTATAGAAGAATGCACTTCATACTTTTATTACCCTGTACTCCACAAAGATATCCTCATCCCTTCTTTGTTCCTTTAGTGAGGTGTATATTTGCAGACAGAGAAAAACACTGAATACATATTTGGTATTTAGTAAAGGACCTGATAAGAACATAGTTTCTTTGAAAGTTCTTAGTTTCATCGTTTCAGTGACTGAATTAATGTTGTATGCTGAACTACATTTTTCCTGGGAAAAGTACAGATAGCAGATGAGGGGCAATATTTGTTTTAATGTCAAGAATATGCTCAGTCTTCTTCAACATTCACCTGGTACCATTTTTCCAGGAGTAAGAGAACCGTATTGGATATTTTAGCAAGCATTAAAAAAGAATCTCAAATATTTTTAAAAAATCAGTTTTAGAAGTAGAAAAATTAAAATGGCTTAAAAATATATGTTGCAGATTTTTTTCCATTTAGGGTAGAAGATTTGTAGTACGGGCATATGAAAAATGCCAAAGTCAGAAAATATACTTTCAGGATTGAAAGATCCGTAAATCTCTTTTCCCCCCTCTCAGGCACCAAAGTAGTTGATTTCTAAATTTATCTTCATAAATATACGTTTTTGAAGAGAGTAGCAAAACTATTTTGGAGTAGAAAAACATTTACCCTTTTAAAAAGCATTTGTAATTTATTTATTAAATCCTGATTTATTGCTATTATTGATAAAAACACAATTTAACTAATATCATCTATAAACTCAGATGTAAAAATCTAGAATCAAGTTTCAATGAGAAGAGTATAGTTACACATTAAAAGAATTTTTCATCAGGAATCAGGCCTCTTTTGACCAATTGACTTAGGCATAAAGAGAACTTAATGACTCACGTTACCCAAAGGCCCAAGAATAGACCTAGCATTAAGCACTGCTACATAGGGCTAGATGATATAATCAAGGTTCGTTTTCTCTCTCATAGCCTCTTAGCTCCATCCCTCTATTGGCTCCATAATTTGAGAGGTTCTCACCTTACTATAGTGACAGATTTGGTTTTGTTTATATCCCTTCATTCTCACATTCAGTGGAAAGTCTTTGTCCCAGAAATCATAGCGAATGCTCATGCTGAACCATTGGTTCCTAATGGGTCAAGTGCCCAATTATGAACCAATCACCATGACCAGGGAAATGCGAGCTACTGATTGGCTCAGCCTTAAGTGATGGTGCCAAGAATGGAGCCAGGAACACACAAATATATGGTCTCAGAAAGAAAAGACAGTCTAAGTAGTAAATAAAGGGGGAATGGATCCTGATGCCCAAAATACAGGAAATGTTTACTAAAATGCTACTTCGATACAAGAAAAGTTATTAATAAAAGCAGAAATATAGTAAAAAACATATGCTTACACCAATAGGAGAAAAATTTGATAAAATTCAATACCTAATTCTTAAATAAAAATTTTAATAGCATTATTGAGGAATCATTGACATAAAATAAACTTCAGGTTTAAAGTATACTGTTTAATAAAGTCTCACTTACGTATACATTCATAAAACCATCACAATTAAGATAATGAATATATCCGTTACCCCAAAATGATTCCTTGTGCCCCTTTATAATCTTCCTTCAACACCTCCCACTTAGGCAAGCACTGATCTGTTTCCTATCAGTATAAATTTGTCACTTCCTAGAATTTTCTATTAATCATACAGTGCATACTTTGCCTTCTTTTACTCTGCATAATTATTTTCTAGTTCATTCATGTTGATTGTATCAATAGCTTACTACTTTTTACTGCCAAGTAACAGTCCATTGCATAGATATATCAGAATAAATTTATCCATTCACCTGTTGATGGACATTTGACTTATTTTCAGGTTTGGCTAGTACCAATAATGCTGCTATGTACAAGTGTTTGCATGGACATATACTTTCATTTCTCTTGGGTAAGAGAATGGGTAAGTAGAATGGCTGGGTCATATGGTAGATGTATGTTTAACATTTTAGAAAACTGCTGAATTGTTTTCCAAAGTGGTTCTACCATTTTACATTCCCATCAACAGGGATGAGGGTTCCAGTTGCCCACATCCTTCTCAACACTTGATATGGTCAGTCTTAAATTTGAGACATTTCAATAGCTATGTAGTGATTATCTCATTGTGGATTTCCTAAAGACTAATAATGTTGAGGATCTTTTCATGTGCTTACTTACCATTCATATATCTTCATTCATATATCTCCGATGTGATATCTGTTCAATACTTCGGCACATTTAAAAAATTTTATTCATTTAATTATTGTCTGATTTCCAAAAGTTTCTCCCAATCTGTAGCTTGTCTTTGATTCTCCTAAGATTATCTCTCCAAGAACATAATTTCTTAAATTTGATGAAGTTCAATTTAACAATTTTCTCTTTAATGGATCTCACTTTTTGGTGTCATATGCAAAAAATCTTTTCCTAGCCCATGGTTACAAAGACTTTCTTTTATGTTATCTTCTAGAAGTTTCATAGTTTCAGGTTTTACATTTAGATTTATGGTCCATTTTGTGTTAATTCTGGTAAAGGCTGTTAGTTTCCTACAGTTGCTACAACAAACTATAACAAATTGGGTGGTGTAAAACAACAGAAATATATTCTCTCATAGTTCTGAGGCCAGAAGTCCAAAAGCAAGGTGTCAGCAGGGCCATGCTGTCTCCACATGTTCTGGGGGAGAATTTGTTCCTTGTCTGTTCTAGCTTCTGGTGGCTGCCAGCATCCTTGGCTTGTGGACATATCACTCCAATCTCTGCTTCCATCTTCACCTAGCCTCTTCTGTGTGTTTATGATCCCCCTCTGCCTCTCTGTTACAGAGTCACTGTAACTGGTTTTAGGGTTCACCTAGATAATCCAGGATAACCTCTCCATGTATATAAAGATCCTTAACATAAATGCTTCTGCAAAGACCCTTTTTCTTTATAAGGTAACATTTACAGGTTATGGGGATTAGGACCTGATATCTTTGGGTAACTATTATTCAGTCTACTACAAAGGTAAAAATGGATACAATTGTTCCAGCATCATTTGTTGAAAAAACTATCCTCTCTCCACTGAATTGCCTTCACATTTTTGTCCAAAATCAATTGACCATATATGTCCATATGTCTGCATCTTTATGTGACTGTGCTTGGTATTCTTAAAAGTTTAAAACACTGTTTAAGCTGAGTTACCTGTTTGTGGAGTCCTTGAAACATTTCAAGAAAACACAGCTTGGAATCACTGCTCTACACCTATTGCTCTCTTAACATAGGTCAATATGCAACAACATTTAGGACTAATTATCCTGATAGTTTTCAATTCAACATTAATCATATGAAAAATCACACGTACAAAGGAAAGAAAATTGATTACTCTCTGGAAATTTGCATATATACATAGCCATATGGTTAACTGAGCACCACACTAATCTGTATTTTTCTTATATTCCCTAAGAGGGTATTTATGATCCTTGGGGAAAATTTTAAAGAAAATTTAAATCTGTCACATAAGGCTTTTAATAGTTTACTGTCTAAATAGTCTTTGGTTTAAGTTTTACAATGACACTAAAAAGTTCTGGAAATATCACTATTTTGTGACATGTTTTTCTATGTTCATAATCTCACAATACTTGATATCTAGTCTATCTCTTTCCTAATACTAACAGAGTACTATTAGACTCTAACTGTCACTACGAGTTCTCAGAACTTTCCCCAGCTTCTCATCTAGCATCCCAATACGTCTCTCTAGGAAACTGCATTCTGACATAGTGTATAGAACATGCATAAAACCCCCATCCTTTTCTTCCTTTTCTGTCTCTCAAACTTGTTGTTTCTTCTTTCAATCAAACACTTGCCTACATAGGCAAGAGATATGTTAGGAAAAAATATTTTCTATCTTACATCTCTTTTCTTCTCTTAAGCCTCTTCTGTTACGGTCTCAACTCCACTATTAAAATATAAAAACCACCTTGGGGTTTATATAAGAAGCATACCTAAAAATGGTATAAAAAATAAATAATTTTCCAGGTAAACGCAAACCAAAAAAAATCCAATGAAATACCATGAAAAACTAAAATTCATGGCAAAAGATATTTAATGTATAAACAGGATGACTTTCTTTTACCTGTAGAAATATAAGGAGAACTATGAGGACAAATTACAATTTATGTGGTAGACTGTGACATTAATGGCCCCAAACGTCACAATATCTCTTGCTATCTGCATCCTTGTACAGTCTTCTCTCACACTGACTCTGGACTTGGCCATGTGACTTGCCTTGTTCAATGGAAGAAGAGCAAGTACGACAGAGTACAGGCTTGATAAGCTCTTGTATATTAGGGCTTGCCCTCTTGGAATGTTTTCTGAATAAGCCCAGTCTAGCCTACTGGAGGATGAACGGTCAGGTCGAACACAGACAGTCAAGTAACTGAATCATGAAAAGTTATACAATATCCTTGTTTTAATCACTGAGTTTTGGTGTAGTTTATTGTGCAGTTATGGATAAGAGCTACACTGTGTGGAACCTTATCATCTCTCTTTGTCTTTGTCTGTGGAACAGCAAATGAATAAAAATTAAATAAAGTTACACTTAATTTGAAAAAACACTTAGGGTCTCTCAGCAAACTTTAGCAATACTGGACCTGCTGTACTCCTGTTGTCTTCCCCCCTCAGCTACTCAGTCCATTTATAGGTGTTTACAAGAACTGACATTTTAATTGTCATCCTATACATTCTATAATTATAGAATGAAGAAACTGTACCAATGAACAAAGAGTACATGATAAATATTTTTATTTTTAAACACTGAATTGTACATCTTTCATATAAAAGATGAGATTCTAGCCTGTTTTTAAAAATAATTATGCTCGCTAATACTATCTTTACATTTTTTACAGAAGCCAATTTTCTCTAAATTTGCAGCTTCATTCCATAGCTTTTATAGAATCATAATCTCTTGAATATATTCCAATAACCTTTAAAAAATAAAAAATTCATAGAAGATCATTTTATTTAACACATTAAAACTTAACAGGTTACAGTATAACTGCCCAGCCTCCCAGCCACCACTGAATACCTTTCCAGTACATAGAAACCAACATGGTTGGAGTAATTAATTCTCTGTATTTACTTTTATTAAAAAGAGGTTTTTAGAAGTGAGTACAAATAATCTCTCATTTGTTGCTTGAAAGCCTAAAATAGGATCATTGGTTTCTAGGCTTGCTACTTGCTGCTTAGCAACCTGCCCTACATGCCTGCCTTCCTTTCTGTTGTAAAGGACAGTGGACATGGGAGTGGGCTGACGATAGATGAATACTCGACGAAGGCACTCGCAAAGCGCTGCATAGGAGTAATTTGGAGCACAGGTAAAAAATTTCTTGTCTCTCTTTGATGCTTGGACGTAGCCTGTCAAGAAATATGAAACAAACAAAAGGAAAACTATATATTACACAGAAGAGAAGAAACTGTGATTTAACATTTAATATTTCATAACTTCTAATTATAAATTAAAATGCCTAAATAAAAGATATACCATAAATATTCAACAATGGTTGAATTCTGAGCCATTAACGATTAGCCACAATCAATCTTTCCCAAGTGGTGCAAAATACAGCTTTAATTCCTAAGGAAGAAAATAGATGGGATTTCATCTCTTCAAGAAAAGCACAACATAGTTCCATATAATTTCCATGAATAATTAAAATACTAAAAATCTAAAACACGAAAAACATGCCAAAATACCTTTAAATGCCAATTTAATAATTAGGTTCATCAATCACAGATGTGACATTACAAAATCTTTTTTCTTATCAAATAAATGGGAAAATGTTTACAGGATACATTGTAAAGTTATTTCAGGAGTGTGTTCACATAATGCAGGCCTCATCCCTGAAGGTACTAATAAGCATAACGCATTCTCATTATTTCTATGATGTTAATGGTATTTTTATACACCAATACCAACACTGTACAGGATTTCGCTGTACTTTAGCTCCAAAAGGTCCCAAATCTTGAGACCACTACAAGCTTGAAAGAAAACTCAAGTATCTAATTTTTAAAACTTCATTAGGACATCCTTTGAAAACTAATTAAATTTGGGGGGAAAAAATCTTATCTTTTCAAAAATTATCTTCGCACATTAAAAGGGCATTTATGTTCTGAAATATAAATTAGGATTTTCAGATTGGGACATGGTTACTGAATGTTATAACACAGGAGATAAAAAATATAATACTGATGTAAATTGAGACTTCATCAAACAGTGAATGAGCAAAGAAACCACTGAGCACAGGCAGATCAATACAGGTTTTTTAATATTAAGCAGGGTTTAAGGAGGAAAAAGTAAAGAGGATGTAGATACCTATCTGAGTAGCTTAGAATTAGCTCTGTAGGCTAACCTTGACAAAACTGATGATGTGTATAATATCTCAAGACTACTTATCTAATGCTGATTTAACTTCAACTCAAGCATAAAAGAATTCTATACCAAGGGATTTGAGGATACAAATGGAGGATCTGAGCATATGAAAATTATGATAAAGCTTTCCTCTTAAAAAAAGAGGATAAGGAATAAAAAAAAGAGAAATTGTAGTAAAGAGACTAGAAATTATGTGATTAAATTATTCAATCAAACTTTATTTCAGGTCATAAAAATCCATTTGGAATCTGAATTAACCAGATTAGCAGCCTATATTATTAACTATAAGAGATAATTGACAAATCTCCTCTAGAATTAGGCGTTGTGCATGTATAGCAATCAAAATGCATAATTTTACTTCCTACTGCCAGTTTTAAATAACCTTTCAATAATGCAATAACTGTGGTTAATTCATCCATCTAAAAACTTTCTCCCACACAATACTAAAGTATTTTGCCATAAAATCAATTGTAGCATGAGTCTACAATTATGTAGTTTTATCCTATAGAATAAATTTCATTTCTGCTTATCACCATTTTCTCTGTTTTCATCATAATGGCTCTTGTTGACACTTAAGTTTCATGAAATAGTCTCCTAATGTGCATCACCTTAGAGCAATTCCATGATGTTTTTTTTTTTTATTGAGTTATTGATAGGTTACAATCTTATGAAATTTCAATTGTACATTAATGTTTGTCAGTCATGTTGTAGGTGCACCACTTCACCCTTTGAGCCCACCCCCCACCCCACCTTTCCCCTGGTATCCACTAAACTGTTCTTGGTCCATAGTTTTAAATTCCTCATATGAGTGGAGTCATACACAGATTATCTTTCTCTCGCTGGCTTATTTCACTTAACATAATTCTCTCAAGGTCCATCCATGTTATTGCAAATGGAATGATTTTGTTCTGTTTTGCAGCTGAGTAGTATTCCATTGTATATATGTACCACATCTTCTTTATCCATTTGTCTGTTGATGGGCACTTAGGTTGCTTCCACGTCTTGGCTATTGTAAACAGTGCTGCAATAAACATTGGGGTGCACAGGACTTTTGGGATTGCTGACTTCAGGCTCTTTGGATAAATACCCAGTAGTGGGATGGCTGGATCGTATGGTAGTTCTATTTTTAGTTTTTTGAGGAATCTCCATACTGTTTTCCATAGTGGCTGCACCAGTTTGCATTCCCACCAGCAGTGTATGAGGGTTCCTTTTTCTCCGCAACCTCTCCAACATTTGTTGCTATTAGTTTTAGATATTTTTGTCATTCTAACAGGTGTAAGGTGGTATCTTAGTGTAGTTTTGATTTGCATTTCCCTGATGATCAGCGATGATGAGCATCTTTTCATGTGCCTATTGGCCATCCGTATATCTTCTTTGGAGAAATGTCTGTTCATGTCTCCAGCCCATTTTTTGATTGGGTTGTTTGATGTTTTGTGGTTGAGTTGCGAGAGTTCTTTATATATTAAGGATATTAAGCCTTTGTCAGATATATGACTTGCAAATATTTTTTCCCAGTTAGTGGGTTGTTTTTTTGTTTCAATCCTGTTTTCATTTGCCTTGAAGAAGCTCTTTAATCTGATGAAGTCCCATTTGTTTATTCTTTCTATTGTTTCCCTTCTCTGAGAAGGCATGGTGTCCGAAAAGATCCTTTTAATACTGATGTCAAAGAGTGTACTGCCTACGTTTTCTTCCAGAAGCCTTATGGTTTCAGGTCTCACCTTTAGGTCTTTAATCCATTTTGAGTTTATTTTGGTGAATGGTGAAAAAGAATGGTCAATTTTCATTCTTTTACATGTGGCTTTCCAGTTTTCCCAGCACCATTTGTTGAAAAGACTTTCTTTTCTCCATTGTATGCCCTCAGCTCCTTTGTCAAAGATAAGCTGTCCATAGATGTGTGGTTTTATTTCTGGGCTTTCAATTCTGTTCCATTGATCTGTGCACCTGTTTTTGTACCAGTACCATGCTGTTTTGATTACTGTAGCTTTGTAGTATGTTTTGAAGTCAGGGATTGTGATGCCTCCCGTTTTGTTCTTTTTTCTCAGGATTGCTTTAGCAATTCGGGGTCTTTTGTTGCCCCATATGAATTTTAGGATTCTTTGTTCTCATTCTGTAAAGAATGTCATTGGGATTCTGATTGGGATGGCGTTGAATCTGTAGATTGCTTTAGGTAGAATGGACATTTTAACTATGTTTATTCTTCCAATCCATGTACATGGAATGTCTTTCCATCTCCTTATGTCGTCATCCAATTCTCTCAGAAAGGCCTTGTAATTTTCATTATATAGGTCCTTCACTTCCTTAGTTAAATTTACCCCAAGGTATTTTATTCTTTTTGTTGCGATTGTGAATGGTATTGTATTCTTGAGTTCTTTTTCTGTTGGTTCATTACTGGAGTATAGAAATGCTACTGATTTATGCAAATTGATTTTATACTCTGCAACTTTGCTGTAGTTGTTGATTACTTCTAACAGTTTTCCAATGGATTCTTTGGGGTTTTCTATATATAAGATCATGTCGTCTGCAAAAAGCGAGAGTTTCACTTCTTCCCTCCCTATTTGGATTCCTTTTATTCCTTTTTCTTGCCTGATTGCTCTGGCCAGGACCTCCAGTACTATGTTAAATAAGAGTGGTGATAGAGGGCATCCTTGTCTCGTTCCTGTTTTCAGGGGGATGGGGTTCAGTTTTTGCCCATGAGTATGATGTTGGCTATGGGTTTGTCATATATGGCCTTTATTATGTTGAGGTAGTTTCCTTCTATGCCCATTTTGTTCAGAGTTTTTATCATAAATGGCTGTTGGATCTTGTCAAATGCCTTCTCTGCATCTATTGAGATGATCATGTGGTTTTTATTCCTCAGTTTGTTGATGTGGTGTATCACGTTGATTGATTTGCGGATGTTGAACCATCCCTATGTCCCTGGTATGAATCCCACCTGATCCTGATGTATGATTCTTTTGATGAATTGCTGAATTCTGGTTGCCAAAATTTTGTTTAGAATTTTTGCATCTATGTTCATCAGTGATATTGGCCTGTAGTTCTCTTTTTTCGTGGTGTCCTTGTCAGGTTTTGGTATCAGTGTGATGTTGGCCTCATAGAATGTGTTAGGAAGTGTTCCATCTTCCCTAATTTTTTGGAATAGCTTGAAAAGGATAGGTATTAAATCCTCTCTGAAAGTTTGGTAGAATTCCCCAGGAAAGCCATCTGGTCCTGGGGTTTTATTCTTTGGGATGTTTTTGATTGCTGTTTCAATCTCTTTCCTTGTGATTGGTCTGTTCAAATTGTCTGCCTCTTCTTGAGTGAGCTTTGGGAGATTGTAGGAGTCCAGGAATTTATCCATTTCCTCTAGGTTACCCATTCTGTTGGCATACAGTTTTTTGTAGTATTCTCTTATAATCTGTTGTATTTCTGCAGTCTGTTGTTATTTCTCCTCGCTCCTCTCTGATTTTGTTTATTTGAGCTTTCTCCCTTTTTTTTCTTTGTAAGTCTGGCTAGTGGTTTGTCAATTTTATTTATCTTCTCAAACAACCAGCTCTTTGTCTCATTGATCCTTTCTACTTCCTTTTTTGTTTCAATAGTATTTATTTCTGCTCTGATTTTTATTATTTCTCTCCTGCTGACTTTGGGCTTCATTTGTTCTTTTTTCTCTAGTTCAGTTAGGTGTGCTTTAAGGTTGCTTATTTGGGATTTTTCTTGTTTGTTAAGATGTGCCTGTATTGCGATGAATTTTCCTCTTAATACAGCTTTTGCTGTATCCCATATGAGTTGGTATGGCATGCTATCATTTTCATTTGTTTCCAGGTATTTTTTAATTTCTTCTTTAATTTCTTCAATGATCCATTGCTTGTTCAGTAGTGTGTTGTTTAGTCTCCACATCTTTGTGCCTTTCTCAGCTTTTTTCTTGTAATTAATTTCTAGCCTTATAGCACTATGATCAGAGAAGATGCTTGTTATTATTTCAATTTTTTTAAATTTGTAGAGGCTTGCCTTGTTTCCCAACATATGGTCTATCCTAGAGAATGTTCCATGTGCACTTGAGAAGAATGTGTATTCAGCTCCTTCAGGGTGGAGTGATCTATATATGTCTATTAAATCCAATTGTTTTAGTTTTTCATTCAGCTCCACTATTTCCTTGTTGATTTTCTGTCTGGATGATCTGTCCATTGATGTGAGTGGGGTGTTGAGGTCCCCTACTATTATGGTGTTGTTTTTAACATCTTCCTTTAGGTCTGTTAATAGTTGCTTTATGAATCTTGGTGCTCCTGTGTTGGGTGCATAGATATTTATAAGCGTTATTTCTTCTTGATGAAGTGTCCCTTTGATCATTATATATTGTCCCTCTGTGTCTCTCTTTACCTGTCTTATTTTGAAATCCACTTGGTCTGATATGAGAATTGCAACACCTGCCTTTTTTTCCTTGCTATTTGCTTGAAGTATTGTCCTCCACCCCTTCACCCTGAGTCTGTGTTTGTCCTTGGGGCTGAGGTGTGTTTCCTGGAGGCAACAAATTGTTGGATCTTGTTCTTTAATCCATTTTGCCACTCTGTGTCTTTTTATTGGAGAATTCAATCCGTTCACATTGAGAGTGATTATTGATGCATGTGGACTTAATGCTGTCAATCTGTCGCTCATTATCTTGTTTTCCTGTGTTTCTTTTCCTGTGTGCTTTAGACTACCCATTTAATACTGCAATTTCTTATGTTGGGTTTCTTAGATTTTTCCTTATCTATGATTTGTGACTCTGTTCTGTACTTTATTTTAGTGTCTACCTTGAAGTTTGTATTTAGAATCTCGTGTATAATATAGTCTATTCTCTGGTGGTCTCTTACTTACTCGACCAATACTGATTTAGACCCTTTGCTCTTCCCCTCCTAAATAATTATTTTCATTTTTTATTCCAACTCGTCTTATTAATTTGTAGTTAGAGTGCTAAGATCGCCCTTGTTTTGGTAGTTTCCTTATTTTTACCCTAATGCTATAGTTGAATATTTGCTATCCTGTTCTGGTTCTATCCATCGGTCTCCCTAGTCTGTGGATTGTGTCCCCTTTCTCCCTTTTTTCTTTTTTCAAGTATGAGAGCCTTCTTGAGGATTTCTTGTAATGGAGGGCTTTTAGTTACAAATTCCCTTAACTTTTGTTTGTCTGGAAAAGATTTAATTTCTCCATCATATCTGAAGGAAATTCTTGCTGGATAGAGTATTCTTGGCTGAAGGTTTTTATCCTTTAAAGCTTTGAATATATCACTCCATTCTCTCCTAGCTTGTAGGGTTTCTGTAGAGAAATCCGCTGACAGTCTGATAGGGGCTCCTTTATAGGTTATTCTCTTTTTTTTTTTCTTACTTCCCTGAGTATTCTTTCCTTATTCCTATTTGCCAACTTTACTATTATGTGCCTTGCGGTGGGTCTTTTTACATTGACAAATCTAGGAGATCTAAAACCCTCCTCTACACACATTTCTCCGTTGATCCCTAGATTTGGGAAGTTCTCTTCAATAATTTCGTTAAGCACACTTTCTGCTCCATTTTCCTTTTCCATATTCTCGGGAATTCCTATGATCCTTATGTTCTTACTCCTCATTGAATCCATTATCTCTCGGAGATTTTCCTCATTTTTTTTAATTCTTAGTTCTCTTTCTTCCTCTATCTGGCACCATTCAGCCTGTCTGTCCTCGATTATGCTGTCCTCTATGTTGTCTACATGGGCATTCAGGGAATCCGTATTCTGTTTTATCTGGTCCACTGTGTTTTTCATCTCAAGTAATTCTGTTTGATTCTTCTTTATGATTTCAATCTCTTTTGTGAAGTAACTCCAGAACTCAGCTTGTTTCTCTTTCTTTCTACCTCATTGAGTTTTTTGATTATAGCTGCTCTGAATTCATTATCACTTAGTTTACCTAATTCCAAGTCCTCAGGACTTAATTCTGCGTTTTTATTGTTTTCCTTCTGGTCTGGGGCTTTTGTAAATTGCTGGATGGTAGGGGAGCGGTTTTTTCTCATGGTGGTAGAATTCAGTTGCAGTTACAGCCTGTCGGCACTAGATGGGGGTCGAGAGCGGCGTGTTAGCTCTCCGCCTTGGGGCAAGATGGCTGCGCCCACTGGCTTTGCTGGGGGGGAGGGGCTGTTACTCACACGCGCCCGGTCTGGGTTCAGATCAGTTCTGTTCTCTGGTCTCCCAAGGCCCTTGATTTATAGGGTCCCCGTGGACGGAAGCTTTCCCCCCGTCAGCAGGTCTCCACTGAATCAGCGGCAGGAGTCCTGGATGATCCCCCGGTCGCGTGGCCCCTCCCCCGCTCCTTCCCGACCCACGCTGCAGCGATCACAGACTCTAGGAGAGGGAGCGATGTTCTCTCCTACTGTTCCAGCGCCTCCGAAGGTGTAAAGCAAGGTTTATGATCTCCGCCTTCTTGGTATTGTAGGTCTCTAACGAGCTGGCATTATGTTTATTCTCTGAAATTCAGTTCTTCCAATCTTTTGTTGTATTTTGGAGGGGAGAGAATCCCGGGTCAGCTCACCCCGCCATTTTGCTCCGCCCACTCTCAATTCCATGATGTTTTTGAAGATTACTCTGAAGAAACCTGAATGCAAGTTCTGTGTCAAGCCCCTTGTTCATATTCTAATCCCATATAGCTTAACTGGAATAAGCAAATGACTGATTAGAATGATTCAAGCGTCAGATAACCACTTTGATTTCTATTCTGTGTTGATCTTCTACAAGCATAAAAACAGAGTGGTCCTACTGTTCCAAAAGTACTAACATTTATCAACTCTAGTACAAGCAACCAAATTATAGCACAAATCAATGGAATAAGAATGCCTCAAATTTTAAAAAAAGAAAAAAGAAAGGAATTTAAAAAATGATGACCATAATTTCTGATATAATGGAAAATGCTGTCAAAGAGCTTGCTTAATACCTAAAGCATTGAAAGTGGCGATGTGCTCCCACATATCGTCTTGCGTGCTGGAATGCGGCTGCCAGAGTAGGGCGTCAACATCATGGCGTAAACAGAAGCAGGGCATTTCCTTAGGATCCACTATGACAGAGAAAAGGTACTGGTTGCTTCCAAGATTCACCTAAAATAAAGTGACCAAACATAAGTTACTCAACAACCAATTATTAATGATGAAGATGATGACAACAACTGACATGCAGCACTGTATGTCAACAACTGTTCTACACTTTTTACATACCTAAAACTCATCATAATCCCCTAGAAGAAATGTGCAACTGTTTAAATGGACATTTAAAATGTCCACTTTAAAGATGAAGAAAGTGATGTACAGGGCATTTAAGTAACCTGCCCAAGGTCAGCCTGATAATAAGTCGTGGAGCTGAGCTTTGAACTTAAGAGTCTATGTTCTTAACCACTGTGGTGTACTACCTTTCAACTGTTAGTAACTAGTTTAAAACATGATATAAAGTGCCAATTAGTATAAGCAGAATATTTTTTAAACCAAAGAATACAAACATCAAGTTTACAAATGCTAACTTATAATGATTATTACCAAGAACACAATGATACCTCTAGGATTTATGAGCACATTCTATATGCCAAGAATGTTATAAATATTAATCTTGACAACCCACAAGGCTGTTATTATCCTCATTTAAGAGATGAAAGAACACATTTGGAGAGCTTGAGTAATTTGTTCTAGGCTACAAAGAAAAATCACAAGGCTGGGATTCAAACTCAGACTTGTTTACAAATTATTTACTTTGCTGTACTGTTTAATCACAGTATCAATGTCAAGAATATTATGTTAATAATTTTTATTGTAATATTGATGGCTAAAGAAATTCATTTTAATACAAAATCATGAAGCAGAGACTCATAGTTGGACTCCATCTACAGGAATACTTCTTTTAATGAAACAGGTTGCAATGACATTCTTCTTTATTAGAACTGTTATTATCAGAGTTAACAATGCCTAAATACCAATAAAATCACATCAAATGTAGAAAACATAAAATACACATAGTATTAGAGAAATACTGAATTGCTTCCATGAGTTTCAGAGCAGACTGAAGACTAAAATGCTGAGTTAAAATTAGAAGTGGAGACCTGACCTGTATTCAATAGGGAAAGCTGTGAAGTGGCTCTCCAACAAGAGGATTTATTGGTATAGCTGTGCCAGAACAGGCCACTGGTCACAGGAGAATCTAGTGACAGAGCAACCCAACTTCTGTTGCCCCACAACGCCTGGGGATAGGGCTTGTTCTCTACAGAAAGGGAACAGGCTGGCACACAGTGTTCACAGACTATTTCTTCTCTCCCCTTGCTCCTGATAATCACTGAAGATTTATTTTCAAAATCCCCACCAATTAACTGCACCCCCCTCTGACAGTCTCACTTGTTTACCAAGGGCTTTCACAGAAGAAAAAACTTACTGAAATACAAATACAGGTTCAAACAATATTTTCATAAAAATGCATTTACTTTCATGAGTGAAGTGCCTTAAGAATGTATTGAATATTACAATGAAATGACTGATCTCTGATCCTCTCATACTTGAATAGACAACAGTGAGAGAAGAACAGAGGGCAGTGAACCATCAAGTGAAAAGCTGACCACTGAGAGAGATCAGCCATGAAAACAAGAGGATGGGGATGCAGGTCTCTTGTCAAGGGCCCCTTACTCTGACTTGGATGTTCCTCTTCTTCTGCTCCCACTTACCTTACGCATATCTCTATCACAGTGGAGTCAAAGTACTACTAATTACAAAAACGGCAGTCTCACGTGATTTGCTTTCACCATACCTTTGACACAGCATTCTGCCTGGACTCTTCTTGTCCTTTCTTGCCTGATGGATTCCTACTTATCCTCCAAGATTGAGTTCAACTATCAGTTGGTCCAGAAACTTCTCCTGTTCTCATGGTTATATGAGCTACTGGATGTCTGAGAACCCCCAGGATCATGTATATCATTCCTAACAAACTATTTGTCATACTATGTTAGATTACTAATATGCACGTACACCATCTGTGACAGGCTAAATAATGTCCCCCCAGGATGTCCACATCTCAATCCTCTGGAACCTGTGATTATGTTACCTTTCATGGCAAAGGGAACTTTGAAGGTGTGATTAAGTTAAGGATCTTGAGCTGGACAGATAACCTTGGATTATATCGGTAGGCCCAATCTAGTAACAAAGGTTCTTCTAAGAGGGAAGCAGAAGGGTCACAGACACAGAAGGTGGTATGACAACAAAAGCAGAGGGATAGAAGAGACAGACTGGAAGATGCTCTTGGCTTTTGAACTGGAGGCTGAGGCCAACAGCCAAGGAATGCAGGCAATCTCCAGAAGTTGGAAAAGGCAAGAAAATGGATTCTCCCCTTAGAGTCTCCAGAAGGAATGCCACCCCAAAGACCATTTTAGAACTTCTGACCTCCAGAATTTAAGAGAATAAATTTGTGTTGTTTAAGCCACTAAATCTGTGGTAATTTGTAACAGCAGCAATAGGAAACATATCACCTATCTCACAAGACTATCTTGAGAACCAGAAGTTTGTCTTCTTGTCTCCATATTCTAGGTAAGTATTTTTTGAATGAATATTTTATGTAGGAAATCATTCTTTTAAAAATATTTCGAACAAAAGCTAACCTATCTCTGGAGTTGGGAATATTTTATTCTAATTTACAGTTAGAATAATTGGCTGAGGATTTTGTAAAGCAAAAAAACCTTCTGATTAAATTCTTAAAAAAATACCCACTAGAAGGTGATTAGGGTCAGCAGCTTCCCCACTTAACCAAGTACACAGTAGCCTGTGCCCTTTTAGTTCTCACCTCAGAAAACTTTACTTTCTCAGTAATATTTCCCCATGGTTTTCCAATGGTTTTTTAAAAAAATGTCCAAACTGACTTGAATGGCATTTTTCAAAGTTTCTCAACACCTGACTCCAGCATACCCTTCCAATATTGGATCCTATTACTATCCTCAAAACCTAACATTTAGCAAAACTCGATCACTTACAAAACTGCCTCCCTAACTTTCCACTCTTCAGTCTGCCATGCTTTTTCTGCTTGCTGCATATCCTGCCCATTAACACTTTACGACATACTCAAATGGTACCTTCTCCTCCAAGCAGCTTTTTCCAATGTTAATAAAAAGAAATAATGTATTATAATAATTTATTTATACCTCTCTTATAGAACTTATCTCCTCATTTCCTTTATACGCTCTTCGAACTTGAGGACTATGACTTTGGGTAGGACACTTATCCACTATTTTATTCTCCTGTAAATACAATGATAATACTACTACTTATTTCACCATTGTTATGATGAGTCAACAATGTATTTTAAGCATTTACACAGTGCTTGGTTCTTAGAAAGACCTTAATAAATGCAAATATCCATTATTACCATTCTAGGCATCTTCTATACATTCTGCCTTGAATAATACTGGCATTCCAAATTAAACAAATGAGATGAGCAACATTCATGGGGAAAGAGAGCAACTCTGGAGTGATCTTCACGTACCTCTCACAGCACTTATATACTAGTCTTTATTTTAAAATCAAGTATTCCATACAGCTAAGTAAAAAAGATTATGCCACCACAAGATGTTTGATACTTCCTAGGTTGGTCAGCAGCCAACATAGGAAAGTAAGCTTATAATTCTATTCAAAGGTTACAAGCTAAGGGTGGATAAAGGAACTGCATAAAAACATTGCTTTTAAGATAACACCTAAAAAGGGTTTGGGTTCACTTTTCTCATGGTAGTACTGGAATCTCGATAATTATTTATGCCTTTTACTACCTTTTCTTGCCTCCCTGCACTAGCTAGGATTTCTAGCACGATGCTAACTAGGAGTAATGAGGGCAAACACACTTGCCTGTTACCGATCTTAGGCGGAAGCATTTGATCTTTTACCACGAAGTACAATGTTAACTTCAGGTTTTTCAAGGAGGCAGTCACCTTCAATTCCTAGTTTTCTGAGCCTTTTTATCATAAATTGATGCTAAATTTTGTCGAATTCTATTTCTGCCTTTGACCATACGATGGTCAAATATTTTTCTTCGTTAGCCTGCTGATATGCTGAATTACATTGATTGATATTTGAATGCTGAATCAGCCTTGAATTCCCAGCATAAACTCTCCTTGGTCGTGATGTATTATCCTTTTTACTTACTGCTGCATTTGATTTACTAATATGTTACTGAGGATTTCTGTGTCTATATTCATGAGGGATACTGGTTTCTTCTTTTTCTTCTCATGTCTTTGCTATCAGGGTAACACTGGACTCATAAAATAAGTTGGGAAGTGTTCCTTTCTCTTATATTTTCTGAAACAGTTTGTATAGAATTGGTTATTATTTCTTCATTTGGTAGAACACACCAGTGAAGCAATCTAGGTATGGAGATTTCTTTGTCAGAAGGTTTTTGACAATAAATTCAATCTCTTTAACAGATACAGAACTATTAAGGTTATCTATCTCTTCTTGAGTGAACCATGGTAATGCTTGTCTTTAGAAATGTGTTTCACTTAAATTGTAATATATATGAAAATAGAGTTCATAATATTCCATTACCACACCTTAGTGTCTTTTAGACACATACTGATATGCCCATTTTTATTCCTGATATTAGTAATTTGTGTGTTTTTTTTTTTCCTTGGGTATTCTGGCTAGAGATTTATCAATCTTGATCTTTTCAAAACAAGAGCTTTTGGTTTCATTGGTTTTATTATTTTTGGTTCTCAATTTCACTGATTTTTGCTCTCATCTTTATAAGTTTCCTTCCTCCTGCTTGCTTTAGATTTGGTTTGCTCTTTTTTTCCTAGGTTGAGGTGGAAGCTTAGACTACTAAATTGAGACAATTTTTCCCCTAACATAACATATAATGCTATAAATTTCCCTCCAAGCATTGGTTTAGCTGCATCCTACATGTGCTGTGTTTCATTCTCATTCAACATAAAATATTTCCTAACTCCCCTTGTGAGATGCATTATGACACACGGATTATTCAGAAATGTGCTGTTTAATTTCAAAATATTTGTGTATTTTCCAGATTTTTCTATTAATTTCTGATTTAATTCTGCTATAGTCAGAAAACATTCTGTTTATGATGCTTATTCTTTTAATTTGTTGAAGTTTATTTTATGGCCCAGAAAATGGTCCATTTTGGTGAATGTTCCATGTCCCTTCTGGGATTCCAATTAGATATGTTAGACCATTTGACATTGCCCCACAGCTCTTAGATGCTCTGTATTCTTGCTTTTGTTTTTAATCTCTCCCCACCCTACTCTAGTTTCAATTCTGCTAATTTTTACTAACCTATCTTCAAGGTTACTGGTTTCTTTTCTGCAGATATATTGAGTATACTGATGAGTTTGTTGAAGGCCTTCTTCTCTTGTTGCTGTTTTTTTTATTTCTAGCATTTTCACTTGACTCTTTTACAGTTTCTCTTTGGTAAAATTATTCATTTATTTATATATGTTATCTATCTTTTCAAATAAAGTCGTTAACGTATTAACCACAGTTATTTTAAATTCCTCGCCTGATAGTTCCAAAGTATGAAACTATCTGAATCTAGTTACATTGTTTGCCTTGCTTCTTACAGTAGAATGTTTTTATTTTCTTCTTTTTGTGTGTCTTGTAATTGTTGATTGAATGCTGCATGTGTAAAACAGTAGAGACTAAGGTAAGTGCTATATATGCCTGGGAATGGACATACTTCTTCTGCTAGGCCATTAGTGTGGGTGGTTATGACGGAGGGAGGCTGAGAAAGAGCTGATCTAAGCTTGAGTTTTGTGTTGTTGCTATGGTTATCTTCAGTGCATCACTAGCTTCAAATTCCTCTGGTGTTACTTCATGCTCTGGTGGAGACTGAGTTGCTGGAGGATTTCCTCAACTGTACTGATGCGCCTCCAGCTTTAGGGCTTCACTATGCATCTCCATCTCAGAGAGTCTCTCTATGCTCTTAGCAGTAGACTGCTGTTGCCTGTTACCTGGGGCTTCTCAGCCTGATAGTGGGGGTTGAGGGGATATAGGCAGAGGGTTCTCTACTATCTTGGTTCAACCTCAGTCGTGGGCTTTGCATCCTTGGGTTTCGGGGTTTGGGCCTTTTCAGTGACACACCCCTCCTCCAGTAGCAGGAAATTTCTAATAGTCTGGGCCTAGGATGGTTTCTTGGCCCTCCCCCAAGAAGAGAGATGGTGTTTTAAAAATTTTTATTTCCCCTCAGCTGCAACAGGTCTTCCTCTGAGCCCTTGGGATGCTAGCATTTGATGCTCTTCTCTCAGCAGCTTAAGGCTTCTGTTACTTAAGAAAAATAATCCAGGCAGGACCTCACATTTTTTCCACAGCAGAAGACACATTTCTCCTCCAACCCCATATCATCAAAGTAGCTTTTCTCTCATCTCCTCCTCTACTCCCAGTCTTTCTTGTTAGGCCTTGGTCAAGGTCCATAAAGAGGATCTGTGAATCCCAAAGGTTCTATCCTTTGCTAGCCCACACTGGGCATTTAGCAATTTGTTAGGTGAATCCTCCTTACCCACTTATATGGCAGTTCTTTCTTCTTTCTATGCTCAGATGAACCAGTTCTCCTATCCTATCTCTCCTAGGCGGCATCTGTTTTTCCTTACACTTCAAGCTACTTGGTTGTCCTGTGTCCTCAGCTCTCTGAAGAAATTTTTCACTAACAAGTCTACAGATTACCCAGCTTTTCCTTGTTATACTGAGAACAAAACTCTTTCTAGCTTTCTACATCTAGGCAGAATCTGGAACTCCCTTGCTCACTATTTACAAACTTGCCTAAAAAGCCTAGGACTTCAACTTATAATCAGCAGACTGGTGATAGCTCAATATCCACAAGAGGTTCCATATACACAAGTAGGCAAATTGTATACAGTGGGACCCCACTCCCCTGTCTTCTGCTAAGAGAATCAAGGGTGGGTATCTAACCCAAAGGCAACCCATCTTTTATCTGAGATTGAAGTGTTTTTCTTGAACAAGTGCTTCCCATACTGGATGTGGTTGGCCAATAGAATAAAATGCCAATACAATAAAATCACCTTCTTTGGGAAGTCTAAATGCCAAAATAAACAATGAACACACATACAGCCAGCAGGGAAGAGGGGCAAAAGATATACCCAGAGAGAATGTAGTAAACAGAAACCATGACACGAGGGAGACAGTGAGTAGGTAATCTATAGGTAGAGGTATGAGTAGCAGAAGTAAATAAAGAAGATGGTGATGTGATCATAATGGCACAGCAGTGATGTAAAGAACAAGGGACAAGTGATTCTCAAGAAAGGAGAATACCTGGTCATCAAGACTATGCCTATTTTCCAAACAACGTTCCTCTTCTCCTTTAGGCCTGACTTGCCAATGCATTTGTTTATAGAATGACCTTCTAGTTTTCTATGAGATCTGAAGAGATTGTTTCCACTGTTCTTTAAAGTCTCCATATACGTTCACACTAAACATCCATCAGTTAAAATAACGAAAGGTATTCTCTGTTTACTGCAACCTCTGAGAGTCCAGATAACAAGATTTTGTCCAAAAGAAAAGCAAGTCAGAATAAAGTTTACAAACTAAAGTAACTAGTTTTGCTAAGTGAATTAATTGAATGAAAATGAATTGTGATAATTAAAAAATACAATTAAAATTAAGTACACTTTTGTATGATCCTATAGAAACAAAAAATGCCAAAATAAGAAAAACAAAGAAAATGTTTAAAGAACAAAAAAGAGATCGCATCATAATTTGAAGGAGACAAAACAGGGGAAGTGAGACATATCCATTACTTGGCATGGACAATTAAGAATCAAGAACAGGAAGTTCACAAGGCCCTTGAATAGTTAAGAACAGGAGCCACAAATCCCAGTGAGTTCACAACTTGGTAGCCAGGAGCAAAAAGGTCCAGCAAATAAGAGAGAAGGAAAAGGATGACTGCTTTGAACAGATACTGTTAAAGGTAAGAAGTAGCACCTAACAGCTTATTAGCAATGGAAAGAACAAAAACAAACCATGAATAACCAGAAAACAAATTTTTAAAATGGAAAAGGCTGAGGTTACTTAGTGTTGGGGTAAAGAGTCCCACTTAACTTCAAATGTCTCTAAGGGTATTACTATAGAAATACATAGCATTGTAATTAATGCTCACATTGATGACATTCAACCATCATAAAATGTCACTTTCTTGTCAGAATGTTCTATACAAGATGTTGGGCAAATAATAAATTTTACTAAGATTCCATGGAAAAAGAAAAGGATTTAAATAGAGTTTTAGCACTTAAACGAGAAGAATTAATTTATACTAGACTATTTATTTGGAAAACATTCTTTTTTAATGCCAAATTTACTGCCTTAAAAAAAAAAACTCTTAAATCCATAAACCTCTTGGCCAATAAAACATAATTCCACATTCCTTCTAGTCTCATGTTTATTACAGAAAAGGTTATACTTACCTTTGAAGTACCAGTGAAGACTACAATTAGAGCAAACATTCTCTAGAGAAAAATTTGAAACATGAATTTCAAGTAGTCAATTGATTGTCTTTCTCTTCTCTTTGTAGAACACTTAGCAATTAAAGACTTTGGAAGATTAAATGTCAAAGTGAAGACATTTAAACAACCTTTAATCACTGCTATTACCAAATTAAATTAAAAAGTAGTATTAATAAAAAGATTTCATCTATTCAGAAACAAAGTATTTGTTAGGAGGACAGATTGAAAAGTTAATGACACGAAACTTTAATTCCAAATTCATATTCCGTACATAGAATAAATTGTATAGTTTACTCTGTTCTTACTATGCATGAAGTATTGAGTTGATCTGTATCTACAACTGTATAAGGAAAAACACTCCCTGTGTTTCTCCTTTGCTCTCACAATACTACCACACCAGATGTATGGCTTTCCATAAATCAAGCAATTCTCTGACACCAGCTGGTGTCCTATAATTCAGTTCAGTTCTGACACAATCTACTTAGAGACAGCTTCAGATTCCACAGGTTAAAGACTCAGTCCCACAAGACTCCCTCACCCCAACACCTACTTCAGATGCCAATCGCAAGTCCTAGGTTGTCACCTGTACTTCTGACTGATGGACTATAAGTCGGGGTTCCAACAACCCCCTCCCTGGGTCCAGTAATTTGCTAAAATGGTTCACAGAACTCAGGGAAACACTTAACATTTACCAGTTTATTATAAAAGGATAAAGATGAACATCCAGATGGAAGAGATGCAGAGAGTGAACTATAATAGAAGATGGTGTATGGGGCTTCCATTTCCTCACCAGGCATGCCACCTTCCTAGTAACTCCAGGTGTCTGGCAATCCAGAAGCTCTACAAACCCCATACTTTTGGGATTTTTATGAAGGTTTCATCACATAGGCATGATCGGTCATTAACTCGGTCTCCAGTCCCTCTCTCCTTCCTGAGGGATGGGAGGTGGGGCTGAAAGTCCCAAACTTCTAATTACGGCTTGGTCTTTCTGTTGACCAACCCTTCTCTTGAAGCTATCTAGGAGCCCACCAAGAGTCATTTCATTAGAACAAAAGACACTCCTATCACCGAAAATCAAATTACAAGGGATTTAGGATCTCTGTGTCAGGAACTGGGATCAAAGACCAAATATTAGAACAAAAGATGCTTCTAGTGCTGTCACAGGAAATAACAAGGGTTTAGGAGCTCTGTGCCAAGAACCAGGGGTAGAGACCAATATATACATATTTTCTATTATTTCACAACTACCTTATTTAATCTTCATTATGTGAGAATTAGGAACATGATTTCATTTTATAGAAGAGGAAACTCAAATGCAGGAGGTTTAAGAGATTTAAGTTAAACAGCTAATAAGTAGTAACTGGAAGTTAAGTTCAAATGTGCTTCCAAACCCATGTTCTTAATCACCACCACTACATGCTCTCTCAAAGCCCACTTTATAGTATTTGTTAAGAAACCACTGGCGCGTGCCCCTGACTAGGCACTATTTCAGATATAGTAACCCACATGCTGTAAAATATGTGTATATTCTGCTTGGTCAGTTAAATGATGTTGATAAGTTGTCCAAACGTGTCATGTCTAAAACTGATGTTTGAAAACAATGGATAAGATGTCTTATAAAATCCTGAGCTGCATTTCTGTTTGAATACACATTAATAAAGATAACTACATAATTAAAGACATCTTAACATTGACTAGAGATTGGAGCAGAGGAAGATGCCAGATCTTAGCCAAGTGGTATAAAATGCAATCGGGGGAAATGCACTTACATTTTTATTTTACTAAAAGCTGTAAGAAAGAAAATAATTATTATTTAGAAATACAAGAAAAACTTGCCAACTTTTCATTTTTGAAAATTATCAAATTGGACCTTTAGCTGTGTGTCTCACAATTAATATCAAATTTCAATGACTATTCTAATGGAAGACATATAAAAATGTATCAGACAATAGAAATATATAAATATATTAGAAAATAGAAAGTGCCATAAAAAAAAAGAGAGAAAGCAGGTGAGTAGATAATGTGGTTGTATTTGACTGAGGTTAGCAAGGGATGGAAGATAACATGTGAACAGAGGTCTGAATAAAGTACAGGAACAAATGAGAAGAAGCAGAACACTTTAGGGAGAGAGAGAGTAACAAACGCAAAGGTCCTGAAGAGGAAACACATTTACTATGAGGAGCAGCATGAATACCAGCCAGTGTGGCTAAAGAAAAGTGAACTAGGGAAAAAATGATAGAAAATGAGAAACAATCAGTACTGGAGGGCAGTGTTTTTTAAACTGTGAGTCTCAACATTGGTAGAAAAATCAATTTAGGAGAACAAGAAGAGAATCTTCTATTTTCTTTCATTACAGATAGTATAGAATAAAGTACCAGAGTGTTTTATACACTAAGGATAGTAATGTTTTGTGAAGTTTTTGTTTCAGCTATGTTTGTGTGTGTGTGTCTTCAGTCTCAATTTAAAATACATTACATACCGTGAGTCAAAGGAAGTTCGAAGAGGGCTGACAGACCATGGTAAGGATCCTAGATATTATTCTAAATGTGACAGATAGGAAGCCACTATAGGGAGGAAAGGAATAGGGTAATGACAAAATCTATTAAACCCTTTAAAAGGATTACTTTGACCTTCACACAAAGTACTTATTAATTCAAAGGGGAAAATGACAACTTCAGAGCAAATAAACCTGGGAGACACCACATAATTAAATTGAACATCACAACAGTAGGAAAAACTGCCACCAACTTCTTCCTAACGTGGTAACACTGGAAAGGAAATATCATTTATGCAGTATTCCTAGCAAAAATGCAACAACTGAATCTGATCTTGAGGAAACACTGGAGACAGTCTATAAAGGGTACAAAATAAAGCCAATGTCATCAAGACTGGGTAACTGATGTTCCAAATTAAAGGAGACTAAAGCGATATCACAACTGAATGCAATATGTGGCATGGGATGGGATTCCAAATCAGAGGGAAATCAATTGCTATAAAGTATATTATTTAAGCAATTGGTAAAGTATGAATATGGACTCTATATTAGATAAAGGACTGTATCAATGTTGAATTTCCTGAATTGTATTATGGTTATACAAGAAAACGTCTTCAATTTTAGTGTATATGTGAGACATTGGGGATAAAGGGACATACCATGTGCAACTCAATCCTAAAGGCTTCAGCAAAAAGACAAGGTAGAGAAACAAAAAAATAAAAGCGGCAAAATGTAAACAACTGCTAAAATCTAAGTGAAGGATATTGTTACAGGCTGAGAGGTATACCTGCCCCCCACCAAATTCATATGTTGAAGTCCTAACCCCCAGTACCTTGGAATGCAACTGTATTTGGAGACAGAACTTTTAAAAAGGGTATTTAAGTTAAAATGAGGTCATTGGGAAGGGTCCTAATTCAGGATGACTAGCATCCTTATTAAGAAGAGGAGATTAATGCACAGACACACACACACGGAAGACCATTTGAAGACAAAGAGGACATCCATCTACATGCCAAGGAGAGAGACTTCAGAAAAAACTAACCATGCTAACGCCTTGATTTGAGACTTCTAGCCTCCAAAACAGTGAGAAAACAAACTTCTGTTGTTTAGCAACCCAGTCTGCAGTACTTTGTTATGGCAGCCCTAGCAGGGAATTATTATATAGTTTAATTTCAAATATGGTAAAATTTGATAGATACAATCTAAATAAACAAAATAATTAAGCACCCCAAGGAACTTAAGAATGTAAAGGGGTCCTGAGACCAAAAAGCTTGAGAATCACTGGTTTAGATACTTTCTAAACGTATTTCCTTCCTCTATAACTTCTGATCCTACCTTTAATATCTTCTTGAAAGAATTAGTATAATAAGTACATGCCTTTTCTAATAGCTTTCATAATAACATTAACTAAAAAAATTGTTTCCTGTTTCTAACTCCTTCGCTTCCGTCTAGATGGGTTTATTTATAAGTTGCAAATACAATAGTCCCCCGTTATTTGCAGTTTCGCTTTCTGTCGTTTTAGTTACTTGAGGTGAGAAAATGTAAAAGGAAAATTCAAGAAATAAACAATTCATAAGTTTTAAATTGCATGCCTTTCTGAGTAGCATGATGAAATCTATCACCCTCCAAGTGGGGCCGCAAATCACCCCTCGGTCCAGCATATCCACACCGTGTACACCAGTGCCCTGGCAGCCACTTCATTTATCAGATCGACTGTTGTGATATCACAGTGTTTGTGTCCAAGTAACCCTTATCTTACTTAGCGCAAGAGTACTGATGCTGGCAATTCGGATACACCAAAGAGAAGCTGTAAAGTGCTTACTTTAAGTGAAAAGATGAAAGTTCTGGACTTAATAAGGAAAGAAAAAAAAAATATGGTGAGGTTTCTAAGATCTACAGTAAGAACAAACCTTCTATCAGTGAAATTATGAAAAAGAAAAAAAATTTGTGCTAGTTGTGCTGTTGCACCTCAAACTGCAAAAGTTACAACCACAGTGCTGGTAAGTGGTTAGTATAGGAAAAAATAGTATACGTAGGATTCCGTGCTCTCTGTGGTTTCAGGCATCCACTGGAGGCCCTCCATGGATCAGGAGGGACTACTGTATTCTTTTCAGCTGTCTCAATCTCATGTTTTAAGCAGTATATGATGAATATCATCTGATCTGAGAAGCTCGCTGTAATTTAACTTTTAAAAATATCCTATCACCTTTTGATTGCTCAAGTCTATATTTAATTTGATCACTATAAATCAGTGTTGTCTAACAGAAATAAAATGAGAGCCACATAAGTAATTTTAAATTTTCTAGTAGCCACATTAAAACGTTTTAGAAACACAATAAATTAACTTTAATAATATATTTTACTTAACCAAACATATCCAAACTATTATCATCTCAACATAAAAATTCATATAAAAATTATTAATAATATACTGCATACCGAGTCTTCAAAATCTGGTTGTGTTTTACACTTGAAGTACAGCTCAATTCAGAGAAGCTACATTTCAGGTGCTCAACAGCTACTATGTGGTCAGTGGCTAATATTCTGTATAGCACAGCTCTAGACAGAAGCAAAAATAATTCATCTTCAATTGTATTTGACTTCCGATTTGAGCTTTACACCCTAGTGACCACATCTTATTACTTTTCTTCTTCAGTTCTGATATTTAGTATTTCTCTTTTATTGTACTACCACATATATTCATTTACCATTTTACTTTCCATATGCCAGATTCTAATTTACATTTCTTTCAGGGAATTTTATATTTTGAAAAATTTGTCATTTGCAATATATAGTTTTGCCCTTTTTACTACAGTATTTTTTCCTAAAACTATAAGGACATACACTGACCTTTCCATGTACAGATAATTTCAAATTGTCCAAAGTCATGACAAATGAAATCAAGAAGAGAGACTTTAAGTAAATATTGCAGAAAGAAGTGCAAATCGTCAATAAAGTACTATCTGATTCCTAAAATGGACGTAGCACTGAACGTCTGAAGTATTACAGCCTCCTTTAGTCCTTTCCTCCAAAGACCACTGGTGTCCTCCTGTTTATACCAAGAATCTACATTTGACCAGGTAAACCCTGACTTTCATACCATACACTGATAAACAAAATCTGCCTTTAGAAAGAAGATGGACTTATTATTTGTTGGAGCTCTTCCATTTATATCCATTACCACTTATACCCAAATTGCAATGTTTATGCATTTTTACTTCACTGAATCTTTGCCTTTACTTATAAAAAATTAATAGAAAAAATTATAATTTAAATATTATAATTGTAAATATGCTTATGATACACTTATAATTGTAAATATGCTTATAATTGTAGAAAGAAATTCTGGTCCCAAATTTAACCCAACTGAGACAAAGATAAGAATCTTTAGAAGGTTGTAGTTCAAGATGGCAACATAGGAAGACCCTGAACTCACCTCCTCCATTGACACACTGAATCTACACTACATATACAACAATTTCCTCTGAAAAAAACCCAAAAACTAGCTGAGCGACTCCTACGTATCAGATGAATGAGAAAAAACTCACATCAAAGCAAGCAGGAGAGGCAGAGAAACAATCTCACCATAAATCCTACCCCTGGTGCAGCAACCCACAATTGGGAGGGAACTCAAAACTCAGAGCTACACCAAGGAGCGATGGGTTTGAACCCCACATCAGGCACTCCAACTTTTAAAACCCGCACCTGAGAGATGACGCCTCAAAACATCTAGTTTTGAAAGCCAAGGGGCCTTGCATCCACAAGACCCACAAGGCTGTAGTGAACCAAGAAACGGTTCTTACAGGGCTCTCATGCATGGACTCACTCACCCCAGAGCCTAGCACAGAGGCCGCTGACTGGAGAGCTGACTGCAAAGTGTCTAGACTTCCTATGAAAGAGGCTTTTATTTGCTCATCTTAAAGCACTGACCTGAGAAGCAGGCATCTAACTTAACATACATCTATGGGACTACTGAAATATTCTCCCAGGAAAGAGACTGGAGGGCGCCAACTTTGCACTTTCCCTCTGCCTCACTCCAGGACACCACTATCTCCCAGAAAAGAGCTTGTACCCTTGTCTGGTGCCCTAATTTTTCTGGCTGCCACCCAGGGGACACCTCTAGATCACCTGGCTCTGGTGGCCAGAGAGGCTTATGCTCGAGGGCCCCACAAGACTATAACCAACGAAGAAAGAAATCTTAACCATCTTCAACCGCCAGGGCAAAGCAGAGAGGCAACAGACTGAGGCAACCACTCTCCTGTGAAAGACTATTAATTAGCTTATCTTCCTAGCTATGACCTGAGACACAGGCTTCTAATTAAACACACAACTAAGAGCCAGCTGTAACCCTCTCCAGAGACCTCAGAGGGTGGGTGCTATCTTCACACTTTCCGTCTATTGTGCTCTAGAGTGCCAGTATCTCCAGAGGCGAGTTTGTACAAGCATCTGGCACCCTGGATTTTGTGGCTGCCACCCAGGGGATGCCCCCTGATCACCTGGCTTTCATGGCCAGCAGCAGGGCTTGTGTTCCTGGGTCCCATGGGATGGTAACAACTGGAGAGAGAGTTGTTGGCCAGCTACTATCATCAGGGCACGGCACAAACAGAAGACAAATTCACCCCCAGTCTTTCTGTGAAAAAGGCCTATTTGCTTATCCTGGAGCTTTGGTCAGAGCAGCAGGTTTCTGGGTCGGCACACATTTAGGGACTTACTGAGGTACTCTCCAGGGATGGAGACCAGTGGGCACTATCTTTGTCATCTGCCTAGCTCCAAGTTACCAGTATCTCCTGGAAAGGAGCTTGTACTTTTTCAGTGCCCCAATGTTTCTGGCTGCTGCCCAGGAGACACCTCTAGATCACTTGGTTCTTGTGGTCCCACAGGACCATATATTTTTCATGCTTTGAAAGCTGCTGCTGGAGAGCCTGGCTTCCAATCACCCTGAATCTAGGTGCTGACTGATATCTTCCCCTTTGGGACAGTAACAAGTCTTGGTACACTGTCAACTACTCGGAGCCACTAAAAATAAAATAGCCTGCTTGTACAACCACAAAGGTTTGACAGGCAACCAAGAGTTAGAGCAGGGTTGAATGATAAGGCTCATCTCCTACACAAGGTGACTCTTTTAAGATTGGGAAAGACAGCTGTTTTACCTAATGCATAGAAACCGACACAGAGCATCAAGGAAAATGAAGAAACAGAGGAAAATATGTTCCAAAGGAAAGAATAAGATAAAACCTCAGAAAGAGACCTTAATGAAATGGAGATAAATGATTTACCTGATAAAGAGTTCAAAATAACGGTCATAGCTGATGCTCATCAAGCACAGGAGAAGAGCGGATAAACAAAGTGAGAACTTCAACAAAGAAATAGAAAATATAAGAAAGTACTAAAGAAAAGTCGCAGAACTGAAGAATACAATAACTGAACTAAAAAATACACTAGTGGGGTTCAACAGCACATGAGATGACACAGAAGAAAAGATCAGTGAACTCGAACACAAGGCAGTGGAACTCACCCAATCAGAGCAGCAAAAAGAAAAACAATGAAAACAAGTCAAGAGAGCTTAAGGGACTTAACAAACAACATCAAGCAGAACAACATTCTCATTATAGGGTTCCCAGAAGAGAGACAGAAAGGAGCAAAAAACTGCCCTAACCTGGGGAATAAAAGACATCCATATCCAGGAAGCCCAGAGAGTTCCAAAAAAGATGAACCCAAAGAGACCCACACCAAGACACACTATATTTAAAGGGTTAAAAGTTAAAGACAAGGAGAGAATCTTAAAAGCAGCAAGAGAAAAACAACTTGTTATGTACAAGGGAATCCCCACAAAACTATCAGCAGAGTTTTTAGCAGAAACTTTGCAGCCCAGAAGGGAGTGGCATGATATATTCAAAGCAATGAAAGAAAAAAATTTCCAACTGAGAATACTCTACCCTGAAAAGCTGTCATTTGGAATAGAAGAAGAAATAAAGAATTTCCCAGACAAGCAAAAGCTGAAGGAGTTCATCAACACCAGACTGGTCTCACAGGAAATGTTATAGGTAGTTCTTTAAGCTGAAATGAAAGGGCACTAATTAGCAACAGAAAAACATATGAAAATGTACGTAAATCTCACTGGTAAAGGTAAACATGTAGTAACTTTCAGAATAACCTAATGCTGCAAAGGTGGTGGATCAATCACTTATAAAATTAGTATGAAGGTTAAAAGACAAAAGTAGTAAAAATAACTATAACAATAACTTAAGGGATACACAAGATAAAAAGATGTAAATTGTAACAACAAAAACAGAAAATATGAGCCAGCCCTCATGGCCTAGCAGTTAAAGTTTGGCACTTTCAGCTTTGGCAGCCCAGGTTCAGTTCCCAGTCACAGAACCACACCACTTGTCTGTCAATAGCCATGCTGTGGCAGTGGCTCAGATAGAACTAGAAGGACTTACAACTAGAATATACAACTATGTACTGGAGCTTTGGGGAGGGGAAAAAAAAGAGAAAGATTGGAAACAGATGTTAGCTCAGGGCGAATCTTTCACAACAACAACAACAACCAACATAAAATGGGGGCAGGGGATAAAAATGTAGAGCTTTAGAATGCATTCAAACTTAGGTTGTCATCAACTTAAAGCAGACTGTTATAAATATAAGTTATTATATGCACACCTCATAGTGACCACAAAGCAAAAACCTATAGTAGATACACAAAAGATAAAGAGAAAAGAGTCTAAGCATACCACTATAGAAAATCATCACAGCACAAAGAAGGAGAAAAAGAGAAGAAAGGAACAGAAGAACTACAAAAACAGCCAGAAAACAATTAACAAAATAGCAATAAGTACATACCTATAAATAAGCTCTTTAAATGTAAACGGATTAAATTCTCCAATCAAAAGACACAAGAGTAGCTGAATGGATTTAAAAAAAAAAGACCCATCTATTGGCTGCCTGCAAGAGACTCACTTCAAATGTAAGGACACACACAGACTGAAAGTGAAATAATGGAAAAAAATATTCCACACAAATGGAAACCAAACGAAAGCTGGGGTAGCTATACTTACATCGGACAAAATAGACTTTGAGTCAAAGATTGTAATAAGAGACAAGGTCATTATTTAATAATAAAGATGTCAATCAACAAGAAGACATAACATTTGTAAATACTTTACACCCAACATAGGAGCACCTAAATATATAAAGCAAATACTAACAGACCTAAAGGGAGAAATAGACAGAAATACAGTAACAGTAGGGGACTTTAAAACCCCACTCTCATGAAGAGATCGTCCAGACAGAAAATCAATAAGGAAACACTGACCTTAAACAATATGTTAGACCAGATGGACTTAACAGGCATATACAGAACATTCTATCCAAAAGCAACAGAATATACATTCTTTTTAAGTACACATGAAACATTCTCTGGGACAGATCATATGTTAGGCCAGAAAACAAGTCTAAATAAATTTAGGAAGACTGAAATCATATCAAGTAACTTTTCTGAGCACAATGATATGAAACTGGCTATCAATTACAAGAAGAAAACTGGAAAATTCACAAATATGTGGAGCTTAAACAACATGCTACTGAACAACCAACGTGTCTAAGAAGAAATAAAAAGAGAAATAAAAAAACACTTTGAGACAAACGAAAATGAAACTACAACATATTGAAACTTATGGGATGTAGCAAAAGCAGTTCCAAAAGGGAAGTTCATTGCAAAAACACCTATATCAAGAAACAAGCAAAATCTCAAACAACCTAACTTTATACCTCAAGGAACTAGAAAAAGAACAAACAAAGCCCAGAGTTAGTAGAAGGAAGGAAATAACAAAGATTAGAGCTGAAATAAATGAAACAGAGACCAAAAAGACAATAGAAAAGATCACTGAAACTGAAAGCCGGTTTTTTACAAAGATAAACAAAATTGACAACCCTTTAGCTAGACTTACAATATAAAAGAGAGAAGGCTCAAATAAATAAAAGCAGAAATAAAAGAGAAGACATTACAAATGATACCACAGAAACACAAAGGATCATAAAAAGGATACTATGAACAATTATATGCCAACAAATTGGACAACTTAGAAGAAATGATTAAATTCCTAGAATAACAACATAACAAGACTGAATCATGAAGAAAAAGAAAATCTGAACAGACAGATTACTAATGAGGAATTGAAATAGTAATCAAATACCTCCCTATGAACAAAAGTCCAGGACCAAATGGCTTCACTGGTGAATTCTACCAAACATTTGAAGAAGAATTAATATCACTCCGTCTCAAACTCTTCCAAAAAAAAGAAGAGGAGGGAACACTTCCAAACTCATTTTATAAGGCCAGTAATACCCTGGTACTAGAACCAGATAATGTTGCCACAAGAAAATAATATTACAGGCCAATATCCCTGATGAACACAGATGCAAAAATCCTCAACAGAATATTAGCAAACCAAATTCAATACATTAAAAGGATCATACAACATGATCAAGTGGGGTTTACTCCAGGGATGCAAAGATGGTTCAATATCTGCAAATCAATCAATGTGATACACCACATTAACAAAATTAAGGATAAAATCATATGATGATCTCAATAGGTGCAGAAAAAGCATTTAACAAAATTCAACAACTATTTATGATAAAAACTCTCAACCAAGTGGGTAAGGAGGGAACATACCTTAACATAATAAAGGCTATATATGACAAGTCCACACCTAACATCATAGTCAATGATGAAAAACTGAAAGGTTTTCCTCTAAGATCAGGAACAAGACAAGGATGCCCATTCTAGCCACTTTTATTCAACATAGGGTTGGAAGTCCCACCCAGACCAATTAGGCAGAAAAAGAAATAAAAGGCATCCAAATCAGAAAGGAAGAAGTAAAACTGTCATTATTTGCAGATGACATATTATATATAGAAAACAAACCCTAAAGAGTCCACCAAAATGGTTAGTTCTACAGATCTAAAGTTTCTTCAAGGTTGGAAGGATTGTCCCTGTTTATTACATATCATACTTCTCCATTCCTGATGTTTCTATCTACAACACTGAGAAGTTCCATGGCTATGTCACTCCTGTTTCTATAAATCCCTCTGAAGTGAAATGGCATTTGGTTGGTGTATATATAAGAAGAAAAATCCAGACTAAGAAAGGATAGTGAGTGAGAAGAACAGTTAGGCATTTCCTCGTAACCAGTAAGATGTTGGGCTGGGACTTAGATTTGGTAAATCAAGTTCCCATGACACTTCTGACTTTGTTTCAATGTTCTGCTCAGTTCTATCAATGTTTTGCTTTAGGGAGCTAGAGGTCTCAGAGGATAAGAGGTTTCCACTGCCCCTCCAGAGGCAGCCAGATCTGGTTTAACACTGCCTGAGACTATTGTTAAATTCTAAGTTTAGTGAGCAGATGAGGCTTTCATACTGTAATTTGCCAATAAGAAAGGTCTTATTCTGCTCCCCTTCCGTCACTCCTTGGTGTTAATTCTTAAAATGCTCAAACATCGGAAATGGAGAAGAGGTATCATTAACAAGAGGCCTCTCAGTGAACATTAAACTACTGATCAGCACTATGTAGCAGTACTAAGACGAAATGGAATTCTCAGAGAAGCTAAGTTTAAACAGTATTTTATGACATCTAAGATCAAGTGTCTTCTCTATGTAAGTTAGGCAGGAACAGTACAGAAACTTCAGGAGTCACAGCACCTAAGACTATAACTTTAGGAAGAGAGGCCAGAGTCTTCATTACAAGAACAAATAATAATCTACAGTTAGTAAGATTCAAGAGTCTTCCATCAGTCACACTAAAGAGTGATCCTCTACCCAGGGCAGTAAGAGTAGACGTGTAATGGCCCTTATTTGCTCACAATGAGGGGAGTCACCAATGGGATTACACCAGAACTAAAGATGTGGGAACCAAAACTCCTAGAAACTCTAACAACAACTTTGATTACCTGAGCTTTAGATCAGTGCCCAGACTGCATAAAACAACCTGACCAAGAACACTGTTTACTCTTCAATTAGAAGAGTAATTGAGTAGGAAAGGGAGACAAAGGTGTAGGCAAATTTCTTGAGATTCAAGATGGACCTAGAACAATTTTTATTTTTATGACTATCACCAAGAGATCAGTCGAAAAATATTTATTAAGCATCTATAATGAATCAGAACCTTTGGTAGGTGTTAGGTACATAGTGGTGAGGAAAATGTCACTTCCGTGCTTTTTAGAAGTTATTGGTGTTGGGGAGGAGAGCAGTGCAGGTAAGAAATTAATTATAAGAGTAAGTATTTAATTTTGGTACAGCTTCATGGCACTTTTGCCTAGCCACTGGTCTTCTGCCATTGCACCTCATTTGACTACAGTCTACATAGGTATAGAATCTAAAAATGCTCATTTTCATAACTCCTTTAAGCACTGTAATATCCAGCCATTAGTTAAAGAAAGTTAAATATCCAAAACAGACTAAGAAAGGATAGTGAGTGAGAAGAACAGTTAGACATTTCCTCGTAACCAGTAAGATGTTGGGCTGGGACTTAGATTTGGTAAATCAAGTTCCCATGACACTTCTGACTTTGTTTCAATGAACTTTGCCAGAATACACTTTGCCCTCAACCTCTGTAAGACAAAGAAACACACTAGGCCAAACTTGGTAGAAACTTGCAAGAATTTTCTTGAAAAGAGAGCCTTTAAACCCAAAATCAAAGACTGAGAGGGCTAATGATAGACCAAATTGTTCTCTCTTGTCTGTTGCTTTTGCTTGGACTGAGACTTCTAAACACTTCTGGTTTTAGTAATAAGACTAAATTAATTTCTACACAGCTCCAAACTAGCCATTGATTTGCTATGGAGACCCTTTTCAAATCAACACCTCTACGAAACACTCACTTGGTTATATAGTATTAAGTAATGATTAATGATGCCCCTAAGCAAGAATATCTAATAAAGTTATAAATTTAAAAACAATCTATATCTACAAAGCTGAGGACCACACCCTGGAATACAGTGACTATACCAAGGCAGCCTAAGCAAAATATTCTTCAGTATCCTGATGCATACATCTCAAAGCTTTTGAACAGAAAGCAATTTTGAAAGAAAAAATTAACTAATTTACGTATTTATGGGAGACCAGAGAGAGAGGAAAAAAAAATTCCAGACGAATTAAGGAGTCGAATAAAAATATTCCAAAATGGGGGAAAAAAGCAGAAACAATTGATATAGAAGGGTTTTTCAAGTTTATAACAGGTCACACAAATCAAAAAGAAACAGTAAAACAAATGAAAAAATTACAAAAGAAGAAACAGCCATAAGTAATACACGAAATAGTCAACAGTAAAAGAAAAAAAGCACAAAGCACAGGTTAACTCAAGATCCTTCATCTTGTACACCAACTAGTTAGGATGAAACAAAAAAGTGAAGGGGCAGGTAAAGATGCAGAGAAACAGGCAAAAACTGCAAACATTACTAATGAGAATATAACGTGGAAATCAATTTGTCAGAGCCTTAGTCATTAATTTGACTTCTGTAAATTTTTATTAGATAAATACCTCTGAATATAGAAAAGGCCTCGTGTAAAAGAGACATTTAAAAAAATAGCATCATCATGAAGAATACAATTAAAAAAACTTATTAAAGATGCGTTATTATAATCTGTAGGACAATCACTACACACACATACACGAACACCAGCAATAACATTACAGTATAATCCAACCATCAAACCAGAGATTGAAACAACGTGAGAACATAAGAAAACACTTATGTCATAATTTTTAATGAAAAACGATATTGTTATATATTACAGGCACAACTGTATATAAGAACCTGCACAGAAGAAAGCCAACTGAAAGATATCAAATATGCAATAGCACCAAAACAAAACAATGTTTTATTGGGGGGGGGGTGGTATGAAAAATACTACTTTATAGAGTGATGAGATTTATATCACAGCCAGTAACTGCCAATCAAGCCATCTTTGCAAAATATATATCTGGTGAATCAATTATCATCTCATCTAAGTAACTTCTATTTATTCACAAACTTTTAGAAATATTATCAAGAACTTACCACATGAGTAGTTTTCAACGTGTTGCCATCAAATCTGCATAAACTGGAGCTCTCTTCAAAGAAAATATCACATTCTTCTAACTCTTGAGCATTACAAGGAGGTTTTTCTTTATCTGGATTTGGATTCTTAGACCAGAAAATAAAATAAATAAATAAACAATAATAAAAGAATAGATTTCTTCATATTCAAAAAGGTTAAGACTACAACAATAATTAAAAACTAAATTTCAGACCCATGAACAATAAAAACCTAATCAACAAAAAACAGACATGGAAATCACTGAATGATGGAATCAGCAGAGAAAGATATTAAAACAGCACTTATCAACGTGTCTATATACTCAGAGATGTAAAGCAAAACAAGAACATGTTGAGAGAGGTACGGAGGATAAAAAAAAAAGAACCAAACTGCACTGCTAGATATGAAAATACAATATCTGAAATGGAAAACAAAACAGAAAGGAGAGGGGGTAAGCCCAGTGGCACAGCAGTTAAGTTCGCACGTTCTGCTTCGGCAGCCTGGGGCTCGCCAGTTCGGATCCTGGGTGCGGACCTATGCATTGCTCATCAAGCCATGCTGTGACAGGCGTCCCACAGATAAAGTAGAGGAAGATGGGCGTGGATGTTAGCTCAAGGCAAGTCTTCCTTGGCAAAAAGAGGAGGATTGGCAGCAGATGTTAGCTCAGGACTGCTCTCCCTCAAAAAAAAAAAAAAAAAATAGGATAGACAGCTGATTACACATTGCAGAAGAAAAGACCAGTGAGCTTGAAACATAATAATAGAGTCTATTTAAAATGAAACACAGAGAAGACAAAAAATAAAACAGAACTGCAGTGACCTGTGGAACAAACGGTCTATTATATGAGTAATTGGAAGGCAGCAGGAAGAATGGAAGAAAATTTTGAAGAAATAATGGCCAAAGTTTTTCAAATTTAATGAAAACTATAATCCTATAGATCCAAGAAGGTCAAGAATCCCAAGCATCAACAAATACATTAAAAAAAAATCACAGCAAGCCACATAATAATGAAATAGCTGAAAAACAGTAATAAAAAAGCAGTCAGAGGAGGGAAAAAACACATTATAAACAGACGAACGAAGATACAAGTGACAGCCAACTTCTCAGCAGAAACTACTGTGCAAGCCAGAAAACACTGGAGTATATCTGAAGTTCTGAAAGGGAAAAAAAAAAAGAGAACTCTATCAACACTGACTTATATAATTAACAAAAAGAGTTCCCAAAAAGGAAGACAAGATATTTTTGCGGGCAAACAAAAGCTGAGAGAGGGGCCGGCCCGGTGGCGCAGCGGTTAAGTTCGCATGTTCCGCTTCTTGGCGGCCCGGGGTTTGCCGGTTCGGATCCCAGGTGCGGACATGGCACTGCTTGGCACACCATGCTGTAATAGGCATCCCACATATAAATTAGAGGAAGATGGGCACGGATGTTAGCTCAGGGCCAGGCTTCCTTGGCAAAAAGACGAGGACTGGCAGTAGTTAGCTCAGGGCTAGTCTTCCTCAAAAAAAAAAAAAAGCTGAGAGAATTTATCCAGCAGAGCTACACTACAAGAAATGCTAAAGGAAGTTCTTCAGCCAGGAGAAAAATGACACCAGATGGAAATCTGAAGTGACACTAGCAAATGTCGAACAGAGGAAATGACAAGTATGTGGGTCACTGTAAGATTTTTTTTTCTTTTTTGAGGAAGATTAGCCCTGAGCTAACATCTGCTACCAATCCTCCTCTTTTTTCCGAGGAAGACTGGCCCTGAGCTAACATCTGTGCCCATCTTCCTCCACTTTCTATGTGGGACGCCTACCACCACATGGCTTGCCAAGTGGTGCCATGTCCGCACCAGGGATCCGAACCGGTGAAGCCCAGGCCGCCAAAGTGAAACATGAGAACTTAACCTCTGCACCACCAAGCCGGCTCCTTTTTTCTCATATTTTTAATCCCTTTAAAAGACAACTGACTGACTTAAGCTAAAATAATGTATTATTAAGTTTATAACACATAGAAATAAATATATGAAAAGAGTAATATACAGGATGGAGGAATAAAAATATATTGTAAAATTCTTACATTATAAGTGAAGTGATAGAGTATCGTTTGAAGACAAATGGTGATAAGTTAAAGATGTATACTGTAAACTCTAAAACAACCACTAAGCACACACAAATGCAAATACCCACTCAAACAATAACAGAGAGGTATAGCTAATAATAAGCTAAAAGTGGAGATAAATGGGATCATTAAAATAATTTTAATATGTTCCATCGCTTAAATGCAAGAATCACTGTCTGGTCTTATATCCCTCATAGAGTAAAGGGATCACAATACTTTAGCAATAAAATATACATACAAACATAAACAACAGAAATACAATTCCACAACAAGTGACAAAATGTCCATCCACCTAGTTTGCCAAAACGCAGTCACGTTATTGAGAACTTAATGAAATGACCTGAGACGGTTTGTGAAAGTAAACGGCTAGCAGTTGTAGAGGATCTGTATCGACAAATCTGTTCATGTCCTAGCTGGAATATGGAGCCACCTAGTTGTGGTTGTCTGCTCCAGTCTAAATACCAATGGAAACAATTCTGGTTGCTTTGGCTGGCTAAATAGGCAATTCCAGCAATTAGCTGGGGCCATTTTGTTAGTGACTCAAGAAGATACAGTCATATATCACTTAATGACAGGGATATGTACTAAGAAACGCATCGTTACGTGATTCCGTTGTTGTGTCAACATCACAGAGTGTACTTACACAAACCTAGATGGTATAGCCTACTACACACCTAGGCTAGACAGTACTAATCTTTCAGGACCACTGTCATAACATGTGGACCTTCACTGACCAATATGTCATTACGTGGCACATGACCGTATATGTCCAGTAGAACCGGAGGTCCCTTCCTCATTCCTCCCTCCCTTCCCCTTTCAATTACCCGTATGTTAGAGATAGGAGGGCAAAAACTAAAAGTTGAGGACTATCAAAGCAGCCAGTACTCAACAGGACAAGATTACAGGGAAAAGAGAATAGCAGAGGACGAGAACCCAAGACTCTACGCTGCTTTCCTAAAGCCATTTACTGATTTCCAAGCTGAGTTGAAAAAGCTAAGTGGAAAGAAGCAGATAAAGGGCTAAAAAGCTGAGTTTTCATATTATGAAAGCACCGGGAGACAAAAATTAAGAGATCAGGGCCCACACAGGAGGAGAAGCCCTGGTAAACATCCCAGACTTTCAGCTTGGATTAATGAAAAGTTCTGCCCTAAGAGTAAGAACAAAAAAGGAATAAATATTAGCCACGTAAAAAACTGAAATCCAGGATCAAATCAAATCAATCCCTAACTGGATTAAGATAGGCTGAAAATTTGGGGGATGTAGCTAAAGTTGTGTTTAGAAGTGTACAGCATTAAATTAATCATCTGAGCTTTTGCCTTCAAAAAACAGCAAAATAAATCCAAAGTAAGCAAAAGGGAGAAAATAATAACTGTAGTAAAAGAAATGAAAGAAACTGGAAACCGAGACAAAAAAAAAAGAGAGGAAGATCAAGGGAAATAGATGCCCCAAATAATCCTATATCTATTAAGAAATTATATTCATGGTTAAAAACCTTCCAAAAAAGGAAACTCCAGTCCAGATAATTTCACTGGCAAATTCTATCAATTTAAAGAAGAAGCAACGCCAATTCTATACAATCTCTTCCAGAAATAGAACAAGAAGGAAATACTTCCCTACTCATTTTATGAAGTCAGCATTACCCAGATACCAAAGCAGGATAAAGACAATAAAAAGACAAAACAATACAAAACAAACTACAGACGAACACTCCTCACCAACACAGATGCAAAACTCCTCAATAATATTAGTAAACCAAAACCAGTAATATATAAAAAGGATAATATATCATGACCAAGTGGGGTTTATCCCACAAAAGAAGAAAATGCATTTGACAAAATTCTGCAGCCTTTCATGACAAAAACTCTCAGCATCCTAGGAGAACAGAAGGAAATTGCCTCAATGAGATAAAAAGAATCTATCATACTTAACAGTGAAATATTCAATTATTTTTCCAAAGATGATGAATAAGGCAAGGATGTCTGCTTTCACTATTCACCATTTCTGTTTTACAGTAGATTAGAGGATCTAACCAATGAAGCAAGGCAAGAAAAAGTATAAAGATTTGAGAAACACAAAATGCCTCAGTTGCAGATGACAAGATTGTATGTTTGTTTTTTTCAAAATGTAACAAAGATACTGGTGTTAAGGCATAACTAACTCACTCATATATAGAAATATTCACTTGAAATCATCAAGATTAAGAGGCAATTGGCAGCAATTATCTACAATCTCAAAGCAAGCCCCCACTACCATCACTATTATATTCCCAGAGCCCTATCACAATAAATACTTGCTGAATGAATGAACATAGGGCAACGCAGTCTGCATGGCTTATTGTAACAAAAGGACTAAGAAATGAAAGTTTGGTACTCTTCATATGAATTCCAATGATTCCTGAAATTTTCAATTATTGCCGACAAACATGAAACTTGGTTTCTCCATTTTAGTCATGTTTTCTTTTGATAGAGACATTTACTTTCAACATTCTAATCTTTCCTTTCTACTCCAGATGCAACTAACCCTATAGTTTACATACTTTTTCTTACAGTCTTCCTTATCACTATATTTCCAGATGGCAATAAGTCAGACATTTCACATGTGCTGATATAATTTTTGGTCACTGAACATATAATTGAAATTCTGGTATACTGCTATATTTGTTCAAATTCTTAACATTATCTTAAAAGTTATCAGAGTGGGAATATATTCAAAAAATCTCATAGTTGAGTGAGTAGTATATTATTATTGTAATCATTACAATGAATTATTTTGTCAATCTAAAATAACTGTACTATGTGAGAGAGAGAGAGAGATATATATATACCCCTTGCGATATTCTACGGATCACCTAAAAAAATTTTAATGATGATAAGATTATTAGCAAAGTAAACAGTAAAATCATAATTAATGTCTCTGCCAGCATTGGTCACGGGATACTTCTAAAGAAGAATATATACATATACATAGAGAGAGAGAGAGATACACACACACACACACACTCAAAACCCTATACAACATGCCCACACATATATATGTATTCACATAGTGTAAGGAATGAATATTAGAAGTTTAAGCCGTATTCAAACACCAGTAAGTGGTACTTAATCTGTGTCTTTTACATTAGGAAAAGCACAATAATGTTTGAAAAACACGGTATAATCCTCACATAACATACTTCCAGATCCTTGGGAAGTTACCCTACTATAGCGATTGCTTACCAGTTCTTCAGAGGTCAAATGCATTAAACGTTCCGCTATTGCAGCACATTGCACTGAGTCTCTTAGAAGTTCCCCTTGTTTATCACCGACTACTAGTTCTGGCCATGTCAGTCCTTCATTCTTCTTAATCAAGGAAATCTCCAAGCTAGAAGTTTAAATGAGAAAAGTAATGTTATGTTATACATAACAATTAACAAATACCAAATTATATAACAAATACCAAAGAGGAGTCTTCCATAGAAATTACCCCTCTGGTGTTCAGAAGATGTTTTACCAAAAATTATGTTCATTTTAGTTTTGCATATGATGGAAAATCTATAATCCAAGGGTAAATAATTTAGATTTCATAAAAAACAAGAAAGCACCACTAGAAATGGTATATCAAATGGCTTGATGAGAGGGGTGACTGGAAAGAGTAAGACCACCCAGAAAGTACTGTTGTAGTCCAGGTGTGCATGTCTTACCCAACTTTAGTTTAATGGAAATGCAAGCAGCACGGACCTCTGAGATATTTCATTGGGGGAGAGTGGTGGTGGTGAGGGTAGTGGTTGGCATGGGGGTGGGCAAATAAAGTTAACTGGAAAGAGCCTATAACTAAAGGTGCCTTTTTGTGTGTGGAGCCAACAATTAACTTTATTTTCACAAACTAGTAGCCATAACATATGATTATTAATCTAAAGATTAGGCAGGTTAAATCAATACAAATGTCAAAATTTAAAATACAGATTTTAAAGAAGTGAAAAGGAAAGTAGGAATTAGAAAAAAATTAACTTTGGTAATACAGGAAAAAAGCTGTTAATGAGGTCTCTATCAACTTAAAATCTAGTAATTCTGTACATTTAACCCATTAAACTCAAATCCTAAATACACCAAAAAGGGCTTATCAAGGAGTCTTGAGATTCAGGTCTGATGCAGCAGGAAAGGGAGAGAGAGCTGAGTGAGGGCAGACTGTGGACAAAGGAGGACAGGGAGTTGTCCATATGCCTCTTGAACAGGAAGAGAATGGCTTTGGGAGCAGCCATTGCCATAATACAGAGAAAAGTGGGGTGGTGGTAGCTGTTCCACAGCAAAGCAACCTTTTCCATGTGCCATTTTGGTACACGTGTGCCATACAAACCCATGCCCAGGAACACAACTGAAGCGAACAATGACAAGAACACAATAATAACTATTATCATAATTATCAAATCAAACAAACTTATCAGCTCTTCTTTTTCAAGGCCATTATTATCACCACCTCATGAATTAACTATAGCACTTAAAAATTTTCACGAACTACTTAAGAGACTATGAAAATAATATCTTTTCTCTGTAATGAGTTCCTATCATTAGCATTAAAAACTACCACCACAATCAATAATGTCTAGATTTAGCTATATTTTCTAAGGAGAAAGCTAATCTTGAGAAGGATGATGATGATGAAGATAATGATAATGATAATAATCATGACAGCAACTTACACTTACTAATGCTTACCATATGCCAGGTGCTACTTAAGCACTTTACATGTTTTCACTCATTTTTTTGTTCACTGCAACCAAATAAACTAAGTATTATTTTCATTTCCATTTTATAAGTAAGGAAAAATAAAGCACTGATAGGTTAAGTAACTTGCCAAGGTCACAAGTTAGTAAAACAGTGTGGCTCCAAGTCCATGTTCTTCACTACTACACTATTCTGCCTCTCTGAAAAAATATATATAAATAACTATTAAAGAACTTTCACCAAGTGACCAGAACATAGAAATACTGTTCTTAGCTGCTCCTAAAGAAGTTAAAAAGAGTTCAAATAGGGCCGGCTCAGTGGCCTAGCAGTTAAGTTTGCGTGCTCCACACTGGCTGCCTGGGGTTCACCGGCTCAGATCCCGGGTGCGGACCTATGCACCACTTATCAAGCGATGCTTTGGCCAGTGTCCCATATATAAAGTACAGGAAGATGGGCACGGATGTTAGCTCAGAGCCAATATTCCTCAGCAAAAAGAGGAGGACTGGCAGTGGATGTTAGCCCAAGGCTAATATCCTCAAAAGAAAAAAAAAAGAGTTCATATAACTGCAGTAATAAACAACTTCTGAACCATCATTAAATTTGCACACCTAGTCAATGCAACCCTTTTAACACGACTGCATTTCTACATTTTAAAACTAGTATCATACCCTAACATCTAAACAAAAAGGAACATATAACCCCATACAAAATAAACCACAGACTAGTTAATAAATCCTTCCAAAGTGAGATGGAACATTAACTATTTGAAAATGAGAGATAAGAATAATTTAATCAAGTACAGAAAATTATGTGCTTTTAAACCAATGACACCACCTACACATCACTGTAATTATCTTTTGTAATATAAAATAGTAATCAAGCACCTCAAATTTAATGGAAAAACAATGCTGGCCTATGCTCATGTATTAAATACTGAAACTACTTGCATGAGGTCCAGATATTGTCCTAGATCTTTGCTGGGTTACTGCTTGATGACTTATATTAACAATATATTTCAGTTGGTTTGCCAATTTATAAATGCCGTCAAATCCCTCACACACATATAAGATACGTTTAAACAGAGCGTGTGGAGACAGAACATATTTTTTAAAGAACTTTTTAAATAATTAAGTTTTTAAAATAATACATTAAAAAATGTAACCAAGTCACCAAATTTCTCCATTAATAAAATGATTCAGGATATCTGCTTTGAAAGCTTAAAAAATTTTTTAAACTAAATATCTATTTCTTAGACGTCCAGGATTTAGACTCATATCAAAGACTCACCTGTGTCATATACTACCAGTTGAGAATCATATTTAGAGCAAAAATATCTAATCTCAACCCAATTCTGACCCAATTTTGCCATTTTTAAAATTAAGTGCCTAATTTCATTCATTAACCCATCATGGAATTCAACAATTACTAAGACTTGATCTATTAGGAAAGAGTAGTTTTATTAACCCAAAGGATTGGGGAGTGAAGTATCTGGGACAAGAGATTTGCAGGAGGCATGGCAGTGGGGGCAGAGGATTATAGTTTTAAAAGACACTCAATCTTTGTTTACCTTTTTTTTTTTTTACATATTCCTTTTACTGAGGCGTAATTTACACACAAAATTCACAGATTTTAAGTGAAGAATTCAGTTTGACAAATGCATACAGCTATGCAACCCAATGAAGACATGAACAATCCAGAAAGTTCCCTTTGCCCTTTTCCAGTCAATCCCCCTATACCCTAGACATAACCACTGTTCTGATTTGTATCACCATAGATTAGCTTTGCCAGTTCTAGAAATGCACATATGTGGAATCACACAGTGTATACGTTTCTATCTCTGGCTTCTTTCACCCCACATAATGCTTCTGAGACTCATTCATATTGTTGTGCTTATCAGTAGTTCATTGTTTTTTATTGCAGAGCAGTAACCCATTCTATGAACACACACGTGTTTATCCATTCACCTTTCCATGAACATTTGAATTGTTTCTAGTTTTTAGCTTTTATGAATAAAGTTGCTACGAATATACTTTTACAAATTTGGGGAGGGGGCTTTGTTTTATTTATTAACACGTGTTTTCATTTCTCTTGGGTAAATATCTAGAACAGAATTTCTGGGTTACAAAGTAGGTAAATGTTTGACGTGATAAACTGCTGAACAGTTTGCCAAAGTGACCGTATCATTTTTCACTCCTACCAGCAATGAACAAGTTGCTGGTGCTCCACATCCCCACCAACGTTTGATACTGTCAATCTTTCTAGTTTTAGCCATGTATGGGTGTCGCAACTGTCTTTAATTTACATTTCCCTAATGACTAACGATGATTATTTTTTCATATGCTTACCAGCCATTCATAGATCTTCTATTGTAACGTGTCTACTCAAACCATTTGACGACTTTTAAAATTAGGTTGCCTTTTAATTATGAATTTGTAGTAGGGTTTCCTTGTACATTGAGAACGTAAGTCCTTTGTTTGATATAAGTACTGGGAATATTTTTTGCCAGTCTGTGGCTTGCCTCTTTGTTTTCTTAACGATGTCTTTAAAAGAGAAGAAATTTTCAATTTTGATGTACAGAATTTTGTTTTGATGAAGTCAAATTTATCAAGTATTTCTTTTATGTTTTTTTGTGTCCTGAACATACAATTCACAAAGGAAATGTAAATAATTTATATAAGAAAAATATTTATTCTCTACAATTTTCAAAGAAATAGTAACGATTCCACTTGTAGGTATTTATCCTCCATATATATTCTTGCACATGTGAAATGATATACATACATATACACACACACACACACACACACACACACAGAGTAAAGTTATCACTATAGCAAAAGATTGGAAACAATCTAAACATCCAACAATAGAGGACCAATTTTTTAAGGGATTGTGTAGTTGATACTGTGAAGTCATAAAGAAGGATAAAAAACATCATGATGTATTCTTTATGGTAAACTCTCTAAGATTTATTGTTGAAAGTCAACAAAAGCAAGCTGTATAACTGTGTATAGTATGTGTTGAAAACTTTTGTGTTAAAAAAAAATACGCTGCTTGAATATGCACAAAATACCTCTGAAAGGAAACCAGTAACAGGTTGTGGGGAGTGAGGGGATGGGTGACTGGAGGGTCTGGGTTGTAGGGGGACTTCTCACTGTATACCCTTTTATATATCTTAACATTTAAATAATGGGAATGAATTACCTAGTCGACAAGTTAAAGTTAATAGAAAGTAAATTATTTCTATTAAAAAACTTAAAAAGTACAAATTAAATAACTATTTCACCTATTAATTATTATTATCGGTACTGTTATTATTAATGTATCCAGAGTTGGTAATGAAAACACTACCATATAATGCAAGCAATAACTATACTAGTATCTTTAATCTTAACTACAATTATGCTCTTTGACACAGTAATTCCATTTTTAATATATCTTAAGAAAAATAATCAGCAATACAGACAGACCTATTATAGTATTCACCTTTGATGTAACCCCTATGGAAAGGATAAAAAGAAAAGAAAAAAGTAAAATAATAAAAAATAAAATTTTAAATATAAATAAAACTATAAAAATACCTATTATTCTCTTTAATTATCCATGTACTGCTTTCTGGATCAACAGATGAATAAAGATTTCCTTCTAGAAACCTCTGACCCTTCAGCACAATGCTGATGTGATGAGGCAAAAACTGTACTTGAATGTCCTCCTTAGTACTGTCTTCTGGAAGCCGTATTGTTACTGTCAAATCATCTTCAGTCTGCTGCCAGTAATAGAGAGGTTCTATTAGGAAAAGAATGCAACATATAATAAAAAGTTAGAGAAGAGAACACACAAAATTAGAGACTAGAACATACAAAAGGACACATATCTAAAAGAATCTTAGCATATTTTCTAGTGATCTCACAAAAAAGTAATTATAAACAAACACACAGAGATCTCTTTGGGGATTTTCACTCAAAGAGCTACAGCAATTGCACTCGACCTTTTCCTCTTCCAGGCTTACCTAATACTCCAGGAGAAAAGCACTCATAAAATACTAATGATAGCAATCCTTTATCCCCATTCCTTTTCTCCTTGCCTCCAGGTCCCCTCTCTTCCTCCTCCTCCTTGTTCCCCTTACACACACACACACACACAGTGGATTCCTAGTTCAAAAGAATACCAAACCACTGTCTGAAACTTTCACCATTGCCTTGACTTGCCCTAACAACATAACTCTCACGATACAGGAGACCACTATCATTTGGTGGGATATACATCCACACAAAAATAAAAGAGATATTTTCCTTACAAGGTACTGATTATTCTACCCACATCTTTATTGCATGAAAGTAATATCACAGGAAATTCAAGAGATCAGCATATTTTATCTAAATTACTAATAAAAGAATCCTCCCTTCACTCCTCCTCTGTCTCCTTGGCCTGTCTCCTAAAAAGCCAGCTATTAAAGAAATACCTTTAGACCCATCGTACTATAATCGTGAAAATAAGAAAATAGGGTTTATAATGCAAAAAGAATAAATATTTGCTTAACGACATCCATAACCCTTAATCTATTCACTCACTAAGGAATGTAACAGTGGTTAGGAACTAGTGCGCCAGAGTTGACTAGTCCTGGGGTCTGAATCCTGGCTCAACCATTTACTAATTTTAGTATGTAACTTTATCTCCGAACCTCATTTTCCCAATCTATAAAATAAGATAACACAGTATTACATACCTCACAGGACTGTTGACATTTAAATAAGTTAATACATATAAAACATTTATTATCAATCCTGTTCTTAAATATATTATAAACTCTCACTAAATGTGGGTTATTTTCTTTTATTTTTGTGCCATTTTCTGTAAAAACTTTGGGGATACTTTGTTTTTAGTGCCATCGAGTCAATTTCGACTCCTAGTCACCCTGTGTACAGCGGAGCGGAACCCTGTCTGGTCTTTTTGCATCATCCTCTCACCTTCTAGCACTATATCAGACAATGCTCCACTGCTATTCATAGGGTTTTCATGGCCAACTTTTTTTTCAGAAGTAGGTGTCTAGGTCCTACTTCCCAGTCTGTCTTAGCCTGGAAGCTCTGCTGAAACCTCCTCACCATGGGTGACCCTGCTGCTATTTGAAATGCTGGTGACATAGATTTCAGCATCACAGCTGCCACGGTATGACAACCGATAGACAGGTAGTGTGGTTCTCTGACTGGGAAACAAACCTGGGCCACGGTGATGAGAGCATGGAATCTTAACCACTAGACTACCAGGGCTGGGGGAAGGGTACTAGATATGCCCAAGGATACAGCATAAATATAGTGCATCTTCTTGAAGGGCTCACTTTTACTTGACGTTAAAAAAATTTACTTTAACAAACATGACATTATAGAAATAAATATAAAATATGGAATGAATTTTCAGGATAGAATTGTTACTTTGGGGTAATTTCTAACTTGTATCATATTCCTCTAAGTAGCCTCTCAGATCCTCTTTTTTGCCTTTAGAAATACTTTTAATACAAACTCACTGAAAAAGTTTGAATTACAGCTTAAAAGATCGATAACTATAAGCTCCTTAAGGCAAGTAATTTATTTTATTCATCTTTCTGTCTATCACAAAAGTTATCAAGGAGGTTTATACATAATAATCACTCAATGGATAACTTCTGCCAGATATGGGAATGGGAGGACTGTGCAAAAATCACACGTGCTTTTCGTATAAATTAAAGGCAATGGGAGTAGACTAAAGGGAAAGCCAGAATTTTTTAATCCTCTCTCCACTAAAAGCTAACAAACACCTAAATAATTTTTTCAATTGTCAGTTTCTCTGAGTGCCTTTCTATGTCTTTAGAGATCATGTTTTAGGTCTTTCAAAGAAAGTACTTCTATTTATATAATTACGATAATACCAAATGCGCAAGAGAAAATATCAGTCTTCTTGAGGTTTACCAAAAAAGAAACTAGTATATATACTCAGAAGAATGTCTAAAAGAAAGCAAGCTATAATTAACTACCCATAATTTTTAAAAATTACATTTTTCCTTTATCGTTATGAAAATCCTATGACAAAATGAATATAGAATAAATTTCCCAATAGAAAGTGGGTACAAGAAGTTAAGGAAGGGCTGTTTATTGGAAGGAAAACAGAAAAATGAAGAGGGTTTAAGGTTTACATTAAAAGGGAAGAACAGACATAATAATGAATTCAGGAGGAATTCAAAATCTTATGATGTCAACAAGAAAAACAATACCTGGTCTTGGTAGTTAGTGATTTAAATGCATGCTGTGTCCCACCTAGGCTGCAAGCTGTCTTGGAACTACATGATTCTAGCTACTAGGAGGAACGGTTCCAAAGATTAAGGCGTTCTTTCATTCCTGCACAACTGCTCACCAAAAGAGTTCTAAAAGACAGGTGGTCTAGAGATATGAATAGCTGTTCTGGCTAAGCTCTAGGATAGTTTGACATTATAATTAAGACAGAATAGTAGAATTTATTTGGAAAAGAATCTTAGAGATAATCTAACAAAAAATACATCACGTATGAGGGGACCAAGTTGTTAAAAGGCTAAACAAAAGCTCACCAAGCACAACTCTTATACATAAATATATAGATAGAGAGATATATATATTGATAAACCTGGGAAAATATTTTTCAAGTATTTATTACATCAGTATTTTCAAATACTTTTCAAATAATTCATTGTTTAGGAAGCTATTAATACATAAAAATAGTGAAACATTTTTATTTTATATAATTATGTCATTTAAGTAACGAAAAGATATACTCAAACAGTAGTATGTATAATTTTTAAATATTGTGAAAATCTCTCTTAAGTAAAATACACTATTCTTTGGCTATAAACATCAGAAATATGAACAGTAATGATTATAGAGGGATGTTCTCTGGAACAACTTTAAAAGAGTATGTATTCTTTGTATATAAATATAAATTTCCTCTGCAAGACCTCGTTACTCTTTTCATTCTAAAACATTATCTTCCTTCACTCATTCGACACTGGGAAAACTAGTCAGTGATTCTGCCTTCAAGGAACTTTCTTTTAGTTTAGTATGAAAGATAAGAATGTGTACATTAGTATATACCTATAATGAACAGAATTTAGTTTATTTTAAAAGATTAATATCTTAATACTAATATGCTAGCTTCTCAAATGCCAACAACAAATAGATATTACTTATTCATTCAATAAGTATTTATTAAACATCTAATCAGGTAAGCTAATATATAGATTTTTTAAAAACATTTCCGATAATTACAAAATTATTTAATTAAACAAGTTCACACTATTTAGGTAATATATTTCAGAACAGACTATTCTAGGAAATATAAAGGAGAATAAAGAAAAACTAAGCCCCTATCTTGCTCTGGTAGAACCCATAACCTAACCAGGAAGAGAAACCAGACATAAAAATGTATGTACATAAACACACACGAGCTATATGAGGATTAAAAATAAAATTACCTTTGATTTTCTCTGACATGTTTTCATCCTTATTTTCTTCAAGATCTTGCCCAGCCTGAACAAATGCGAAGGACTTGTAGGAGACAATCATTAGACCATTCCCATCGGGCTCAATAGCGGCATAATGTGGCGCTGACTTTCCACGGAGAATATCACGCTTAATAATTTCATATTTTTTACTATCTGTAAGAAAATAGAGTATTTTAGAACAAATATCATCAAAACACCACTATATTATAAAAATACTCTGAAAATACTTGTATATTAATTTTAATTAAAGTTAAATATTTTAAATGTACTATTAAAAGGCACAATATCAAGAGTTTTTGTAAGGATAAAAAAATTTACAATCTAATTTTCTGCAAATAAATCCCTAGTATTTTAAAACACTAGGTCTCATGAAATTTGCTCTAGATGGTGCTTTCCGCTGTGGTAGCTACAGGTCACAGTGGCTATTCAATTAAAAGTAAATAGAATTTCAAATTCAATTCCTCAGTCACACTAGCCACATTTCAAATGCTGAATAGCCACGATGGCTAGCTGCTATTGTACTGAATAGCACACATATAAAACATGTCCACCTTGCAGAAATTTCCACTGGACAGCAGTGTTCCAGACTTTGAAAGTGACTGAGTTACCTGAAATACCAACTTCTGAGGGATCTACCTTTTCCTTGACTATAGCCTGTCTATTTTCCCAGCAGATATATGATAGGCATCTTCTGAAAAGAGCCACAAATCAAGGACAAGGGAAAAGTGTGGTATGGACTATTTTTCTGCCCATTCTAGCTACTCATAAGGAGGTTTTCTTAAAATTAAATATGTTTATGGTAGAAATGATTTTTACACATTCAGAGATCGATCTACAAACTTACTGTAAGCAAACAAATAATGATACTTATATTTAAGACATAAAATTGCTGTCAAGAAACAACCATATCCTGAAAGTTTCTGGTAAATTAACTGAATTTATTCCATGAAAATAGGTTATTTTTTGCTTTAAATAGTACTCAAACATTTCAGTTGAGTACATACCTTTACTCATGCTGTTACTCTATTAAAGTGGATTGTACTTGTAAGCTTCACACTGAGTAGTCAAAATCATAACTCAGTGTCATATAAGTTATAGATAATAATACAGTTTCTTCTAAAACATGTCATTGTTTTTTCTCTAAATCTTCACCTACATTGACACAATTCATACATATTTAAGAATAGACTTATAATTTCATGAATGAACTAAAAACTCCCATACTTCCTCCACAGGTACATGCAAGGCAAAGAGTCTGACCTGCCTCTAGAGACCGAAACTTAGACACTATACATTTTTATAGGGTGGCTTTTCCCAGCATATATGTGACAGAACATAACAGGTGGGTTTTAAGTGAATTTCATGGGTAAATAAATTAGGAAATGCTGGATTAAATTTTCTTTTTTACTCAAAAATTTCAGAAGTTTTAACATGCTTAATATGTAATGGAGATGATATATGCCCACCTTTTCAAACTTACTTGACCACAAAACATAATTTATCAAATGTTCCACTCAACATAGTTTAGAAAAACAGTGCTTTGCTATGTTCATTAAAAAAGAGAAAGAAAAGGGGTTGGCCCAGTGGCACAGTGGTTAAGTTTGTGCACTCTGCTTTGGTGGCCCAGGGTTCACTGGTTCGGATACCAGGCGCAGACCTAGCACTGCTCGTCAAGCCATGCTATGGTGGCATCCCACATGAAAAATAGAGGAAGACTGGCACAGATATTAGCTCAGCGACAATCTTCCTCAAGCAAAAAAAGGGAGATTGGCAACAGATGTTAGCTCACAGCCAATCTTCCTCACAAAAAAAAAGAGAGAGAGAAAAAAGGTAACAATTATATTAGTAATAGAAAAAAAGAAATGAGACGTTAAGAAGAAAAAATGAAAGATACAATGAACCATAGAGGGAATTAATGTTCCTATCATTACAACTTTGGGAGAGAAAAGGAAAGGCGATGCTAAATATATCTGTCCAGCAGAGGTAAGGAAACAAAGATGAAGGGAATGGAGGTGATGGAGCTAGAGCAGAGCGTCACTGTGTTCTGAGGCAATCTGATGAGAGTTACTGTGGACTGAGCTAAATCTGTCACAGAACCAAGTGTCTTGGAGAAGAGAAGAAGGAACGTGCATGATGATTTCTCCTGTAAGTTGTTGCATTATGTACCTTAATAAAAAAATTGAAGTTTCTAGTATTTAAAGCAGGGATTGACAAACTACAGCCTGTGAGGCGAGGCTGTATTTATGAATATTTTTGCATGGCCTGTAAGCTAAGAACAAATTTTATATTTTTAAATGGTTAAAAAAGATCAACATAATAATATTTAAATACATGTAAATATCAAATAAAATTCAAATGTCAATGTCCATAACTAATTACTGGAATAAAGCTATACTTATTAATTTATGTATTGTCTATGGCTGTTTTGCAACACAATGGTATAGATGGGCAGCTGTGACATAGATCATAGGATTACCATCTAGACCTTTACAGAAAATGTTTTCCAACACTTAATCTAAAGTTTTAAGTTGCTGTATTCCTCCAGAAATGAAACCACAACACTGGGAAGAAGAACAAACAAATTACATTAAATACGTCAAAGAACAACTCTAAGAAATATATTCACCTTATTTATAAACTACCTTGATATATATACATATATATATACACACACATACACACAATATATATACACACATGCATATATACAGGTACATAAACACACACATATACATATATATATGTTCATTTTAAAATAAAGGGGAAGCCCTCTTAGGAAACAAATGCTAATAGGTCTTATCAGATTGTAAACTAGCAGCTGTGGTAAAGAAATCTTTTTGTAGCAGTGTAATTTCAGACTGATAAGTTAAATGAGTACTTCAATAAAAAACGAGAAAAAGAACAGAGGCATCATGGGAACAAGTTCCCTTAGTTCTCAACTACAGAAAAAAACCACTTGCTGAGTCAGTAAGAATTAAGCACTGGGAAAGAGCAAGTCCACACCATTAAGGAATCCTAATTAATAAATGAAAAAGTAATTTTTAATGTCCAAGTTAGAAGTCTGACAGACAGTTTCAAACAAACCAAGTGTCAGGACTTTCCTACACATGGAAGCACTCTGGGTGAGAAAAACTAAGTTTTCCTGAGAGTAGAAACAAATGATAAAGTTCAAGTAGATTTAAAAGAAATCACAGTTATAACTCAAGGAAATAAGGGTATTCACTTCCATCTAGGTATCTATACTTCAATTACACTGTAATTTATAATTAATTTACATTTAGTATTATATATATAAGTTCTCATATGTGTGTGTATATACACACACACACACACACACGAATATATGGATATATTCTTGTATATATTGAAAACATACAAATTCTTCAAAAATTATGCAATAACGTCTCCCTTTATACAAAAACCCATAATTGATTATGGAAACATATTATTATTTTTTCTGCAACCCATACCTGAAGAGAAACTATCTATAGATATTCATTTCACTGGGTGGCAGGCAGTAGAATCATAACACAATCCCAAGACAAAGCAAACAGCATTTACGGGAACAGCTTTGCAATTCAAAATCTACTAAACGATGGCAATCACTACAGATTCATAATTTTGTTATATTTTACCTTTATTTTTCTTACTGAGAGTGACCCACTCCAAAGAAACATAGAAACCACTTCCTTTCATATCCAATTCCTCTTTCTCTATTCGAAGAAGCAGGGTAGCTATTGAATGTTCTTCAGCTTTCAGCAATGAGATACTGTGAATTATGATAAAAGGATTCCCAACTTCTTCATTAAACATAATCTACAAAAAAAAAAATTACACATACACAAAAATGTATATATTACACGAACACAAATAGCACAAAGGGAATACACAGATCTGATAATTCAACAATTAATTTGGATACTATTTATTACAAGGTATACAAAAATGAAAAAAGCCTTTAAATAAAGGTTGCAAGTTCAAATAACATTCCTTGAAGAAAGAACTGGGTTTTTTTTGAGGAAGATTAGTCCTGAGCTAACATCCTCCACCAATCTCCCTCTTTTTGCTGAGGAAGACTGGCCCTGAGCTAACATCTGTGCCCATCTTCCTCTGCTTTATATGTAGGACGCCTGCCTCAGCATGGCATGACAAGTAGTGTGTAGGTCCACACCTGGGATCTGAACCGGCGAACCCCAGGCTGCTGAAGCGGAACATGTGAACTTAACCACTGAGCCACCAGGCGGGACCCAGAGAGAACTTTTTAAAAAGTATCTATTTAACAGAGAAAAGTGGTCAATATTCGGCTTAAAAACAAAGAAAACAAAAGGCATCCAAATAGTATCTAAAGGAGAAAGAGAACTAAAATTAATCTCCTAGAAAAGAATCAAGTGAAAACAGTGCTCTACACAGAGGACATGAGCAGGCCAATGTTCATTCCTTCATCTCTTCCTCTGTCTCATATATGATTGATTTCTGCTTTCTTCCTCTCAGTTGCTGGATACCTTGGGTGTGTGCATGTGAGCGTATGTGTGTATGTTTTTCCTATTGTTTTTGTTTGGTTTTTCTGGGAGTTTACAAAGGTGAGAGTCAAAGGAATTGGAGAACACATCACTAAAACTTTCTTATTTCTCAAAAACACAAGAGGCCATTTACATTCAAAAGATATAACTCAACAAACTCTATTTGAAATATAACACTGAAGTTGGGGCTGGCCTGTTGGTGTATTGGTTAAGTTCGCGTACTCCGTTTTGGCGGCCTGCGGTTCGTGGGTTCAGATCTTGGGCATGGACCTGGCACTGCTCATCAAGCCACACTGTGGCAGCATCTCACAGACAAAATAGAGGAAGACTGGCACAGATGCTAGCTCAGTGACAATCTTCCTCAAGCAAAAAGAGGAAGATCGGCAACAGATGTTAGCTCAGGGCCAATCTTCCTCTCACACACACACACAAAACATACACGCACACACACACACACACAACACTGAAGCTGCTTTTTAAAAGCAAATCTAAGCAGCATCCAAAGACACAAAATCTTATTAAATTCTTTTTTATACCACAAACACATAATCTAAAATACTATTATATAACAGTAAATACTGTAGCGACATTTTAAGACTGATTTCTAAACAAGAGTTTTGAACAAAAGGAAAAATAAATGGTTGAAAAACCCCCAACTGAAAAATAAAAGTAAGGTCCTTTGTTTTTTTAAACCTGTATCTGGAATCCCATCACAATCTGCTCCTGCTGGAAAGAACAGTGTGCTTTAACATCATCAATGTCCCTACGTGTTTGAGCACCTCCACCAAAATTATTCAAACAGCAGACCCTTGGAAACCCGTGTGAAGTTTTCCATAAGCAGATTAAAAAAACTTTCAAATATTCAAAACAGGGATGATAAAAAGTCAGATTTTTAGTTGGTTGGTTGAGTTTTGCTTTTGTCTGGGGGATGGGGGAGACAAAAGGGAGGAAGGAAAAATGGTAAGTTTTGCCAGGTTGCAAGTAGCTAGTTTATTGTTTCCTCCTCTTCTCTCTCTCTCATGTGACTCAAAGGGACTGGAATGAGACCAGAGGAGTGGATGTCTGGACTTTTATAAATGGTTAGCCTGAATTTTCCATCTTCTGAACAAGCCCAACAACTCAACTGTGATATTATTGATATATAGCATCCCCAGCAAATTAGAAGCAAAACATCTGGAAAGTAGTCAGTTTTCCTGTCTCCTTTTATTTCTCTTCTACATGTCACTCATCACCATTCTTGCTTGGCCCCCTTATGCCCTACCACGCCACCACTACTCCCACCTTTAGATTCCTCTCTATTACATCAATTCCTCCAAAGTCCTAAAATTCTCCTAAGTTGTTTCTCTTAAAGTGACCAGTATTCCACAGTATCCCTCCCAGCTCAGTTAATGCTCAAGTCCCATCTCTTTCCCACTCCCCACCTCCCCAATCCCCAGTCAAAACTATTATTAACTGAAAACATCTCAGGGGGTGCTTATTTCAGTACGGCAGTGTACACTCAAGAGGACATGAAATAGATCTACATTTCTGATTTAAAAAATCTTATTGAAGTCCTAATATGTGCTAAGGGGATATACACAGCAGAAACAAAATAAATTATAAATCCATATGAATTTCCTCCTCGCAGAATATGTGGTAATATTTTTAAGCTGAAGTGAGCTGGATCAGTGTATCTCTTCCTGCTTAAAACCAACAGAATTCCCACAGCTTGATAATAGATAAATTCTCATTCATCTCTCTCCTACCCATCATTCTCTAAACTCCTTCCAGCTGGTTCAGGTAGCTGTGCTATACACCACCTTGCCTCAGTAAAAAAAAAGAATAAAAAGTTATTACTGGAGGCCACAGCAGAAAATGTCACAATGTCCAATGAGTATTTGAAACTGTGACTGCAAAGGCCCCCTGTAGACAGGCTACTGGTCATTTGTTGAGGTTTTTTTTAGTTCTTTGAACACACTACAATTTGGTAGTATTCCATTTAATATAAGTCAGTAAGAAAGGTAAAACCATTTGGTTCTAAGGCCTTCTTGATTTTTCTCAAATAACTAAAACCTGGTCTGTGTAGGTATCTATTAGTCCAATAAAAATATTTTATAAGATATAAATATATTAAGTTCATAACTCTTTATCTATCCAGAATTAAAGGCCACCTACTTGCTGAGATTTAGACAGTAGCAATATCACAATATACTTATTAGTGTAACTCAGTGTCATCTTTTTCCACTTTCAAAAACTGTAACTCTAGAGAAATTAATTTCCTATTTATTACTACTTAAAATCCTAACCTGCCCCTCAGGTTTAAGGGATTACATGGTTTTAAGAAAACTGAAGTAAAAATGGCATCTTAAGAGATTGGCACATTACTATATTTATGTTCGAGGCTATTTTTCTAAGTAGGGAATACTCTGATAAACTCGCTATTTGACCAAGCTAAACACAGCAGACAGCTAGCAGAGCAGTGCAGGAGAAGTGTGCTAGGCCCATAAACATACCAACAAATACAACATGAGTAGAGGAGAAAAGACATCCCAATGTGATTTTCCGGCCAACTCTTCTTCAAGAAGAAGGCAATGTCAATGCTTGGTGTACTGCTTTTCACATATAAAGCACTCAATAAACATTTGCTGAAAAATGAATTCAATTCTTGACAACTACCCTGACCTTAAATCAAAACAGGAATGGTTAACATACCTGTTTTGTAAAACGTATAGATTTTATAGTTTAATTAAAAAGATATCCAAAACATTATATATTCTAAAAACCAAGAGGTCACAAGTAAACTATACCTAAAAAGTGCTATTTCAAAATCATTCAGGTCTAATTTATATATATTTTCCAGACTTTGCATAAGTCTAAAAAAAAAAGCTCACCTCCCATTTTTCAGAAGCACTATTTCCACGTTCACCTGTACCAATGAGGTATAATCTTCCAGTTCCATCTGACAAGGTAACCCAGGTAGAAGATGTGAAATGGATAGATGCACAAAGGCGATTGTCGTATGCTGTCAAATCTGTAGGAAGTCGAAACACCTCTCGTGGTTTTCCTAAGGCAGTGTCCTAAAAAGAAGCCAAACATAAATGAAACCCTCCCTCTCACTGATCCATACACACATGTATAAGTATCTGCAGCGTAGTGGTTACTCTCTTCTTCAAAACAAAGCACCTAAATTCCTTCCCTTTGAGTAAGAGCTGTACCACTGACTCACTTCTAACTAATAATATAGGCAGAAGCGACGATATGTGACTTCTCAAACTAGATCACAAAAGAGTTTACATCTTCCATCTTGCTCTCCCTCAGACTGAACATGGCAGCCCCATTGAGGGAGGAACTGAGGGCTCCTGACAATAACCAGCACCCTGCGAGTGAATCATTTCGGGAGTGTATCCTTTGGCCCTAGCCAAGCCTTCAGATCACTGCAGTCCTGGTGACATCTTGACTACAACCTCACAAGAAATCCTGAGACAGAACTCCCAGCTAAGCCGCTCTGATTTCTAATCCACAGAAACTGTGTGAGATAACAAATGTTTATTGTTTCAAGACACTAAATTGTTAGGGTTTTTTTCAGTATGCTTTTTGGTGAGGAAGATTGGCCCTGAGCTAACATTCATTGCCAATCTTTCTCTTTTTTTCTTTTTGTTTTTTCTCCCCAAAGCCCCAGTACACAGTTGTATATCCTAGTTGTATGTCCTTCTAGTTCTTCTATCTGGGACATCAATCTTCTATCTCAGCGTGGCTTGATGAGCAGTGCTAGGTCTGTGCCCAGGATCTGAAGTGGTGAACCCTGGGCCACTGAAGTGGAGCCTGTGAACTTAATCACTATACCACTGGCCTGGTCCCTCAAGACACAAAGTTTTGAAGTAAACTGCTAGACAGCAACAGATAACTAATCCAATGAAGTAATTTAGTCTTCATTCGTCTCTTAAGCTCAGACTTAATGATCAGTGTTTCTAACTAATTGGAAATACCACATCATGTTCTAAACACTTACACAGACATCACCCTGTGGTATGAAAAAACTACATTTAGACTATTAAAAACTTAGGTTTTTGTGAGCATATTTTTATTGTATCTATATCCTTATAAAAGCTGTAAGATGGACTGCATCATTAAAATGCTTTACAAGAAAATATACTGAAAGGCCTACAATTCAGGGAATAAACTTCTCATACACCAAAATGTATTCAATCCAGTAATTTGTTGTTGTTGTTGTTGTTGTTGTTAAAGTTAAAAGATTTTCCGACAGGCCAAAAATAATCCTTCATTCAGGTATTTCATTTTCCATTCCTAGAATTGTTTAGATCTATGCATACATTGATAAAATTTAAGTAAACTATATATAATGTCCTTAATAGCCACAGATTTTAGTGACTCAATGTCTCTTTCTAAAGCATCCAATTTACTTTTCTTTGAAAGGGCACTTTTTCTTCTTTTTGTACTCATATTTTACTGATTTACATAATATTGAATTAAATAATGAAAATACAATGACAAGCACAGCTGGCATAAAGTTTTTAGAATGACCAAATCTGAGTTTTAGTGATGCAAAACTCAATTAGCAGAAACAGAATTGTATCAGCATAGTATCGTGCAGCCTACTGGCAATAAACATTAAGCTTACTGCATCTTCAGTCAGCATGTTATCAGAGGGAAAAGAGAACGTCAGTTAATCCCGTCAGTCAGTTAAATGGAGGTCAATTAAGAGAAATTTTACTGCAAGCTGACATCTATGTAGGCATTTAGAACATGATGTGGTATTTCCAATCAGTGAGAAACAAATGAAGTAGTTAATAAATAGCACTGGGACACTAGAGATCTTTTGGATTTTCCTCACACTACAAACAAAAATATTCCATATTCTAGATAGATTAATAATCTAAATGTTTTAAAGAAAAAGCAAAATGACTTTGTTAAAAGATTAATAATGTTTTAACAATTTCAGAGTGGAGAAAGCCTTCCTATGCAAAATAAAAACATGTATGAGACGGAGAAAAATACTTGCCAAAAATGTAACACAGAACTACTATCTATAACACATAAAGAGCCCTTAAAAACTCAACAAGAAATACATGATTATCCAAAATATTTAAATGGAAAAGAATATGAACAAGAAAACTGGGTTTAAAAAAAATAAGCCAGAGGGGTGGCCCCCTGGTGTAGTGGTTAAGTACTCCACTTTGCTGGTCTGGGTTCGTGAGTTCGGATCCTAGGCATGGACCTACACCACTCATCAGCCATGCTGCAGTGGCGTCCCACATGAAAAATAGAGGAAGGCTGGCACAGATGTTGGCCCAGGGCTAATCTTCCTCAAGCAAAAAAGGAGGAAGACTGAAAACAGATGTTAGCTCAGAGCAAATCTTTCTCAGCAAAAAATAAAATAAGCCAGAAAAAAACATCTTAGCTTAGAAACGCCTATTCTTGACAAAAGTGCCTTGTTGGTGGGAGTAAAAATAAGTATTGGCTATTTGGAAAGGATTATAAATCAAATTTTATGATGTTTTATATACTCTTTGATACAACTCCAGCTCTAGGAATTTAAAAGAATACTTGCACATATACATAAAGATCCATGAAATACAAATGCTCATTTTAATAATGAAAATGAAAAATTGTGCCAATAAAAAACTAGGCAACAATCTAGTTGTTTATCAATAGTAAGAAAAAAGCAGCCCCTGACATCCTGGAGCTGGCCTGGTAGCATTAGTGAGGCCTTGGTTTTGCTAGGAGCAGGGCTGGCACTAATAGCTATGTTCTCCTGATGAACAATTTCACAGAATATAAATATCAATAAGGCCACTGTGTTACCTGTATGACCATGATGAAACATGACAAAAAGAGCATCGTTCCATAATGATATCTGAACACAGATGAAACATGAACACTGTCAAAGCCACAAGCAGGACCTTAACTCAGGCCAATATGAGTGACTGTAGCTTCTTTACTAATTACAGCTTGAGCCGCGGTCTAATCTTCCCTCCTTGTGGATAAGACTTATTAAGACAGCCATCAGAGAATTATCCAGTTTCCAATCCAGAGCAAAGCCCCACTTTCTTAAATACTCCCCCAAATCACCTTATACAAGCTCAATCCTATAAGTCCTTTCTAATATCCTCTTACTGAAACACTCTGTGGTTCCCCATGGTGTGCATTCTCCTCTGCTGCAAAATGTAATAAATCCAACTTGTTCAATTATAGATGTGTACCTGGCACCACTGGAGAGAATGGTTAACTGTGGAATTTCCATCCTTTGGAATAACCTAATAACTGTTAAAAATACTGAAGTGGATTTATAATACTGACATAAAAAGATCTCCAAGAAAATAACTGAAAAAAAGAAAGATGCAGAATATGTACAATATGAATCCATATATATTGAAACAACCAAACGCTGTGATATGAAAGCACAGGGTAAGCTGTAGACAGACACATGCTGGTCTGTTCATGGTGTTTACCATCAGAAAGGCAAATAAGACTGGAGTGCGACAGGTGGTAGGGGAGATCGAGGGTAAGGGGAAACTTTCCATTTCTGCTTCAAATACGTTGCTTGACTTTTTTTTTTTTACATTGAGCAATTTATGTGTGATATACATAACTTAAAAAATATTAATAGGATAAAATAAAATAGAACCTGTTCCTCAAAACAGTTGTTTCATAGCAAAGGTTTCCAGGGGTCTCATCCACTACAAGCCCTTTGCTGAATCTCATCTAGTAAACCACTATTAGGAAGAATGCAGGGCTAAACTTGTTAAACCACTATCCTCCACTTCATACATAATTATTAAGGTTGTTTTAAGCCATTTTCTTTTAAATACAAGGTTACACATGACTGAGATTGCTAGAAGTCTAATCAGATAAATGAGTACAATATCCAATAGAATGATTAAGATATTCAAGTATATAAATGTAAAGCCAAAATTAATTAAATAAAATACAAAAGAAATCAGTTAAATGATAGCTTAAGTGAAAGCAACCCGAATGTTTCTGATTTTTGAAATCTAATTCTCAGAGTATATTTTAATCTTAAATGGACTATATGAAATAAAATATTTTCTTCTGTAAATCTTAAATTAGAGTGTTAAATTATTTCTGAAGAACCTCCACTGACAGTTTTACAAAGTGTCCTCATAATAATGCTTTATGATATTGGCATCTATAATGTCCTTGTCCTACCCAATCATTTTCTTCTTCCAGACAAAACACGGTTAACATAACTACAGTTGGCCCTCCCTATCCTAGGATTCAACTAACTGCAGACTAAAAGGCCTACAATGGTTGCATCTGTACTGAACATGTACGTACAAACGTTTTTTCCTTGCCATTATTCCCTAAACAATACAGTATAACAAGTACTTATATAGCATTTACATTGTCTTAAGTATTGTAAGTAATCTAGAGATGATCTAAAGTATACAGGAGGATACAAACAGATTACAGCAAACACAACACCATTTTATATAAAGGATTTGAGCATCCACAGATTTTGGTATTCAAGGGGCGTCCTGGAACCAAGCCCCCATGGATATCAAGAAACCACTGTATATTCAAAGCTGTTGAAAATTATTCTGAGGGGGGCTGGCCCCGTGGCCGAGTGGTTAAGTTTGCGCGCTCCGCTGCCAGCGGCCCAGTGTTTCGTTGGTTCGAATCCTGGGCGCAGACATGGCACTGCTCATCAAACCATGCTGAGGCAGCGTCCCACATGCCACAACTAGAAGGACCCACAATGAAGAATATACAACTATGTACTGGGGGGCTTTGGGGAGAAAAAGGAAAAAAAATAAAAATCTTTAATAAAAAAAAATTATTCTGAGGTAACATTTCAACAGCTGAAATGCAGAAGAATTAAAATTTCATTGACGAATGGAACATTTACTGAATGACTACAATGTGCAAGCATCGTATTAAATAAGTGCTTGGATTTTTGCCATCTCATTTAATTATTACCAAACCCAATCAAATTGAAATTATTATCCCCACTTTGAGAAGATAAAGGGCCCTGTTAGAAAACACTGAATAATTTGCTTGGAACTCCACTGCTAGAAAATGGCAGGGCTAGGATTCAAATCCTGGTTGACCCCACTCCAAAAGTTGATGGTCTTTCTTGTATTCCACACTTCCTGAAGAAGAAACCATTTCCTTCTAAACAACTGATACCTTAAATCTCGTTGCAATTTCTAGAATACCCTCCCTCCCTACAAAAAAAAAAAAAACACTATGAATGCAACTACCATGTTCAGCTTTTCTTCAGGCTAATACATTATACAGTATTTTTCATTAAATTCCTGAGTCAATAAAATGTAATACAAAAATTATAATGTCCACATACTGTATATAATGGTACTGTAAATAAATAATAAATATTAATATATACTGTGTATATTAATGAAAAGCATCTCTAAATAAGAGTTTGGGGGCCTCAGTTATAGTTACAAGGAGACAAGTTTTGAACTAACAAAGCATTTTTCTAACACATATACATTTAGAGAAAGCACTAGTCAAATTTAAAAAAAAAACGGCCAAGCAAAATTAAATAAGGATGCCATTTACTAGCATTATTAGACACTGACATTTAAAATTTTGCCCTTTTAAAAGGAAGCAGTCTTTTTCTGGAGAAAACCTTTCATCACTACTGTTAACTTTATTTGAAAGAAAAAAAAATTTTGTTTCTAAAGCTTTAAGAAAAGGTGTTTTAAATTAATTGCAATTTGACTGAGTAATGTCTCTATGTAACACAAAGCATTCGACAATGCATTAAGCACACACAGTTCAAAGAACTTAATCCTTCCTATTATTTATTTCTTTAACCAGGTAAATAACTGGTTCCCTCCTAATAAACTCAAGTGTAGAAAATAAGCTGAGATTCAGGTCTAGAGACGAACATACTGGCATACAACTGAGCCGTCACTCCAAGACACAGCCTCACAAATACTTGCTTCAGTTGGAACCTAGTAACTCTCCTCCAGATCTTTAAGTGCAATTTAAAGAGGCATCACGAAATGAAACTCTTCTTTAGTAGCAGAAACAAGCTAGGTTTTCAGGTAAATGGAAAAATAAATTATTTTTTATTTTACAGACAGAATTCCCTAAATATTAAGAAACAGAACATATTACTTTAAAATAAGCCCTAATATCGAATAAAATGACAATATAATACAAAACAAATTTTAGACACTTTTTTCTTTTACTTTCCTAAGGCATGTTCTACTTCCTAAGTATACTTCCTCCTGATTGACAGTTCTCTAAAATTAAGGATCATAAACCCACAAGTTAAACTGACATGGAAGTAGCAGGCCTCTATAAACCTGTGTGTTGAACTACTGCCACCTGCTGGCTCCTGACAAAATCAAAATGTCAAGCAATGTGTGGATTTCCTTTCTTACGCCCACTTTGACCACAATAGTATTTAGCCCAGATTTAACAAGGCTGGTCATTTGTGAACCAGCCACAGGAAAAGAATCTCTCTTGGATTTGTGTATGTGTGCTTTGACTCAAAAACAAAAAAAAGATTCAGACAATAAAATCATATTAAAGCAAGTATTTACTGCAAAAAAAAAAGCCAATGTGTAGCCAGTGGCCAACATTCTCCACTTGCTTCCAACACAAAAGTTCAAAGAGCAAGTCGATTTCCTTTATGGCTGATCAGAAAAATAACAATAGGTAAGCGTAGTTTTCTTCTGTACCACAGATGCAGTTTCTCAAAACTTGGTCACTGCACCACAAGCAAAATGTCATCTGAGGGGCTGCATAAAATGCAGATTCCCAGCCCATGACTAATCCTGACATAATGAATATAGAATCTTCGTGAACCGAAATCTGAAATTAGCTTTGTTTTGATCAATTACTCCAAGTGATTCTGTTGTGCAACACAGTTTGAAAACCAAAGACAAAAGTTGAATTAATTAAGCAGAAACAAGCTAAAATCACCCCAAACATGGTTCTTTAAAAACAAAATAATAATAATACCTTTCTAAAGTTTGATTAAGGAAAACGGAAAAATAGAGAAGAGAAAAAGAGAGAAACGACAACAATCTTAGCATAAAACATGCAACTTTACAGCAACAAACTTGAAAAATTACGAGGAAATGGATGATTTTTTCCCCTAGTATAATAATATAAAAAAGTATAATACTACAAAGTTACCCAAGAAGAAGAGTTTGGATAAACCAATTACCATAAAATAAACTGGAGAGGTGACTAGAGAACTGCCACTGAAAGGACAGCAGGATATGCAATAGGTGCAAAGACGATCTTTATTTAACATATAAAGAACAGATCATCCCAATCTTCAACAATTCCAGTTCGAGAAAACTCTCTGATTCATTCAAGGAAGCCAGCAAAATTTAATCAAAATCTGATAATCACCAAAAACAAAATAAAACCACTATAACTTGTGGAAAAAATACAAATATTCTAAATAAAATGTCAGCAAAAAGAATCCAACAATGTATCAATAAGAATAATATACTCTTACCAAAAAGGGTTTATTCTAGGAACTTAGAGAATTAGGAAATTAAGAATTTAATAACTATATTAATTTAACTTACTACATTGATAAATTAATGAAAAGCACATAATCATTAACAACAGGTGGATGCTAAAAAGGCATGTAATAAAATTCAGTAGGCATAACAAAAAACACTAAATAGAAACAGCAACTGAAGGAAGCAACTTTAAAATAATAAAAGCTATTTATCAAAAACCAAGAGTAAGAAGCCAGCCCCGAGGCCTGGTGGTTAAGTTCAGTGCACTCCACTTCAGTGGCCTGGGTTCACAGGTTCGGATCCAGGGCATGGACCTACACCACTCATCAGCCATGCCGTGGAGGCATCCCACATATAAAATAGAGGAAGACTGGCACGATGTTAGCTCAGGGTTAATCTTCCTCAAGCAAAAAAAGAGGAAGATTGACAACAGATGCTAGCTCAGGACTAATCTTCCTCAGGCAAAAATCTCCCCAAGAGTAAGTATTTTCTTACGTAAATTTAAAAGCCATTACAAATAAAATCAAGAGCTAAACTGGGATACCTGCAATTCCCATTATTATCCAACATTGTCTCAGGAGGTTCTATCTAGGAAGAGCAATAAGATAAAAATGAAATGACACAGGAATGTTATTTCCATTTTCATAAGCACTGGAAAAGGAGAAAGAAAATCATTTCCTTTTGCTGATTGTATACTTTGAAAACCTAAGTCAGAGTAGGTAAAAATCACTGAATTATCAATAAGGCTGCTGTTTATACAATAGTCTTTATCAATAAACACCTAGAAAAGAAAATAGAAAAAATTATATTCTGTTGACAACAGAGGCAGAAACTATAAAATACTTAAGAATAAATTTAACGAAATTAGCATAAAATCAAGGGGAAACTATAAAATTACTAAAGAACATAAAAGAAGATCTAAATAAACAGAAGGACATACCATGTTCTGAGGTGAAAAAAGATCATAAAAATGCCAATTCTCCCAAAATCAATATAAATCCCCCACCCTCGCAAGACCTAGAGATTTCTCCATTGAAAGTTTAAACTAGACTGCCTCTGGCCATCAGGCCCAGCTAATCACAGGGGTAAAAGACACTACTGAAAAAAAAAATAGGGGAATCAGTGGATGTCCACATATTAAAAGATGAGACCACAAACTCTTTTCTTTTGCTTGGATCCCAGAAAGCCAGGATCAGGCCTTAGAGCTCTCAGACAAGAAACCAGAGGACTCCTCTCTGGGGATACCTGCCAGCCCATAAGAGGTACGACCTACAAAAACTAACATTTGGGGCAAGCAATCCTCACTCAAACAGTGTCACTTACCACTTAGCAAAAAAAGGTACATGGTAGGTCTTTTCCACAGAGGATCTAATAAACTGTTTTTAGAGTGCATATTATGTCTTTTCAACTAAATAATTCAAGGACTTTATAATCTAATTGCTAAATAGAGAATACTTATGAAGTGCTAAAAGAGTTTAGGGATGAAAATGATAACTAAGAACTAGGAAAGAAAGCAACTTGTAGAAACTTTCCCAGAAGTCATGCATTCTAAATTTCCATATTGCTTATCAATGAAATTTTTTTTTTAAAAAAAAACCCTTCTAATTTTATCAGGAAGCTAAACAAATTTAAACGCACTATATATATATGGAAAGGCATAGATTGTTTTGAACATATACAAACATGTACCAAAAGAGGTTATTTCAACATCAAGTTCAAACTGGGGAAAGGAGGGAAAGAAGCGGTTCATATTCTACTGTAAATTAATACACTGAAAGAATTCATTTTGTATGCTGCAGCATTCCTAGTGCATACAACAATCCGTAACATATAGTAGGTACTCAATAAATGTTTTAAATATTGGGTGAATACTACAAATTAGACTATGTGACTGAGTTAGGCTAAGTCAATATTCTTAGAGAACTTACCAGAATTTAGATTTGTCTTCCTAAAAAAAACAAAACATAACAGGATCTAAAAAACATAAAAGCACTTAAATTCAAAAGACATAATAAAATGCAAACTCTGTGTATGCAGAGCATGGACATGTATGATCGTGTATGGGCAGTACAGCGCACATGTATGGCACAGGCCATTTGGCTTGTGTGTACACACTATCTAAATATATGTGCATATGGAGTGTATGTGTATATATGTCTTTAATGAGTCCACAGATAGGCAAAGAGAGACTAAACTAAATAAAGAACTGTAACAAGTTATTCTATGGTATCCATAGAAGCTAGAATAAGTCAGAAAAAGAAATCAAAGCCAAATTAGTCTCTGCTCTGATTCCATGTCAAATAAGCTATCTCCATAAAATTATAGCATTTGATTGTCTATGGAAACTTTCCCATAGGAGAAGAAAAATATACTAACCCAGTCCCTATTGCTTATCTATAATATTTCAAACACAACCATTAAGTTTTCATTCCAGATTTCCAATCAATCTTGTGATTTAAGTTGGAATAAGTATTTCAAATTGTGATTACTAATGAGTAAAATGATAAAACCAGGATTTTGGCCCTCAACTGTGACTCTTATCTGCACCCCGCTCCCAGCCAAGCATAGTACTAAACTATTTCCTAATCCATACTCCTTCTGCATCTTATCCCTCCTTCCACGGTTACACGTTACCAATTTATTTGTGTATGTGGCTACTAAGCATGCAGCAACATTCAATTAATGTTTGTGGAAGAAAAATAAATATTTCTTATTCAGCAAAATAATTTATCTCAACAAACCTGTACCTGAAGAAGAAATAATAAAAGGAAGATCCTATCAAGAATGCAAAGCCAACTCCAAAGAGTAAGAACAAGTTTTAAAGAGCTGTTATCCATTCAACAAACATTGACCAAGCCAAGCCTTCTGCTAGGTGCTAGGATTATAGACATATAAGAATGTTTTCACACTACTATAGCAAAATTGAGCAGTTTTGACATTAAGACTGTCTGGCCCTCAAACCCTAAAATAGTCATTCTCTGGCCCCGTGTAGAAAAAGTTTGCCAACTCCTGGCCTAGAGGGAGGTCACGGTCCATGCAGATCTGAGAACCAGTGGTTTGAATATTGCTGGGGGAGTAAAGGGAGGATGTCAGGGCAAGTTTCCTAGATGAAATGGTGAGCTGGGACTTAAGTGAAGATTGGGAAGCTGCCTGACAAAGAAGAGAGAATGTTCTAGGCAGAGTTAATCACATGGGAAAGGGCTGGAGACAACAGGATACAGGGCATGTCTCAGGAACTGCAAGAGTCTGGTATAGCTCGGGTGTAGTATACAAAGTGGCGAAAGGCAGGGTTGGAGAGAAGGGCATTATAAACTGCATAGGCCAAGATGAATTTGTATTTTAAGAATATATATCACTCTGTGCTTACACTTGCCAAAAAAATTCAAAAACAAACACACAAAAAAACCACTTCTGGAAGCACATATTAAAGGTATGTGTACCTCAATTCTCTGGACATCAGATTAAAAATGAAAATTAAGGATCAAATTTATTGGAAAATCCTAGTACTATAGATTTATGTCTTACCAGCATCACTGTTAAATTCATAATCCTTCCAAGGTTATCAATGTAGTAGACACTGTCTTGATACCATGAATCACAGTGTAGGTAATTATACATTCCAAAGGCATGCATGTGTTCCAGTGTATACTGATCATCTCGAAGTTTTACTTCTGCCACAGCTGAAATATAAGAAAAATAAACATAAACATCAAGAGTTCTGCCTCCCAGTGTTCCTTTCTGCAGACTGCTTACAAGGCAAAGAAATCACAGAATGCTAATCACAAGGACAGTTCACTATACTATTCATTCAAAAACAATTTCTGGGTACCTACCAGGCACTGTGTGCACAGTATACACAGTGAATAAAACTAACATGCTCCCTGCCCTGAGAGAACTTAGAATATACCAGCCATAGGAGATTGGGCTTTTCATGCCACAATCCTCTTTTCTTTTAGGCACTGCTTCCTTGTAATTATGAATAAAAAGAGAGAGAAATTCCAAAATTGAAGGATTTCCTGTCTTCTGGGCAAATATTAAGACTACTTTATCAAGTGGTTTTGTACTTTTTAAAATGCTTTATTTCTATTATCTCATTCCATTTTACCACATATTAAGAAATAAAGAAAATGTTTTTATTATCTCATTATATAATTAGGGAAATAAACATAAGCACAAATGGTGACTTCTCCAATGTTATACCACATGGTTCCCAAGGGTACAGAACAAAACAATATTCTACCTGGAACAGAAACAACGTGTCCTACTTAAGGAACAGAGCTTCTCCTATCAGGGCATTTGCAGCTTCTATAATTTTATTTTACTTTTTTCCAGCTTTACTGAGATATAATCAGCATATGACACTGTATAAGTTCAAGATGTACAACATGATGATTTGACATATGTACATATTGTGAAATGATTACCACAACAAATTTACTTATCACCTCACATAGTTATAATTTTTTCCCTTGTGATGAGAACTTTTAAGATCTACTCTCTTAGCTGCTTCCATAACTTTAAATCTGCCAAATGTGACCTCTGCCTCCCATTCCTCCTCTCCTTCCATGCAGACAGGAACCCTGACAGCTCAGGACTGCCCATGACCTAGAATTAATTTCTGCTCCAACAGAAAATATATAAGTGGACTACGCCTGGCCACTACTTTACCTTAATATGAAACTCACCCTACTATATTCTGATTGCAAGTAATTTCTTCTTTTTCCAGAATGATCACCTGTCCTATTTCTACTACCTGCCTTGAGTCCTGGCTGACTTATATTCATTCATTTATTTATTCAGCAAATATTTTAATCGGCACAAATTATACAAAGATGAGCAAAGAGCACAAAATCTACCTTCTTAGCATTTATGAGCCAGTAGGGAAACAAATATTAGTCAAATAATCACACAAATAAATATATAATTAAAATGTAATAAATGTTACAAAGAAAAATTACTGGTACCATGAGAACAAATAACATGAGGACCCAATCTACTTGGGGAAATTAACGAAAGCTTTCAAAAATTGGAGTCAAGCTACAAAGGATAAGGTAGAATTAACTTAAGAAGAAATATACCTACACACACACACAGAGACAGACACACACACACCCTCTGCCTATTTATTAAAGGCAGAAAGAAAAGTAGACAAAAGTAGGAGGAAAAACTTGTGTTCAAAGAATCAAAAGAAGGCCAGACCGGCTGAAATACAGAGCAATAAGCAGAACTGTTGAAGGGAAGGCTACAGATGAAGGAAGCTAGAGAACTGGGCAGAATTTGGTACATGAAAGGCTTTTCAGACGTAAAATCATTACAACTTTATGATGGCTTTGATAGAGGCTGAGGAAATTGTTATTCTATAACTCGAGGAAGTATTTATTTTATAAGGAACAGTTAGAAATACATATTCCACTGATTAGAGGGAAACAAACATCAATTCTTGGTTTTGTAGCACCACTGTGTGGATGAAACTCGATATTGCAGGAAATGTACACGGTAACATAATGGCCCAAAGCAGTAACACTAGGCAATGATACAATAAATACATTTTCTTTGTATTTGCGCCAAAGATCCCAGGGCAATCCTGAACAAGCCAGAGGGTTCTTAGCCCTTTGCCTTTACAACACCTCATCTGTGAACATATGAATCTGGGAAACCACTATTAGAAGACCACGATATAGTCTAATTGTTGCACTCAGACGAAATAATTTATGTAAATTATTAGGACACAGAAATGAGCCAAGGATATATTACGTACTTACTATTTGTAAAAGTTGTTAGTGCATGGAAAAGACTGCCTATCTGGCCTCAAATGAGAAAGGAAAACTTACCATTGCATTTACCATGTCAATCATCTTGAAAATAAACAGGCAGGCAGAGCACCTGAGAGAAGATGACAGAGCTTAACCACTGACACAGCTCTTTGTAGAGCCTCCTAATAGAGAGGGTGGAGAGCAGGGAGTCTCCAATCTCTTAGATCTTTAAAAGGGTTGAAGAGGAGGAATCTCTTTAACAGAGGGCTAAGAAGCCAGTGTAATAAATATTTTATTATTTAATATTACTTGCACTGGAAATAAAAGAGCTTTGTTGAAAAATCCTTGTTAGTCTTTTAAAAAGAATGTAGGACCTGACAAGAAGAGAATCTCCTCTAATCTTGACCTAAATTCCTTACAAAATATGCATGGAACCTCAAAAATCTACAGTGTTTCATTCACAAACAGTTTATTGAATGTCTACTATGTGCCTGAAACTGAGCTCTGCATTTGAGCATACACTGGTCAATAAAACAGACATCATGCTTACACTAACAGAGCTAGCAATAGTGACAATTACTGCATCTTTTCCTTTCAAAATATACTATTATGCTGAACTACAGGAAACTGCCAATATTCAACTCTCTTGGCACCAAATAAATATGATTCTATCTAATATTTATATAAGCAAAGTACAACAGTTTAAAATAAAGGAGAGAGTAGTAGAGGCAAAGAATATTAACTTACAAAGGTCACCTCTTAGACCACTTATCTTTTAATCATACCCAATGAGTTGTCTTCTTTTCACCTAGTTATTGAGTTTTCTCTCTACATATAAAGATGTAAAAAGTAAGAGAACAGTTTATATAACAAGTTCTGAAGCAAGCTTTATGGAACAGGGCAGGGACAGAATCAGGTGCATTGCTCCCACTAAGCTATTTTATACCATGCTTCTGCACACATTAACACATTCATCTCCTCTCTTCTCCTATTTTCCTCTGTAAGAGGAGGTGTAAATTTCATAGTAAACTCTACGCAAACACAATGGTAATATGGCTCTTCTCTTCCTTTATTCCAGTTACAGCCTAAATCTTCACCAGCTTGTGTTCTCCCCGTCCTGAAGAAAGCGCTCAGAGAGACTACATAAAGCAGTAGAGGGGCCGGCCCTGTGGCCGAGTGGTTAAGTTCGCGTGCTCAGCTTTGGCGGCCCAGGGTTTCGCTGGTTCGGATCCTGGGTGCAGACACGGCACTACTCATGAGGCCACGGTGAGGTGGCGTGCCACAACTAGAAGGACCCACATCTAAAATATACAACTATGTACTAGGGGGATTTGGGGAGAAAAAGCAAAAAAAAAAAGATTGGTAACAGTTGTTAGCTCAGCTGCCAATCTTTAAAAAAAAAAAAAAAAAGCAGTAGAAAAAGCATATCTTTAGGGTCAGCTTTGCCACTGACAAGTACTTTGGTTAAGTTCCCTAACCTTTCTACTGCATCTCCTCATCCTTAATAAAGGTTACTACTACTCATCCTATAAAAGTACTGACAAGTTTAAATTAAAAACATATAAAGTATTTGCTATAAGGCACATAAGAAGAATTTTAAGTGTTGATCTCCCTGTTCCTCTTCTCCGTTCCAGGTGTTTATGATTCCATTCTCTCCTGCCTCTTCTAGGCCCTTCCTCCAGGGGTTATCGCCTCTCTACTGGTCCCTTCTCCTCCACTTAAAATATGCTGAAAATTTCCCCACTCACAAAACAAACAAGTGAAAAAGGTTTCTTCTTCTCTGCCCTGCACTCAAAGCAGAGCTCTCTCCTACCCTGTACTTCTCAAACTTCTTTCAAAAGCAGTCTACACTCCCATTTTCTCATTATCTTCATTAAGCCATCCCAGTTTTGTTTCTAGCTCTACTATTTTATAGAAAGTATTTTTTCATTTCAAAATACATGTTGAATAACTTTGCTTATAGCCAAGATGGAATAGTCACCAGATTTATCTTTCCTTCAGAAATAACCAATATGATAAAATAAAATAAGCCAGACAAAACTACATGAAACAGTACTCCTCTAGACGCTAGAGATCAGGCAACAAAGAAAAGCAACCCTTAAGAAATGAGAGATAAGTGAGGTGAGCCCTACCACTGCCCCAGCGTACTGCCTTGAGTGAGTTTCCAGACCATGGCACCAAGAGGGGAAAGTGAGGTCAAATCTGGCAGGCTCTGTGAGTTGAGGAAACTGAGTTGAAAGTCTTGGGAGACCAAGGGAGCTATAGTTCATCAGCCAGAGTACCAGAAAAGAGAGAGTCACACAGAGAGAGAACTCAGAGGGTCTCTCTCAAATATTCAGCAGAGTACTTACGGCATATGTTTAAGGGAACAAGCCCAGGCCAGGGAAAAAAACATCTGAAAGGATTAGCAGGGCAGTGGCGGGTGCTCACACAAGGCTGGGAGCTGTAACTGTTTCTGCCAGGCAGCACGGTGAAAACTCCTAATTCATGGGATGATGGGTAGAGTATACAGAAAAGTCTTGTCTCAGTAGTGGGGAATAATTAGCCCTTGACTGAGCATTGCTCCAGACCAGCCTAAAAAAACATAAAAGCAAGACTCAATGGAATTAACCTGTTCCCAAGTAACTCAACTGCATCCCGGAACAAAGTTCAAGAAGATTTATAAGAATACAGAAGTATCCTGCACCCAACAAGGTAAAAGTCACAATTTCTGGCATCCAATCATAGATTATCAGGCATCCAAAAAGGAAAGAAAACAAAACTCAAAATGAGGAGAACAATATATCAATACATAACTGACACAGAAGTTATAATTAGCAGAACAGAACATTAAAAGTGATTAAAGTACATTATGTTCGAAACGATAGAGACATGAAAGATGTAAAAATGATGTAAATCAAACTTCTAGAGATGAAAACTACAATATCTACAATGAAAAATACACTGTATGGGATTATCGAAAGACAGATGTTGCAAAAGAAAAGATTAGTGAAATTTAAGGCATGAAAAGAGAAACCAGCCAAAACAAAACAGGAAAAAATAGAATGAAAAAATATATGAAAAGAGCACTGATGAGCTGGGATCAACTTCCAGCAATCTAAAATTCAGTAACTAGAGTCCTCGAAGGAGATAAGTGAGAGGAAAAATAACTGGAAGAAATAATGACTGAAAACCTTCTGAACTTGATGAAAACTATAAACTCACAGATTTAGGAAGCTCAACAAACCCCAAGTACAAGAATCACAAGAAAAACCACACCAAGGCACAACATAATCAAACTACTCAAAACCAATGTAAAAGAGAAAAATTTTAAAAGCAGCCAGAGGAAAAAAGACATGTTATATATAAAAGAACAAAGATAGGATAACATCAGATTGGTCATCAGAAGCGATACAAGCAAGACAGTGGGGCAACACCTTTAAAGTACGGCAAGAAAAAAACTGTCAACCTAGAATTCTATACATGGTAAAAATATCTTTTGAAAACCAAGGCAAAATAAAAATGTTTTCAGATACAGTTATGCACCGCTTAATGACAGGAACATATTCTGAGAAATGTGTCAGGCGATTTTGCCATTTGTTGAACATCACGAAGTGTACTTACACAAACCTAGATGGCTATAAACCTACCTAGGTGCTAATCTTATGGGACCAGTGTTGTATGTGTGATGTGTCACTCACCGAAACGTTGTTCTGTGGCACATGACTGTACACAAAAGATGAAAGATTTCATCACCAGAAGACCCACACTCCAAGAAATACTAAAAGTCCTTCAGGTAGAAGGAAAACCATACAGATAAAAATACGGATCTGCACAAAGGAAGGAAGAGTACCAGAAGTGGCAACTGTATATAAGTAAATACTTAAGATTTTTTTCTCATTTAAATCTCTTCAGGAGATAATTATTTAAATAAAATAATAAAATAAAAATAAAATAAAAATAATAACAATGGGGGGCCAGCCCCATGGCCAAGTGGTTAAGTTCGCGCACTCCACTTCAGCAGCCCAGGGTTTTGCCATTTCAGATTCTGAGCGCGGAAGTGGCACCACTCATCAGGCCATGCCAAGGCTGTGTCCCACATGCCACAATTAGAAGGACCCACAACTAAAAATATACAACTATGTACCAGGGGGCTTTGAGGAGAAAAAGGAAAAATAAAATCTTTAAAAATAATAATAATAACAACGTATTGTGAGACTATACTAATATGTAAAAGTAAAACGCATGACAACAATAGCATAAAGGCCAGGAGTAGAGAAATGGAAGTATACCATTGTAAGGTTCTTAAACTACAGATGAAGGAGTATAACATCATTTGACTGTATCATGTAATAAGTTAAAATTGTATACTATAAACCCTAAAGCAACCACTAAAATAACAAAGAGCTATATAGCTAATAAGCCAACAAATGTGATAAAAATGGACTCATAAAAAATAATCCAAAAGAAGGCAGAAAAGCAAGAAAATGCCATTTTTCCAAAGACTAGATGGGACAAACGGAATACCAATAGCGAGAAGAAAGACCCAAACTAGCAAAATCAACAACCACATTAAATGTAAACAGTCTAATTAACAGATGGAGATTGTCAGACTGATTAGAAAAGCAAGACCCAATTATTTCTGCCAATAAAAAATGCATGTTAGGGGCCAGCCCCACAGCCTAGTGGTTAAGTTTGGCATGCTCCCCTTCAGCAGCCTGGGTTCGGTTCCCGGATGCAGACCTACACCATTTGTCCGCAGCCATGCTGTGGCGGCAACCCATGTATAAAATAGAGGAAGACTGGCACAGATGTTAGCTCAGGGTGAATCTTCCCCAAGCAAAAAGAGGAAGATTGGCAACAGATGCTAGCTCAGGGAAAATCTTCCTCAGGAAAAAAAAAATGCACGTTAAATACTAAGACACAAACAGGTTAAAAGTAAAAGGATAAAAAAAATAGATATATACTATGATAACATTAATCAAAAGAAAGCTAGAGTGACTATTTTAATATCAGTAGATTTCAGAGCAAAGACTATAACCAAGAATAAAGAAGGTTATTCCATAATGATAAAGGAGTCAATTTATCAAAAGGACATAATAATCAATAAATGTTTATGCAATATATCAGAGCTTCAAAATATATAATGCAAAAACTGATAGAACTGAAAGGAGAAATAGAAAATCCACAAGTATAGTCAGAGGTTTCAACATTCCTCTGTCACACAACAAAGAGGAACTCAAAGTAACAATGCTGAGTAAAGGAAGTCGGACCAAAAGAGTACATACTATACAATCCATGTATATAAAACTCCAGAAAATGCAAACTAATCTATAGTGACAAACAGCAAATCTGCAATTGCCTAGAGATGGAGGAAGCGGGAAGGGGAGGGAACAGAGGACTGCTTACAGAAGGGCACAGGGAATTTTGGGGGATGATAGCTAAGTTTAAAATCTTGATTGTGGTGATGACTTCATGAGTGCATACATAAATCAAAACCTTTCAAACTGTACAATTAAATATGTGCAGTTTACTATCAATTATATTTCAATAAAGCTGTTTAATGTGTGTGATATAAAATCATCTATTATTCACCAGGCCTGCTCTAGGCCTAGAAATAAAGCATTGAAAAAGATGGACACAGGACCCATCAATACAGACTAGTCTTAGCAAACACAGAACTTCTGTCTTAAAACAAAACTGTCTTAGCAAAGAAAACAGACACCAAATGCTACAAGGTGTGACAAAGTCTATGAAGTGATGGTACTATGGGAAAGTACAGTGCAGATTCTAATTTGCACAGATTCTATCATATACATCCTAAGTAGTACAGAAAGGAATCTCTGAGTAACTAACATGTAAACCAAGATGACAGAATGGAGTATAAATTAGCTAGGTGAAATATAGGGGGAAAACATATACAAAGACATTTACTGAATGAAGATTCTAAGGAAAATACATCTATAAGATAAATGCCCAGAAATGGAATTGCTGGGTCAAAAGACCATTACAATTTTATTAAAAAAGGGCTTTTTTGCTTAGTTCTTTGGACTAGAAAAAGACAAAGTGACATTTACTGTTTATGTAGCAGATGGAATTTTAGAACAATTTAATAACATTATCTAAGACAAGAGAATAAAAGTCAGTGCTCCAAGCTCACTGAGATGAGAGACCACATCTTCATCCTCACATCCCAAATGCAGAGCTTCATACACCAGAGGTGCCCACAACGGTTTGTTGAATTCATGTGAATCCCTGGGTTAGTATAAAAGAAATCAAATTGTCAGGAAGAGCTCCTCAATCATACCTCATTATCTCTAGAAATCACTGTTTTTAAAAGAACTAACTTCTTCTTCATCATCATTCCCAAGTGATTTTCTTTTTTTTTGCTGGGCAACATTCACCCTGAGCTAACATCTGTTGCCAATCTTCCTCTCTCTCTTTTTTTTTCCTCCTTCTAGTTCTTCTATGTGAGCCACTGCCACAGCATAGCTACTGACAGATGAGTGTTGTGGTTCCGTGCCCAGGAACCAAATCCAGGCCACCAAAGCAGACTGCGCCAAACTTTAACCACTAGGCCATCAGGGCTGGTTCTCCAAATAATGTTTAATGAAAGTCCCTCACATGAACTATTCCAAAAGTCTCCAAACTGGTCTCCACGTCTCCATTCCTCTCATCTTCTAAACTCAATCTCCACAGAGTCTAAGAGTCCCCAAATCTCTAATTTCCCTTCTATACTTAAAACCTTAAATGGCACCTCATCACCTCCAGCTGTGCATCCCAAACACAGACTCTAAGATCAACACTACTGGAATGAAGGGAGAAAAAGGACAACTTAGTGAGTTTTTCATAAAGTTAATGTATTCAATTTAGAGGACAATTTATTGTGAGATTTTTGCTTCCTGCTTTTTTGGTGTTAATATATCCTTTTGTTTACGAACAAATGCCTGAGTACACAATAGTTTTTAAGAAACATCTCCACTTAGCAAATTAAAAAGTTGGCAAATCTCTAACAGCTGAGCTTTATTTTTTTATTGGACTGGCCCACGAAAAAGTCTGGGAAACACTGACTTATAGGATAAAGTCCAAAAGACAAACAGTGCCCTCACCTATCTAAGTCCTCATTCACTTTCCCAGATTCTTTCCTCTGGCAATGCAGGACTGCAATAGTGTTCTACACACAACCTAATTTTTTCCCTTTGGTCATGCTTTCCCATAAATGGAATGACCTCAACCATTCCTTCTCTTCTTCATTCACTCAATTTATTGAGTACCCACTATGCCAAGCATTAGAGATAGAGCAGCAAGCAAGAGAGAAACATCACTGTCTTAATGGAGCTCACAGCCTAGTGGAGGAAACAGATATCAAATAAATAGAGAATTAAAACCTCTGATAAGTACTGCCTAATGGAGAACAGAATGCAGGAGCCCCAAAGTGAAGACAGGAATGCTAGTCAGGAACCTACTATAATTCAGTTAAGAGATAACCATGGTTTGGACAAGGGCAGAGGCATGGAAAAGTCAAAATCTTTGAGTTGACTGGTTTTGCTGACAAATTAAATAGGGGCTAAAAGAGAAGAAATATAAGAAAGATGACTCCAGCAGGAGTAACTATACTGACTTGCACTAACAGGTCCAATTTTTTATGCCTCCCTGGATCTATGCCCTTTGGTTTGAGCTTCCCATACTGACTCTAGGCTTAATTAGGACATGGTTTGGCCAATGGGACAACAGCAAACTTATTGCAAGCAGTAGATTGAAAAAGCACTTGTGTACTACTTCTTGTCTCTTGGAATAAGCTTGGGCTAGCCTGCTGAAGGATGAGAGACCGAATGCAGGAAAGCCAAGTGGAGACCATCTGAAATAATCTTAAAGCAGCCGATAGCCAGAGAACCTCCAAACACAGAAAGAAGTCCAGTCATGACTAGAATCATCTGGCCAACCTGGAGACTTGTGAGCAATAATAACTGCTTATTGCTTTGAGCCACTGAGTTTTCGGGTGGCTTTTTATTTTTTATTCAAGTTTTTTTTGCAGGGAAAAATTCCCCCTGAGCTAATATGTGTAGCCAATCTTCCTCTTTTCTGTCCCCTCCCCAGAGCTCCAGTATATGATTGTATATCCTAGTTGCAAGGTGTTCTAGTTCTTCTATGTGAGCTGCTGCCACAGCATAGCAAGTGACAGACAGGTGTGGTTTCACCACCGTGAAGCAAACCCAGGCTACAGAAGCAGTGAGCACCCAAGTTTAACCACTAGGCCATCAGGGCTTGCTCTGGGGTGGTTTTTGGTTTTTTTTTTTTTGAGGACTATTAGCCCTGAGCTAACTACTGCCAATCCTCCTCTTTTTGCTGAGGAAGACTGGCCCTGAGCTAACATCCACGCCCATCTTCCACTACTTTATATGTGGGACGCCTACCACAGCATGGCTTTTGCCAAGCAGTGCCATGTCCACACCCGGGATCTGAACCCGTGAACCCCAGGCCACTGAGAAGCTGAAGGTGCGAGCTTAACTGCTGTGCCACAGGGCCGGCCCCTGGGGTGGTTTTTTAATGCATTAGCTAACCCGGTGGTACCATTTACTCATACAGGGTGGGAGAGGGTAAGAGAGGGAATGAAAAGAAACATCAAGCTCATTTTCTCTTACCCTGGTCAACTCCTACCTATCCTTTAAAGCTCAACTTAGGTAGCAACTCCTCCAGGAAGCTTTCCCAGTTCCCCCAAGCTGGTTTGGAAAAGATATTGAAGTACTATCATTACGTTTTGTACATATCCCTATCACTGCCTTACTACATTGTTTTACAACTATCTGTTCACACTTTTCTTCCTAAATAGATAATGGCATTTTTATGCCACCGACTGTGTCATATTCATCTTGATATTATCAACATGTAACATAAAATAAGCTCTCAATAGACGTTTCTGAATTTAATAAATGAATTAATAAATATTTGTTTGATACTATAAAACCTATTAACCCTAGATCAGTATTTTTCAAAGTGTGATCCACTGACAACGTGCATCAGAATCAGCAGGAGTGGGTATTAAAAATGTAAATCTCTGGGCTCTTTATCACTAACGAAAATGTCATTCTTTACGTTGTAAAAGCAAGGATGAATATTCTGGGCAGTTACAGATAAACAAAACAAATAGTAGAAGTGTGGGCACTAAGTCGACCTTTCTTCAAAATTTTCTAGAGCTGTAATCCACAACAAAGTCCTTAGTCTGATAGCACTTAGGTAATCGAAAATGCTCTAAACTACACCGGAGGTTCTAAGACAAGGGTCTCGGCCAGAGGAAACAGGAGCTAGGGGCCCTTCAAAGAGGCGTGGCTTCTCAACGCAAAGTTTACAGAGGATGCTCCAGGAGGAAAGCACGTCGTGAGCTTTCTCCGCAGCAGGGGCCAGGCCGGGGACGCACAGGCGGCTGGAGCCCAAGCAGGACCCGCGTGCCGGACGGACCTCGGAGCCGGGCGGCCGGGCCGAAAGCCACCCAGGGTCCCGCCAGGGAAGAGCCGCGCGAAGGCGGCCCCCACGGGGTTCCGGAATGGACATCCTTTCACAGAGACGGCCACCCTGGATCCACCCCAGCCCGACGGGCTGTGAGGAGGGCCCCGGTCGCCTTGCTTGCCCGAGTCAGAACGGAAGAAAATGAGGGAAGGGTCGGGCCGAGGGCAGCCGAAAGGGGAAAGGAACCGAGTGCGAAGGGGCGCCGCCGCTTCCCACCTGCGTCAAGCTCCAGCTGGTAACAGGGCAGAGGCTCGAGGGAGAGCTTGTAACCCTCGAAACGAGGATCCAACAGAGGTCTCTTGACTCGCAGGGAGCAATTAGCGGCCACGTCCATCGTCTTCCAGGGTCCTAGCGTGAGAATTAATAAAGCTCTTGTTGAAAGGTCCGCGCTTCACTCGTAGTATTGAAGCAAGGAGGCGGCGTGGTTCCCATCCCAGAAAACACTGCGGTGCAGAATGCCGTCTGGGAAATGTAGTGCCCATAAGAAAGTTGACTCTGTTGCACGCTGGGCTATGTAGTTTTCCGGGGACCTTAACGCCCCAGCGACAGCAGGGTCTGGACTCTCTTACCCAGAGGGCTAAGCGGCCAGGAGGCGGCCCGCGCTGGTTAAATTCTCACATTATAGGCAGGGTGGCAAGACCCCGCCCCGGAAATGCGTGTTCTAGCTTTCTGTGTGCTTAGGTGCCCGAGCTACTGAGGGTCTAGGTCCGGGCAGCCGAAGAGTGTGGTAGGTAACGGTCGTCAGCGCAAGGGTCATTTCGTCGCTGGGAAGGGACGGCCCTCGCCCGCGGTGATGGTGGTGAGCTATGCCCGTGGTCCTCAGGGCCGGGACCCGGGCCCAGCCCAGGCTCCTTTCGATGTGCTGTCTTTCGTTAGCTTCCCCGACCCGCGCTCGCGGGCCTGTAGGGCTCTCCGACAGGGCGTGCTACCGGAGTTGGCCTGAAGCCAGTCCTCGCTTTGTTTTCTGGCTCCTCCCCTCCCGCCTCTCCCGCTGTCTCCGCCCTATTCTATTTGCCAAAAGAATGTCTGAACTGGGGGGGATCCCCTAGCGCCCTTGTTTTACCAGTGAGAAAACTGAGGCCTTTAAGAATTGACTGGTCCAAGGTCACTATCCCTATTTTAGGGGCCAAGGCGAGATCAAGTTCAATGTTCTAGGAATTGTACTGGCTAGACCTTAGAATTATTTTGAAAATGTTAGCCTCCAACTACAAAACCAAACATTTCCTAGTGTTATCTCAACCCTTCCTTCTTCTTGTTCCACTCACAAAAAGAAAAAAAAATGTTTTTCAACTCTGAAAACTCATTGCCAGTCTTGAGTTTTCCTGTAGGGGAGATGGGAGAGGACAAAAGTAGTCTCAAGTTAGTGACAGCTTAGGTGGAGTAACGTTAGGTTATTCCGAGTTTTGCAACCTAACCTTCTTCTCCTTTCTACACTATTTTGGTTTGGGCTATCTGTTTTTACTGAAAATTGAGAATTTTCTAAGTTTGGAATTCGTTTTTAAGTTGTTTTCCCCTTATCGCACCAGCAAGCTTTGGTAAAGAGCCTGCACACACACTCTTACAGCTAGTTTGGCAGTTGTAATTCTGGCTACGTGCCAGTGAAAAGTAGTCAAGTAAAGCCTTCAGGCCTTATCTGGAAATTTCATTTTCCACCAACAGCGCTTAATCTTTTATTGATGTTTAGGTTATATGGCTCCCTCAAAATTTTGAAGGCCCTCAAGGTGCAGAAATGATTAACAGACAGTTATAATGTGCTGTTAAAGTGTTTTGGGGCTTCTGGGTTCAAAGTACCTGAGTTCAAATTCTGCCTTCACTGCTTTTTATCTCGGTGCCTCAGTTTCCTCATCTGTAAAATACAAAGTATGTTAGTAATACTTACATAAAAGAATAAGATCTGGGAATTAAATGAGGTGAAAAACCAATGTGTTAGCCCAGTACCAGGCACATATGTGTTTAAGAAATGTTACAATAATTATTATTACCCAAAGACTCATTAGTAAAGGGTATATGGGGGAAGAAATTGTAAAGTGAGTTCATCAGTATAACTTCTTGGGTACAGTAAATAATATTAAGAGTAGTGACATTGTTAACACAGCGTTGAAATTTATCACCCCTTCAGTTGATAGAATGTATGTTAAGAATGTTGAGAGGCTTGCCTAGAGAATTTAGAAGAAGATGCTTTGTAAGTGTTCTATATCTGAAAATACATGTTGATGTTCAGGTTAGCAAGATGAACAAAGATGCGCAGATGAGAGCAGCAATTAACCAAAAGTTGATAGAAACTGGAGAAAGAGAACGGTAAGTAATAGATTGTGTTAATTTAACATCTTTAAGTTATAGTTACATTATATATAAGTATCTAAATAGCAAGGAACAAAACTGATGTCAAGGGAAAGAATTACAGAAGATTGAGGTTATCAAAAGCTTCAATTCCTAATATCTATAAAAGATAGTTAGGTCTGTTCAATATTGTAAGACTTGAAGGGCAGTGGGTAATGCAGAAGGATGAACAGGAAATGACTCTCAAAGGATATATAGTAGAGAAGAAAAACACCCAAATAACTACAATTGAAGACATGTTACCCAGGTTTTAACGGGGAGACGATGTGATAGAACTAGTTTCAGTTACCGAGCTCTCTTAACCTCAGAGCAGCATGTACTGTTCCTACTCTCTGAAAATTCCTCTTCCTTCCTCTCATCTTTAGCTAATTCTAGTTCATTTTTCAGGTGTTAATGTAAATATCATCTCTTCTAGGTATCATGTTCTCTCATAGCATTTAATCACATTGCATTGTAACCACCTGCTTTGCTAGTTTATATCCTCCAATATAATTGAAGTTCCCTGACAGCGGAAACACCCTTGTATACTGAGCATCCTGGCTAGCATGTAATTGGCCAAGTAAATACTTGAAGAATGAACAGGTTTGGACTTACGGAGGAGAAGCTGAGGAATCAAGAAAGGCTTCCAGAACCAGGGTGATAAATTATATGAGAAAATATGTATATATAAGGAAGAGAAGGGATCTTTCAACTCTACCTGGGCATTAAGGTAATCCATTTACTCAGTACCTCTAGTAAAAGAGGTACTTCAGCTAGGGGAGAAGGATTAGCAGTTCTCCAAGTCAATAAAGGAAGGAGAGAGAAGACAGTCTAGGCAGATAGAACAGAATGTGCAAAATCACAGAGATTTGTTACAACATGATAATGTTCTCAGGAACTGCTGAAATTAAAACTAGGGGGGAAATTGTGAAAGCTGTGTGGCTGCAACAGCAGACTGGAGTGTGGAGCAGGTTTTTCTCACACAGCGGCAGAGCAGAGATTAGCAGTTCCAAATTTACACCCCTCCAGCCCAGACTACCTTCCTCCTAGTAGTTTCACCACAGGGCCTAGCTTGATTACCTTCTTCCTTAGGTAATAGGCCATTTATGATCAGCCTTGTCTATGTCACATTTCCATTGCTTGACCCCTTTCCAAATTTCTTACACTGAGAGTGGTGGAGTGAGTTTTTTTTTTCTGTTAGAAAAAGGGCAGGAAAACGGGTGGTGGGTTTGCAGAAACATCTGTTGTTGATTTTATCCTTGGGTGGTGGGAGCATTAAAAGATTTTAAGAAAGGGAATAAATAGATGGCATTTGCACTTTAGGAATGTTATGCTGGCAGTGTGGAGGATCGACTTGAAGGGCTAGAGATAAAGGGAAGGAGAATGTGTTAGAAGATTATATTGGGTTAAAAATGAAAAACAGCAAAAATGGAAAGGAGAACTTAATTCTTTTTAAAAGTGAAAGCAGCAGCCCTCAATATGAGGAATGAGGAAGAAGGCAGCATCTATATCGGTGCCTTGGGAAACTGAGAGGATAATATTGGCGGTAATGAGTATAGGGGATTATGTGTTGTTTGTGTTTTCATTCACACAGCTTAAAGTTCCTGAATTTCTGCCACATGCCATGTCCTGTTAAGGTGCTGAAGATACAGTAAACAAAGTGAAGTCTGTTCTTTCATGGAGCTTACATTCTAATGGGAGGAGACAGACACTAAATCTGTAATATGCCAGATGGTGATGAGTTCTAGAGGAAAAATAAAGCAGAGAATAGTGGGGTGTGTTATTTTGTATAGAGAAAAACAAAAAATGCTTCCATGATAGAAGGATGTGAGGGAAGTGGGGAGACTCCAAGAGCCAAGGTCCTGAGACAAGAGCTTGCCTGGCATTTTGGGAGCACATGGAAGCTAATGAGACTGTGTACATTGAGAGAGGGAGAGAAGAGATGAAGTCAGAGGCAGAGCGGGGTAGGGGGCAGATCTTGAAGGGTCATTCAGGCTGTAGTAAAGACTTGGCATTTTATTCTGAGTAAATTGGGAAGCCACTGGAGGATTCTGAGCAGTAGGGGGAGAGTGAAGCGTACGAAAGAAGCAGGAGGACGAGGTAGGAGGCTTTCCTAACAATCCAGTCAAGACATGATGGGGCTTGAACCAGGGTAGTAATGGCAGCGGTGATGAAAAACATTTGGATTGTAGGTATATATTTTAAAACTGGAACCAATAGGATTTGTTCATGGATTGGATGTGTGGTGTTAACAAAGTTGCTGAGTGAAGGATGCTGCCAAGGTTTCTCCCCTGAGGAACCAAAAGAATGGAGTCGCTGTTCTGACAAGGAGAACAGGTTGAGGTGGAAGAGAAGCGAGAGTTGGATTTTGGCCCTGGTAAGATGAAAAGACCTAATTAAATATCAAGATGGAAATGTCACAGAGTGGATATATAGGAATATGGAAAGAGAAGCAGTGTGCTTTGGGACATGACTGTTTATGCTGAGAAATTAAATGATTTAGGTTGAAGATTGAGAATTTGTAAAGAGTGAGTGTGGCAAAAGGATAAGAAAGTACTGATAAGAAAATACTCTAGGGGCCAGCCCAGTGGCATAGAGGGTTAAGTTCGCACATTCTGCTTCAGTGGCCCTGGGTTTGCCGGTTCGGATCCCAGGTGCCGACCTACGCACGGCTTGTCAAGCCATGGTTGTGGCAGGTATCCCATATATAAAGTAGAGGAAGATGGGCACAGATGTTAGCTCAGGGCCAGTCTTCCCCAGCAAAAAGAGGAAGGTTGGTGGCAGATGTTAGCTGAGGGCTGATCTTCCTCAAAAAAAAACAAAAACTTGATTGCATCTCTGATGTCATCAGTTGTGATATACAGCTTTTTATTTTTTACCAGTAAGAAACAAGAAAATACTGCCAATTAATTTATAATAGGCATGCCAATTACTGAATTGTTAAAGTGTGGGAAAAAATGGTGTCAGATTCAATGAAATAACATAGTTAATGTATAATTTAGAAGGTTAGTAGGAAAAAGGGAGAAGGAAGTCTATGAGGTTAGAGAGTTAGAGTGGGGGAGTAAGAGAACTAAAGGATAAGAATTTGTAGTCAAAGAATGGAGTTTGGAGATTTCAGAGGTGCAGCTGACCCAAGCTCAACTAATACCCTCGAGAAGTTGTACAAGACCCAGAATATTCCTGTTGGTGGAGGGAAGCAGAACGTGGGTAAGAAGGCCAGAGAGTAGGGAATACTTTCTTGAGAAGTATTGTGCCCCGTCCACTTCATTTAATTTTCCTGATAACGAAATTGAGGCCCAGAGTTTAAATAACTTGCATAAGATCAAAGAACTATTTAGTGAGAGACCGAAGATTAGGCCACGGTTAGATTAAAGCTTTGTAACTAGGAGGTGGGGGATATTTAATTGAACAGCTGAACCTTTGCTTCAAACATTCCTGTCTAAGTAAGATATTGTACGTTGTTGTAGTTTAATTTGAAAACACTTCTTTTTCAACAGCCTCAAAGAGTTGCTGCGAGCTAAATTAATTGAATGTGGCTGGAAGGATCAGTTGAAGGCCCACTGTAAAGGTAATCAGTTTCATTTGGAAGATAAGCTAATTCCATTTTTCCCAACTGTGTTGGCTTGGGGTTCATTAGAAAAATTATGGTTAGTATTTTAAGGTATATTGAGTGCTCAGGCGTAACTTAAAAACAAATAGAAAATTGAATCTTTTAGTAACGATTTCCTCCTCTTGGTAATAATATGTAGACCTAATTCCTAAATTTTTAGAAATTTTCTTTGTGTTTCTCTTAAAACAAGTGAGGTGAGATTTTCTCTGCCTTCAAAGTATGGAATCCCACCTTTTTCAGTGATCTTCCTCAACGTGAAACATGAGTTATTCCTAATATGTTTTCATTTAAAACAAATTGAGCACTTTATGATTGGCAGACTTAAAGGAATTGTATCTCCTAACAGTGTTATTTTGAAAAATTCATCTATAAAAGCTCTTAGAGAATTGCAGTTATTTTTAAGAATGTAGAATGGAAGCTTGTTAAATGCTGGGTACTGATTCCACAGATAGATTATACATGTCACTAAGACAAGCCTCCTCACTTTCTGGCTCACCTTTTAGAATGATGGCATTGTGATTATTTTTAATGAATTCCCATTGTGTTGTAATGGTTTCTATAAATAATAATGATAATAGAGACTATTTATAACATTACCCCTAAGAAGGCAAAGTGGCAAATTAGTAAAAGCATAGACTTTGAGGTCATACAGACCTTCACTGATAAAAGACTAGAGCTGGATTTTAACTCATGTTTGGATGGATTAGTTAATCTTTAAGCTTCAGTTGCCTCACCTGTGAAGTGGGAGAAATGCCCACCCATTAGATTATTGTGACTATTAAATGATGTCAATTGTTCAGCACATGATGGGGCTCCAGTGCATGTTAACTGCTTTCCCCTCTTCTCTGTCTTTTGGCCTGGCCTAGAGAAGAGAAAGGAGCAAAAGAGTTGTTCTATATTTTAATTTTGGGCTATGAGATTACAAGTTAGACTCAAATAATAGGTTTTTTCCCCCCTCCATACATTTAAGAGCTGGTATGATGATAGTCAAATAAGATCTGTGTGGTTACAAGTTTCAAGCTTTTACAAATGTTAGATTTGAAATTACAGTTCAAATTTATTCTTAGTGTTATAATTATTTGTTAAGTTACAGGTTATTTAGCTGAGAGATGAACAGGCTTTTATGTTTTTGATCTGGTGAATACTTAATGTGTAAGGATGAACTAAATCTTCATAGAAAAGAAAAAAGAGAAGTGTCCTCTTTTTTGTTTTAAAGACCAGTCTGCACTCTAAAAACATGATCTTAACCCTTCCTCTATGAAAATCTTTCTTACAGATAATGATTTTAAATGATATGATTTGTTTTTTGCTTTTGCATAAGAGGTAATTAAAGAAAAAGGACTAGAACACGTTACTGTTGATGACTTGGTGGCTGAAATCACACCAAAAGGCAGAGGTAAGGGATACAAATTGTGTGAAAGGAAACATGTGCTAAAGACATGATTTTTTTTTTCTTGCTAGTTCAGCTTTTCTTTCTTTTTACAAGGAAAAGCACTTTTCCAGAATTGAGTATTTGCATTTCCTCATGTGGAAAGAGTGATAATTGTCTACCTGCATTTCTAGAATGGTCTTGAGTAACAAATGAGATAAAAGGTATAAAATGTTTTTGCACTCTAAAACAGTAGACAAATGTAAGTTGATATGGTTAAGACAGATAATTTTTAAGATACGGTATTTTGTGGAGGCAAATATCATCTGAAGCTAGGATTTATAAACTTTATCAGGTACGACATGACTCCACTTAAATTTTTAATAATTCAGAGTGTCCTCCAGCCCCTGAGCCATTGCTCTGCTGTCTCTTCTCTTATTAAAAATAAACACAGCTCTGTCTTCTTGAATGTCTAATTAAGAATTTGATAGCTCCATATCTTCATGTTCAAGGTAGTCCCTATTTAAGACCCACACTACAACCACCTTCTTAATTTCTCCCTTTAATGCGTTGTTTACAGAAAGCAAAGAAAGAGAGGAAATATTATGTTAACACTGATGATGTGTCATAAATATTAAATCAGGAACTACATCATATTGTTAGATGTAGCTACGTTATTTTCATTTGTTTTGAGAAAGTTTTTTTTGGTAGTTAAAGTGGAAGCAGATAAATTAGGTGACCTATTAGGTGTTTTCTCACAGAGAAATAGTAAAACGAATTAAGCATGAAAAGTAAGTAAGTTTGAAAATTATTACTAGAGAATACTAATTCCCCAGACTACTACTGCTGGGCAGGAGCTGCAGAATCCCATGGTTCTTTCCATCCATCTCTTTAGGCCTGGCTGCAGCTAAAAAACACGACTTTTTCATCAAGCATGTCTCAGGGAAAGAAAAAAAACAAGAGTATTGATTGTTCCCCCATCAATTTATATTTTAAAATAATTTTCTCTAATTTCTTTTTCTATTTTTCTTCTGCAATTTGCGCTTAATCTGCTAACATTCAGGAACTGGTTATGTTGGGTGGAAGTTGTCTTTGCTTGTCCTCGGACATTTCACTCCCTTATAGCCCCCCTGCTAGAGAATGAGCAAGTAAAGAGAAGTAAAAATAAATATTTTCTTTTATGTTTTCAGTCTTCTTTTTATTGTCAAGGGAAGTATTTTATTTTTTTTAAATAACATACAGTAAAATTGACCTTTTTTAGTGTGTAGTTCTGTGAATTTTATGTGCATGGTATAGATTCATGTAATCACCACCCCCAAAAAACTCCCACATGCTGCCTCTTGACAGTCACACCCTATCCCTCACACCCAGGCAGCTGATCTGTTCTTGATCACCATAATTTTGATTGAAAGTATGTTTATTACACATATGGATCACATTTCCAGTTGACTTGAATTAATAATGTCTTTATTTCTAGGCAGGCTTAAACGAAACAATTTATAAATAGAAGTATCTATCTTATTTGATTTGTGTGCTTATATGTGGAATTCTTTATAGAAATATTGAATGTATCTGAAGTTTTTCATTTCCTCTGGATACAAGCAAATAACATTAGAAGTTTTAGTGAATTCTCCAATATCCTTATTTATTAGTAGCCAGAAGAGGAAAAACAGTAGTGTAGATTTGTTTATTGGCATTTAATATTAATTAAAATTTCAGAAAGTCGGTTTCCCTTTTTTTTCGTTTTTAGTTTAATACTCTAGATAACACAGTCGTATGGTTAAGAATTCAAAAAGTAAAAATATAGCGTAACTACTGTTGCAGTGTTTGCGTCTTTGCTGAGTCAGTTTATTTATTGAGTGCATTTATTTCAATAAAATACTGCCAAATTACCTTCTCAAAAATGTGCCAGTTTATACTCCCACCAGCTAATAGGAGAGTGCCAGTTCTCCCTCAGTCTTGCCAACATTGTGTTATTGACCTTCTGCTGTTAGCCAGTCTGATTGATAAAACATGCTGTCTGAGTGTGGTTTTAATTTTTGTTTCTCCTGGGTTAAGCCCCTCTTATGTTAAAAAACTATGTGGTTCTCCTTTTCTTCACCTCCTTTGCACATTTTTCTGTTAGCCTGCTGATCTTTTTCTTTTCAATTTGAAAAAATTGTGTAGGAGAGAGATTAGCCTGTTTCTCCCCAATTTTATCTTCTGACTTTGTTTATGGTGATTTTGGCCAAGCTTAAGTGGTTGTTTTTAAATCCAATTTATCAATCTTTTACAGCCTGTTTTTAAAAAGGCCTTTTCTACTCCTAGTTTAAAGAGTTTCCCATGTTTTCTCATCAATGTGCAATGTATTTAGGTATTGGGTAGTTCGTTAAAATAATAAACTACAAATATACTTTATTATTTCAGATATCTTTACCTATTTTTTATTGAAGCATGAGGATTATTTATAAAATTTTGTTACTAGTAATCCTGAATAATATCAAATCTCACATTAACATATATTAATTGGAATCTTCTTACTCTTATATTTTTGTTTTTATATTTCAGCCCTGGTCCCTGACAGTGTAAAGAAGGAGCTCCTACAAAGAATAAGAACATTCCTTGCTCAGCATGCCAGCCTTTAAGATTGAATTAGATTGTGTTGTTTTGTGGTTTTATTTCTGAAAGTAACACTTGCCATAAATTAGGAATCAGTTTCCCAAAATAAAATCCTTTTTTGTATGATGGTATACAGTTTTCAGTAATGATGTATACATTGTATTGATTTTTTCCCTAAATGTGTTATTTTAATAAATATCTCATGAATGAGTTTGAAGTTTCCTTGGATTTTGGAATAAATGGGACTTTTTAAATAATTCACGTTTGTTGACAGAGAAAGTCAGAATTAATGTAGTTTTATGTGTGCAAATGTCTGTGCTATAACTGAGGAGAAGTAAGCATCCTCTTCTGATTGTCTGGATGTGGTGTTTTCCTCTTTTGAATCAGTATAATATTTTATAATACATGTCGCACCTTGTACTACAGTTGTCTTATTTCTTATTTGTTATAAACTGAGGGTTAGGACTGGGTCTTACTCATCTTTATGTGCCTTCCTTATTCCTCAAAGAATTTACCATCCTATTGGAAGAGAGAACATTTGCAAACTGGCTCCATACCAAGCTCCTCTCACATATTCTACTCATCTGAACTTTGAAAGCAGAAACTAAATTGCATCCTCACATACTAAGGTCAAGAAAGAACTTAATGGGAAATAATCTCAACCCATAGCTTTACTCTGACATCAAGATTGCCAAATCCAATGGACTCTTGTCTGTTCTTATGTGACCTCCGCTGGAAAATGAGATTGTTGACCATCCTGCCACTTGGAACTTTCTTGCCATTCCTCACACTGTGTCTTCCTACCACTGGAAGTTCCTTCTGTTTCTTGTGAAGTACCTTTTGCTGTATGGGACTTTAAATAACGGTGTTTGTAGGGCTCCCTCCTGGACGCTCTGTCTGACAAATGATAACACTTTCCTGGGCAAATCCCAGGAAACTTGGGTCAGACCATGACTTCAAATACTAACAGGTTTATAAATGGTAAATTACACCTCCAAACCAGACTTCAACCCAGCCTCCAGACCATGTGCCCAACTGCTATGGATCAGCTTCCTTGGATGTTACATAAACACTTCAAACTGACCCTACCTAAAATAGTGATTTTCTTTCTTCTAGTAACTACCCCTACTGTGTTCCTTATCTCTGTGAGTGGTACCTCCCAGCCATACAGATTGCCCAGGGAGCTTGTTAAAATACTGATTCTGAGCATAAGGGATATGGCACAAGATTTCTGACAAGCTGCCAGTCAGTGCTCACACTGCTAATAGAGGACCCCTATTAAGCGTAGCGAGGCTGTGAATTGTCCACTCCTTGCCCTCTTAACTGCCTTAGTTCAAGCCAGATTAGTTCAGTAGGCTCCTAATATTTCCTTGCTCTGTTGTTCCAGGCCACCTCCAATATCTCTTCCACACTATTGCCTAAGTGACCTTACTAAAATTCAAGCCTGGTCATTTTATTCCCCTACTCAGAATTTCTCAATGGCTCTTCATAGTTTTCAGAGTAAAATTCAAGCTCAACCGTAGCATCTAGGCCCTGCGTGATCTGACAGTATTTCTCTAGTTAAAAAGTCCCCAAAAGTATCAAGAGTTTTCATCTGTTAATACCTTTGAAAATCCATCAAGCTAGGAAGCCCTTCTGCTTAATCTCATTCTTTCTTGTCCTAAAATTCAGCTTGCATTTTTAAAACATTCTGACATTCCTCTGTTCGATTTAGATTCCCCACCTGTTTTTCTATAAGGAGCACCTGTGCCTAATTTCTCTTCACAGTGGTTTTTAAACTTTTGCACTTGCCTCCTGGAGGGGAGGAAACATGGCTTTTTTTTTTTTGGCTTTTATCATACTTATTTGTGGATAAATGGACAAGGGAATGAACATACGAACATACAGATGAAACTGAATGAATGTTACAGGAGCACAGAAGGTAAACAATACAATTGAGTGTAGTTGAGGAAAGGCTTTGCATTAATTTTTGGTCCATGTTCCTGACATACAATTTTATTTTTATGTTGAATTTGTATTTTAAGTAGTCTGTGGACCGACTAGATTTAATTATGTAAATTTTGAGCCTCACACACACACACACACACAATTTCAAAACCTACCCAAAAGAGTTTTTCGTTTCACTTCATCTCTTCTAAAGTAATGATAGTTAACGTTCATCATTCTGCTACCCATCATCAAAAAGGAAACAATCTTAAATAGTACACAGAAAATATTAAAAACAACGGGTAAGTCAAGTTTCATAGTATTGTATATGCAAGCAAACCAAAAATTGCCCATAGATATACTATTTTAATAGCTCAAAAAGTATGAGAAAATGAAAAATTGTGAAAATGTTTTGAAATAGAGCGAAAATAGCTGAATTGATAATTCATAGCAATTCAAAAAACTAAAGAGCATAGTTTTAAAATGATATTGCCAAGAACTTCCCCACTCTCTCTACAGTTTTTTGACTTCTTAGAAATGTATTGCATCTACAACCATTGATATCTTTTGGATAAACCAGTTTTGTGAACATTTTGACTCATCATTAATTTATGTAAACTAGGAACACCTTTAAAAACCTTGCACCCTTTCATGCTCAACGTTGGAAATTCAATAGGAGATTACTGTTACATGACTGCACTGGGTGAGTAAAATACTAATTAGAATTACTATAAGCTTCTCTTGTATAGGATTAAAGAAGACAACTAAATTATTTATGTAATCACTTTGCTTTGGCATTACAAGTGTATCATTTGGTTGAGCTGTGCCAAGCCAGGGCCTGGGGGTTGCTGGCAATTGGTAATTGGATATGAGACTTTTCATAACTTGATAAAAGGCTCCATTCCAACTCAAGAGAATTGTAACAGCTGCTCAGTAGCTGATGTTGGAAATAATTCAATGTGTGCATATGTGTTTTAACCCTTCTGGTAAATGGCTATCTCATGTTACTAAGTGACTGCATAAAACCCCTCATATTTACCGTTAGAAATCACACAAAAGTCATTGGATGAATCTACCAAGAGAACTAACAGGTGCAATCAGACTATGTGAGTTCTAGTGTCATCTATGATACTGAATTATCAGGTAAGACTGTTCTGCCTCAATTTCTTCATTTGCTTAATGATCTAATAATGCTGACCTGGCAGAAATTAAAATAATGAAAAAACTGTAAATATTATTAATAGGATAATCAGAAAAAGCAAAATGGATAACCAGAAAAAACAACATAAATTTATGTAACTCCTTGGAAAAACTCTAGAAAGATGTATATACTGTGTGCTTTCTAGATTTATATAGATACATGAATTACACTTGTGTGGAAAATAGCTGCTTTTATTTTTCAGTAGTTTCTAGATAAAATTAATTACCATGAGGATACCTACAAAAATAAAGATGACCAACATAACTTGAGTGGAGTAGAATAAACATCATTATAATAGCACTTAGGCAGTATTGAAATTATCTGTAGTCCTGTTTTCCCTCATTATACTATGACCTCCTCTATGACACAGACTGTATCCCACTTGCCTTTTGATTCTTAGTGCCTAACAGTAAATTTTGATAAATTCTTTTAAATGAATGAATGAATAAATCAATCAGAGAAAGAAATTTAGCATGTGCCTATTTATTCCAGACTTCAGATTATATTTGGTTATTCTGTCTTTAGCCACCAGGGGGTACTTGAAGCCCATATTTTGATCCTCTCTGGAACGCTCTGACTGAAATGTGTTCAACAGGCCCAAATCAAATTCAAGCCAAACAGCTTTTTCAAGATGAAAGTGTTATTGAATTAAAGCCTAAGGTAAGCGACTCAGAATGTGCTTTTGGTATAAATTAAGATGAAGCTACAGTGAGATGTAGATATTATTGTGCTGGGATCATTTTCCAAAGCCAATTCAGTAATTCAGGCAGCAAGTTGATTTAATCAGCATACACCACTACTGAAATAGTTCTATTTCAGCTATTCAATCAAAAAAAGAAGCACAGTAAATTCTTAATTAAAAAAATGGAAGAAAATAATTTCTAGTGTCTATTTCCCTGTCATTATGCTTCTCTGTCATAGAGAGCCCTTTTTTTCCTCCCCAAAGCCCCAGTACATAGTTGTATATCCTAGTTGTAAGTCATTCTAGTTCTTCTATGTGGGATGCCACCACAGTATGACTTGACGAGTGGTGTGTAGGTGTGCGCCCAGGATCCAAACCCGTGAACCCTGGGCTGCCGAAGCAGAGCATGCAAACTTAATGACTTGGCCACAGGGCTGGCCCCAAGAGCCCTTTTAAAAGAGAATAATATTCATGTTTTCCTTTTTCATTCTATGTCACTTTGTTAAAAAAAAAAAAAAAAGTATAAATAGAGCATTAAACAGTGCCAAAACCCTGTGGACATTCAATGAATGTTGGTTTATGATGACAGTGATGAAGAAAGTCAATGAATGAAGGCAGATGCAATCTGCACTCATGATGCAATGTTGCTCATAAAACAGGTTTGAGCACAGGAGCTGGTGCTAGTACATACTACATCCATAAATGCTTTGGCTTTGTGCCTAGGATCACCAGAATTAAGTGATAATAAATATCTTTCAGTTACTGCATACCTTCTCATTCTAAAATTATTTGTTGAGGGCACACCTTTGAGAACTTATTTTTCCTAGACAGCTACTTATATCAAAGTTGGGCTTTGACAAGATTAAGAGGCACAAAGTAGAGTAATTAAAATAGAGATGTCGGTTAAACCACAGCCTGTCTGGCATGCAGATGATTTAGGTAGTGATGTACATTATGTGATTTGAGAAGCATTCAGTTTGGTTAATATAGTATGTGAGTGCTCTGGGGTTTTTTTCAGTCTACCATTGATGTGCTTAATGCCTTTGTTAATCATTTAAAAGTTCTCCAGGACAGTTGCCTATCAACGACACATCTTCTCTCTGCTAGAGATGCTGGGAGTATAAGTATGAGAATTATGGGTGCTCCTCTTAGAAGGTGCAACATAAAGTCAAAGTTATGGTAAAGAACTTTACAAGTCCTTACATATATGCTGTACTTTTCTCCTAGAAACAATGTTCATAAAACAGTTGGGTGTATGGGATCTATTTCCCATATTTTACCCGATCCAAAAACATTGGGCTTTCAGCAGACCTATTTAGTTAAAAAGCACAGATGCATTTCCTATGTTCCTGATACAACTGTTTCACTTTGTAAAGACTTTGTAGAAACCTCTAGTCAACTAACAACCCCTTTATCATTATTACCTGTCACTCTCCTCATGTTTTCACTTCCCTCCCTACCTGCCTAGATTTGATGGTTTTCCATTAGAACTCCCTTACAATAACCCTTAACTGCTCTTTTTTTCCAATCACACTCAGTCCTCCTTAAACCTGACTACCCTGAGAGCTTACTCTCTGCATGCACCTGATCCCCCGAACTTTGCTGAAGAAAATTACACAACCTTTTGATAAGTCCCATTCTAAAATAACAACTACAACATTCTGAAAAGCAATTGATATGGACTTTTCAAAAACATTAATGTTATGAAAGAATAAAAGAAAAAGAAAAGAAAGGGATAAAAGGAAGGAAACAAAGGTCGGGAACTGTTAAAAGAGAATAAAGAGACATTAGTATTTAAAACAATGTGTCATCTTGATAATATTAAGAACATTATTAGGACAATTGGAAAATTTTGAACATAGACTGTAAGATCAATGTTAAGTGTCCTGAGTGTTCCATTTGTATTCAAGAAGAATGACCTTGTTCTATGTTGAAGAATTTAGGGGTGAAGTGTCACAGTATAACTTACTCTCAAATGGTTCAACAACAAAAATGTATATATATTAAATATGGAGAGAGAGAAAGATAGAAAATGTGACTATAAGGGAAGAGTCTATAGATACTTATTGAAGATAGGTTTGAAATTTTCCGAAATAAAATTTTGAAAAGAAGTAATGATCACAAACCTCGAATGAACACTTTCCACTGCACAAGAACTGTCCGACACTTTCCTAGTGCAGACATTTTCTTACACTTCTCTCCAGCACTAACAACCCGCCACATGCTTTATCCAGGAACAGCTGCAATCAGGCAAGGACCCAGCATCATCCCGTCACCAAACCTGCCAGCCTTCCTGAATCTGGACCCGTATGTCCAGGCTTTCCTCCGCTTGTGCTCAGGGTCCCTGTGCCTCTCTCTTTGTCAATGATTTTTAGAATTTTAAAATGTATCAAAACATCTGACATAAGAACTCCTCCTACATTTTTGTTAGTTACCAACCTTAGATGCTCCCTAGATGAAATCTGAAACTGGCCCTCAGTAGACAGAGGGCAAGGGGAGACGCAAGAAAGAGGCAGACCACTCCAGGTTGGTAGGTGGCAGGTTTAATAAGCAAGGGAACTTATATACAAGACTTGTCTTGGGTGGCTGAGAGATGAATAGATCTCCACACCCACCCACCAGAATCTTAAGAATTTATATAAAGGCCTTTAGTGGGTTAAGTCCCCAGTCAGTCAAGATGTTCTCAAAAACATTTTACTCTCTCAAGACTGCATTCTTGAACACAATTCTCTCTGTGGGAACAGTGGGCAGACGTACATTCCAAGGACAGCAAAGGGGGTGAAGAGCCTCTGATTGCCCAGGTCTAGCTAGTGGGTCAATTGACAGTCATGTCTTTTCAATAACCAACTCCAATAATTTTTCCTCTCTTCCAGTCCAAAAAACCAACTTGAACAGTTTCAGTGCACGTGGCTGAACTAAAGTCTCTCGCACATTATAGGCTGTTAGAGAAAAGAAATTTGTTAAATGGAAAATCCAAGTTTAAAAGTACCCTAGCTTTTCATCTTCAGACTTTCTTGCAGGAAAAATCCTTGCTATTTGCAAGAATTTTTACAAGTACAAACACTGTAGTGGCATGATTAATGAAAGAACTAATTGATAAACTGGTCTTCATTCAAGTTTTAAGTTTCTGCTCTGCAAAAGACATTGTCAAAAGAATGAAAAGACAAGTCACAAACTGTGAGAAAATATTTGCAAAAGATATATATATTAAAGACTATTATATAAAATATACAAAAACTCCTAAAATTCAGTAATAAGAAAGCAAACAACCCAATTAAAAAATGGGCCAAAGACCTTAATAGACACCCACCAAAGAAGGTATACATATGGCAAATAAGCATATGAAAAGATGCTCCACATCATATCTCATCAGGGAAATGCACATTAAAACAATAGTGAGATACTATTACACATCTATTAAAATGGGCAAAATCTAGAACACTAAGAACACCAAATGCTGGGGAAGATGTGGGGCAACTGTCATTCATTCCTGGTAGGATGGCAAAATGGTATGGTCACTTTGGTAGACACTTTGTTTTTTGCAAAATTAAACATACTCTTACCATACAATCCAGCAATCACAATTCTTGGTATTTACCCAAAGGAGCTGAAAACTTCTACCCACATAAAAACCTGCACATAGATGTTTATAACAACTTTATTCATAATTGTCAAAACTTAGAAGCAACCAAAGTGTCCTTCAGTAGGTGGACGGATAAATGAACTGTGGTACATCCACATAATAGAATATTACTCAGCACTCAAAAGAAATGATCTATCAAGCCATGATAAGACATGGGAAACTTACATGTATATTACTAAGTGAAAGAAACCAATCTGAAAAGGCTACATATTATATAATTCCAGCTATATGATATTCTGGAAAAGGCAAAATACGGGGACAGTAAAGACCAGTGGTTGCTGGGGGTCGAGGAGAGGGAGGGATGATAGGAGGAGTAGAAAGGATTTTTAGGGCATTGAAAATACTCTGTATGAAACGTTCATGTGTATACATGACATTATAAATTTGTCCAAAATCATAGAATGTACAACACCAAGAATGAACCCAAAACTATGGACTTTGGGTGACAATGTATCAATGTAGGTTCATCAACTGTAACAAATGTACCACTCTGGTGGGGGACGCTGATAATGGGGGAGGCTATGCATAAATGGAGGCAGGGGGTATATGGGAAATCTCTATGCCTTCTGCTCTATTTTGCAAAGCTAAAATTGCTCTAAAAAAATAGTCTATTGAAAAACAATGCTGTAGCCTTTGTGTCCTGATACATTAATTAATGCACTAGCATCTGAGACAGGAAGAGTATACTCATGTGTGGTCTTGTTGTGGATCTAATAATTCCTTTAAGTAGTGATGAGCATAAATGATGTTTCAGGGTATCTTCAACAGTTGTAACATCGTATGAAAATATCTGTGATTTCCATTGGTGACAAATCACAAATACTGATAACAGTACTGTGGCTTGTTGAATACATTAATAATTGAAAGGAATGAAAATTTTCACTTAGAAGAAAGTGAAAACCAAGCTGTAATTTTATCTCATCCAAGTTCATGAACATCCATCCTCAGAGATCTCAGCCATTCTTTGTGGCTTTAAATTTCATCTACATGCTGATGAATAACTCTCACATGTCATTTGTTCTCTTACTTGACATTCACACTTGGTTTGTAAGAATAGTTAGCATTTGTTGAGGGCTTACCATATGCCAGGCACTATTCTAAGCATTTTACATTTATTGTCATTTACTTCTCAAAACAACACTATCAAGTAAGTTCTATGTTATTCTCATTTTACATAAAAAGAAACCTGAGGCATAAAGATGTTAAGCAGCTTGTCTGAGGTTTCCTGGTTACTGAGTGGCAGAGTGAGGAACAAAGCCCAGGAAGTCTGCGTCCAGAACCTGTGCTCTTAGCCTCTGGGCAACCCTTCTCCTAATCAGCATCTCAAACTCAAGTCAGACAAATCAGGGATCTGGATCCTCTGACCTCATACTGCATCTCCTCCAGCCTTTCCACACCATCGTAAATGATCCGCCATCCACCTAGGCATTAATTCCCAAAACCTTGGACATCCTAGGCTTCCTTTACCCTGCAAATCCATTCCAAAATACAATTCCAAAAGTAAACAGCAGTGCTTCTCCAACCATATCTAGGAATCTGCCCATTTCTTAACAATTCCAATATTGCCATTCTAGTTCCTTCTTCATCATCTCTTGTCTAGACCACCACAATGGCATCCTAACTAGTCTTGTTTCCATTCTTGTCCCCAATTTAATTCCTCACTACAAAGCAGCTACAGTGTATTTTCTAAAACATGAATCAATCAAGTCACCCACCTCCATTTAAAGCTGGGCAACTCCTTACTTTAGTCCCAAAAGCCTACCTGATCTTGACCCTGCCTCTCTCTCCAAACTCATCTCATGCTCCTTTTCCCCTCATTTGCTAATTCCAGTTACACTAGCTTTTTGTTCCTTTCCAGTTTTTTTCTCACTCAATCTTATTTGTCATTTATTTTGAAAAGGCAGGAAAAGAGCAAAGGGATTTAAAAATGTGGCCACACACACCTGTTATTGATGTGTCATTGTGTTAGTCCACTTGACAAAAAATTTTTCCAGCTTTATTGAACTATAATTGACCTATAACATTGTGTAAGATTAAGGTGTACAACATGATGATTTGATATATGTATATATTGTGAAGTGATTATCATAATAAGGTTAGTTACATAATTACTATTTTCCTCTAAAATCAAGAACAAGACAAAGACACCCACTTTCACCACTCCTATACAACATAGTACTGGAAGTCTTAGCCAGAGCAATTAGGGAGTAAAAAGAAATAAAAGGCACCCAAATTGGAAAGGAAGAAATAAAATTGTCAGTTTGCAGATGACATGATTGGATATACAGAAAACCCTAAAGACTCCACTAAAAAAAAAATGTAGAATTAGGTAGTGAATTCAGTAAAATTGCAAGGTATAAAATTAACATACAAAATCAGTTCCATTTCTATACACTAACAACAAAACATCTAAAAGGGTAATGAAGAAAAACACCCATTTACAATATCCCCCAAAACAATAAAATACTTAGGAATAAATTTAACCAAGGAAGTGAAAGATCTGTACGTTGAAAACTGTAACATTGATGAAAGAAATTGAAGAAGATGCAAATAAATTGAAAGATATCCCATGTACGTGGATCAAGAGAATGAATATTATTAAAATGTTCATATTACCCAAAGCCATCTACAGATTCAATGTAATCCCTATCAAGTTTCCAATGGCATATTTCACAGAAATAGAAAAAACAATCCTAAAATTCATATGGCAAAACAGAAGACCTGAAAGCAATCTTGAGAAAGAAGAGCAAAGCTGGAAACGTACTTCCTAATTCCAAACAATGCTACAAAGTTATAGTAATCAAAATAGTATGGTACTGTCATAAAAACAGACACATAGACCAATGAAGTAGAATAGAGAGCCCAGAAATAAATCCACGCATCTACAGTCAAATAATATTCAACAAGAGAGACAAGAATATTCAATGAGAGAAAGATAGTCTTTACAATAAACAGTGTTGAGAAAACTGGATATTCACATGCAAAAGAATGAAATTGGACCCCTGCCTTACACCTTTCCTGTTCTTGATCATCCCAAGTTCATCCCCTATTTAAGACAACTACTCTAGTTGTTTCCTCTGGTGAAACAATGTTACTTGAATACGAACCCATGAACGCAAGGACTGTAAGTCTTGTTCATTGATGTATTTCTGTTACCTAGAATTATTGTGTGTGTGTGTGTGTGTGAGGAAGATTGACGCTGAGCTGACATCTGTGCCAGTCTTCCTCTATTTTATGTGGGATGCTTCTACAGAGTGGCTTGATGAGCGGTGCTAGGTCCGCACCCAGGATCCAGGCATGTGAACCCGGGGCCACTGAAGCAGAATGCACAAACTTAACTACTAAGCCACCAGGCCGGCCCCAACCTGGAACTACTTTTGATAGTAAAGGGTCCTTGGTAAGCAGTTATTGAATGAATGAATACATGCATACATAAATGCTTCTTAGTGAAAAATACAAATTAAAAGTAACATTCTATTTGAGTTTAAGTTTAGTTTAATACACCTAACAGAATGCTGGGCAGATAGTAGGTGCACAATAAAAACCTTGTTGATAAACTGAACATGACCATTATATTGTTCTACCTATTTTCAAAGTAATATGAATTGCTAATTATCAGCACCTACTTCACCAGGAAATACTGTGGAGTGTTTCATAAGATAAAGTCAAGATTAAAAGCTTTTTGTCTGCTTCAAAACAGTTATTACCATTTGCTGCAGGCTCACAGTATGTTGATTTGTTCTCAGTTCTGTGCTAGCAAATGTCTTCTCAACTAGGATTATCCTAGCATGTGGATAGTTATTTGGGGAAGAAAGGTTTTAATGGCTTTGTGTCTAAGAAAAATTGAGGATAACATAGCTTCCATATTTAAATTTCTTATGTGGGTTTTGGAAAAATTAAGAATTACCAGGTGATTCAGCCCTCCAAGAACATTGCCACAATGATCCCTCACCTTAACTCATTTTACCCAGTGCTGCACTTTTCAAAATAGTCTGTCTCATTTTTCCAGGGCTTTCAAACAAGTTATACTGTGATAAGGTGATTTATTTCTTTCATTTCATACATATTACAAAATAAGCACACACACCAAACTTTTGAGCAGCCATTTAGAGCTAATTTCTACTATCAGTCTACATAGCTAGATGTCAGTAAGGCCATTCACTGTTACTAATGCTATTTGTTTTGCAGAATTTATTTAAGAAAAGGGTACTCCTGATGTAGAAGACAACAATGATGACCCTGCTTGCTACAAGCATCTAGAGCTTTTACGCAGTTGAATATGCCTTTTTATAAAATATTGCATGGTGGATATAATGTCAGACCTTTTCCAACCTGCCAAGTAACCAAATGTGACAATAAGAGAAATAAAGAGAGGAGAATACAAAACTGCCCCCTTCTCTTTTTCAAAGCATGATTTACCAATAAAATGTTTTCTTAATTAGAATTTTGGGGAGTTGCAAACAACAGTAACTGATTGACAAACTTAAGCCAAAGAAAATTTATAGGAAGGGTATGTGAAACTCACATTATCACCAGGAAACCTGACACTTCAAAATGTGGAAAACAGGTGGGAACCCAGGCACTTTCTCAGACTTCAAGGAAGGAACCTTAGGAGCAGTCCTTGTGTGAACAGTCTGGTCAGGGCACCTCCAGGGCAATGGCTCGCTCTCTCTTTGTTCATCTGTTCAGGATTCAAGAGCCAGGGAGAATCTGACTGTGGCTTGCTCTGGGTCAGTCACATCCGCTACTCCCTATCCCCTTACACACACACCTTGGCTCAACAGACTACACCTACTGGGGAAGAGATTATTCCCCAAAGGAGAAATTGGGATGATGTTAAAAAGGGAGAAATGAGCTTACCCTCCCCCAAAATAACGACTGTCTACTTCAAACAACGGAAACAAAAATTCCCAAGGCATTAAAACACAAAACCAAGCCCACATGCTTGCTGGAGAACAAAGCTTTGTTCTATCAGTAGGTTTTAGAGTCTCTGCACCCCTTTCCATTTTTCTAGTTTTCTGACTTTTTAAATTTTTTTTTTATTTTTGGGGGAAGATTAGCCCTGAGCTAACATCTGCCACCAATCCACCTTTCCTTGCTGAGGAAGACTTGCCCTGAGCTAGCATCCGTGCCCATCTTCCTCTATTTTATATGTGGGATGCCTGCCACAGCATGTCTTGACAAGCAGTACATAGGTCTGCACCTAGGATCCGAACCAGCGAACCCTGGCCAGTGGAAGCGGTGCGCACGAACTCAACCACTATTCCACCGGGTTGGCCCCTAGTTTTCTGACTTTTTATTTGAGAATGCTGCTAACAGTATCATCTTAGTGTAGGCAAGTGATTTTAAAGCCTAGTGAGTAAATCCACCAGCTTTCCCAAAGCTGCCTACTCTCACGCCTGCAAATGCACACCTCAAAATAGCTGGAGAAGAAAATGCTACCTGACGTCACTTGAATTCAAGACCATTGGCCTTTTTGGCTGCCGGCAGGGACTTTATTTTTCCCCTGGCCTGTTCGACTCTCCAACTCTTCTATCTTGTTGTGGCAGATAGACTCTAAGAAGGTCCCAATGATCCCTGGAATCCACTCCAATCAAGATTTCACCCCCATCACTTTACTACTACTGCTCTTATCAGAGTCTCCAATGAGCTCCACATGTTAAATCCAAAGGCAATTCTCGGTGCTCATCTCGCCTGACATAGCAGCAACAGTTGATAGTCACTACTTTTTCCTCATTGAAATATTTCTCTACTTGGATTCCTAGACAAACTCTCATCTGATTTTTCTGCTACCATTTTGACCACTCTTTCTCAGTTGCTTTTGCTTGTTTCTCCTCATCTTTCCTACTACTAAATATTGGAGTTTCCCAAGGCTGTTTTTAGATCTTTTAATGTTTCCATCTAAATTTTACTCTTTAGATGATCACATTTGGTCCCATCGTCTTTAAAATATATGCTCACAATTCTCAAGTTCTTATCTCCAACCTAGATTTTTCCCTGAATTTCAGGTTCAAAAATCTAACTGCCTATTTTACGTCTCCCCTTGGATGTCAAATAGGCCTCAAACCTGATATGTATGAAAATGAACTCCTGATACACTCTCCCAAGTCCACTGCTTCCACAGTCTTCACCAGCACACTTTATGGCCCCCATGCTTCTAGATGTTGAGGCCCCAACTCTTGCAGTCACGTTGGACTCTTCATTTTTTCTCTTACCTTATACTCCTTGTCGACAAACCCTGTCAGCTCAGCTTTCAAATATATCCAGAGTCTGACCACTTTGCACTACCAACACTGCTACCTTCCCTGGCCCAAGCTACCACTATTCTTGCCTGGATTATTTGCACTAGCCTTCTAATTGAGCCCCTGTATCCGCCCTTGCCAGTACAACAAAACAACAGCTGGGTGTTTCTTTGAAAACAAGTTGGATCATGTCACATTTCGGCTCAATATTCTACAGGGATTCCCATTTCACTTGGAGTCAAATCCATGGTCCTGCATGGTCTGCTCCTCCTCCCATTACTTCTCTGACCTCATATCTTCTACCACCCTGCTGTTCTCTCCACTCTGGCTTCCCTGTTCCTTAGACGCCAGGCACACTCCCTCCTCATGGCATTGATGTTCGTTCTTCCAGTGCCTGGAATGCTCTTCTTCCAGATGTCCACGTGGCTAAGAGACTCACTTCAGACTTTCAGATCTTTACTCAAAATTCCATGACAATGTCCTGATCATCCTATCTAAAATTTCATCACACTCAACACACATTATATTCTTCCCTGCTTTATTTTTCTTTCTCTAGCACGTATTACTTCCTAACATACTATATATTTTACTCATTTATCTTGTTTATTGTCTATCTCCACTAAGAATGTAAGTTTCATGAGGACAGGGATTTTTAAAAAATTACTGCTATATTCTTAATGCCTAGGATACTGAATATTTGTTGAAGGCAAATTATTGTTTCGTAGGTACCTCATTTTGTTCACTCTCTCTCACGATTAGGTTTAGATGCAAAATCAGGCTCCAGCAGGCGGCTCATTTTCCAAGTTAAGTGAGTTCACAAGTGATGTCCTTATTCCTTGCAGTTCTGTGAGACTTCCTACTAATTCCTTGTCACCTTTTATTGTTTTTAAATTGAGGGATCAACAAGTTTCAAATCTGTCTCTTTTTTCATTGTAAAGGCAGGCAGGACCACCTACATAATTGTGAGATCCCAGGCAAAGTGAAAATGGGGATTCCTTTATTCAAAAAGTGTTAAGGATTGCAAAATGGTGACAGCAGAGCATTAAACCAAGCAGAGGGGCCCACTGAGACTGTGCAGGTCTTATGCCCATGTTGGCAGCCCTATCGGCAGGGTTTTGTTAGAACTAGATTTTTAAAAAACTTACAAAAGAAGCACGGAGTTTAGTGATCAAGGTTCTCCTTTCACATTTCCACATGTCCATGTTCCATGATGAGTTTGTATTGTAAAGGTTTAAAGATTCTAAAGATGAATACAATTTAAATCATTAGTTATGTAAACCACATAGCCACTTTTTCTGGTTCCAAGTTGACTTTTTGCTTATATAAATTTCCGTCTAGTTATAATTATTTATTGTCACATTATCACATCCATTTATCTTAATAATTTAAGATTAAAAATCTCACTGGTGTGATTTTTTTCAGGACATTGATTCATCATATAAATAAGTACTATTTAATGAGAGAAATGTTAAAGATGCTTATTCATTCAACAAGAGTTAAATAAAAATCTATATACGCAAATACAATGCCTGGCTCTTTAAGAAATTTGGGCATTATACTACTGAAAACCAGGCTATTCGCTGAAATATCCACTTTCCTAAAGCTTATTAGCCAAATGATCAATTTGCTTAATGACCAATTTGCTAAATTTGCCAAATTAAATTAATGCAGTTTAACACAAATATTTAGCAGCTTGAACAAGATTGTTTGATTTTGATTACTGATGGTGAAATATATAGAAAAATTATACACATATTTTTAACATTGAATATCACATATTATTTATGGACATGTGTATATGTATATATATATTTGTATATACTTACATATATAGTTAACTTATTATAAGGAGGCTAGACATGAAGAAAGTAAAGATATGTGGAAATGACTACAGTACTATAATCCAGAAGGGACCATGTGATTAGTGTAAGTTAAGTAGAAATGTGAAATAGGACACAAAGAGTAACTACATTATATATTAAATATTGTATGCCATTTTCTGGTTGATATACTCTCAGCAGTTGATGAAAGAATTTTAAAAAATATTAATAGCTTGGCAAAACAGAAATCAACATGAGAAGCATCCTAATCACTTTATTGATATATCCAAAACTTAGAACAATTTTCTTCTCCGTTATAAACAGTATGGATTCTTTCCACAGGAAAGTTTGTATGTTTCAATCGTTCCTGATTAGAAATCACAACTTCAGTATGTGATACGGGACAAGACTTGTCATCTACTTCTGATTTATTTCATAATACTTTTCAATGACATTTTCTACTTTTTTCATACTAAAAGCATTTAAAATATTATTGTTAGTATCATTTGGCTTATTCCTCATACTCCATTTTAATTTATAAATTCAAAAGCATCTGCAAAAATCAGAATTTTGAATAAAACTGCATTTAAATTACTTTTTAGTGAAGTCATCTAAAATTTAATTTAGGTTAACTTAACTTTAATTTGAAAGCATCAGAAAGAAATCAAGATTAGCCAACAATTCCATATAAAAATTCCCGCATTAAATCTTATTTTGGTTATTAATATCAAAATATATACTTCTATGACTTTCACAGCTAATAACCTAAAGTGAATATTTTTGTTAATGCCAATAAATTGTTCCTGGTAAAGATGCTAATTATTGATACATAACATTAAATCTTTAAATTTAGCAAGTTTGACAAATAATTAATTTGCAAATTGGCATTCAGTTGGCTGATTTTCTGCTAATTGATCTGCTTCCAGGAAGAAGAGGGGAGAGTAAATAGAACCTGCAGGAATACCAATTTTCAGAAGGAGATGGAAGAGAAAACTATGAGATAGAATTGATTGGAGAGGCGGGAAGAAACCCAAGACTGTTTGGAGGAATGGAATTTCAAGAAAGATGTCAATAGTGTCAGGTGCTACAGAAAGTTCCAAGAGAAGGAAGGTTAGTGGTACCCTTGCAGGCACTATTTTCAGTAGAGTGTTGACATGGGAAGTCAGTTTGCAAAAAATTATGAGACGAATGTAATTAACCAAATCTAGTAATTTTTTAAAATCCCAGTGAGATAAACTCCTGAAGAGCAAGGACCTAATTTTATTTAATTTACTTATTTTAGAGTTGTCTTTTCTATTTTTTCCTCTGTTTCCTCCCAACTAGAGTCGTCAGATTCAGTAAATAAAAATACAGGGTGTTGAGTTAAATGTGAATTTCCGATAAACAATGGATAATTTTTAGTATAAGTGTGTCCTAAGCATTGCAAGCCCTCGCTAGAAGTCTGCTGAATTGGGGGCAGTGGAGGGGCTAAGAGCACTGGCTGTGGAGTCACCCTTCTTGAGTCCTCTGTGTACATTTGTCTACGGCCTCGGGCAAGTTAACCTTCTGCGTCTCAGGGTACTCTTGTAACAATGGGGGTAAAAATAATAATTATAGTAACAGTAACAGTCCTTTGGGATTATTGTGAGTTGAAGTCTCTAAAGCACTAGGCGTCGCATTTGGCACATGCCCAGAGATCAATGAGTAGTATGACTGTCCATTAAAGGGCTAGCACGGACTTACACGAATGTAAAAGGGAAATACGTGTGAGGTTTGTGTATTAGGTGGACTTTTAGGCCCACCCGAGGATGATTAATAACCAAAGCAGTCAGGCAAATGACAGCATGCGGGCCCAGGATTTTAAAAAAAGAAAGAAAAGTGAGAAAAAAAAAAAGGCGAGGTTGACTGAAAACTTGCCCATTGATGTCTCTTGCCCAAAGGAGTAGGGTCATTAGACCTATGGAGACACCGCTGGGAGACAGCACCCAAGTTTGAGTGTGGAGACGGATGCTCATAGCCTGGCCCCGGTCCGGCTCGGTGGTCCGGTGAAGGGGTGTGCTCTTCACGCGCACCCCAGAGGCGCCGGCGAGCCGGGGGCGGGGCGGGGCGGGCGCGCGAGCGAGCCGCGGTCCCGGAGCCGAGCCCCACAGCTGGCGGCGGCTGCGAGCGAGCGGCGGGCGTGCGCTCCGCGGAACTGGCGCCGCGATGGGACACCTGTGGCTTTTGGGGACCTGGGGCTTTTGGGGGCTGCTCCTGTGCGCCGCGGACCCCCGCACAGGTAACCCAGTCGGGGCTCTAGGGAAGTACTGGCGAGGTCAGTGTAGACACAACCCTTGCTCCCGGGGTCGCGGGAGAGGCGGGACAGCCTGGCACCAGCCCTGGACCAAGACTGCGGGTGTGGCTGCGTGGTGCTCATGGGGACCTGGAGACCTGGAAGGCAGGCCTAACAAAGAGACAGGGACAGAGACAGAGACAGACAGACACACAGACACACACATGGAGAGAGGGAGAAATGGGGAGGAGAGAGAGAGAGAGATTGCTCTTAAATCATCGGTGTTGCTGCTTGAATTACGGACTCTCACCCCCGACCTCCACCCCCAGTTGACTCAGTTGACGAAGCGACTGAAATTTGGCTGGGCATGGGGTATGGGGGACGCAACCTGAGTTCTCCTTCTTCTTACTCTTCTTGGGTCCCTTTCACCACTGAAGTGAGGGAAATATCCCTCAATAGGACAGGAATGGGTCTTTGTAGCGAGTGTCAGTCACTTCCAGGGGCAGCTGCCCTGTGCCTTCAAAGTAATACCCAGGAGAGGGCTGGGAAGGGACTGATAAGATAAGAAATTGGAGTTGCCACAGAGATAAGGGAGGATGAACCTGAGATAGGTGAGCAGCAGCACAGCCTTGGAGATAGGATCCAGCTCCCTCGCTGGAATTTCCTACTCCTGGCTGCGGGCTGCTCAAGTTATAAATGTGCCTGAAGCAGGAACAGCCTTGTAGACAGACCGGAAGTCCAGAAGCCTTGGGTCTGGGGGTAGTCTTCATGATGTCGGAGAGCTTTTGCCATTATAGGTGAAGTCCATACCAAACTCTTTTCAGGCAGGAGTCAACGATACAATCTAATTTCCTTAACCTTTTCTCATACATCCATTTCAAACAATAATTTCTGTGGCTTTACTTTGTGTCCCCACTTAAATTTTTCCACCTATTCTGAGAATTTGTTACTGTATCTAATAATTAGCAGATCTGTATCGCTTAACCGGAAAATAAGCCCTGCTAGCCACTGTGTGTGTTTGAATTGCTTTGAAGCATTACTTGCAGTTCTCGGTAGAAGCCACTCACTCGCCCGTATGTTTGCATCGGCACCTCCCTCTGTCGTGAACTCTTTATTTTCCCCACAGTTGGTCCAGTCTAGCTAATTCGTACTTACCCACCAACTTGCATCCGGGATACCCCTTCTTTCAAGAAGACAGTGTGACCCAAGCAGTGTGGATGAAATGCCCCTTCTGAGTCTCCCATGGCCCCTGTGCTGTCTTCTGTCACTCTGTACTGTCTGAGCTAAGCTTTGGGAAAGTAGGGACTGTTACACATTTTTATATCCCCAGGAAGTTAATACCATTTGTTGAATGAATTAGTGACCTTTACTTAAGAGCTCACTATCATCAGGAGGCTAAAAAGATCCCAGTAATTATTTTTCCTGAAGTCTTACTCTGTCACAGAAAACAGTTTCTTCTTAAAACACGACTTCTTTTTTGTACCTGGACTGTTCTTTCAATTTACCTAGCTTTGCTTTTCTTCTGTGCTTTTATAATGACCTATTTCTCTACCATGCTGTTTTTCCAGCATGGTCTGCTGCTTTGTGGGCTGCTAACTGTAGTTATGGACCTGCGGTTAGTAGAACACTACATGAAATTCAGGGTTTAATGAATGTTTTATAATAAGATAGTTAAGAATGATGGAAATGATCATATATTATTCCTGCTCTTTGTAGCTCCTAAGATAGTGCATTGTATAAAGCCGATGAGTATTAACTCAGTTAGTAATTGGACTCCCTGTTGAGTTATTGGTTAGTAGCAGAGCCAAAAGGAAAACATGGGTGTGCTTACTTTCAGTCCACTAGTCTTCATGATGTTTTTCTTACAATGTTGTAATACGTATTCTAAAATTTGATGCTTGAAATGAAGTACTTGACACTTTTACTTCTACTGTACTTTAATATCTTTCAGATGGCTCTAAAATAATTCCCAAAGTCACAGAAATAATACCTAAATATGGCAGCATAAATGGAGCAACAAGGCTTACTATCAAAGGAGAAGGTATGGTTGCCTTTTTTTTTTTTTTTGCCAAGGTTGAGGTATTTTAAAGGCTAGTTGACATTTAGAGATTTATAGTTTTTAAAAAAAAAAAAATCCACTAGAGTTGTTTCTCCCTTTGGCCAGAGTAGTAAAACCATCCCCTTTGACAGCTAACAAAATCTCCAAAAGTCTCTATCAATCTGGTCATATGGGTTTGTATTATAATTACTTAACTCTGTGATCTGGATTATAATGACTGAACTGAAAGGAGCTTCTTTAACTCAACTCTGCAATTATTTGCTTAGTTCTTCACGGGTCTAATGACATTTAATTTATTTTTATATCAAATAAAACATTTTGGGGGTTTCAAGACCATTAATAAGAGGATATGCTAGAGAAATAGAATGATGATGAAAGAAGAAAGGCAGTGAAAGCAAAACTTTGGATCTTTTCTCCTGCCACCCAGAATTTGTCATATGTTGCATCAGAGCATGGCTTATATATGACTCTTTCTCCTTGCCTGGTCTTCAGATGAAAACATGATAGGAAATCAGTGAATATATTTAATGAACAACTGTTCCTAGGATTAAATAGAAATATGTGGTTCTTTTAGCCACAAGGCCTTTGAGATCTAAATTATAGCAGTATTCAGATGCTTATGGATTTTTGAAGGATGGGAAAGAAAAATTTAAAAAGAATATTAACAAAAACTATATAATTTGGTCTTTAAAATAAGAAGAGAAATGAGAAGTTTTTGGAGTCAGAGAATTGACATAGCAAGATATTTCAATTGTGTCATATATATTGAAATATCTTTCAATATGTCTAATTAATGTTTCTTCAGAATTCAATCCCTTAATGATATACTTAAGATAATTTATGCATTTAAGTGGTGAATAGTATATTTTGGACTAAAGTGGCATTTTTTTTAGAGTTGAACACCTGTAGACAATGTATTTGTTAAAGACTATTTTCAGAATGTATTTATTCACAGCTCGCTTATATTGTAAATTGCTGTTAGGATAGTGTCCTTGAAAGTGATTGGGTTTTTTTTGTTGTTGCCTTGTTTTTTGTGAGTAAGATTGGCCCTGAGCTAATATCTGTTGCCAGTCTTCCTCTTTTTACCTGAGGAAGATTGTCACTGAGCTAACATCTGTGCCAGTCTTCCTCTATTTTATGTGAGATGCCTCCCACAGCATGGCTTGATGAGCAGTGCTAGCTCCACGCCTGGGATCCTAACCCGTGAATTCGTGGCCACCTAAGTGGAGTGTGCAAACTTACCCACTAAGCTGGCCTGACTATTGGGTTTTTAATAGAGATTTAAATACCATGAGAGAAACGCCAAGATTACAACAAAACAAAACAATGAAACCACCCAGCTATTTCCTTCCACTTCAAGACCTGATCTTTTTCTGATCTAGGAACTATGGCTTGAGTTTAAGTACGTAGACACAGATCATCCCTAGTTAAAAATAGGAAAAACAAAACAAAACAAAAAAATTGTATTCTTAAGATATTTTTTAAGAGCATCCTTATTAATCTAGCCATAACCTTTGCTCTTTTGTGGACATTCGGAGGCAATTAGGCTCTTACTTATGAAGCACAAGGTGTTGTGGTGAACTTCTAGTTTTCCAGTCAGCCTTCATTTCTGGATGCTTTGGGGAGAGAATTATAGGATGGTTAAATCCTGTCGGAATTGCAGATACCTGCACCCTCATCCTAATTTGTCTTCCCTCTCCTTGTTCTAACCATAGACTGTAGGTGACTAAAAATGTGTTAGCATATGTCCCTCTCAGGGGCTGAGTCTAAATACTGTTCTGTATAGGTTTTGGGGGCCCATGATATATACAGAGTGTATATAAAGCAATGATAAATTTTTCTTATTTACCACACCAGCCCTCCAAAGCTACATGAATATGGCAGTTGAACAAAGTTTATTGGGAGGAATTACATTCACATATTCCATCAGTCCTGTCTCTGACCCATACTCAGTGTTTAGAATTGCATCGGAGCTAATTTATTAATCATACAAGAACATTTTCTAAATGGAATTGTAAATGTTAGATGATTACCTAAATGTTGGTCCCATATGACTTTTTAAATGTTTTATTTTTGTAAAAGTCACGATGAAAAAGTAAAATGTTATAGAAATGTTTGACTTAGAAAGTGACTTCTCTGAAATTCCACACTCTAGAAAGATCTGCTCTTAGTATTTTGGTGTATCCAAATGACTTTTGGCTGTTTCCATGCATAATATTGACCTTTGCAGGCATAAGTTTGCTATTGCATTATACTATTGCATTACTACTCAAAAGGCTGTGCTTCAGGAGCCCAAGATATAGAATGTCACAATTGTGATGCCCAAGCAAAAGTATTTTGAGCCATGTGGACAAAGAGAACAGATTAGTGGCCACCAGGGGAAAGGGAGGGTGGGTGGTGAGCACAAAGGGTGAAGTGGTGCACCTACAACACGACTGACAGACAATAATGTACAACTGAAATTTTACAAGGTTGTAAATTATCGTAATCTCAATAAAAAGTTAACAACAAAAAGTGTTTTGAGCAATGGCATGATCGTAGAAGTAACTGTATCTCCGTCTAAGATGACTGATTTGATGAGGAGCATTATCATTTTGATAAGTTCTGGACTGTTTCTAACTTTATCAGTTTTATTTATTACTTTATATTCATACCTTGTATTTCTCAATTGTCTTCCTTGATATTTTATCATGTTTCTCTTTATTTAAAATAATCAGTAAGGTACAAGGAGTAACATTTTACTTTTGGTTCTTTTTCTATATATTTCCCTATTGTAACGTATAGCACATATATTTTTGTTAAACTGAAGTGTTGAATTTCACAATTTTTATAATATCATGGAAAGCACGTGGACTTTGGTCCGGTGTGACTGTCTTTCAGTTCTACCCTTGCCACTTCCCTTTATGTGACTGGGGCAAGTTTCTCTCTAAGCCTCAGCTTCCTCATCAGTCAAATGGGATATTAATTCCTACCTGTTGGGGCTGTTGTGAATGTTGAAAAGGATAGAGTATCTAAGGCACCCACATGTAGTCTCTGGCCCATAAACTAGAGCTATTTGAGTTTTATTATTCATTTGCATTTATGTTATAGATTTGGTTTCATCCTTTACGTGTTATCTTCTATCACATTGCACCTTTCTTTTCCCTTGTTTTCAGTGTTACAACTTTTAAGTAGGTTTATACACTCTCAACCCTGCCTTTTTTAACGGGAGAAACCAAAACAGCCTGCGTTGTTCATGACAACCGCTGGCTTTACCGCCGCTGACATTTTCCATGATAGCAGCACAGGCTGCTATCAGGAGACCCAGGTTTGCGTGCCTGGCAAGTCTTGTCTCCAGTTTTTTCTGCAAAAGAAAAAAATACATCAACGTGTAGGAATTTCCATCTAAAGCCTCAGCCTTTTCTATTTGCAGGGTACACCCAACACTTCCTGTAATCTTGGTGCTTTGGAGTACTTCCAGAGGTGTCTTCTTTATACCCAATGATTTATTTAGAATTACAGTTTTAAATTAAAATTCTTTTTAAAGGCGATTCCTTTTTAACTCTGTGGAATTAGCTAATATCTTAGAAATATTTTTATGCTCTTTTTAAGCAAAATTTATAATGAGAATATTTACAAATCTTATTGATTTCGTTCATATTTTCCCATAGATTTTACTCCTAGGATAAATATATGAGATATAGATGTTTATATATATGAACATTAAAACAACGCCATAATCTAAAACAGTATCATTTTTTGTTGGTATTATGTTTTAGAATTGTGTTTGTCTTAGGAATGCTGAAGAACAGATCTGTGTTACCATCTCATTGATGTGACATGTGCCTAATAGGAAAATGAATACGTATATCACATCCTGAGCCACACCACCAGTAAAACTTTCCATTCTCTGGTTTGTTGCCAGCAGCCCTTTGTGTGTTCCAAACTCAATGTGAACTCCAGAGATAAGCAGAAATTGGCAGAAGGAAAGAGCAGGCTTACAAGTGGCTTGCTCTTCTGTGTTTTCGGGTATCTTCTCACAATTCCATTTTAGCAGTAACTGCCTTCCTACATTCAGAACCGCAAATTCAATGCCGGTATTTTTCCCACGTTAAATTGGTGCTTATTTTTGAACTTTGGCCTATGTTGGATGAGTCCTATTTGGTTGAGGTTTAAGCTTAAAAGAAGAAAGTAGTGTTTATTAAAATCCCAACCCTTTCTTGAGATTCTGCTTACTTTTTCTACATATAAAGAATAGGAGAGGAGCTAAAAACATAGGGTCTAGAGGTGGTTACGTGGGGTAACAGGCTACAGCTTTGAAATGTGCGTTTTTAAATACTATTTTTCTCTGAATATCACAGGTGTGGCATCTGCAACCTAGGTTCGAATTCTGGCCACCCACTTAATAGTTCTGTGTTATTTTTAAAAAAGAATATTAATACTCAACCTAAACCTCAGGGTTTTTATAACTAATAATAAGTGCAAATATCAATTGAGCTCTTAACATATGAGCCAGGCTTCATGTTAAGCACTGTATATAAATCCTCATTTAGTCTTCCTAACAATCCAATAAGTAGATTATTATGGTCATTTTTCTGATGAGGAGACTAAGACTGAGAGAGTTTATATCTAAAACTCTAATGCCCCAAGTCACGCAGCAAGGAAATGCTGGAGCTGGGATTCCAACCCGGGATGTCAGGGTCCAAATGCCCTTTCCTTTATACAGCACTGCCACCTAACGTGCAGCTTACCTGAGCTGGAGTTCAGGGGCCTTGGCATTTGATGACCATCTGGCACATTGAAGTCCCACTTCAGTCCTATGCGAAACTACACAATATTCATGGTTTCTAACGCACCTTTGTCAAACACTGAAAATGGTCAATAATTTAAAAAGCAGTCCCACCACAGATATCTGGAAATTCCAATTCAGTCACTTCAACTATTAAAGGCTATTTAATGTGAGTACATATTGTAGTGGTGATTGTTTTGTTGAAACAGACTTGAAAACTACTGACAATTTTAGGGAAATACCTAATATTTATTTTTTCTAACATCAGTAATATAAATACATGAGATTTAAAGAGTTAAGTTTACATCTCTGGGTTTACCTTTTTGTTTTTTTTACCGATTTTAAGTTTATTATTGTACTGTGGGACAATATGATCTGTAGGTAATTAAGTTCTGAAACTTAAATAGCCTATAAATTTACATTAATAAAAGGGATGAAAATCTTTTAGTGTGAAAGAAAAATTTTTATAATTTCAAAAATATTAGTCATCACTTTGGCTGTTTTTTAATGTTAAAACACTTGTGATATTCAGAAAAAATAATACTTTAAAATGCATGTATTGTTAGAACCCAGAATTTAGGAATTTTAGATTTTGAAGTAGTCTGAGCAAAAAGTATTTACTTACTAATTTAACTTTGTTCCAAAAAATATTATAACTAGATAACTTTATAGATTTCCTCTGCATTCTGGAAGAGTATTAAGTATCTTTCTAAAATTTTTATTAGGAGAATATTTAATTATTGGATTCAATTAATAGAACATTATCCAATTAATCTTATTCGTAGGTTTTATTTCTTGAGTTTCTTTCAAAATTGAATGCTGTTTTGACAATGTAAAATACTTTTATGGGGCATAAAATTCCTTAATCAATGCTTACTTCTAAATCTAGTTTTGAATTTTCATATATTTATAGTAAGAGTAAAATCATTTTCTGCTGTTTTACATCATGCACTTCTCTGTTTCTATTGGATCATACCCATCAGCATGCAAATGTATTTCTACCTGAAAAAAAGCAAAAGCAAGATCATGAACCTTCCCCTCGCTCAACACTCCCCTCCAGCTACCAGCCCATTTCCCTCCTTCCCTTTACAGTAAAACTCCTCAAAAAAGTTACCAATATTTGTTCTCTTCACTTATCGTCCTACATCTTCTCTTGAACCCGTGCTGAGCAGTCATGTATCCATTGCTCATTGAAACAGCATCTTCACTCCTGCCCCCAGTCTATTCTCACCCCTGGCCCCGTGTCTATTCTCAGAACAGCAGCTAGTGAATCTTGGAAAGTATAAGTCAAATCATACCGCTCCTCTGTTTCAAAGCCTCCAATGGTTCCCCATTCATAAAAATAATCTAAAAGGCTCCATTTCTGGTCTCGTCTCTCAATTCTCCTCACTCATACTTCACCAACCACACTTGCTGATTCTCAAATCTACAAACATGCTCCCACCACAGGGCCTTGGAACATCCTGTTCTGTGTATCTAAAATGTGCTTCCCATGGCTGTTCTCATGTCTACTCCCTCTGAAAAGCTTCCATGACCATCTATGTCACATGCCTCCTGTGTCCCACTTCACATCTCCTTGGCATTGCCTCTGATTTCATAAATGTTGCAAAGTACTCTCTGGGTTCTTAATTTACTTTCCGAGTTGGCCTCCCTGGTAGGCAGAGCTGTGAGTAGTATACGTGGTCAGTAACTTTGTAAGAAGAAAAATGTGGTCCACGGTAAAGATATACATGGGCTCCTGGGCTGTTGCAGGTGACTTGACTAGTCAGTCAGGGGCTGACAGAAACAGAATTGGAAGGTCAGAAACAAGAAAGTCTTGGGAAGGGGCAAGTGAGCACACCCATAATAGTGAGCAAAAACCATGCAGATGTATATGTCTCAAGTTAATTCCCACAAGAAAGTATCCCCCACAGGAGAGACGGAGCAACTGGGTTAATTGGATGACTCATTCAGGAACTTCTCCTTGGCCATCTCAGTGTTGTGCAATGGGCTCATGAACAGAGGGGCCATGGGTGAAAGGCTGTGCATGGGCCAACACCGTGGACTCCCTTTCACCAAGGCTAAGCTACTACTGTTGCTGAATACCTGACCTGCCAGTCGCGGAGACCAATACTAAACTCTCAAGAGGGACCATCCCTCAAGAAGCCTACCCTGCCATCTAGTGATAAGTTGACTGCATCACTCTCCTCCTCTCATGGAAAGAGCAGAGATTCATTATTGCTGGGACTGACACCTACTCCAGATATGGGTTTTGCCTTCTCTTTCCACAGTCCTCTGCCAGCCCCATCTTCTGAGAGGTTGCACGGTCTGATTTACTGCCATGAGATTCCGCAAAGTAGTGCTTCAGAACAAAGAACACATTTTATACTGAAAAAGTTGTGATAATGGCACATGACCCTGAAACCTGCATCACCCTGAAACATGTGGCTTAATGGAATGAAGAAACAGCCTATGAAAGGCAAGGCTAAGATCCCAGCTTAGAAACAACATCCTGTGGAATGAGATGCTGTCCTCCATCATATGCTATATGTGTTGGGTCAATGGCTGATACATATTGTCGTTTCCCAATAGAACACATGGAGCTGGAAATGAAGGGTTACTCCCTGTCATTATCACTCCCAGTGATCCAGACATTGAATCTGTGCTTTCTGTCCTTGAAATTTTAGGTTCTGCTGGATTTAGGGTCTGAGTTTCCAAATAGAGATTGCTTCTGCCAGGGATCCCAATGTGGGTTCCACTGAACTGAAACTAACGCTACTACCTGATCAGTTTGAATTCAGCAAACATAATTAGTAGGCTACTAGAGATAATCAATTTTGATTATCATGAAGAGGTAGGGTTGCTTTTACCTAATGCAGAAAGGGAGGAGTATATCTGGAATTCAGGGTATTCTTGGGGACATATGTCTCTTGGCTTCCATGTCCAGTGATAACTGTGAATAGGCAATTACAGCAACTACAACCTAACATGGGCAGGACAACTAAAGGCTCAGACCCTCAGGATGAAGGTTAGTGTCACTCCATTAGCTGAAGTTCTGGCTAAGGGTAAGGGAAATCAACAATGGGTGATAAAGAGGGGACACAGTGAATATTAATTGTAGCCTCAGGACCAGTCATATGAGTGTAGCTTGTCCCGCTAAGTCACTTATATTAAATCTTTAACAGAGCTCTCAGCTGGCCATTGCCTTGGAGACTTGATAATGGATTGTACTTAAAATTTAGGACAGGAACGTATCTGTTTGGTGCAAGAACTCAACTGTCTCAGCTGCCTCTTACACTCAGCCTCACATCCTCCTGTTCTCACCTCCAATTCTAGCCACAGCTGTGGCAAATGGTTCCCTATGTACTTTGATTCAATCTGTGCTTCCAGCTTCTTGTCTTCAGTTTCCACAGAATGTCTTTGTCTACTGTCCCAGGGCTTCTCTGATGCAGGGACTTGGGACACTGAATCCCGTATGGCATATACCTGTGTGCAGCCTGCAAGTGCAGGAAAAGTTATTTCCCCCAGGGGGAACCATCAACTAAGGGGACGGGATTTGGTGAATGAATGCTGCTTGCCATTGATTCTCTGATTCTGAGAGGCAATCTATATTTTCCTTCGAAGTTCCCAGAAAGATTGAGCCCCTGTCATCCTCAGTGGTGCACAGCTTTTCTTTCTTCAGGTTTTACCCTCTTGTCCCTAAGGAATCACCACCCCAATGAACTGTTTGTAAGTCCTCACTTCAGATTTTGCTTTGTAGGAACTCAAGGTAAAGACCTCATCCCTTATAAAATAGTGTTTCCCTTGTCTCATCTACTCTTTCTATCTTCTCTGGTCTGCTTTTTTCATAGTAGTTATCCCAACCAGATGTAGCATTTCATGCCATATATATATATATGTATATGCCATATATATATCTATCTCATGCCATGTGTGTGTATATATATATATATGTATATGTATGATATTTACTTGTCTATTTTCTCTACCCCTCCCCACCCTACTGGAGTATAAGCTATTTGATTCTATTGCATTTAACAGCACCTGACAAATAATAGGTTCTCAAGCATTACTTTCATGAATAAATTAATTAAAGTCTAATTTCTGTGCTTCTGAAGAGGATTACAATCTTAGGAATAAATATGAAATAAGTTAACTGCTTGCTTCTGTACTATTCCTTATTATTTATTGAATGATTCAATATTGAACGACAATTGTTAGATGTCTGAAAATGGAATTCCATTATTAATAATTGAGTGTTTTTGCCTTTCTAGGTTTTGCTCAAGCAAACCAGTTTAACTATGGAGTTGATAATGCTGAGTTGGGAAACAGTGTGCAATTAGTTTCTTCTTTTCGATCAATTTCATGTGATGTAGAAAAAGATTCAAGTCATTCGTCTCACATTACATGCTATACTAGGTATGTTTTAAAGTATCTTTAATAACATCATTTTCATCATATCAGAATCACAGTTATGCATATTAGTATTATGATCATTTATCACTGGCTATTATAATAATATTTTTCTGATTATCAGATATTTTGATTTCATGATGTTTAGACTACTTTATATATTCAATACTATATATTTATTATATATTCTTTATATAAGACTTTATTATATTCAATTATAATGCTCTTTCTACATATTGGCATGATAGAATATGTTCTATATCCTTTCCCAGGTTATTAGAGTTATTATCATTATTGATCTCTTTCAGAAGATAAATGGCTACTATTAAATTGTAATGATGCTCCTCAAAATATCAAAATTATGCCTTCCTATCCGGTTTGATTAATTTTGTTCAAAATCTTGACAGTCATTAAGATTAAAGATGATCATTTTGTATAGTGACATTTCAAGTTCTTTACCATCAGCCCAAATTTATGTTTGTTATTAGCAACTTAGGGAAACAATTAATCATTTTACCTTGCAACTTTCAGTACTGGGACAGGTAGCACATATTCCAAAGGATTTCGTTTACATTGGGCTTGTTGGCCGTTTTTCAGCAGCAAAAGCTTACTTAGGGGGAAACTTGATTAACTAAAACTTTTTAAGAAACAAAATATAAAATAAATGTACCAAGGTGATATGTTACCATTTTAAATGATGATTATTACATTTGTTCTTGCATTTCTTTTCCTTTTTAATAAGCACAAGTGCATGTAGGCAGAATAAGCACTTGCCTGAGGTCCATGATGTCAGAATTTGCGGTACAGAGTTCAGGATGGAGATGATCTTTCCTAATATTGAAGGGAACATAACTGTACATCAATTAGAATTTTAGACACTTTTTTTTCCAAAAACGACATGTAGTCTAGAGCAGTATTTGTCATTAATATTATACATTAAATAAAAACAGTTATTGCATTCCTTCTGTGTTCTTCATTTGCCTTCCAGAGCAATGCCAGAAGATTCCTACACTGTTAGAGTCAGTGTGGATGGGGTTCCTATTACAGAAAATAATACCTGCAAAGGTCACGTCAACAGCTGGGCATGCAGCTTCAATGTATGTGGGATCTCCTCTTTGGCTTACGTATAATTGACCTGGTGCTTACTTTCTTGCAGACCTGGGTTTTATTTTTAAATTATAGATTGTTTTCTATTTCCACATTTCAAATATACTAGCATGTAGCTAAGGATAATCCCACTGTTTTCTATCATCTTCTGTAGTAATAGAATCTCTTTTGTTGTTTCTGATTTATTTCCCCCTTCTTTAAATTAATTTTATTAATGAATTAAACTTTATACTTCCAAATTATTTTCTTGTTCACATTCTTTTTTCTCTTTCTCCATTTCTGTTGTTACTTTGATTCTCCCTTTTCCTGTTTTCATACGACTCACCTTCATTTTATATAGAAAAGTCACTATTTTTCCTTTTTCCATTAAACATTTGTCTTCTTTTACCACTTTAAAATGTAAAAGAATGGGTCCGAAGTCATTCTTAGCCTCACATTTCAAAACTTATCTCTTTTCTTGGCAGTATGAAAAATGTGTCCCTTTCCATTTAAGTAGAAATCTGGGCACCTTCTTTTAGGTTGTCCCTGAGAATGGAGAGACACCTGACATGTATTCAGAATCTATGTTGTGCCACCTTCTTTTGCATGTATTGTTTTTGTATCCAGGCATCCTTCCCTCCATCACCAACCTCTCTCCTCCAAAAAAACTTCAATTATTCCTTAAAAATGCTGCCTATGTTTCTGTACTTTTCTAATTTTTGTGGTGCCTTTGTATTTCTAGAGAAGGACTCTTCTTGATCCATTTCTAGCTCATTTGTTTTCTCCTACATTATTTGTTTTTAGGTGTAGATTTGGATCTGCATGTATCTCAATTACTGAGGCATCTTTATATGCCCACCAGCTCTGCTATTTACCTGTCCCATGTTAATTTTGTTTTTCATTTGTAGTATTTTTCCCTTTTTCAGTAATTGTTTCTCATTTTGCCTTTTGAAAAGAAGTTCACATATGTTTACTTGGATAATAATAGTCAATAAATAATGTAGTATTGACTATGTTCCAGGTAGCGTTCTAAATATTTTTACTTATTAACTCTTGACTCTCACAAAATTCTGTAACTGTATACTAATATTATTATCTCTATTTTATGGATGATAAAACTGAGGCGCTTATAAATTGCATTACTCGTCTAAAGTCATGCAGCTTGGGGGTGGTAGATCTCAGATTAGAATCTGGCCAGCCCGACTCCAGAATCTGGGCTCTTAACCATGATTCCCTCTGCTTCATATATGTACTTGAGTATCTTTGACAGGTCTGTATTAGTTCCCTATTTGCTGCCATAAAAGATTACCACAAATTTAGTGGCTTACAACAGCATGAGTTTATTACCTGACAGCTCTGTAGGTTAAAAGTCTGATGTGGGTTTCAATGGGCTGAAATCAAGGTGTTGGGAGGTCTGCGTTCCTTCAGGAGGCTCTAGGGGAATCTGTTTTCTTGCCTTTTCCAGCTTCTAAAGGTTGTCCTTACTCTGGCTCATGGTCCCTTCCTTTGTTTCCAAAGCCAGCAATGGTGGTTGAACCTTTATTAAATTGCATCGTTCTGACTTTACTTCCGTTGTCGTTGTCACATCTTCTCTGCCTATTCTTCTGTCTCCCTCTTGCATTTATAAGGACACTTGCGATGATCACATCGGGCCCACCCAGATAATCCAGGATAATCTCTCTATTTTAAGGTCAATTCATTAGCAAACTTGATTCCATTGGCAACCATCTGCCACGTAACCTAACATATTCACAGGTTCCAGAGATTAGGTGCATGGACGCCTTTGCGGAGGGCCATTAGTCTGCCTACCACAAACTATTAGCATTTCCATCGCACTGGTGGCCTCCCTGGAATTCTACTCTCTTCCAGGTCCCATTTGGTGTCACAATTCTTAAGAATTATACCTGCATTGCTCTAGAAGATTATCATTAGTTTAGTTACTAAAGCTTACTCTGATGGACTTTTTCTAAGTTTTGCTTCTATATTTTTGAAATATGCTTCGTTATTTTTTCTTCATAAGATTAACCCAAAGTGGGCTTTCTTTAATTTTATCCCACCAAATTCCTAAAAGTCTTTACCCGAGAGCCTTATTTCTGTGGTTTGACTTACACTGATAACAGAAGAAAGATTGAATTTTAAAATTCTAGGCTAGAAACGTTTTGAAGTCAAAGAGGATATTTAGGGGATGAGGAAAAGATCTTGAATAATCAGAATAATATACTAAACTTTATTTCTTATATGTAAAAAGGAATATTCTGACAATCATATTATGGATGTTGTTTAAATATAAATAATGTAAGAAGCAGAGATATTCCATAAACCTAGGAACAAAATAAAGATAAGACTGCTTATCGACAGTGTTATTTTACAGGCAAAAAGTTTCAGAACCCCTACAATAAGGAGCATCACACCTTTATCTGGAACTCCAGGTCTGTTTCATGACAGTTGAAATATCTTTTTGGTTTGTGGTAATTAATTAGTTTGCTTTCTAGTGTGTAAAATTACTATAATGCCTGAAAATTTGTAAATAACATTTCTCTGATTGTACAATAATTCCCAATATTTTTTTAAAAATAATTTTTAATGGCTGCATCTGAAGCTACTATAATATACTTAACTTTCCACCTATTGGATGTTTAGCTGGCTTCCAGTGTTCATTATAATAACCAAAATTATATGAGTTTATAATCCCAAAAAGAATATGTGAGAATGCCCTTTTCTGTAACCTTGAAAATTGTGGGTACTAATTTTTTTCAAGTATTTACATGAAAAAAATAGTACTTTTTTCTAATTTTTCTAGTTCTTTGATTTATATAATTGAATTTATTTTATATTTATTAACTATTACTGACCAGTTGGCTCACTCTGCTTGCTGCGATCTGAGCCAATTAATCGCTATGAAGTAGAGATCGAGGAAAAGAGCATTTATTCGATTAGTTGGCATAATCAGAAGATGGCAGACTAATGTCTCAAAAAAACATCTTAGAGAGTTACAGAAACTTGAGGTAGTTATATAGGGAAAATGGGCCGTGGGAGAGGGCCCAGGAATGTTGGTCTCCAGGCGTGACAGGTTCCAGGCTTCACATTGTTCCATTCTTCTGTCAGCTCTGATGGATACCTTGCAAGTGTGTTTCCTGTCTGAGGTCAGCCCATTCCTGCAGAGACACTCATAGAACAAAGTTTTAATTTATCAGGCTATAGGGGAGCACCTACATAAACAGAGGCCATAGATCAGGAGAGCATGTGAATTATTTTAGAGTACATGCACAGCAGCAAGTAGTCACACAGAGGAGGGGCTGGGGTCATTTATAGTTCCAAAATGGCATTACTTATGTCTCTGAGTACTTATGTTTCCAATGTTAATTACATAACCACTTGTATTTCTTCTTGTATAAATTCCCTAATATAAGAATTCCTTATATTTACAGATATTAACCATTTATATGTTATATATGTGGGAAATATTTTTTTGAATTTATCATTTGCTTTCAAAATTTATTAATGGTTTTTCTGTCATTTAGACACTTTTAATTTTTATTATCAAATCTATGTGTCTTAACCTTTGTTATTTCTTCCTTCATTATTATGCTGTGGAAGACCCCACCATCCTGATGATAAAATATTATATAAATTTTCACTTATTTTTCAAGAGTTTTTATGGTTTTATTTTTTATATTTGATTTTTAATTCACCTAGGATTTATTTTGTTTTTGGTGTAAAGTAGTGATCTTATTTATTTTTTTCAAATTAATCACACATGATCCAAGCAATATTTATTGAATAATTCATCCTGTCTTTCATGAAAAGCCTTTTTAATCTATAAATACTTACAGATATCTCTTTACTATTATAAATATTCATTCATATTTTATTGCATTTGCTACAACTTTCAGAACAATGCTAAACAATAGTAATGAATATGAGATATAAGTGCCTGGATGCTGGTTTTATTGGGAAAACCTCTAATGTTTTGGTATTAAGCCTATGGGTATATGGGTGGATAGTCTTGCACAGAACTTTTTCTTTGTTTTTAGGTACATTAATAACAATCCAAGGCAGAATCTTCACCGATGTCTATGGAAGTAATACTGCACTAAGCTCAAATGGGAAAAATGTTAGGATTTTGAGGTAAATTTTTGATGTAGAAACATATTCTTTTAACTCCTAGATGGGATATGACATTCTGAAAATAATGGCTCCAATGATATTAAAAACCACTACAATGTGATGGGATTAACTAGTGTTTTTCCAGCCACATTTCAGGTAGAAAAGTAGACTGTTGGATGATTCGTTGACATAGAAGCAATGGCCAATATGCCTTTCTTTTTTGCTTTGACGTAATTCCTTCTTTTTCTGTGATGGATTTTATTGATGGAAGGCACATGAGGGCAAGTCCATTAGTAACTGAGTTAAAGTCACAGAATTCTGTTACTGGAGAACTTTGTTACTTAATTTAACTGCCTCATTTTGCACACATTAAAAAAAACAAAATAAAACAAAAAGCTCTGAAACCTGGAGATCCAAAGCTTAGTCAAGGTCAGGAGGAGAACCCACATCTCCTAACAGGCACTTTCGCACATTTTCTACTACACCGTGGTGTACAGAGACTGCCAAAACTAAAAATGGTCGATAACTTATGAACAGCCTATAGTTTGAATCCTGGTTCCTCCATTTACCGGCTGTGGACCAGATGGTAACACTGGTCAGTTACCTAACATCAAAAAGTAATTGTCCAGGGGCTGGCCCCGTGGCCGAGTGGTTAAGTTCGTGCACTCCGCTGCAGGCAGCCCAGTGTTTCGTTGGTGCGAATCCTGGGCGCGGACATGGCACTGCTCATCAAACCACGCTGAGGCAGCGTCCCACATGCCACAACTAGAAGGACCCACAACGAAGAATATACAACTATGTACCAGGGGGCTTTGGGGAGGAAAAGGAAAAAATAAAAATCTTAAAAAAAAAAAAAAGTAATTGTCCACATTTTGGACTGGAAACTGTCATTGTCACTAGAGTTCTCTTCCTATAGCATAGGTGGGGTTCTCTCAGTCCTGCCTTAAAGACAGAAAGCCCTGTTCATTTCCTAGAGAAGGACGTACAGAATCAGTATCATGGCTCTGAAGATGATTCATGCTTACTGAATACATAGATAAAACAGATAAATGGGTAAATTAAAAAACAACTCAGACAGCACACACACTTACATGTGCATATATAAGCTTGTAAAACATGCAACTTGAAAGTTTTACTAAATGAAATAAAGTTGATTTATCTGGCATTCTATGAGGTAGAACTCTGAATTAAATCACACTGGCATGAGTCTATAATATTCTGGAAATGTTCATGCTGATTCGTTATATATGAGAAAAGCACTACTAAATAGGGAAACAAATATTTAACAGTTTATACAGACAGCTTAACATAAAGATTTGTCTGCTAATGTATAGTTGAGTGTTATGAGTGGTTTCTATCCCACTTCTTAGATGGAGTTTTCTAAGTCATTCTTTCCCATAATGATGCCGGGAAATAGAAAGTTTAACTTTCAAAAAGAGATTCCTTTTTTTTCTTCCTGTAGCTGAAATTACTTATGTGTAATACAAGGGAATGGATGGAAATTATTTCATGAAATCACAGAATTGTAGTCAGAAGGGACCTCAGAGGTCAGACTACCCAGCCCTTACACTCCGGAGAGCCTGAGATCCAATAAATAAATACAGAAACAAATTCACTCACCTATTAATGGGAGGAAGGAAGCCCTTAGAGCTGCACTTATCTCATTTCTACCACGTTAATTGTGCCACCAGGGCCCCCAAGGCATTTCATTGTACCTGAGTTCCATTAGCAGGGAGCAACGGCCGAGTGCTGGGCAGGAAGTCAGGGGACCCGAGTGCTCCAGCTGCTTCTGCTTCCAACATGTCTTGTTAATTTGGCCAAATCTCCAAATTCAGACCAGGTACAAACTATGGAGGATATGCAAATGACCAAAAGACCTAGTGCCTACTAAAGAGCTCTTGTTCTTTAAGATCAGATGAGAACACTTTTTAAATGTCTGTATTTAAGGCCAATAGGGTAGTATAACCATATACAGGCAAACTCACAGCACTGTGGGAGTTACCGGCTCTGGTTGAGAGCATACGCTGGAGCCCAGCTGTCTGGGTTTGAATTCCTGCTCTACCCCTTACTGACCGCAGGTCTGGGGAAGTACTTAACCTCCCTGCCTCAGTCTGTTCATCTGTAAAGTGGAAGGATAATAGTTACTAACCCACAGGATGCTTGTAAGGATTAAATATAGTAAGTGCCCATACATGTTAGCTGCTAAATTTATTATTTAGGTGCAGTGAGGTGGGAGAATGAGATTAGGAGAGTATGAATCCATAAATCTCTATAATGGGTACACTCATTCCGTTTACTTTCTTTACAAACCTGATGTAATGATCAAATGAGAAGATTCGTGTCTAAAAGTATATTACATTCACAAAGTTTTCTGAAAACAGTAGTCTTTATTTTTTATGGTTCCGGTTGGTATTGGGTCTTATTTGAGTCTGGGATTTGCTATCACAGAAGCTGGGTGGTTTATTCTGGTGTTGAAAAGAACACAAGACCAGTCAGTCACTTGCCAGCCTCCAACAACATCAGGTTCTGTCAGCCTTAAAGCAAAAGGTCGCCCTGATCAGCTGGAGAAATGCACAGGCGGATATTCTCTCTGCAGCCTAACCCTGCCCCTTCTCAGCTTCTTAGTCCCATTTCGATGGCACTGATGCTGTTAGATGTTCTTTTCATCCTGATTACTCTGTGGGACCTTTGCTGTGGACTGTGTTTAATTCCTATAGCATGAAACTAACTACAAAATTATGTTTTGTATTTTAATTAATTGAACTTCAGATGGAAGACTCCCCATTATCTGTTTCTATGATTTCTATTCCCATAGTTCTTATTACTTTCTAGCACATCAAATATGGTATGATTATCAAGTGTATTATCAGACTCCCCCAGTTAGAATGTCAGACCCACAAGGGCAGGGAACTTTGTTTTGTTTACTGATGTGTTCCAAAACCTAGAGCAAGGACTGCAACATAATAAGCATTCAATTGATGTTTGTTGAATGAATGAGTGATGGATAATAAGTGGTTGAGAGAAAAAATATGCGGTGGCAGTGAACTTGGTGGGAGGAGAGCATTTAGAAACGATTTGTTGAACATAAGTTGATCTTTCTAATAAATTATTTACACAGAGTTTATGTTGGAGGAATGCCCTGTGAGCTTCTTATACCACAATCTGATAATTTGTAAGTAATTCACGTAATTGTCTTTAGAAAAATAAATAGTACATATAAACATGGTAAGTTTAAATAGTAATTTCTAGTTATACTGCATAGCTTAATGCTTTATAATACAGTATAAATTGTAACATTTTGTATAGTAAATTAGCAAGAACTTATTTAGCTAGATATTACCTGATATCCCCCGTTGTCTCCAGTAAAGTGTGATATGAACTGTTATTTAGATTATCATGAGAAAGATGTTTTGAGAAATATCTAAAACAATTGTTTCACTTGGTGGTATTTTCAGCTCTTTAAAAGGAATATCAATGGAGATAGCCAAGTTAATTACAAAATATTTAACTGTTAAATGAAGTTTTATTCAAATATCTTCAACCAAGGCTTGGAAATATTTTCATTTCACAAAACTCTTTGGTGTAGCAACAGTTTCTATCCTGATATATATTCTCAAACTCATAAGATGTTTTTAAGGGAAACCCCATATTTTAAAACCTTAGTGTCAATTGCAACTTTGATGTTAACATATATATTTCGTTAGGTATGGTCTAAAACTAGATGATCCGAACAGCGACATGGGTTCCATGGTTTGTAAGACGACTGGAACTTACATCGGTAAATGTCGATCCGCATTCTTCCCAATTCTCGGAAACGCCTGCCTCTGTTTCCTTGTGTTGTGTTCCCCCAGGCCTCACCTGCACCGTCATCCCTTTGTAAAAATCAGCGTTTCTTCTTTACCTTGGCTTCTTTTCAGTTTCATGTAAGCGTGTATGAATTACCTTCTTCCTAAGATTTACATTTAAGGTAAGCTTCAAATGTCTTTTTTTCTTCTTCTGTCATCCAGAAGATTCCATCAGTCGTTTAGCTGTTTTCCCTGGAGCCTTAATTTTACTGGGCTTTTCCCCTTGCTCTATGTACTCCAGGCACATAAATCTTTGTTCTTGAATGAGCTTTGCTCCCGTCTGTCTCAGAGCCTTTGCAAGCTTCCCATACTGAGAATTTCAGAAATATGTCATGTCTTCAAAAAAGCCTTCCCTGACTCCCTGCCTTACGTTCTCCAGGTTCGCTGTCCTTCTCTTTGGTAGCTTTATCACAAGTCATAGTTCTCTCTTTGTGTCCTTGCTCTTGGCTGACTGTAGCCGCCACTACAGGATATGCTCTGTTAGGAGAAGAGCAAACTGTGCTCACCCTGGTTCTGTCAACTCCTAGCAGAGTGTCTGACCCAACTAACTATCTGTTGAATGTGTGAAAGAAATTTGAGGGCAATATGGTTCATACATGTTCTTTTATTATTTTTCGTTCGTTCTTATATTTTGTCAGATTTTTCTAGTAATAACTTGAGACATCTTACTATGTATATTTTTAAATAGTAGTACGGTACTTCTTTAGGATAGTTCAGTTGTCATTTCTTTGAGGATTAATAGATGGTTGTATAATCACAATTTTAATTTTAAATTTCTTTGCTTTTAAATCAGCTTTATAATGTATAGTTATTGTTCTCCTGTGATTGGGGATTTAATTGGTTGTGTATTTTAATTAATTCTAGGTCATCATAATGTCAGCTTCATCTTGGATAGTGATTACGGAAGGTAGGTCATTTTGTAATTGATTCAACTGGGTAAATAAAAAAAAAACGTGTATTTACTTTGTCTAATAGATCCAGAGATTAAAAAATTAACCACTTTTGTCCCCCAAATTAACATTAAGGTGTCCGTAACATTAAGGTGTTCACTCATAATTTGTGCCTCAGACGTGGCCTTTAAACTGTTAGGAAATCTAGCATTACCTAAAACAAAAAGTAAAATCTTTGATTGTGCTACTGAAAAGTGTTATTCTATGTCTTGCAGCTCTTCTGATTTAATTGTAATTCTTTTGATAATTTAATTAATTCAGTTTTGATTTGAACTAATGTAAGAATAAATAAAACCCTATGGTTAATTTTACCTGATAAAAGTATTCTTTTAAAATATCAAGACATGTAGAGTTGTGAAAGATGGTAGTTACAGCTTTCAATTGTCCATCTTAACACCAATGTTAATAACTTGTATTTATGATTTTTAATAAAACTAAAAGTCATTATCAGATATCCTACATCTTCATTTTGGTAAGAAAGACCATCATACTTTTAGAAAAATACAAAATATGCAAATCTCAACACACGTTGCAAACTTCATATTATAGATAATATTTATAGCGAACATTTAGTGGCAGGCACAGTGCTAAACTCTTTACGTATATTATCTAGTTTATACTCCCAAAGAACCCACGAATTGAGTGTTATCATCCACTCCATGTTGCACACTGGGAAAAATGAGACTTAGGAATGTTAAATGATTTACTCAAGAATATTCAGCCAGTAGGAAGCAGTGCTAGTGTGTGAACCCATGCAGTCTCACTCCAGGGTCTGAGCATTTCATTCCAGTGCTCTGCCATGACTGATGGAGGGTTTCAGACACAGAACCACATCTCATCACTACTCAACATGCTGACCAAGGATTCTCTAATGGTGGGATCACCCTACTCTTGAGTTCATTTGCATACGTATGGGGGCATTTGTTGGCTGTCACAGTAACAGGGGTGTGCTAATGTGTTTTTGTAGACAGGACCATGATGTGCCAAACATAAATGAAGTTCTGCCCAAAATGTCATAGCCTCTCCCATTGAGAAAATGAGCCAGTTGACAGAAATCCAAATAGGTCACATTATTAAGCCATCCAATACTAATACGGCTGTAGTAGAGCAACAGTAGGCTAGGTCTGTTCATTACTACTTTTTGTCTCTGAAGAGAGACTCATTGATCAGAAGTCTGAGAAGAATGGCAATAATACAATCCAAGTAGATGTTATTCCTGGTCAATATTGACAGACTACAAGAGAAGGATGAGATTTGGTCGCTGCATGCGTGGATCTCCTATTGAGTTTGTGAGACCAAATCTGTTATCGTTGTATTTAGAGATCAGCTAGTCTAGACACCTAGAGACAATAGGTTTGTAACAAAGTGATGCCTGGGCTGGACATTTTATTATAGACCAATATAGACTGGACCCAAACCATGAAGAATATTATAATTCAAGGGCAAACCAGAGTGGATGATATGTAAATAGTGCTAAAATTCACATTTGTAGGGGCCGGCCCGGTGGTGCAGCGGTTAAGTGTGCACCTTCACCTTCAGTGGCCCAGGGGTTCGCTGGTTCGGATCCTGGGCGCAGACATGGCACCACTTGGCACGCCATGCTGTGGCAGGCGTCCCACATATAAAGTAGAAGAAGATGGGCACGGATGTTAGCTCAGGGCCAGTCTTCCTCAGCAAAAAGAGGAGGATTGGCAGCAGTTAGATCAGGGCTAATCTTCCTCAAAAAAAAAAAAATTCACCTTTGTGATTTACTTGGGGCAAATAACTTAGAGTCCCATGAATTAACCGTTATTCTCTGCAAGGACATGACCTACTTAAGTATAACTTGATAAGACAGGGAAATATGATTTTATTGAAACTATTAGAAAGTCATGTTAGAGGCAACAATTATTGAGTTTTAAATGATTTCCTGAACTTTATGTGGTTCTTTTATGCTTTCAAAGTCATTCTACCTAAGATGAGAAAAATGAATTCTTAGTTCTCAGTCAATATGAAAGGTATTAATTGCCAAATCTGTCCTATATCTCTCAGAGAAATGATTATCCAAAAATAGACAGTTTGAATGATCAAGCTTGAATGTGATTGATAAGTATTCATAAATCAATATGCTGCATTAACATGCCCCAAAACTTTCAATTTTAAAAAGCTGGCAAATTTGCATATAATGTAGGCAAAAATACTGCATAAAATTGTTGATCCTGTGATCTTGACTTGTAATTCCTTTTTTTAAAGACAATGGCTGTCCTTTTATATTAATGTCTCAGAATTGATGAAATTGTGTTTCTATATAAAACATTTTTAGACATTTAAGATAACTGTTAAAAATATGACATTTACTACTTCAAATCCTAGTTTTAAGTTTACATGGCATTTTTAAAATGTCAAATCATTTTATAAACTATAAAATCCATATTTTACAAATTTCAGGAGCATTCCTGAATATCAAATGAACCAATTAAAGACCATTGTGCTACCCATTCTGTATTTCTTTTAATAGCCAACCTTCTCTCCTCTCTTACCCCAAGTTCAAACAACAGCTGTTCCAAACTGATAAGGTTCAGATGAAGCTGCCTTAATTGAGAAATGCCTAGTCATTATCAGTGAATTAGTGAAAATCACCTCAGTGTCATACCAAACAAATTACATTCAAATTTTATATCAGGAGGCAATTTTTCCACCAACTTAAGAAGCACAGTTAATTTTTCAGATGCAAGATCTGATCACAGACAGTATTGTTGGAACTGACATTGTTTCAGATCTATGAGATATCAACTGAAAAGCTTATAACATAAAAAATATAAAATCCAATATAAATTTCTTAAATCACTAAAATAAATAAATAAAATATTTTCAGGGACTTTTTAGTCTTAAAGTGCACATTCTAATGCCTGGGCTAGATTTAAAGGGAGTTAACTGTTGGTCTCAACCACAAGGTTTGCATTTTCCTTTTAGATTCTAGTTCAGTGCGTTCTAATTGGGAAGAATGAGTTTGAGTCTTCACATTTGAAATTCTTAACTTTTCTAATTCTGACTTTCATTGAGCTAATTAAGAGGACAGCATTTAATTTCTAGGATCAGATTCTTTCCCTTCCCCACCCTCCAGGCTATGGAAGTGCAAATGTGTATCTATCAAAAAATATAAGTAGGCTCTGTGTTCATTAGGGATGCCTTGACTTTGGCGGATTGTCAACTTGCTCTCCTCCATGTGCGCACTCACACACATTCGCAGCAGGAGAGGAGAACTGTGTGGTACACAGCTTAGGACTCAGGGATCTTTTCTCGAACTGCCTGGGTTCAAATTCCATTTCTGCCACTTATTCTGTGATCTTGAGTAAGATAAGTAAATTCTCTGAGTTTTACCTACCTGTGGGGTTGATGTAAGGATTGCATGGCACAATTACTTAAAAGGTTTAAAAAAATCTTCAAAACTTAAAAGTCTTAGCATGATATGTTCAATAATGTTAGTTATTATGACACTAAATAGGTTATAAGAGAAGAGGGATGGTCACTGGAAGAGCCTAGCCTTTATGAAAGATAATCCTCTTGGTTTTTTGTGGAAATATAAATTCTTACTTTATTGAGTTATAGTTTGCATATAATAAAATGCACATATTTTGTGTGTGCAGTTCAGTAAGTCCTGACAAATGTATATTTGTATACCTCTATATTTGTGTACCCGATAACTAAATCAAGATCTAGAATTTTTTTTTAGTGGGGAAGATTGGCCCTGAGCTAACATCTGTGCCAGTCTTCTTCTATTTTGGATATGGGATGCCACTACAGCATTTCTTGATGAACAGTGGGTAGGTCCACACCAGGATCTGAACCTGTGAACCCCAGGCCACTGAAGTGGAGTGTGCAAACTTCACCACTATGCCAGTAGGCTGGCCCCAAGATCTGGAACATTTTTATCTTCCCAATGAGTTCTGTCCAGCTCCTTTGCAAATTATGACATGATTTATATTACTAAAGTAAAAAAATAAATAACATTTTCCTAAAATAAAGTTCATGTTTAAAGGAAAAATTTTACGTTTTTTTAAAACAGGAGTTTCCCACAAAAAATGGCATATTTTGTTTCTTCTCTGAACAAAATTTCAATGTTTCAAACATATGCAGGTATGTGACTTTCTCTCAGTCTGTATGTGTGTGTGTGAGACAGAGAGAGTAAAAGAGAGAGATGTGTATGCTTCATTTCATCATATCAAAGACAATAATGATTTAAGGTACACTGTATTGTTTTATGTACTTCTAGGAAGGAAAACTGCCTAAGATGGGGAGTCTAACAGGAAGCACCGTCCTTAAGCTAGGGCCCTGAGGACTACACTCCTAGTGTCAGGTTGACTGGGAAATAATCTCATCACACTTACAGAGACAGAAGGGAAACTTACACGTCTCAACTTTGGCTGTTGGTTGAGGGAGGAAAAAAAAATCTCTACTGTCAATTTAAACCACAAGCCAGTGCTGTCTCAGATTTACACTGTCACTGTGGCCCAAAAGAATCCTCAAGCAAATTATAATTTATTTAATTTACGGAGATCTCAGGTTGGTTGTACCTTTAGGAGACTGTCAGAAACAACTGAAATCCTGCTGGAAGAAGTGTGCTTCATTCCAGTTAGGAGTGATGGAATGGCACATTCCCATTTTAGGGATGTTCAACGTGAAAAAAAAATATGTGTGTTGGAATCAATCAAATATGATAAATCCTGACTTTTTCTTGAAATTTATCCAATGTGAAACTTCTATGTAAAAGCATATAGAGCTTTGATAGAACTAATGAGAATAAAATTTAATAAGATTCTACCGTATGTCATACACTGGGCTCTTTTTGCCAATATACCTTTATATATAAAGCCAAAAAAATTCCAGTCACAGTTAATGTATTACATATGAGAAAAATATAAATATAAGACATGGGCTCATAACTATAAGAAGGATTCATTCTTCAAGAGCATCAGAGGCAAAATAGTGAAACACCTAATTGATTCATTTGGTAATCTAAAACCAACACTGTGCTAGGTGCTATGGCTAAGTAATTTGGAAAATTTAAAAAAATCAAGCATTTGGGTTTATGTGTAGTATTCACATTTTATTTCATGTGCTTCCCCTCCCCCTCCGCAGTGGTCACTACAATTTCACCTTCACGAGGAAGCATTCAAGGTGGCACCACACTAACGATAAGTGGACGGTTCTTCGATCAGACAGATTTCCCAGTCAGAGTTCTAGTTGGAGGTATTTTTCATGATTTTTAATATATTAATTTATGAGAACAAATCTTGCCTTTTCTCTGATAATTTGTAAGAAGAATAATAGTCTTTCCTCAATTAATGTCATAAATTTAAAGCTTGGTATTTTCACGTAGAAATTTGGTTTGGTGGCTTGATGCTTCTCTCAATTTTCTGATGAGGACCACTCCTTGCAGCCTTCCATGACTAGGACTTGGGCTCTGGTACCAAAGGCATTGTGTGGTCGCTGTGGCTGCCATCCTTCAATTCCTCACCATAGAGACATGCGTTCCCTCTATTTAACAAACTCTTAAATGCCCTTTGGAACTGTTGTTACTTCTCAAGGGATTGGCTAATTATGGAGTAATTTAAAGTAGTATTTGGAGATACTCTCCTCATCTCTTCTCAGATACTGTGTCTTGTCTGGATATCAGTAATTACTGATGATATTCGCCTTGGAAAGACCATTAATTAATGTTGTGTTTTCAAATGTCCTTGGGGCTTGGTTCTCTGGTTTTGCATCACGTTTTTGTGTCTCGTCTAGATCTGTTCAGAGTTAGGGAGGTATGTAGCTCAAAAGGGATATTGGGGTGAATATAATAATGGGGATCTTCCCACTCAGTCATAGTGACCTAACACCCCAATGGGCAGGGAACAGGATGTCTGCCCATGCAAATGGCACATGCATTTTCTGATACAGCCCTCTGCTCAGGTATTTTCTATTTTTAGTGAATCTGCTCATAAATCAGACAAAATGTGATTTAAGAAGAGAAATTAATATAAAGCATCCTCATCTGACTCTTATACAATATCTTTCCTATGCCTATGAATCCTTGCTGGTCACCTGCATAAATATGAAAACCAGACCATAAGATTTTTAAATTTCATATATGTTATCTGATGTTTTAAATATTTAAACCAGGGGCATAAAGTATTTTTACTTTATATACTGTGTTTTATGATCTGATATTATGATACAGTTGATATGCAAATATACCATGTTAATATTTTATGATATTCCATTGCCATTAATGTGACAACCAGCTTCAAGATTTTGAATCCTCAATTTCTTGAAAATAATGATTTGTTTATGTATCTTTCCTTTGCTCCAAACAAAATGGGCTAAGTTGGTTCAATATACCTTTCAGATTACTGTTTTATAGTTCACTTTTCTTGCATCTACAAAGTATTCAAGATAATGAAAGGTAGTGTTGAAGTATAAATTTTCCAGGCCACCAAACACAACTTGGCAAAGATACCTTCCTTCATTTGCTACTGTTTGCCTCACTTTTTGTGGGCTGTGATTCCCAAATAGTAAATACTTAATGAGGGCTGACTTTACCTGAGGCATTGTGAGAGACTCATGGAGGTCTAAAACATAGATGCTTCCTTCAGGTCTAATTGTGCTTATGTACAAGTCTGATCATTCTCATTTAGACCCTTGTCTGTTTTGGTTTCAGTCTGCCTGTGAAAATACCATTTACAGATTATTATCCCTTTTTCATTTGAAGAACTAGACTAAACCACCTCTTTTTTTTTATTACTAAGAGGACTGGGATCGTCTGCTTTTGCAAATTCTGAACATAATGGATTTATTCAGCAACTTGTCTACAAGGAACATAATATAAGCCTTCACTTTAGACCCAGAAGTGAAATGTTTTAGTTGACATAGTTTTATTCTGTTTCTAGAAGTTGTGAAATTTTCTGATTCAGACTTGTGGTATTTTGCCAGGAAAAGGTTGCCTTGTGGAAGTATGACACTTAATGAGTGGTAAGCTCTAATGGAGAATGTGTAAAGGAAATGAAACCTCCCACTCCAACTCTGCCTCTTGCTTGTGCAATTTTGTTTTCATTGAAAGTATTTCAATAGAGACTGATGTGATTTGCATTCTGAAGCTCAGTAGTAATAGTTCTGCATCTTGCTTCTTTATAGGTCAAGCCTGTAATGTTTTGAATGTCACAGAAAATAGCATACATTGCAAGACACCTCCTAAACCTGATATTCTCAGAACTGTATATCCAGGTAAGTAGTCAGGCCATTTCTACATTTATATAAGAAGAATATTATTGACATATATCATTAGCGTTTTAGTCCATTTGGGCCGCTATAACAGAATCCCATAACTGGGTAGCTTATAAACAACAAAGAAGGTGGGAAGTCTAAGATCGTGGTACCAGCAGATTGGTTGTCTGGTGAGGACCTGCTTCCTCATGGATGGCACCTTCTCAGGGCTAGAGAGCTCTGTGGGATCTCTTTTATAAGGGCCACTAATCTCATGTTTAAAGGCTTCATTCTCGTGAGCTAATCACCTTCCAAAAGCCCCACCTCCTAATAACATCACATTGGGCATTAGGTTTCAATCTATGAGTTTTGGGGGACACAAAATTTCAGCCCATAACAGTTATAACAAAAAATATTATTTGAACCTTTTAGAACTTGCAGTGAGAATTATAATAAATGTCTTCCCAGTTTTTTTCTTTCTACTTTCTGGATTAGGAAATACTTGTACTAAAATAGTTGCATCAAGTCTTCACAAGTGGAGGTAAACCCAGCCTAAATTCCTCAGGCACCTGACTGGAAACAGCGCGTCTCTATTGATCGAGTACAATGCTGCCTTCATTTCAAAGTAAAGGATGATTGCTAACTGTTATTACAGGCTACATGGACATTTAAAAGATGTATTTTCCTGGTTAAAAAATAAATGGCAGAAGTTCAATCTTTACTTGCGTAGAATGATTTAGGAGTGATAACAGGGGATGAGAGAAATGGAACTCAGAATGCTTTTCAGACTCTCACCTGTGGCCCAGTGCAAGTGTAGCTGATGGCACTGATATTGCTACTGATGCCACTGAAGTGCTGTGCATGTGTTTGAGTGGGGTGTGTATCTCATATCTTGTGCACACAATGAAATCGGTTTATGATTGTATCATTGGTTGATATTTGAAGCCAAATAAATTCTGCTTATCAGCCTCTTAAATTTCCTCATTTTGAATGATATTAGAAAAAAATGACCAGTTTAAGGAGAGAATTTTGATATTTGTAGTTGATAACTTTAAAGAAAATTGTATATATCAGAGAACAGTGCTGCTGCAAAATGTTCAAGTGCTCAAGCTTTTCTCCAACCAAACCCAGCTGAAGAGCAGGAGCCATTATTTTCTAGATCCAGACACTCCAGACAAGCTTAAGGCTGCTGGAGGAAGGTGTGAGCCTGATTGTTGTATTTAAGGAAGAAAAAAAAGCTGAGATGGTTCCCTTATTATAAGGAAAAAACCTAATCACAGGATTTACACTGTTAAGTGTAGGTACACCTGAATGAGAATATTCTCTCTCCAATTCTGTCCAATAAGGGGATGAAATCCTGGAGCAGAAGTAATGTGAAAAACAAATATTGACAGAAATCTTAAGGCCAATAGTGTCTGTTCGTTGATTAGTTGTAAGCCATTAATTGAATAACTTTTGTTAGAATAATCAGAGCAAAAGTTTTGTAATCAAATGGTCTGAATCTTGAAGTTTTGTGTCTTAACTCTATAAAGCAACATCAGTTATATCATAGGTAATTATTATTATCTAAAGTAAAACACTTACTAAGTTCTGGGTGTTTTACATATATGTATGAACTCTAATCCCCATAGCAACCATGCGTATAGTAATACTATTCCCATTTGACACATATAGAACCTGAAGTTCAGATATGTGACATAATAATAAACAAATTGTAGACTGTCTCAATAGCACTCTATCCTCTGGATACAGGTACATGTAGGAGTATGTATAATAGTTTTATTTACACACATGCTCTAAAAATGTGAACAGAAATAGAATATCTATAGCCACCAGCCAAGTAGAAGGCCTTTGAGACACTGCATCAAAATTCTGATGAAAGGAATCTTTTATTTTGTTTTGTTCAGGTGGGAGAGGCCTAAAGCTTGAGGTATGGAACAATAGCCGGCCAGTACATCTTGAAGAGATTCTTGAATACAATGAAAAAACTCCAGGGTACATGGGTGCCAGCTGGGTAGATTCAGCATCCTATATTTGGCCCATGGAGCAAGACTCATTCGTTGCACGCTTCAGTGGATTTTTGGTGGCTCCAGATTCTGATGTTTATAGATTCTACATCAGAGGTGATGACCGTTACGCTATTTATTTCAGCCAGACTGGAATTCCAGAAGATAAGGTAGGGAAGCCACAGAATACTATTTGATATTATAGAAACAATATGATAAGCTTCATATGTGTCTCATTTATTCTAAACCAAAACCAATGAATATGTTAAAGAATTTATGAGATACATTTTCATGTGGTTAGGGTCTTGGCTATTTCAACACACGTGATAGGAACTATAAAGTTGTCATAGAAAACTTATGGCCTAAAAGAAAATGCTTTCTCATATCTAAATTTTCTCTAGCAGGGAGAAAATACATATGTTTCCTTTCAGATTGAAGACTATTTTTATTACGAGAGAATTATAACCACACGTAGGAAATTTGGAAAAGAGTGAAAATAGTTCACTACCCTACTGGATCTATTTCACTATTACTTAGTCATGAAATTAAAGTCTGTCATCTCCTTATGTCTTGATTTTGTTTTCCATGTAAATGGGATCATACATCCAATTTCATAGTCATTTTTTGTCACATATTGGTATTTCCACATCTTATTAAATAATTTATCTAACACCATTTTCTAATGACTAAATAGTATGTTATTGCATGTTTGCTAAACTTAGATAACTTTCTCCATACTGATAAGTTTTTAATTTACTTCTGATTTTTTATGACCATAATATTCTGTTGAACATTTTTGTTCATTAAATTATTTTGTATTTTGTATTATTTCTTTAGGACAATTTCACAAATGTGAAACTAATAGATCAAATCAAAAGAACATTTTATGACCTAATATAAATGGCCAGATTGCCTCCCAGCTGGATGAAAAGGTTTAAACTGCTGCCTGTAATAGATGAATTCCTAGCTTTTCAGCACGTTTCCTCCAAAGATGGTTTAGTCATTCCAAAGGGGTGCCCCAAGTCTTCCCATCCTAGTATGCAGACTCATTTAGTTATGTTTGGCATCTTTTTAATGATTTCATTTTGATTAAATCCCTCAAAGTTATCTGCAGAACAAAAGAATATTTTGTTTAACAATAATACCCTTCCTTTTGGTGTGTCTTCCGTCGCAGCTCTAACTGTGGAAAAGCTGTGGTCTGTGGGTACTCATTGTACAGTGGTGCTGACGTTAGTGAAGGGTGGAAGCAATGAAGCGAGCTTTGAGAATTTTTAAAAATTCTAGTTCATCATGGATAACAGATCTTAGAAGAAAAATATGAAGTAATTTCGCATTTTTCTATTCATAAACATTCTAAGACTGACAGAAATAGTAAATGACAAGTAAATAAATGCTGAAAAGGTTTATTAATAAGTTCTCCTCTCTCTTTCTCTCTCCCTCTTCTATTTCTCTCTCTCTTCTCTCTCTCTCTCTGTCTTTCTTTTTGGGATAAGGTGAGGATTGCATATCATTCTTCCAACGCCAATAATTATTTTTCCAGTCCAACACAAAGATCAGATGACGTTCATCTTCAGAAAGGAAAAGAGTAAGGTTTTTTCTTTTCTTTAAATTGTTATGTGATGTTTAAAAACTATAAGTTTATATCTAAAAATATTTTTAATTTGTTTTATTGGTGGATGTGCTATTAGTTTATTGGCTTAATTTATAATTGGTCATTCTCTATAATTTTTTTAAATTTTGTTTCTACACTTTCAAGAATACTGGCATTCAGCTAATCAAGGCAATTTGAAATCTAAATTAACCCTGTTGCAGAAATTATAATTTTGTGAAATTTACTTAATCCTGTTTTTAGTTTCTACTAGGACCTTTTGGTTAATCCAGCCATCTAATTTCTCTGCTTCTACCTGAGCTCTTGAATATTGCTAGAGAACAATCACAAAACCACATGGATTGGTGCCACAGTTAATATGTATTTAATATTCACTGATTTATTCCAGTCCCTTGGCCAGGTACTGGAAATTTAAAATAAATAATATTAAAATACACTCTCTGCCCTTAAGGAGTACATCATTTAGTGCTTAAAGGTCAATTCTAGGGAGAAAATGAGGGTGTCATTCAAATAGCAATAATCTCATTCAAAAAGCCATTCAGGATTACTAGAAAACAGGGAGATAAAAGACATGATATATTTAAAATAGCTAAGTTACATGGAGAGCATCAAAAATTCATTGAGATCAGCTTCCATTTATCGTTTATATCAGTTAGGTTTTGCTGCATAAGAAACTCCCCCCTGGGCCGGCCCCGTGGCTGAGTGGTTAAATTATTGTGTTCCGCTTCAGCAGCCCAGGGTTCGGATCTTGGGCGCGGACATGGCACCGCTCATTAGGCCATGTTGAGGCGGCATCCCACATGCCACAACTAGAAGGACCCACAACTAAAATATACAACTAATTACTGGGGGGATTTGGGGAGAAAAAAACAGGGGAAAAAAAAAAAGAAGGTTGGCATCAGTTGTTTGCTCAGGTGCCAATCTTTAAAAAAAAATAAACTCCCCCAAATTTAGTAGCTTAAAGCAACCCAATTTTGTGATTGGCTGGGCAGTTCTTTTGGTCCTGGCTACTTTTGTTGGGCCTTGATGGTCTAGGATGGCCTCACTCACATATCTGGAGCCTCAGCTGGCATGGTTGGAACTTAGATATCTGGGACATCCCACTCCACATGGTCTCTCATCTTCCCGGAGGCTCACCCAGGCTCGTCACGTTGGTGAATGGGTTCCCAGCAGGAAATAGGGCAATTCCTAATGCACTTCGACTTTTTAAGACTGCTTGTGTCACATTTGCTAATATTCTGTTGGCCAAAGCAAATGGCCAAACCTAGATTTAGGGGGTAAAGAAATAGACTTCACTTCTTCATGGGAGGAGGTTTTTTTAAATATTCTACCACACCAGCCTTCCAGATATTAATGAGATTATGCTTATAGGCAGCACCATGAAGATTTGGTGGATGTGGACAGAGAGGGTTGGGATCAACGGTACCTGAGAGCAATCACACTTAGTGTTCTCACTGAGGTCTTAGTAATAACGATATGGGGACGGCATTCCATTCCTTTCCTCCTGCTCCTTCTACTGTTACATCTTTGTATAGTTAAACATTTTCTTTTTTAACCAAGATCACTGGACCAATTCAGGGTAAATGGAGTACCTAATTAATCCCTGCTGCTATTGTGTCAGTACACCTTCAGGTTTTCCCTTGGCCTTGGAAAATGAGTTCGATTTACCTACTTGGCAGAAGCACAGGGCTTGCATGAAAGTGACTGGTAATACATCTGCTGCTTGATATCTGTACTCTTGAAAAACTAGCTTGGAATTCACACACTGCACTTACAATAATGGCTGTGAATTCTGAAACTGAGGCCACTCTAGCTGGTTTATTGCATAGTGGTCCCTGGGGCCTTTCCAGAGGTAGCTGATATTGCCAGTTTATTCTACTCAGGTGATATAGCCCCATGTGCATGCTTCTTGAGTCACCCCCTTCTACTTTGAATCCTACCTCGGTTACTAAATTTTAAATAATCTTTCAGTTTTTAAAACTCCCTTAGTTTCTGTTATTCATAGGAACAAAGAGAATAATAATATATATTTTATAGGATTTTGTGAAAATTAAATATGTGTCTGTAAAGTGCTCAGCTTAATGTCTAGCACATAGGAAGTGCCTCAGAAATATTTTTAAGCTGCCAGTAAGGATATAGAATTTAATGGTTCTTCTTTGAGTCCTACTCCTTAATTAGCTTTGGCCACCTCCATTTGGCAGAGATGGCAAATAGGTTCTCGGGGCGACCAAGAGTGTGACGTAATCTTCAAATATCAGTTCTTTGAGGGAGATGACTCAAAGCCCCATCTTCCTAGATAGATGAGAGGCGGTAAATGTCTCTCATTCAGTCTTCCACGAGCTGTAGATACTTACTCTCCACATACAAAAGATGTGACACAATTTAGAGGAACTCCCAGCTGGCCTCTCTGAAGATGGCAGCAATGGTGATATTGATGGATTTAGGTAGGAAAGCAGTAGCTTTGCACTCAACTGTAACAACTGGTCAGTAACACCTTATCCTGGATAGGCTGTTGGATGATAGACAGGGGGCCTCAGGAATCAAGAATTCCAAATATAAGATGTGAATCCCATTCAGCTTGTTGGAGGGCCATAGTCAATCTAATCAGTAAAAATTTCCTGAGGCAATATTTTAGTTCCTAAATTAGAAGGGGAGCCAATATTTAAGGAACATGAGAGGAAGAGTTTTCATCCCTGACACATATAACCACTCAGATACAAAATACATAATATGTCTTAAGTTTGCCTGTCAGTTTCTCACACCTTAAAGTATTTAACCTCTGCATGTCCTCTGTTTTATGCCAGGGAGTTTGTATTATAATCTACAATGTAATTTTATTTTAAACTCCTTGAGGATCGGGGTTAGTATCTTTTTCAATAAATATTTATTGACAAAAATGAATGAGTCAGTCATGAATGGGAACAACTCTCTATCTCTAATGTAGATGTCTTACATAATTCATTATTTTAGCAAACCACTGTGAAACTTAATATTTTAATATTTAAAATCAGGAATCCCACAATATAAATCATTTAACAGCCATATATTTTATACAGTGTTGAAATTTGATTCATTGAAAAAATTCAGGACAAGTGTTCTAGAGAAAATAGTTGTATTCATTAATTACTCTATTTTCCAGATATTACGTTGAAATCTTGCTGCAGGAGTATAGACTAAGTGCTTTTGTTGATGTTGGATTGTACCAGTATAGAAATGTTTATACTGAACAGCAGACAGAGGATGCAATAAATGAAGAACAGCTTCTCCAATCCCGGTCAACAGTGGTCCAGGAAGTACAGGTTTGCTGTGATTATAGATCCACCTGATAGAAAGTGAATGTTCAAAGATAGGAGCCCTGTTTGGCTGTTAATTTTACTGGATGAGATGCTGTTTTGGGGAAAAGCAGTCATGGAAAATTATTGAATTGTGACTTGGAGTATCTGTATTATAAACTAACGAGGCTATTATTTGAGAAGACAAACTTCAAAATATTTTATCATTTGCAGTAAAATTGGTCAATAAAAAGACATTGAATAGCTGAATTATAATACTTTTAAAATGTATTTTTCTACATAGTAGAGATATGTTGTTTTTTATTTGGAAAATAGGTTATAACATTGGAAAACTGGGAAACAAGTAATGCAATTAATGAAGTGCAGAAGCTCACGGTAACCAGCCCATGTGTGGAAGCTAATTCATGTTCACTTTACCAATATAGATTAATCTATAACATGGAAAAAACTGGTGAGTGGTAAAAGATAAGGGAGATTTTATTTCTCTTCACGTATAGATTAAATTATAAAAAATTGTTTGCTCTAGTCAAATTCTACTGTCTGGGAAATATAGTTTTAATAGTACGCTAGAAAAGGAAGCAAAAAAATATAAAGAAAACCCTTCAGACTGGGATAGAAAACGGCATCAATAAGAACAACTTTCTGATATATACTATCATTTTCTTCTGTAAGGATCATGATAACTTTATATCTAAATGCACATAAGGATTTTATATATCTGTGATTCACAAGCGTAAGTTAAGCTAATAGGAATTAAATTCATCATTACAGAGAAAGAGATATTTCTTTCAATTTCTCAAATGGAGCCATAAACCTATGAGACATGAATTTATCTGTTAATAACCATTGTATTTCTATACTTCATAATAAATTCTGAAAAAAATAATTTTTGCTATTTCTGTTAACTGTTTCAATAAGCAAATATTGATGAGTGCTTTGTGTTTGCCAAATGCAACGCATATTACTATGGGACTATTAAAGCAATAAAATATGCACCCTTTTCTCAAAAGATCACAATCCACTTAAGCAGTCAGTATTATTGAACTTGAATCAACTTTGGAACACAGCTTCATTAAGTGATAACTTATGTGGTACAGACTATAGTTGCTTTAAAAAATTCAAGTATAAGACATCAGTGCTGGCTGCGGTAGTGCAGAAAGATTTCAACACTGCTTCTTCTTCTTTTTTTTTTATTAAAGCCCCTAATCATATGACTTTAATTTTTTTTAATTCATCCAAAAGTCTTGCTACCTGCTGATGCTTCAGACTTCATACTGCAATCAGCCTTAAATGACCTCTGGTCTATAAAACCGGACACAGTTCAAGTAATAAGAACACAAAACCCCCAAAGCTATGTTTACCTGGTAACCTTTGTGTCAACTAGAGGTAAGCACCTATTTCGTTTTGCTCTTCTGTACAGTTTTCCTAGGAAACAAATTTGTATACTGTCCAACCCCCCTGAGAAAGGTAAAAGCTCCACAAAATGACAGGAGAAGAATTGCATTCATAGCCTTGATCAAGTTTAGGAGAAATAGAAATTAAGTGGTTAATTTTTTTCTATTGTAATTTAAATTTTGGCTGTATTTCAAGGAATGTACAACTCCAGTGCATGAGAAATATACTATATATATTACAAATGCACTATGACTGTCACAGCCTACTTTATACTTAGCAAAATTAGTGAAGATATTAATTCTGGAAATGGAATTTAAGTGAATCAGTATTGCTCAAGCGACTCTAGTCTGGCCAGATCTTGCGTGATGAAAGGATTCTGTGGTCAAATCCACCGTGGGAAACGCTACATACCACATACTCCCTGAAGATTGATGGAGCTCATTAGAATATTAAAATTTCTGAGGAGTCCTGCAGTGAGAAAAGAACAAAACAAAACAAAAGCTGTTCACCTGTGTTTAATGCGACATTTTCCAAAACTATTTGACTTCTCTGCCCTTTTCAAGTAATAGCTATTAACTCCCTATTAATGTTTTACATTTTCAAGTCTTAAAGTCAAGTTTAGCAACCAGTTTGGGTATTTGAGATATCTAGCTCATGAACTAGAATCATTATTTTCTAGTTCTTTTATAAGTAAAATGTTGCTTCATTGTTTATGTCTCATTTTATGAGATTGTTAATCTGATTGTTGAGTGGAGGGTGAAGAACTTTGTTTAATATGAATCAAAATTCTAGAAATTTCCCAAAGATTAGATTGTCGAAATGCTATAAAAATGAAGATATGGTTATTCTTGTTCTCCCAGGAATACTTTTACAGATGAGAGAAATTTTAAGGCTTCAGCAGAGACCTTAAGAAATATGGTACCAAAATCATAACTGGGCACATTCTCAGACTTTACCCAACAGAGGTCAATGGAATTCTACTGGTAAAGCAACCTCCCAAAGAAAGAGACAATCTGAGGACAAGGGCTATTTCTCTCAAAATGAGATTATATAAACAGACCTAAAATCCTGGGGCTATTTCCTGGAATTCAGCTTTGTACTCTGATCATATCTAAAGAAAATTGCAATATCCCAGCCTACCCCTTTAGAGTAAGATAATGGTAGTGGAACAAAACGAAAAGAATTTTTGGAATATCCTGCTGCCCATTGATCTTTACCTCATGGTCCCAATACCTTCTATTTATCTTATTAATAATTCCTTTTAAGCCATGGAAACAGAACCTTAAACAAAGAGCACTTTATCTACTATTTTGTTATTTCTGCTATGGAGAAATCTGCTCAAATTCAAGGGTCTGCATCTTCTCCATTCATTCTTTTTCTGGGATATTACAACTCCAAATAAAGCCAATTCTCATAAATTTGAATGTCTATTATGGATATATTGACATATTATTAGTTTACTTCTTTAAATTCTGATTAGTACTTTATTGCAGGAGACTTTGATCTGCTCGGTTATGAAGTATTTGAAGGGAACAATGTCACACTGGATATTACAGAACAAACCAAAGGAAAACCCAGTTTGGACACATTCACACTGAAATGGGAAGGGATCAATTCTAAACCTCTTACCCCTTGGTCATCAGAAGCTGAAGTAAGCTCTATGTTAATTTTTTAAACAGAAAGCCATTTAAGTGTCACCTTTCTATTAAGAAAACCACTTAGGGGCCGGCTCCGTGGCTGAGTGGTTAAGTTTGCGCGCTCCGCTGCAGCCGTCCAGGGTTCGGATCCTGGGCGCGGACATGGCACTGCTCATCAGGCCACGTTGAGGCGGCGTCCCACATCCCACAACTAGAAGGACCTGCAACTAAGATATACAGCTGTGTACAGGGGGGGTTTGGGGAGATAAAGCAGAAAAAAAAAAAAAAGATTGGCAATAGTTGTTAGCCCAGGTGCCAATCTTTAAAAAAAAAATTTGAAAAAAGAAAACCACTTAGGAAGTAGTAATACACTCTTCTACTTGGCATGGTGGGTTGGAACCAACCCATAGTGAACAGAGAAGGGAGGAAACATCACAAAGACAGGGAAGGAGAGGGGAGTTCTTAGGTCTGTGCCAACAGGATCCAGTTTATCTCTATATGGGGTAGCTATTCACAAAGAAAGAATGTTTGCTTGAATAACTGAATTTTGACAACTCTGTACAGTGAGTTTAAGTTCATATTTGTTTGATGATTAATGATCATACACTGTCTGAAGTCCTTAATTCTAAACACCAGTTATGTCTGTGTTTTGCCAGAGAAGTAGATGTGGAAATTATAGGAGACCTCATGAGTGCGCACTGATTCCTGTTTTATCCAGGATTATTCATTATTTTTAAAATAATCATAAATGCATGCTTACAGTGTCTGTATCTCTTCTTCTGAAAAACAGAGTGCATTGGAATGTATAGTTTTTTCTAGTTAATCCTGAGTTAATTGGGAAAACTTCATTTGGAATCTGTTTAATTACGTGTTAGTTCATTTAGGTTTGCCTCATTGCCATCTTTAAAAGACTACTAAACCAATCTGTCTACCTTATGTAATAACTAAGTAAGCTAAGATTAGCCACTTGGATGTAACTACTGTCATTCTAAAATAAAACTCTTGAAAAAGTTATTGGACACTAAACTTATCACATATTAACTTAAAATTATTTAGAAAATGACCTCGTAGTTATGGCTAAAATATGGGAAATTATCTTATGCAAATGTTCTATTATAACTAATTGGTAGAATTAGTAGTAAAATTACTAATGTCCAAACTGTTCATGAAAAAGAAGTTACTAAAGTTCGTATTGTTAATTTAGTTTCAGGCAGCTGTGGAAGAAATGGTTACCGCTAAATGTCCACCACAAATTGCAAATTTTGAAGAAGGGTTTGTTGTGAAATACTTCAGAGATTATGAAACTGATTTTAACCTGGTATGGAATGTTTAATGAACTGTGAAAATGACCAAATAAGAAATCATGTAAATGTTTGGAATTTTGTATCTTTTTTGAACTAGCATTAATGCCTTTATCGTTTAAAGTCAAATTGCAAAAATAATTTTGTTGTGTATTACTGGTTAGGTCTGTTCTAGCATCTCCTTGCATTATAAAATGAATCATTTGTGAAAGCAGTATTTCTACTACGTGTGAATTTTGCCGATCAGTAGAAAGTGGGCAAGAGGAAGAAATGTAAGATCTATAGGTTTTTTCTTTGTTTATTTTCTTCTCTTGGATGCAGAATACGTTCTTTTTCCTCACTGGCTTCAGAGAATACAATTTGTAGTAAGGCGTTATGCAGTAAATTGCTTCCCTTGCTTTTTTAGATCATCATCTGGTAAATTATACAATGCCTAGTCATTGTTTCTTTTTTGGTGAGATATAAAGATTTTTCTTTGATGTACAGTAAAGAAAATTAAAAATACAGTTACCTACCTAAATCTCACTTGAAGATTTGAGAAAGTCAGATATTCACCATTTCCAATTAAATACCGTAAGAGTAAAATATATGTATACATTAGTTATTCATTTCAGATCAATACCCTAGGAATAAATATGAATCCTTAAAAATATATATCACACGATGCTTTATACGAGCAGATTTATTAGTGAAAAAAAAGGGTGAAATCTTTCCATTTAATGGGCTACCTTTTCAACTTAATTTAATAAATATACATGTATTCCACTTCTACTCTCCTGAAGGTGGTACTAGCAGCGGAATTGCACGAGTAATTTACGTCATACTCCTTTTCTACTGCATCTCCCATTGTCATCACGACACACATTCTGTGCACTACCGTACCTTGACTATTTGCATTTCCCAGCACCACTCTGTCATGTCTCTGCTGCTACGCACATATTTTACCCTCTCTGAAGCCTGTTGGCCCCTTTTTCCTTTCAAATAACTCCTGTTCATCTTTACAGACCTCTCACTTGTCACTTCCTCTGAGTCATCTTGATGCTTTTATGTGAGTTAGAGGTCTCCCTTCAGCCTTGGTATTATAATCTTTGGTTCCTTTGTCCCAAACTGGTGGGCTCCTGTGTATAGGAATAGTGTTCTTCACCATTTGAACCCTAAAGATTAAACAAAAAACAAACAAATGAACAAGCAAATAAAAACCTGGCACACAGTGGGCACAATAAATATTTGTGGAAGGAATGAATAAATATCCTTAAGGAGTTGATAAAATAAGGAGAAAGATAGGACCTGGGAAATAGTCAAATACAATGACTAGGGAGTATATATGATTATGGATCCAAATGAGCGGTACAGGATGAGAGCTTTAGAATTTCCCAGATGAGAGAGAACATTTCAAGTTAAAGTAGTCTGGGAAGCAGTGGGATCTGAGTAGGAACTTGAATGACCAGGGTGGAGATTTTGGGGAATAAAGCAGGACAATAAATCATGTTTTCACTTGAAATATGATTGTTTCTGTAGAAACATATTAATAGAGGGCAGAAGACAGCTGAAACTGATGCTTACTGTGGTCGTTCTTCCCTGAAAAACCCAGCTGTTCTTTTTGACTCAGCAGATGTTAAACCAAACAGACTACCATATGGAGACATTTTATTATTTCCTTATAATCAGGTAAGCTTAACAAAATGATATGCTAATTAAATCTGTGAAATACCTTGGTAATAAAATTTCATGAAATTTTAAGATAGGGAAAAGTTCTTGTCATATGAAATCACGTCACATTGGACAGGCACTGCAGTTCACATTCTGAGTGTTTGCGATTTCCTCTTCTGTTGATTCTCAAAAAAAGAAACTAAAAAAGTATGTAGTACCATGTACCTGTATTCTGCTTTATCTCGTAATTTCAGAAAAAATTATTTGCACACAAGGTTAAATACTAAAACAAATGTGTGTAATCTCCTCAAAATTCCTTCGTTATTTAAGAAGAAACAAAAATGGATAGCTTCATAGAGTGATCCTGAGTATGAATCAAGGAATAGTGAAGGAGAATCCCGAGCACAGGAGGTGGCAGTTTTAGGATAGGTATTTAAGACTAGCACTCATAGATTTACTCTGTCTTTTGTTTTGAAATTTTCAAATTGTGACCTATATTCTAAAATTCTAGGTTCTAAATATATTCGGCATGCTTAAGGTGTTGTGGAACATTAAGTTGATACTTAATTACTATTTTACAGTGACATTCATCATCTCTAAATGCTCAGCTGTGTTCACATCCCAATTAATCCACCTGAATATTTGTCTCTCTTCTCCCTCTCTGTGTAATGGACTTTTAAATTCACTCTAAAGTTTAGTTAGAGCCGGACTTAAATCTTACGTGGCTCCATAACTATACGGAGTGAATTATTTCCATTTTTTAAGGAAACCGTATCTAAGAAAACAATAAACAATTAATCATTAATTATAAGGTCACTTCAAGCCCACTTCCTCTTCTGGAAAATCTTTCCCAATTCTTCTGCTCCTAATTGACTGAAATTAATCATTCCTTTCTCTGTGTTCCAATACATTTTGTCTGGAAAATGCTGAATAGTTATTTATTGGATTGGACTGAATCAATTAGAATTGCTAGAAACAATTTAATGGTAAGATATTGTTACTGATCTTTTTTTCATATTTTCTGTGTAGTTATGTTTAGCATACAAAGGATTCCTGGCAAATTATATTGGTCTAAAATTCCAATACCAAGACAAAAGCAAGATTACTAGAAGCACTGAGAGACAATTTACATATAACTTTGCTTACGGAAACAAGTAAGTCACACTATGAATTTGAAAACTTAACTTGTACTGTAGTATATAAGCTTTGAACATAAAACAAACCCATTTCTTGTTTGTTTTGGGGAAATATGTGCACCAATGGATCTAAGTGCCATTTTCCTGCCCTCTACATAAGTTTCCTAACAGAAATAGTTGTGCCAAAAATAAATCTGTAGGTTATGAAAATAAAAATTGGTCGAGTGTCACCATCACCCATGACCATTTAAAAGACAAAACAATGGTAAAGTTTAGAATTTAAAACATGTGGTATTAAATCTAATAATGTTCCTAGTTACTGAAAGAAGGTAGAAAGACTGCCTTATCACAATATTATCATTAGAAATTAATCACTAAAAAAAGTGCTTGCTACATGTGAAGGGAGAAAATAAACTATTTCAGTGAATATGCCAAAATTACAGGAGAAAAGATATTTTTAAGTGCTTGGTTTGCCAAAAGTTAGACACCTAGAAATGAAAGTAGAGAAATATAAGGGGAGAAATTAAATAAGCCTAGAGAAAGCTTTTTAGTAATCGTCAAGCCCTCAAGCACAATTTGGTTTTGCATAACTATATTTTGGTTTTTAGTAATTATTGTATCTTCTGAAATTTGTCAATCCTGACTTTACACTTCCATATATAATACATGTAAAAATTTCACACACAATAGAAGTAATAACGAAGACACATACACGCACAACTTTTGTATATTAAAAACTATTCCCCAGGGGCCAGCCCTGTGGCACAGCAGTTAAGTTTGCATGTTCTGCTTCAGCAGCACTGGGTTCGCAGGTTCAGATCCCGGGTGCGAACATGGCACGGATTGGCAAGCCACGTTGTGGCAGGTGTCCCACATATAAAGTAGAGGAAGATGGGCACAGATGTTAGCTCAGGGCCAGTCTTCCTCAGCAAAAAAGAGGAGGCGTGGCAGCAGATTTTAGCTCAGGGTTAATCTTCCTCAAAAACAAACAAACATAAAAAAGTATTCCTCATAACGTTTAAAGTTATGCTTATTGAAGTGTATTTCATATAAAGTAATAATTCACTCTAAGTGCATAGCTCAGTGAGATTGACAAATGTATACAGTCATGTAAGCATCACCCCAAGAAAGATATTGAACATTTCCTCTCCACAATTTTAGATTTTTCTTTCACATAAAGTTTATGTCATAAAAACAATCATGGTATAATTTCTATATTTTCAAAAGATTTCTAAGATGTTTCTTTTGTGGGGTTTTTTTCTGTCATAGCTACATAAAAATCTTCTCTGTATTGTATAGATCTGTATAATTTGCATCATACTTTTATAGATATCACTTAAATTGCCATCACTTTGTAATATGTAGAAAGCACTAGTCTATTCCCATCATAGGGATGGGATTCTGATAACTCCTCCTTTTAACTACTTAAATGAAAGGGGAGAGAAAATAACCCAAAGTTAGAAATAGAACCAAATGCTAACCGTCAAAAAAACAAAATAAAGACAGGAAATAAAAACACAAACGATGATAACGGACATTAGAATAATTAGATGGGAAGAAAGAGCAGTCTTGATAGAGGAATTTGTTCCCGGATGAAGATTCTGGATGAAGAAGCTGCTTCCCAGCTCTGCAATTTCATGCTTCCTGTTTTGTACATCATCCCAATACCGTTTTCAAAATGCAGGGACCAGCTTGCATTCCATACCTTTAAAAGGTATATACTCCAAAATTCATAGAAATATATTGTACTGGAAGGGGAAACTTACTTGTTTAAGGTTTTAACAAAAACTTTTTAGATGGATCACCCATGGGTTGGGGAAAAAGGGTAAAGTGGGGCGACAACCAAGCTGAGGGCCAGGAGGTGCTCCAGGGGAGCTAGGTCCCTGGGATCCATGAGGAGGAAACAAGATGCGCTCATTGGGGCACAGGAACAGTGACAGGTGATCCTTCCCATTATGAAGCAGAAGTTGTTGGTTTTTTTTTTTTTTTTTTACAGATTTTATTTTTCCTTTTTCTCCCCAAAGCCCCCTGGTACATAGTTATATATTCTTAGTTGTGGGTCCTTCTAGTTTTGGCATGTGGGACGCTGCCTCAGCGTGGCTTGATGAGCGGTGCTATGTCCGCCCCCAAGATTCGAACCGGCGAAAGCCTGGGGTGCTGAAGTGGAGCTCGTGAACTTAACCACTGGCCACAGGGCTGGCCCCCAAGAAGTCCTTCTTGAAGGGAAATTTTAACGTGTATTTTGCTATAACTATTCTCTGCATGCCCGAATTGAACAGTGTAATCACAATTTTAGTTTCAGTGACCACCACCTGCATGTGTTTTACTCCTCCACTGCAACAGGATTTTGGAAAACTTTACAGATCCCAGTTTTTCCATGTTAGTCAAACCATCACTTACCAAGTCACTGAATAGGTCTTTCCTTTTAGCCTGCAATTTATCTGCTGTGCAGTAATTTGAATATGCAATATATCTGATGGTACTGATAGGATTCCTTTCCCCTAAATGCTACAAGACCTTTAAAAAGAAAATCATGATTTAAAAAAGAGTAGGGTTCTTGAGGCCAGCCCCATGGCATAGTAGTTAAGTCCAGAATGCTCTGCTTCAGTGTCCCAGGTTCACAGGTTTGGATCCTGGGCATGGACCTACACCACTTGTCAAGCCACACTGTGGCGGCACCCCACATACAAAATAGAGGAAGATTGGCACAGATGTTAGCTCAGGGCAAATCTCCCTCACCAAAAAATAAGTAAATAAAGAGTAGGGTTCTCTGGTTAAAACTACTACCCATCAAGGCAAAGTAAACTCTCCTGCTCCTAATGGGTTTTTCTAGATTTGCTGATCAAGTAGACGTGTTAACATTAGTTTATTTTCAGTACAGTGTTAGTCAAAAATGCCATTTTTTCCTAAGAATTTTTCTATAACCTCCCCCAAACAGTGATGTTTGTAGTTGTAAATAAAGTTTTCAAAATCCAAAAAGTAAAGTCTGATTTTCTTTTAGAAAGTGGAATTATCTAACTACAAAGGCACAGCGTGCTGTTCACTTAAGTTCTGATATCATCTGTCGTGTCCTTTTCTCTCATAAAGGGTCCTGTTCAGTATACCAAATTTTCTAAGTAGTAGTTTTTAAAACTCCAGAATCATATCATTAGTGGTAGGATTCTACTTAGAGCCCGAAGCAAATTTAAATTTAAAGAGCACTTTAACTTAATGTCATGTTGCATATAATTTTCTGAAACTGATAGGTCACTCTAAGCTCTGATGCACCGGGGGTGGATCCCATGATGAGTCTGCAAACCACGAAGGAAATGAGAACAGTGGTTCTATAGTCAGATAATAACTACAGTGGTAGCTGATGTAAAGATTATTGGTAAACTGTATTTAGTTATTTGAATGACAGTATTTATCTATTTATTGCAAACTTCTGTAGCTGAATTGCTTAATTGTAATTTATGGGATTGCAATGCAGTTATTCTCTAATGGAAAATCTGAATCTAACTAATATATTTAGAAGGTACTGTGCTACTATTTGTATCTGTAAATAACTTAGCACCTTTTGTGTCAGAATCGTGGACAGTGCCACTCCAGTGAGCTCTTTTGGAAGTAATATTAAGTTCCAGTTTTGCTTCTTAGTAATTGGACTGAATTTATTGTTCTGTACCTGACATTTTTTACTAAAATAGTTCACTTCATTCTTGTAAATTGTTTTGCTTGTGTGCTCTACACCAGCGTGCATGCTCCTTAGTTTCCTTACCTGTTGCTATAGAATGATGTTTTACCTTCCTATGGCTACCGCCAAGGCTACAAATAAAAGAAAACCTGTATTGATACACAACATTAAATCTTTTACTATCCATGTCAGTTTCTGCCTACTGTCCCTTGTTATGGCTGCTTTTCTGTGCTAGCAAGTATGCTTTATGGTCTTCTTGTGGAAAAAAAAAATTCTTTAAGATTTTAATGCTTTTTATGGTGTATTTGTTTACATTAACATTATGACTGATCTATACACCTAATTAATCAACCATATTTCAGCTGGACCTACACTTGCATAGACCTTCTGGACCTCATACAAACCAAATACACTGGGACAAGTTTTTCTCTTCAGAGGATTAGTTTACAGAAAGCATCAGAATCACAGTCCTTCTATGTGGATATTGTATACATTGGACAGACAGCTACAATCTCAACATGGGATGGTATGTTGTATCATTTCATGTCCACTTAAACCTTCTAAATCTATCTTGTGTTAAAATCTTACCATAGAAATTATTTCTATTCTGTAGTTTAGATAGAAACATTAATCTTTAAATATTTATGTCATTCTTTTATCTCAATAATATTGTTATTTAAATCATGTTATTTTTAATGAATATTAATGAATATTCTAATGAATAGGGCAAGGTGATTATTCTAAGAATAGTGCATCCTCAATGTAAACTTTATCAGTATAGCAAGATTAAGCTTTTATCGTCCTGGATTCTGTTCACAGATATATAAACCATGGCAAACATTTTCATTGTCCTTTGTTGGGGTTTTGAGAACTCAACTACCAAGATAGAGATATATTCCTAAAAAGTATCTATTGTCACTGACATCTGTTTAGCAAGATTGAGTTGAATCTTTCAATGGATTTAATAGCAATAACTAATAATGCTATAAATGAAGACTTTATTTCTGGTAGTCTTAGCATTGTTTTTCTATTCGTGTTAGTAGACATGCATATGAGCTTTGATAATAAAATACTTAAAATTAAACTGTGACCTTTAAAAAATCAACCTAATTCCAAACAGTCACCTTAAAAAGTATTCACATTTTTCAGGGGAGTTTTGGAATCCTTTCCTTGGAACTGTTTTCAAGTGCAAGGTCATGAGTCAGCTGGTAAAAAATTAAATGTTGCTACTTTAGAGTCACTCCTTTTGAATCCACTATCACCAGACCTACATTGTGATTAATGGGGCACATGTATAAGACAGCTGATTTGTGGTGGGATAAATGTTGTAGTTTGTTAAACAACATTCATTACCACCTACTGTGTGCCAGGCACTGTGTCAGGTACTTAAAAAAAAGCAGTGAACAACACAATCCTGGTCCTGCCCTCATGGAGCCCACAACCTAGTGAGCACCACATTCAGGGACCCTAGAGCAGACAGAGCTAATTCACAGAAGGCTACCTGGAACTCAGGGCTTGGGACTTTTAAATATTTTCTTTGATGACGCTCATATGTCAAAAGACTTTAAAGCTTTCTATGTTAGAAATGAAAGTTTACTAAGTGCCACAAACTACTTGCCGTAAGGTCTTCTATCTAAAATTAAACAGCTCATTCCATGACATGTGGATATGATTTGATGAGTTTCTTTGTAGCAGCAGAAACTATATGATTTTATTTCCCATTTACTTTATGTTCTTTAGAAATGCCAAAGAGAAGACTTCCAGCTTTAGCAAATAAAGGAATATTTTTAAAGCACTTTCAGGTGAATCAGACCAAAATGAATGGATCAAGTATGACTAACCAATATTCTGTCACCATGACTTCATATAACTGCAGTTACAATATACCCATGATGGCTGTGAGCTTTGGGGAGGTAAGCCTAGAATTTTACATGTTACTATTTTTAACTTAGGGAGCATTAGCTTCGATCTAGAAAACTTTCATTTAAATTTTTACAAACAGCTGACATGCAGATTAAATATCTTTTGATGGGACAAGACAGTATTTTAAGGACAAATGAAGATTTAGAGACATTGAACTTGAGCCTGAAAATTCACTTTAAGCATTAAAACAAAATCTTCAAGATAAATATCTGTGGGGAAAAACAGAGAAATCAGATTTAAATAGAATTTTCTATGTTGACTTAAAAAGAACAGTTGTAGGCTCTTCCAATAAAGATCCTTTAACAGAGATTATTGAAAGAAAATTTGAGATTCTTCATTATGTTTTTAAGTTGTTTCTGTCATAAACACCATTTTTTTTTGCTTGTATCAGAATTGTTACAGGGAGGAAAGAGATAGTTTTCCATAATTCTAAAAGGATCTGAACAATTTTTTGACTGCTTATTTATAAGATCAGTATTAAATATTACAAATATGCTGAATGTTTTAAAATTTAATATCCAACAAAAATAATAATTTTCTACAATAAACCAAAAACAAGTATATTAATCTAAAGACTAAGGCTTAAATAATAAATAAATATTGTAGCTGCAGTCTCAGAAAGAACATTTTCTAGCTAAATGATTTTATGATTAAAAATACTGAAAAACTATAAGTATTCCACAGAAATTGCCTTTACCCTATTTTGGCCTGATGTTTTAATCTTAATATCTTCAAGATGAATGTCTTATAAATACTGTTCAGTCTTTTCCTCTTAGCTCTTTAACAAAATGTAATAACTAAGTCAGGGCTTTGTGTTGTCAAAGCGTCTGTGTGAATAGCCGCCCATTTTTCAAGATTCCTCATTAAAACTGGTAATTGTATCATCGAACGTTAGTTATTTACCCCTGGTTAAATTGGAGAATATGGAACATATATTTTTGTGACCATTTTAGAAAAAATTCAGATGAAAGATACATGCAGTAATGTGCACGTATGTTAAATGTGCAGATCAATGAATTGTTTTAAAAACTGTAACTTTGAGATAATTGTAGATCCATATGCAGTTGTAAGAAATAATACAGAAATATCCCTTTACCCTTCACCCATTTTTCCCCAATAGCTTAACAGAACAAGCTGGAATTGACATTGAATGTACCAGTTCTACATCCTTTTGTTTTATTTGTGTGTATGTGTGAATATGTGCACTTCTATACAGTTTTATCACATGCATAGATTCATCTGAACACTACAGAACAGTTCCATCACAAGGATCCCTCGTGCCACCCTTTTATATCACAGCTGCCTCCCTCTCGTGGTCCCTTATATCTGGCAATCACTAGTCCATTTCTACATCTTCAACAACATTATGTAAATGGAATCAGACCTTATATGATTGTACCAGTATGTAGCCTTTTGAGATTGGCTTTTTTCACTGAGCATGATTCCCTTGAGTTGTGTATATCAATAGTTTGTTCATTTTGATTGCTGAGTAGTATTAAATGGTATGGATGCACCAGTTTATTTAACCACCTACTCATTGAAGGACGTTTGAGCTGTTTCCAGCTTTTGGCTAGTATGAATAAAGCTGCTATGAACATTTTCCTGTGACAAATTTCCATTTTCTCAGGTTAACTGCCCAACAGTGCAATTATGGGGTCATATGGTAAGCACATGTATAGTTCTGTAAGAAACTACTATATTCTTTTCCAAAGTGGCTGTGCCATTTTACATTCCCACCAGCAATGTATGAGCAATTCGTTTTCTGCACAAATTTGCCAGCATCGGCATTACCACTATTTTTTATTTTAGCCATTCTGATAGTATATGCACTGATAGCTCATTTTGGTGTTAATTTGTTTTCCCTAGTGGTTAAAGATGTTGAACACTCATATATCCTCTTCTATGAAATATTTCTTTGTGTCTTTTGCCCATTTTCTAATTGCGTTTTCTTATTGTTGAGTTTTTAAAGTTCTTTATATATTCTAGATATAAGTCCTATGTTAGATATTTTCTCTCAGTCTGTACCTTGCTTTTTCATCTTATTCATAAGATCTTTCACAGAGCAAAAGTTTTTCATTTTGATGAGATCCAATTTATCAATTTTTTTCCTTTAATGAATGGTGCTTTTGTTTTTAGGTCTAAGAACTCTTCACTTAACCCTAAGTCCTGAATATTTTTCTATTTTTTTTCTGAAGGTTTTATAGCTGTACATTTTACATTTAAGAGCATGATCCATTTTGAGTTGATTTTTTTCTATCAGATGTGAAGTTTTAGGTTGAAGTTCATTTGTTTGCTTATGGCTCTAATTGCTCCAGCATCATTTATTCAAAAGGTATCCTTCCTCCACTAAATTGCTTTTGCACCTTTGTCAAAAATCAGTTGGCATATTTGTGTAGATATATTTCTGGATACTTTACTCTGTTCCTTTACTCTGCGTGTCAATCCTTCCACCAATATCAATACCAATCTCTTGATTACTGTAACTAGATAGTAAGCCTTAACATTGGATAGAGTGATTCCTCTTACTTTATTATTCTTGTGAAAAGTTGTTTTAGCCATTCCAGGTCCTGTGTATTTTCATATAAATTTTGGAATAAGCTTGTTTATGTCTACATAAATCTTGCTGATATTTTGATAAGAATTGCATTAAATCTATAGATTGTTTTGGAGAGAATTGAGACACCTTTATCATGTTGAGTCTTCCAATCCATGAATACGGTATGTCTCTCCATTTATTTAGGTCTTCTTTGCTTTCTTTTATCAGCATATTTAGGTCTTCTTTGATTACTTTCATCAGCACTTTGCAATTTTCAGGTGAGATCCAGTACATGTTTTGTTAGATTTATATGTAAGTATTATATGTAAGTATTTTCTTTGAAGCAATTGTAAATAATCTTGAGTAAATTTTGGTTTCCACATGCTTGTTATTTGTATATAGAAATATGATTCGTTTTTGTATGTTGATTTTATGTCTTGTAACTTTACTGAACTCTGGGAAGTTTTACAAAGTAAATGCACTCATGTAATCACTACTCAGATCAAGATAAAGAAAATCATTAGCTCCCTAGAGGCTTCCTTGTGCCTTCTCCTTATCATTAGATTACTTACTCCTCACCCCTAGATAACCACTTTTTTGACTTCTACCAGCATTAATCAGTTTTGCTTGTTTTCAGTCTTCAAATCAATGAATAATACTCTTTTGCATCTAGCTTTTTTTATTCGATATTGTGAGATTCATGTGTTGCATGTAGCTGTAGTTCATTCTTTTTCTTTGCAGTACAGTGTTCCATGGTGTGAATATACCATAATTTATCTTTTGCATTATTTCCATTTTAGGGCTATTATGAGAAAAGTTGCTATGAGCATTCTTGCATATGTCTTTTAACACTTATGTTTACTCATTTCTGTGGGCAATGGGACTTATAATTTTAAATTCCACAAGATTAAGTAACAACCGTGAGGGATCAGAAGCTGGAGAATATTATTTTCACTATTAGAGTTACAATCTATGAATTTTTATAACACGTGTTGCTTTTGTCAACTGATTGGCACTCAACATTAGACAGATATTTCCTGAGTCTGGATCAATCACTGTACTGATCATTTACTTCCTTATATTGCTAGTTAAATTTTAAAGTCCCCATGTTATTTATCCAAAGAGGTTTTGAGTTTTTTGATAGCCAAGACGACATCTCATGTTTCTTGGCCTCCCCGCAGTGATTAGCACTGTACCTTGAACAGAATGCTTGCTCAATAAATATTTGCTCCTTGAGCGGTGGAGAGTACACTCTGAATTAATGAGGTATTACTGTGGTTCTAGCTGATTGCTGCACAGATGACTGAGTTGACTTTGGCCTCATTATTGCGTCTATATAGGTATGGCCTGTGGTGATTTATGTGACTCTTCTTAGGGTTCTGAAGAATCCTGAATACCTAAGGCTCATTTATGTCATGTCACACGCTTGTACCATGGTGAAATGAAAATCATGTTAGCCATTGTTATGTTTAATCATTTTATCAATATTTGTTTTGGAAATTAGATAATCACAAATGAGACAGAGAATGAGTCTGTTTACAGAGGAAATAATTGGCCAGGGGAGTCAAAGATTCGTATTCAAAGAATTCAAGCAGCATCTCCACCTCTAAGTGGCAGCTTTGACATTCAAGCTTACGGACATATTCTCAAAGGTACATGGAAAAGGTTCAGAACATTGGTATATAATCAATTGGACAGTGCTGATCTAGACAAACAAAATAAACATTTTGGTGTATTTCCTTCAAATATGATTTCTCTACATAATTTATGTAGTTGAGGTTATGGCAGTAATGTTAAGCCAAATTATCCAGAACAAATGACATTTTAACGTTTTCTTCACTTGCCATGCCATGTATACCAGGTTACACTCCCAAAGTTTGTTTCTCTTTTCTATCTGTGCCTTACAGGTAATCTATAAAGTTAATTTACATTTTAAAAAAAAGAATTTGAGCCAATTTATAGTCTGAGCTATATTACTCTTGTAATTTTTGTTTCCAAGAAATATATAAATTCTCAGCATACTTAAGATGCAGATTTCATTCTTGCTATATTTGAGGAGGACAGTTGGTTTACAAGTGATAGTATATAATACATATTTCATGTATTCCAAGGATGAAATTGATTTGTGAATTGTTGACTTCTGCTGTCCCTCTTTGCCATCCTTCTGTGATTGCAGGTCTCCCCGCTGCTGTGTCAGCTGCAGACTTACAGTTTGTTCTGCAGAGTCTGGAAGAAGTGGGACAAATCTCAGTTACACGAGAGGGAACCTGTGCTGGATACTCATGGAGCATCAAGTGGAGAAGCACATGTGGAAAGCAGAATCTTCTACAGGTTCCCTTATTTGGCTTGGTTTCCATTTTCTTCTATGTGTTGCGTGCACTCTGCCTCATTCCAAAAAGAATTGGAGACTGTGTATATTTTTAAAAATGCAAACTGTAGACTATAAACATTTTAAAAAAGGAAATTGAGGAGAAGAAGACTGTTCTACATTATGTTGACCAAATGTTTTCTTTCATGGAGAATAGCTGTTGGTACTTTATTCCCTATCCGCTATAGAAAAAGTCCAGGAATGTGTATATTAGAACAGGGGCAGGAGGAGCATAGGCAGAACCAGTCTCAGAACTAAATCTGAGCATATGTTAAGGGGGGGGCCAAGCATAATCAGCCTCACTGTCTAACATTCTGCCACTGTATTCTAGGGCTGTATTCTGGGGCCCTGGATGCTTTTCTGGTTTTAAAGACGATCTTTTCAAGTTCATAAGGGAGTCAAACCAACTTAAGCTCTCATCTAATTACCTTTTCTTAATTAGAGCATGGAAGGGAGCAGGAGAGAGGAGTCAGGCCCAGAGTATGTGAAGGAGAGGAGTCTAGAAGAGACTGGGGGCTCAGATCGTCAAACATTAAAAAGAAGATGCTTTCTAGTGATGATCAGAGTGTGAGGAAACAGTCTCTCTCATGGGCTGTCAGAAAGTAAATTAATATAACCTTTTTTGAGGGTAATTTAGTGTCTAAATATAGAAACCTATGAGTCAGCAATCTCAACTATAAACTCTATACTACTGAAATAATACAAACATGAAATTATATAGGCACAAAGGTAGTCACTGCAGCATTACTTGTAATAGTAAAAACCTAGAAACCTTAATCCCCATTGGTAGAAGAACGGTTGTTAAAATGACACAACTGTAGCGTGAATATCATGCAGCCACGTGTAGATCCACATATATTCACCTGGAAAGATGTCCATGACATATAGTGGAAAAAATACAGACTCTGCTTATTGGGAACCATTTTGGGAAAAAAAGAGGAGGGGGAGGGGAGAGAGGAGGCCAAAAAAATGGACATAAAGATAGAATAAGATATACTGTATATAGGCTGTATGGATGTGCAAAATAGTTACAGTCATAAAGATGTGGGAGCTATTTTAAGAAAACACGTGGCCTGGAATCAGAATTAGAAAATTCCTCACCAGAGACAGCTCTGGTGACTGGTCTTCCTCTTGACATTTCTGCTGGTGTCTGTGCATCTACTGCCTTCTCTCTTTTCTGACCAGTCTCCTCTGCTTATTCATCATTTCTGCTTCTCATCACTTTGGCTCACACAAGGCCCAGCATGGAGACTCCTATCTCTTTGCCAACCGCTGTATACATTAGAAGGGTACCATATTGGCAGAGGGATTTGGAATGACCAAGTTGTGCATATTGATTTGATTTAGTTTCATTTTTTCCATTGGCTGAAAATATAATTCCACGAGCGGATGAAAAACCAGGGTAGTCAGAGCTGAAAAATGCTAAAGGAGAAAAGTTGGCTTTCAGGTGGAAAGAGGACTAAATTTTTCAATTATTCAACAGTCATTTATCAAAGAGGTCATATTCAGAAAAAGCATAGAACATTTTGAGAAAATCAAACTTAGTAAATTCATTTTCCTTAAGACATATTTTATTCTAAAAATTCAAGTTAACTTTAGGCATTTAATTCAAGTTGTAATTGATGGAATATACGATAATGCAATGATTTTAGCATTTTTTTTCTTGGGTAGATTATGGTCATTTTTGAAGAGGTTCCTTTTGCAAAAAATGTGACTAAAATGGTTTTGAATTTTTCTTTTATCCTTGGGCTTTTATTCACTTTCAACTATGCTTAACCTTAAAAATAAAAACTAGTGTGATCATATTTATCATAGCTTTTCTAGTAAAATAATTTTGCGTGAAAATAGGTTAATGATTCCAACATTATTGGAGAAAAGGCTAACATGACAGTAATGAGGATAAAGGAAGGTGGTTTATTCAGACGACGCATAATTGGAGACCTGCTTCGTACACCCAGCCAACAACCGCAGGTATTTTTGAAACTTTCCTCGTGATGTTTAATATAACTTTAAATGTATAACTAGTTTGTAATACATTAAAGACCCATAAAACAGGAGGGATGACATCTTTATTTTTATGTAAATATCTGTGTTAACAGTTGATAAACTCAGTAATATTATTTTATGACTTTTGGGAAAGTTATCTTCCTTATGAGAAAAGAATAGACTTTTAAGTTCTGCTACTGCTTGTTAGAATTTGAAAATATATTCTTTCATTTATTTTTTATGGTAACTCTGCGAAGTAATATTAATGTTAACGCTTTAATGATAAGGGAATTAAAGTGTAAGTTTAGGTGACTTTCCCAAGAATAACCTTTATTTTCCATCATAGCACTAATCATCACAATGGCATAATATGCACTTACTTTTTCTTTAAATTTATAGTCTTATGCAACTCCATGTCCCACCCCCACAAGAATACAAACTGAGTGACAGTAGGGGTGTCATCTGTTTGCTTAATGTTGTATTCCTATATTCTACCATTTATAACTGTGCCTGATACATAATGGGTACGTTTGCCAAATGAATGAATGAGTGAATGAATGAATGAAATGTCAAAGCAAAAGAAGTATAAATAGAATAAACTAATTTTTGTAAACCAACAAGCAACCAAACAAAATTCCATCCCCTGTTCTAAATCGTATGCATATTCTCCTCAGCCACGTCCCCCCTGCTCTCTTTCTCTCTTTCTTTGCAGGTTGAAGTCTATGTCAATGGAATTCCAGCTAAATGTTCAGGGGACTGTGGCTTCACATGGGATCTCATGACTACTCCCCTAGTCTCAGCCACAAGCCCTTCTCAAGGTAACCTTTTGCTTTTCAACTTGGAGTATGAGGTGGAAGACAACTAGCAAAAATGTAAACTCTGATCATGATTTTTTTAATATATATGCTAGTTTCACCAACAGCGTCATGCAGGCAGTTCTACATAGTGGGAAAAAATCAGATCAGAAAGCTATGGAAGGAGCATGAGTTATTATTTTGGAAAAAATAATTGCTGTTGAAGTCGAACTCACTAGTCTTCTACTTCTCCAGTTTCACCAAGTTAGAATGAGTCTCTAAAATTTCACTCCGATATTGAGGCATTTTTGCTCAACTCCGCTAGCTAGGGTATTAAAAGGAACCTTTAATCACATGAGACCACGTCTTCTAGGGGATTTAGTACCAAAGGCTATTAAGACAGCTGCAGCCTAGTAAAAGGAAATAATTAAGTCCTAGATTTGAGAAAAAGTGATAAAAAAAATTATTGTTAAGGACTCAGTCTACAGGGGACACATTATGCCATATCTTCATAGCATGTTGTTGCTTTAAAACATGTGATTACTCTTCATGTCTGAACTCCCAAGGACTGAAATAAACAGTAAGACTAAGGATTGTAAGGAGGGGCTTTTTTCAGTCAGAAAGATAAGGTCAGATATTATAATCACATATTTAGTCTTGGTGGTTAGTATGAAAATTCACCTGCTATTGATATATCAGCAAAAAGAAAAAAAGAAATTTTAAAAATAGTGCGTATTTTTTGAAAGAATGTACTCCTCAGACTTTTTTTACGGTAATGATATCAACTTTGGGATAATTCGTGTTACATGGGGTCAAAGCTCTTAAGAATTAAGGACTTAACGAACATTAATTTAATTACAGTCCTTTGGTCTCCTTATTTTTGCATCCATCCTTGTGTTTTGTAATGAATTTTCACTTTTATATGACTTTCTGAAAAACTTATTTTTTACTCAAAATAATTAGCAACCTGAATTGCCTTTTGCCACAATTTGATAAATTTACAAATAATGAAAATCTAAGTATAAATAATGTTGTTAAAAACCCCCATATTCCCTTCACTGAAAATTAACAGCAGTTAACATTTTGTTATATTTATTTCCAATCATCAATTTAATAAAGTAAATATTATAAGAACAGCTCAAGTCCTCTTTAAGCACCATTCCTGATCTTAGTCCCTAAAAACCTCCCCAGAGGCAATCACAATAATTAATAATTTTTTTTGAGGAAGATTAGCCCTGAGCTAACTGCTGCCAATCCTCCTCTTTTGCTGAGGAAGACTGGCCCTGAGCTAACATCCGTGCCCATCTTCCTCTACTTTGTATGTGGGACGCCTACTACAGCATGGCGTGCTCAGTGGTGCCATGTCCGCACCCGGGATCCGAACCTGCAAACCCTGGGCTGACGAATCGGAACGTGCGCACTTAACCACTGTGCCACTGGGCCGGCCCACAATAATTAATTTTATGTGTATTCTTTCATGCCATTTTTAATACCTTTCGTATATAACACACGCATATGGTAATTTTGCCACTTTTTTTGTAAGTTTACAAGGGAATGAGATATTACAATGTAAATATCATTTGCAACTTTTGTCATTCAGCATTCATTTTGAGAAATATTTATATGGTTTTATGCATATCTAACTCATCACTTTAAAATACTTCATGAATACATCAATTTATTGTTCCTCTATTGATGGACATTTAGATTGTTTACAATTTTTTGTTTTCACACGTGACTGTGTACTGAGCTTTGTTATACAAATCTCCTGTTGTATACATGCCAGAGCTCCTTTAGGGTGTGTTCCCAGACGTGGGATTGCTGGATAATAATTGAGTATGTGTGTCTTCAGTTTATTAGATGACCAAATTGCTCTCCAAAGTGGCTGTACTTAGAGCAGCATGAGAGCACTGTATTCCCACATCCTTGCCGATACCTGATGTATCAGCTTCCTAATTTTGGTCAACTGATGGGTGAAAGAAGTTATTCTTGTTTTAATTTGTCTGTTCCCTGATTAGTAATGCATGTGAGCATCTTCTAGTATGTTTCTGGGACATTTAACTTATTTCTTCTGCAAATTGCTTAACACCCTTTATCTATTTATGGGATTGTCTTTTTTGTCTTTAGACTTGTAGCTGTGTATTATTTATTATGTTTACCCATCCTTTGCACATGTCTTCTCCCAGTGTATCACTTGTGTTTTGTTTTAGTATCTTGTTAAGGGAAACATTTAAAACATTATTTTATTCTAATAAATATTTTTTATTTATTCTAATTTGTGTGCCTTTTCCTTTGTGGTTAACCATGGCTTTTTGTATCTTATTTAAGAAATCCATCTCTACATTAAAGTTATTAAGATATTTGATTGTTTTCTTCTAAAATTTTAGAGGTTTGTTTTTCATTCTTAGCTATTTAAATCTATGTGGAATCTCTGTTGCGTGTGATGTTATATAAGTAGGGCGACCATATCATTTATGGATCAAATCTAAACATTTTAAGAGTAAATGGAAAAACATTAAGTATTCTGTACTTTCAGTCAGGTAACTCTTTCCTTTAATCTCCTTCAACACAGATTTAAAATATGAAGTAATGTAGAGTAATTCGAAGGAAAAAAATGCCATCACTAAATAAATGTGTCTTTTTTCCCCTACTTGCTTGTAGGCTCATTGTTTATATCCTTCATAAGATAAGCCTATTTTTCTCTGAGAAATATCTGATTTTGTAACAACAGCTTCTATGTTTTTCTCATTTTAATATTGTTATTTAAACATATTTTCAGGGTCCTATGAAGAGAGCACTGTTCTAACCATATCGGGCTCTGGATTTTCTCCCAGTTCAGCTGTGTCAGTCTCAGTTGGACCAGTAGGTTGCTCTCTTCTTTCTGTGGATGGTAGGTCCTTTAAAAAATTGTTGTTCTCTAAGAGAAAGTGGAATAAAAGAGAAGTATTATAATAATGAGTACCTTTGGGGTCATGAAATTGGCAAACTCCTCTGGATAAATACCTTATCTTTTAAATCTTTGGTTATGACCACAGACTAATTTTTTCACTGTTGTGAAAGTGTTGTGTAGTGTCTTTATCCCATAACAGTTTCCCTTATAAAATGATTACATGAAAGTTTCCTTCTTTGATGTGTCTCTGTGACAGAAATATATAAACTGCCACTCTGGTATTCCATGGTCCCCTCTGCCCATGCTTTAATACAGTGCCACATTAGTCATGCAACAAAAGGACATGGCCATCTTCCCTAACTTTTGGTCCAACAGAACCTCTATCCATTAACATAAAATTTCAAAATCATTCACATTTTCTACTCTTGAAAAAGTGAGACCCGTAATTACTTATTTCCTTAAAAATTATCTTTCATAATCGTAGGAGTTTTCCTTAATTTTAACCGATTGGAATTACATAAGCAAATCCATCTTCCATATCATTTAAGTTGTTTTTAATTTAGATCTTCCATGCATTCTTGAGATTTAAGTCAATATTGAACCTGTATTATAAATGCACATACACTGTTCTAAATGCAGTGAAGAATATGTTTTTGTTTAGGTTTTGATTACCTGTCTTGATGAAATCAAATATTTTACTCAGTTTAGCTCATAAACGATATCTTGGACCAAAATTTTTAGAATTATTCATATAATTGATTTTACAGATAAAAATTTTTTAATTATTATCACAGTAGCTTTTTTTTTTTTTTTTTTTTTTTTTTTGCCACAGTAGCTATCAGGAGCAAATTGTTTAGTTTGCTTTCATTATTGGTTTACTTAACTCTTTTTTAGGCATATCTGATACATAACATCAGACAGTTTGTAAAGATTTTTCTCCCATTAATATATGAGTAGTTTTCCTTAGGTAAATTGCTTGGAGTATAAAATGAAGGCCAAGGTTTATATTTGCAAATATAAAATTTCAGTAATTTTATCTCACAAAAACATTTGGTTTATCATTTTCTTCTCTCCTTATCATAAGAAAATGAGATCAAGTGCCAGATTCTGCCTGGAAGTGCTGGACGGTTCCAAGTAGCCGTGTCCATAGCTGATGTTGGACTAGCACAGAATGTAGAGGGCGAAGTATTCCACTTCATTTATCAGAGTCAGATCTCACACATCTGGCCTGCTTCTGGAAGCCTGGCAGGTAATAGTTAATTGTTCTAAACAAAGAAAATGGTAAACATTCCCATCATTTCCTTGTACTGTTTCTAGAACAAGATGAAGGGAGAGGAACACAAACTTCCTTCATATCAAACAAAGGAGACTCCCCTTTTAGAAGGCGCAGTGATTAAATGGCTGACTAATTCTTTTGTTTCTTATGAAGCACAAGTCAGGGTGACTGCTTACCCTTACATCTTAGGTTAATGAATTAATATCATCAATTTTTACATGTTTCTATAACAAGGTCATCAATTATGTCAAGAAAAGATTTATTAGTTATTATTCTGCTTACCAGCTGCTCCATTTGTAACCACAGTCTCAATGGAGCTACTTGACCCAGAAAAGTTCTGGGTACAAATCAGGGAAAGGAAGGCTGACACAGAAGACGGAAAGAAAATAACTTATTTTCCCTGTTCTGCTTCATTTCCTTTGTGTTTTTTGTTTGTTTGTTTTACCATGCTTAGTTTTGGATTTTGTGCTTTGGCCTTGAACTTTTTGGTGTGTTTTGTGTTTTTATTTTAAGTTCTCATTTTGGGGAGAATTTTTCTTAGTTTTGCTTTTAGTTAGAAGTATTAAAATTTAGGATTTCGTAAGAGTCCTAATTCACTCTCATTTTCCACCCATGGAATGGCTGAGCAAATAGAAACAGCATAAATTCTCTTTATGATGAAGACGGCACTATGGAAGATAGCACTTTCTGCTAGTAATGCCCCAAAGCAAATGTTGGTTGCAAATCTATGTTATTTCATTAAATCACTTAGCCCAGCTCCTTTATGGCTCCAGACTTCAGAGCTCAGGCTCAGGCATGTGGTAGTGATTGGGTACCTCTCAAGTCTGGTCCTGCATCTGTTTGCCAACCCATCTCTTGGATGACTAGACAATTCTTAAATGATGAGTTACATTATTGCCAAAGTTTTTTTGTTATGTTTGATCTGTTGTTGTTGGGTTTGTTTGTTTGTTTCCTTTTCCTGTATGAAGGAGGTACTCTTCTGACTCTATCTGGATTTGGCTTTAATGAAAATTCTAAAGTATTAGTTGGAGATGAAACCTGCATTGTGATTGAAGGGGATTTGAATAAGATAACCTGCAGAACACCAAAAGTAAGACATCTGATTTCAGTCATTTTTTGAAAAATCTGAAATCGTATGAATTAAAGAACATCTCAGTAGAGGGTTAAACATATCACATATTTACCTAGAAATTGCAACATTTCAGTTACACTCTTTGTTATGTCTTCAACATCTTTCTTCTAAGATCCAAATACAAAAGGTTATCTCTGCATTCTAGATACATAACATCATTAAGGAAGACAGACACATAAATCAGTATTAAACAGTGTGTTCCTTTGAAATAATAAAAGTAGATACAAAGTAAAGATAAAATACAATGAGGAGTCAGAAAATTTCACAGAAAAGTTGATATCCTATTAGAGCTTGAAGGAGAATGGGAGCTGACCAGGTAAATCTAGGGATGAAAAACATTCAGTACTAATAAATAGTCTCAAAAATTCAGGGAAGCAAATCTAGACATTTTTAGCTTTTAAGAAGGAATATATATTTTAAATGTGTTAAAGTTTCAGTTTGTTGACAAAAAAAACAAAAACAATGTGAAGTTCCCCATGGAATATTGCATCTTAGGACCAATCATTGTTCTTTATTTTTAAAAAATAGTGTTTAAGTTTAAACCAAGACTCTAGTTTGCTTATTATGTACAAGAGGATGATGAATCCAGTCACTAATTTTAAAAAACTGCAACCTAAGTGTGGGTATTGTGTAAGTGCAATCTGTAGGAAAAGTGAATTTGAATGTGTGTTGGACTGAATGATAGAATGAGGTGAGAGTCTCGGGGATACGGTCAATTGAAACTTACTTTGTTTAAATTATGTCATTCAGTGAAACACTGGGTGTGCATTAAGTATATACTAGATACTGGAAAAACTGATTTTCCTAATTGGGAATTGTATAGATGCTATACCAGCGAAGTACTAAATATTTTTCTTAGGAGTCCAAGTGTTAGTCTTGGATTCTGGAACTAGGTCAGCAAAAGATAAATAATGTGATTTGTCAGTGAAGAGGAATAAAAAGTATATTTGAGTCTATTTTTTTTTAATGTATTTTTTTAAGATTTTATTTTTTCCTTTTTCTCCCCAAAGCCCCCCGGTACATAGTTGTATATTCTTTGTTGTGGGTCCTTCTAGGTGTGGCATGTGGGACGCTGCCTCAGCGTGGCTTGATGAGCAGTGCCATGTCCGCGCCCAGGATTCGAACCAACGAAACACTGGGCTGCCTGCAGCGGAGTGCGCAAACTTAACCACTCAGCCACGGGGCCAGCCCCGTATTTGAGTCTATTTTAAGAGCAAAACGTCAAAATGTTTAGTATCTTATACTTTATCAATTAGAGGTAATTGTCTAGAGCATCTCAACTATATTGCAGAGCCCTCAGGAATCTAATAATATAGATGCATTTAAATTGATCATAAAGACCGACAAAACCACTATATTCTATACCTTTATCTAAAGAATTCAAACATGTAACTGATATTTGACACCACAACTTTCTAAATATCTGAAAAGTGACTCTCATTCCTGATTTTGAAACAAAGAAACTTCAGAAGTTTATTTTGAATAATTGTTTTTAGCCATTGAACTTCTGTATCTCAACATTTAATATTTTCTAATTGTTTTATTTTCCCCCTTTTTCAGAGAATTGAGGGTACAGTTGATATTTCAGTTATTACCAATGGATTCCACGCCACGGCAAAGGATGCTTATAGTTATAATTGTTTACAGACTCCAGTTATCACTGATTTTAGTCCAAAACTACGGACAGTACTAGGTAAGAAATTCTTCGTATATAGAAACCACACCTAGAAAGATTTTTGAAGCGTAGTTTCTCCTGCAGTTCTGTTAAAGTGAAACCAGTCACGAGTTACCCATTGATTGGTCTGTTTATTATTTCACTTTGAACATGTGCAGTAGGATAAAAATATTAAGTCTTTAGAAAAGTACTTTGCCAGCTTTTTTCCCTGTGAAACAAACATGAATTTTATCTCCACATGGCAGTTACCAGCTCTTTCACTGATTTTTCTATTGCCTCTAAAAGTCTTAGGATTTCCTAAATTCAGTGAAAGATAAGAGATGAGTTAGTTTACTTAATATGAAAATTTCACGCTGGATAATAAGTTGAACCTTTTTGTAAAACGTTTTTTTCTTTTAAAATAATAGGAGAAGTTAATTTAACAATTAAGGGTTATAACTTTGGAAATGAACTCACACAAAATGTAGAGGTGTCTGTTGGAGGAAAACCCTGCCAGGTTCTTCACTGGAACTTCACAGATATTAGATGCCTTTTGCCTGAGTTGTCTCCTGGAAAACATAATATCTACGTAGAAGTCAGAAACTGGGGTTTTGCATCAACAAGGTATGGCAATGAACATAAACTTCATGGAGTTGTGGAACACATGAGGCTAATAGTATTGGGATAGGAAAAGAAATAGTCATTAGCCTTATAATATTCCATTGCTTTCTTTGACTTTCTACATCTTCTTTTGCAAAAGGCTCTGAGAATGTGTCATAAAGTGCAATATGTTGCTCAGTTCTGAGACCAATACCATTCAGATTAGGTTGTAAGATTTTCTGTGGAACTAGGTTTATGTATATGTCACGTGATTATCATTCATGCCTGGAAATACTTATCAAGCAGTTACTAGGAGGTAGGTACTTGCTCGGTGCTGAACTTATAGTGGAGAATGAGAGGAACACGTCCCCCGCTGTTAATGATGCTCACAATTTTGTTGCGGAGGCAGATTTCAAACAGAAGATTACAATAATAACTTAATTATAAATATGAATAAGAGGTACCAGGTGCTGTAAGAGCATATAATAGAGACAGCTGACTTTTCCTGAGGCACAGGGAAGAGTTCTCTGAAAAGTGATACTTTAAGGCAAGAAATGGGTAGGAGCTGGCTGTCAGAAGGAGAGAATGGGGAGAATCCTTCTCCAACTCTAAGTTTCTTTTACGTAAGTGTTTAGTATTTTCTTCTCCGAAGCTATTTGTTAACTGGTAAAATTTTAGTTCTGACATAAGGAAGTTACTGGTTTAGAATACTTAGAGAAAGAGGAAACTGCAATTTAGGGATTAAAAAAAGCAAGAAAGCTGATGTCAGAGTGGAAGGAGAGATGCAGCAAAATCTTGTGGGAGGTGAAAGGAAGATGAGCACCAGCAAACATAAACCTTAGACTACACCCCGTCTTAGATTCACAGGGGAGAGCTCTCATGGGTTCTAGAAGAGCTGTTGGCTGGTCCTTTAGCATTACAATATAATGGGCAGAATTGACACCATACAAAACTGGGTATTTGGGTGACAGTTTAAGAAATACCAATTCAATTATGCTGAGGAAGTTAAATAAAAATTAACACAAAGACTCAATTTGAGTTCATGGGAGCTGGAATATGGGAGTCGACTCTGTGTGTCAGGTCAGAAAAGCATTGTACATTTCGATGGCTTTCTAGCAGACACATCGTCTGTAACAAAGCAAAACAAATTAAAAACCCTCTCACTGAAATAGTGGGAAGAGAGATCACGACAAGCTTCCAACAAAGATAGAACAATAAATTCAAATAAATTACACAAAACTTTTGTTACTTATATAAAATATATGGAATTTTATTGCTAATCTTTTTTATAGATAGTGCTGTTTTATGCTTTACTTTAATGATTATATAAAACATTTTAAAGGATTTCACGTATTATTTGTGACCTAAGTTCTCACACCATATTTTTCCCATAATATTTTAAGATATTCCATCTCAAATTCTTCTGCCACAGGATCTTCAGAAATCTAATATTCACAGTTAGGAAAAAACTATTATCAATATACCATCCAACCAAATTGAGGTCATGATAATTATCAGGTTATCTAGTTTGAAAAAGTAATGTCTACTTACATACTCAATTACTTCCTCTTCTTAGATGAATCATATTCTAGTAAGAGTTTAGCAACACAACCCCATGGAAAGCTCATTGAAACACCTATTAATTTTTCTTTTGCAGAGACAAGTTAAATGCTTCTATACAGTATATTTTGGAAGTGACCAACATGTTTCCACAGAGAGGCTCCTTATACGGTGGAACTGAAATCACTGTAGTGGGTTTGGGGTTTAGCACGATACCAAATGAGAACACGGTGCTCTTGGGTAAGAGTCTCACCCTCACAAGAGGGCTGTCATCATTTTTCTCACCTTAAAGGATGTGCTATACGTGCTGAGTTATTACACAAATACTCTCAGTCATGGAAGCTTTTTCTATTAGCGTATGAAAGGTTAAGTGTATTTGGTTAAGGTGGCAAAGAGAAACTGAATAACTGCTTTTGATTTCGATAAATAATTATTATGTATTTAATGTGTGTAGAACACTTTATAAAGGGGAGGTCTCTGATCTAAAAGTAATCAGTACTCAAGCATGATTAGTATGAGAAAAAGTACCAAAAATCTTACTATGTAATGTGGAGCTTTTGTAGAGCCTTGACTGTTGATTAATTACACTTCATCTTTGTATTTCACAAAACATATTTGAGAACATGTTTTTTCCCCCATCTTTATTCTTTCTAGGGTCCTTCCCTTGCAATGTGACATCATCATCAGAAAATGTCATAAAATGTATTCTTCATTCAACAGGAAATGTATTCAGGATTACCAACAATGGAGAAGATTCAGGTATCTGCCAGCATCTATATATTGTAAATAATGGAAGCACTTTACCTTGGAATTAGTTTGAGTTTTAGTTATGTTGTACTTAAAAGTATTCAGAGAATACATATTGTTATTTCTTTCTATAATTTGTCAATAGTATCCCCTTGACATAGGGGGCTACATACAGAGTGAATCATGGTGGACTTGAGTTTAAAAGGCTAGACTTTAAAATTTTCGAGTTCAGGAATTGCCATTTGGTTTTATTGCAGTACAGAATTTCCTGAATTACTGTAGTTTTGTATAGATTTCTAAATGAGTATTCAAATTGAAATTATACAGATTTTTGTGTGTCTCTATGCCTGAGAAAAATTGTTTAAAGAATTGATTATAGCTTTAAAAAAATATTCCATGTGATATTTCTGAACAACTTGTTTACTGGCTTTCTGATTCTTTCCAAATTGTCTCTTGATCATCAGTTTTGGAGTTGTGTGGTTTGTTTTTTTCCCTTAGCTTCTCCTTATCTTACTTTTCATTATCTCTATTTTGTTATGTGTTTAAATTATGCACATAAAAGTTTTACAATGTTATTTAAAAGACTTTTTCACTAGTGGCTATATAAAAATGCAGTATTTTCAAAGATAATTGTTAAGAATTTTTACTCCCTTGCCTTTTTTCTTTTAACTCAATTCTTGCTCCCAGTACATGGATTAGGTTATGCCTGGTCACCATCAGTCTTAAATGTTTCTGTGGGAGACACAGTGACATGGCGTTGGCAAGCACAGCCGTTTCTTAGGGGAATAGGATATAGAGTTTTCTCTGTCTCCAGTCCTGGAAGTGTAATTTATGATGGCAAAGGATTTACAAATGGAAGAGAAAAATCTACATCAGGTTTGTTTCTACTTTGTTGAGTTTTGCATAATGCTTCTTTTTCCTGGCTAAAATTAAAGTCATGTTGTTTAGATTTAAAATGCTTTTACATAAATAATACATACCAATACACAAAATAATTTAGCTGGCATTTTATTGCTGTTATAAAAATATTGCAAACTTATAAAATATCATAAATGAATGTAAACAAGGTATTTTATATATCTGAGATGAGTTCTGATATCAGAAACATCTTTATTCATTTTGGAATAATCAACCAATTGAAAAAAATCTATCGAAACAAGAAGATACAAAGAATATTGAAATATGTGTTTTAATCATACTACTCTGGCAGCAAGTAATGAACTTGCTTTAAAATCAGTATTTCTCTTGGGGCCAGCCCAGTGGCATAGAGGTTAAGTTCACGCACTCTGCGTCGGTGGCCTGGGGTTCATAGGTTTGCATCCGGGACGTGGACCCGGAGGTGGACCGGAGGCGGACCTGGACGCAGACCGAGCACTGCCGGTCAAGCCACGCTGTGGCAGCATCCCACGTAAAATAAAGGAAGATTGGCACAGATGTCAGCTCAGCAACAACCGTCCTCAAGCAAAAAGAGGAAGACTGGCAACAGATGTTAGCTCAGGGCCAATCTTCCTCACACACACACACACAAAATCAGTATTTCTCCAGGACAACTCAGTGGAAAGTGTGCCTTTTAGACTGCCTGTTTGGTTCTATTCATGTAGCAGTTTGAGCTTTTTACTCATGACCACAAACCAAGTATTGTTTATTTTTTTACTGCATGTTGAGTTTTTCTTTAAAATGTGGTAAGTTATAGCAGACTTGACATGGTTCTCTAGAAAAATTAATGCTGGATCTTGTCTTCCCAGAATGTAATTTCTTTATACGCGATAGCTCTTTTATAGCCAATGCGTCATTTCCTTACGACTTCCTGTCTCACAATATCACACACACATTAAAAATAAGAAACCTGTCATCTCTGTGTGTATTTGAGTGATCATTTCAAATTTCTTTTCAAAGATGCATTAATTGCTTGTATTTATTATGTACGATCTTATTTTATGGCAGGTTCATTTTCTTACCAATTTACCTCACCTGGAATCCATTATTATAGCAGCGGGTATGTTGATGAAGCTCAATCCATTTTTCTCCAAGGAGTCATTAACGTTTTACCAGCTGAAACCAGGCACATTCCCCTGCATCTGTTTGTGGGTAGCACCGAAGCCACATATGCTCAGGGTAAGAGAGTTGAAGATGGAAACACTGTTTTCAGGTGACCCAGGGTTTATGTGAACTTCCTAAAATAAAAGGCAGATGCCTGGGTCTGACGCTGGTTCTGTCTCCTACTAGCCACATTCCCTTGAGTCTGTCTGAACTGCTCTGAGGCTGCAATTTATTCCGTAAAAAAGGATCTTGTTAATATTGTTAATATTGTCCTGCCAGTCTCCCAGAGTCCTTGTGTGCCTCATATGATATGTAATCTGAAAAATTTCTGACAATGTGTACATGCCCTGGAATATATTAAAATGTGAGATGATGTTATTATTTTATTTTCCCCATGCAATCTTGCGTTAGACAAATTGACAAATAAATTAATTTTATATTCACTCTTCTCTCTTTACTGTACCATCTTTGTTCAGGTCTTTCTTTTAACTTTGTACTGCTTGAGCCCATTTTGTTGTTAGAATTTTACTGGAATATAAACCACCATCATCAAAATAAAGAGTAATGCCGTCTGAAAACAGTTCCTGTTTTAGAATATTATCCATGACTTACAGGCAGTTCTTTTGTCTAAAGGAGGACCTGAGAATTTGCACTTGGCAAGCTCTGCGGCGGGGTGCCTAGCAACAGAACCCCTGTGTGGCCTGAACAATACTGGGGTTAAAAATGGAGAAAGATTGCTCTTTGAGCTTTCAAGTTGTTTTTCACCATTTATAACCAACATTAGTCCATCTGCTGGAACAGTAAATGAATTAATAACGATTACTGGACGGGGCTTCAGTAGTCTTGCATGTGCTAATAAGGTAAGAAAAGATCTCCTTTTTATTTCCGTATTCTCAGTAAAAGGAGGATGTTTCATCCATAACCTCATAATTTAATTTCTAACGATTTTATTGATATATAATTCACATACCATGCAATTCACCCATGCGCAATTCAGTAGCTTTTAGTACATTCACAGAGTTGTGCATCCATCATCACAGTCAATTTCAGACTATGTTCATTACCCCAAAAAAGAGCCCACAACCCTTAGACATCACCGCCAAGCCCCCCATCCCTCCCAGCCCTGGACAACCACTAATCAGCTTTTTTTCTCTGTGGATTTGCGTATTCTGGGCATTTGTTATAAGTAGAATTATACAATATGTGGTCATTTGTGACCAGCTTTATTGGCTAAGCATAATATTTTCAAGGTTCATCCATCTTGTACCATATATGAGCGCTTCATTTCTTTTTATGGCTGAATAATATTCCATTGTATGGTATACACATTTTATCCACTCATAAGTTGATGGATATTTGAGTTGTTTTCACTTTTTTGGCTGTTATGAATATGTAGCTATAAACATTCGTGTACAATCATAATTTAATTTTAAGGTAATCCATGAGATGCCCTAATTAGCCCCCAAAATTAATTTTATGAATTAAAAAATTTGCACATGATTAATTTTTTTCTTTTTTGAGGAAGATTAGCCCTGAGCTAACATCTGCCAATCCTCCTCTTTTTGCTGAGGAAGACTGGCCCTGAGCTAACATCATGCCCATCTTCCTCTACTTGATGCGTGGGATGCCTACCACAGCATGACATTTGTCAAGCGGTACCATCTCCACACCCAGGTTCCGAACCGGCAAACCCCAGGCCGCTGAAGCGGAATGTGCCCACTTAACCACTGCGCCACTGGGCCACCCCCTTAATTTTTTTAATTTAGTTGTGCTAATACAAAATTTAAGTTCATAGTAGAATAAGGTATTGACTTGTTTTCACATTCATTTTGCTTTCAGGTTACAATTGGTAGCTACCCCTGTGTTGTAGAAGAAAGTAGTAACAATTCCATTTTGTGTCATATTGACCCTCAAAACTCAATGGATGTTGGCATGAGGGAAATTGTCACATTAACTGTCTACAACCTGGGTACTGCTATCAACACACTGTCCGATGAACTTGATAGACGATTTGTGCTTTTGCCAAACATCAACATGGTGTTGCCAAATGCAGGATCAACCACAGGAATGACCAAAGTGACCATAAAAGGCTCCGGGTTTGCAGTTCCTTCTGCAGGTGTGGAAGTCCTTATGGGTCAATTTCCATGTAAGGTTCTATCAGTAAGTTATACAGCCATTGAATGTGAAACATCACCTGCTCCCCAGCAGCTCATGACGGTAGATCTTCTAATACATGGAGTGCCTGCCAAGTGTCAGGGGAACTGCAGCTTTTCTTATTCAGAAAGCATCACTCCCTTTATAACGAGAATCGTCCCAAACTCTATCGAAGAATCTGTAGAAGTTCTTATTGAAGGAGAAGGTTTTGGCACTATCTTGGAGGACATTGCTGTTTTCATTGGAAGCCAACAGTTCAAAGCAATAGATGTTAATGACAATAACATCACTGTTCTTGTGACTCCTCTCCCAGCTGGACTTCATTCTCTTAGTGTTGTGGTGGCAACTAAAGGCTTGGCTCTGGGAAACCTTACTGTCAGCAGTCCTGCAGTAGCATCTGTCACCCCAACTTCTGGAAGCATTGGTGGTGGAACCACTTTGGTAATCACAGGAAATGGTTTCTATCCAGGCAATACCACAGTCACTGTTGGGGATGACCCTTGTCAAATTATTTCTATCAACTCCCGTGAAGTTTACTGCCGCACCCCAGCAGGGACAGCTGGGAGGGTCAATGTGAAGATCTTTGTTAACGCAGTCGCTTACCCACCTCTGTCATTTACATATGCCTTGGAGGATACTCCGCTTCTCAGAGGGATTGTCCCAAGTACAGGTACTGCAATACCTGCCTTTTCGTTGACTTGATATCACACTATCAGTAATATTTATTAGCACAGAATTAGAGTAATATTTATAAATGATTATTAAGATGTGTTTTTAGACAATCCCACATAACCCAATTATACATGAGTTCGAGTTCTGTGTAGTCTCTCCTTTTTGATATTTTGCACGTTCTTGAGGTAAAATATTTAGTGAAATTCCAACTTCTATTTCAGAACAAAATTCATTAACTTGATGTAGTTTCAAAATAAGGAATAAACAGATGAATATCTATGGACTAAAACTGATGATTAATTTATGTCATTCATGTTGATGTGGCACAAGAAACACCTGTTAAAATTCACAGGTAGTTGGTCTTACTAACATTGAGAATTCTTCACAATATGTTATTTCCATGAAACTACAATTGATTATTAACTTATTAACACAACAGAATTCTTTTTAAGGAAGTAATTGGCCCATTCAGATGGAGAAAATATTATAAAATAAGATTTACCTATTTTGCATGACTTATTTTTCTAAGATAAGAATAGATTGAGATGTCTTCTTGATCCTTTGTCATTATGCTAAGCTGCTTCTGGTCATCTTCAAGCTGCTGGAACACTCATCTGTGTAATGAATTCTGGAGAGGCAGCTGTAGTGTAATGGTTGAGAACATGACCTTGATGCCTGGCTTCAAATCTTGGTTCTTCTACTTTTCAGTGATGACACTTTGGAACAAGTTTTTTAAATATCAGTTTCCTTATACATGCAAGTACCTACCTCATAAGGTTAAAGAAGTTCATTCATATAATGGAACTTAGAATGGCACCTTTAATAAAGAACTCATTAAATGCTAGCCTTTAAAAGAAGCCTTTTAAAAAAGTCATTACCAGGAAATGTGTCAGGTTTGGGTAAGATGTACTCTCTGCCTTCAACAAGTTTGCTACTGAAATTTTCTTTGATGCATCAAGTTTTCTTATTTAGAAATTTTTAAAAAAGCAAACATTAATAAAAGCAATGACATACTTTTATCCATATATTTGCAATCATTACAAATGATGAACTAGATATTGGCATATGTTCTTTATTCCCATGAACCATTTCTGTTCCATCTCTCTCTTTGAATGTCTCTTTCAAAACAACGTATTTAAAGATATAAGACTTATAAACAAGCGAGCACTGAGCTGTTTTATTCACTGAAGAAACAGGGCAATAGATCACACTTAGAACAACACTTCCATTTCAAAGGTGAAAATGCCAGACAAAATTAAAAATTTAAGACCAAAGAAACATTTTTTTAGCTTGTTATCTTAAAACCATTCCTGACATGAAAGATCTCGTTAATATCTGTGGTCTTTAAAAAGGCAATGTGTATTTCAGTGATCTTTACTATTATATGGTTATGGTCAATTATATGGTTATTTTTACTATTACTACTTGTATTAAAGTGAACCTACTACTTGCTGACTCTGCATTTGTAACCAGTTATGTTGATTTATTTCTATTCACTTAATATTTAGGTATATAGTTATTCATTTGGATGACCTATGAAAAATTCCATGTTTAATGCCCTCAATGCATTTTTGTCAAAAGGAGGAAGAAAGGGAACAGAAGGATTGAAATACTTTGTTCTATGTACATTTATTCATGGCATTAACATCAACATTCACCTATAAGTCTTTAAATCAGTTCCTTATTTCTGTATTTACTACGTTACACCTAATTATTTATATATCATAATTTGTTTACCAAGTCATATATTTTGAAAATATTTGAATTAAGAAAAATAGTCCATCCTCAAAAGAGTTGCTAATATCAAGAAAGTACCAAAAATAAAAAATAGTGAGCACCATCCCTAAAATATACTTCAGCTCACCACATCCTACTCAGATATTCATACTTAACTCTAGATCTCTCTTCTCCTCTCCTGTCTTCTCTACTAGGCTGAATTAGTAGCCTACAACTCAGTAGAATGGACAGAAGGGCTGGAAAATAATGAACGTTAAGATAAACAACTTATAGTTAATATACTATAGACTGCAATGTATATTATAGCCAAAATGTATATGACACGACATGTATTGTCAATATTTATATTAGTTTTGAAATACTGGATATTATTTTGTTTATGGAAATAAATAGGTACTGTATATTTTAAATGCACGTGTAAGTACTGGAATTTAGATATATTTATATTTTTTACTTTTTTTAAGGTCCACCAGGAACTGAAATTCAGATCACTGGATCTAATTTTGGTGTTGATATTTTGGAAGTTTCAGTGATGATAAATTACATTCAGTGTAACGTGACCATGGTCAGTGACAGTGTATTGCAGTGCATCGTGGGAGAGCATGCTGGTGGCACTTTTCCTGTGATGATGCATCATAAGACAAAAGGCTCTGCTGTGTCCACAGCTGTATTTGAGTACCCCCTTACTATTCAGAATATTCATCCAAGCCAAGGTAATCAGGAATGTGCCAGAACCTACAAATATTTTCTATTTTTCAATAAACACCTGTCTGATTTAGAAGAAAACTATGTCCTTCAAACACTGCTAAAATGTGTAGTTCCTATAATACATTAAAAATATTTTTGTTTATGCATCAAATAAATAAGCATGTAAGGGTATTAGTAAATCATTTTTAAATATTACTTTAATGCCTGTATTTCTCTTAGTGCTGTATAACTTATTTAAAATTTATCCTGACTTAAAATGAGCAGGTTAGATGTGGAAATTTTTTAAAACATCATGTTTAGACATCACTGACTTGTTATTATGTCTACATAAATAAGTATTGTTTTCTATTTGAAAATTATTTTAGTGGTTAAAAACCTTAAGTATAACCAAGGTACTCTTCATTAAAATAGTAATTTTACATTTATGTTTTGACTACTCTGAAATTCTTTGTGACATCTCTTTAAATAAAATTTTAGTTCCTAGAAGTAGTTTGAATAAATGACCAGAGGCAACATTTACTCATGAAGGTTTTAAAACACTACAATTAAATGAGATTCTGTTGCATTAATATAATAGGATGTAATATATATAATTTCAGTTCTAAGAATCTTTTCATTTAATGTGACTTATTTCCATTTCAGATTTTAAAATAAAGTTAAATATATACACAGAGGACATTTTCTTTTAATTAGCTTTGTTTTTCCCTTTTATATTTCTTCCCTAGGGAGCTTCGGTGGTGGTCAAACCATGACTGTGACAGGCACGGGGTTTAATCCACAAAATTCAATTATATTAGTGTGTGGCTCAGAATGTGCAGTCGACAGACTTAAATCTGATAGCACAACATTATTATGTAAAATTCCACCTAATAATGGTAAGTTGTCAGAAAAAAGAATGGCAGTCTTTGAGAAATGGTTAGTTTTATAAAGATCAGAGTCTGAATTTCTTCTGTCAAGTTTTCGTGATCTTTGGGGTAACTGAATCCCTTTGTGACTCCCCCGATTTTAAGCAGTTTCCTCAGAACTTTGTTTCCTAGGTTTATCTGTCTTTCAAGATTCACAGCATTTGGGTTAGATTGAACTGTTTATAAGAAATTGCAGTTTTCAGTTTATCATGAAAACTGAAGGCTCTTACTTTATTGAGCATGCAAAATGGAGAACATAATTTTAGTTCCTATTGGAATATTAGATTTCCCTTAAAATAGAATAGTGTAGGGGCCAGCCCCGTGGTCGAGTGGTTAAGTTCCCATGCTCCACTTCAGTGGCACAGGGTTTCGCCGGTTTGGATCCTGGGGACAGACATGGCACTGCTCATCAGGCCATGCTGTGGCCGCGTCCCACCTAGCACAACCAGAGGGACCTACAACCAAGAATATACAACTGTGTACTCAGGGGGGCTTTGAGGAGAAGAAGAAAAAAAAATAGGGTGGTGTAAAGGTTGTAAGTGTGAACTGTAATAGCACATTGCCCAGATTCAAACCCAAGCTGTGTCTTTGGGCAAGTTATTCAATCGCTCTGTGCCTCAGTTTCCCCATTTGTAAAGTGAGAATAATCACATTAGGCTACTTTATGAGATTACTGTGAGATTTAATAAGTTAATGTATGTAAAGTGGATGGAATAATATCTGAAACATGCTTTGTGATTTGCTATTATTACTCTTACTTATTTTTATGTACTGATTAAGAGCTGGGCTCTGAGGAGCCCCAGAATCTCACTTTTGCCACTTACTAACTGTGTCCCCTTGGCTAAGTAACAATTCCTCTCTGCTTCAGTTTCTGCATCCATTAAATGGAGATATTATTAACTCTAATTCAGTGGGTTATTGTGAAGCTTAAATATCTGGTATTTTAAGGTCACAACAAATTTTAATTATCTAAAAAGTTTAAGAAGAACTAAAGGGAATATTCTAGATGTATAAAGGATATAGTTTATGTGCAAACTTTTTTTAAATATTAATGAAATCTGATGAAGAATTGTAAAGAATCTTAAAGACTTCTTAAAGAATATGGAAGAAAATGTAACATTTTTATGACTGGGCTCATTTATCATTACAACATCAGTGTTTGTATCCTGATTTTTTAAAAATGCAACAACACTGCTGAGATTTGTCATGGTTTTTAGGCTGTCTGTCTTAGCGCTCGCTCCACTTCTTCTTTTACATTCTTGCGTTGGGTTTCTGTCGTTTTTCTGTCTTTTTCCTTGCTTTCAGCTGTCACTCCTGCTGTTGTCAGCGTGCCTGCCATTGGCAGTTCTTCCTTCCTGGTCTGATTTGCAGTGTCGGATGCTCTAGGACTGGAAAACTAAACAGGGAGGCGTGTAAAATTGTCTGAGGGAGGGTCTACGGGTTTTTTCCTATTGATAATCGGCATGAACTTTGCAATGTTTTTGGCTATTGCTAGAGATTTTTATTACCTCACATATAGTCTGTGTATACTGGAAGGTGATTTCGGGAAAAGGAAGATGTTGTTGAAAATGTTTGGGAATTTTGGACATATTTAATGGCTTGATGGCCGAACTGTACTCAGTTTGATCCTTTTCTCATAGCCAGGGGACCTGAGCAAGTCTGTGAAGTCAGTGTGGTCAATGGGCAGGATTTGTCACAGTCCGTGACTCCTTTTATGTACACCAATGACATGACTCCACTCATCACCGAAATCTCTCCCAAGAGAGGCAGCACAGCAGGGGGCACCAGACTTACAGTCGTGGGATCAAGCTTCAGGTACTGTCTTTACATACGCATCTATCAGTGTGTACTTCCAGACTCAAGCCATTACGCCTGCTCTCTCATATGCCAGCATGGTGCTTAAATACAGTCATGTAATGTGTACCCACCTGCTCAAAAGTCACACTTGAGGCACATAATAGTACTAATAGCTAATATTTATTGAGTACTTACTCTGTGTCAGTCACTTTCCTACGCCATAGAAACTTCCTGCCTTACCTTATTCGATATTTTTATCCCATTTTATGGTTAGGACACTGAGATTAGAGAGGTTAAATAACTTGCCCCAAATCCTAGTAAGTAATCTCACAAGTATAAATACCTTCTTGTTATGCTTCCTCAACATCTCCTCTCCAACTGTGATCTGCTTCATTGGGTCAATGAAACGTGTCTTCATGCATCAGGTCCATTTCATTGTAACTGGCCAGATTCCTTTTTCCAAAACATATTCATTATTTGGCTCAAATTTATGGACTACACTCTCATCATTCTTCAGGTGGATAAGCCTGACTTCACAACTGCAGATCATTTAAATCATAGAAGGCAATTTTAATTCCTCAAGTACTTACAACTCCCTTGGACTTGCATTTTTACATGGAGATTAAGTTCTAGCGTCTGTGAATATGGTAAAAATGGCACATAGACAAAATGATCCCTGAAAGTCTCTTCTAAGGTGCCTGTTTGGAAAACAACATCGAATTTCTCAATAAATTGAACCAAAGCAGTTTTTCTCCAATACTGAGACACCTGCTAGTTTGTACATTTTATTTCCTGGCCTCTTAACCTCTTTGTTTACATTTTTCCCAACAAATATTTTGAAGTCTTACTACTGAAACAAAGTGTCAATCTGTGCTTTGCTGTATTGTAGGGTGAGATCACTGTTTTTGCAATAATGCATATCAGTAACAGGGTTTGACAGGGTGATCTAGAAATTTGAGAGACACATCAATGTTTTGTTCCCCCTTTTTTCTTTACAGTGAAAATATGCAGGATGTTCTCATCACCATAGCTGGAGCCAAATGTGATGTCGAATATTCCAACAAGACATGTATCATCTGCATGACAAATGCCCACACTCCTTCAGGGTGGGCTCCAGTGCATGTCAACATCAGAAGCATTGGCATGGCCAAACCGGTACTAGTGCTGTTGGGTGTAGTAATCTCCACAACAGAAAAACTAGCATTAGGGGAGGTGAAGTAATCAGTAATGGACTTTTTACTTTGTTAATGTCTCCAAAAAATAATTGAGATGTGACTATAATAATTTTAAAGTAGCTTATGTTTTTGACTTCATGATTTTTATTTTTATGATTTCAGATCAGTTTTATGATTTCAGATTTTTAATTATTCTTGATTGTAGAGTAGTTGGTAATGGGTTTTTCATTTTATTATTATACTGAAATAAACCAACAGGCAGCTATAACGTATTTAAAGTAGGTTATACTTAATGAAACTGTTTACTGTTTTAGATTTCTTTTTTGAGAAATGAATGAAGAATTCTGATAAAACCTCTAAATTTAGTTTCTCATATTCTATTACAGGATAATGCTAACTTCCTGTATGTCGATGCTTGGTCCTCCAACTTCTCGTGGGGAGGAGACTCTCCCCCAGAGGAAGGGTCACTAGTTGTTATTACGAAAGGACAGACAATTTTGTTGGATCAAAATACTCCTATTCTGAAAATGTTGCTTATTCAGGGTAAATTTCGGAAAATCTGCTTATTAAATCATGCCTATGGAATATTTCTTTGAGGGTAATTTAATTAAAATTCATGGTTATGAACATCCATAGTGGTATCATGTTTCTAATGCAGAGTGTAGTACTGAGTTCTTTAAATTAAACATTACAATCCATTTGTGGTATGAAATTATTTAGTGTGTTGTAACCAGAATCTTTTAATGAAATAGAATAGAAAATATATCAGAGTGTATTGCTTTCATATGGGGAAGCATCTTTTAAAGTCAAATGTTCTGCGTGCCTATGCACTTGCAAGGGATCACAACAGTAAAAGGTGTTTCTCACTTAGAAAAACACTGGTATAGGGAGTTCTAGGAGTTATAAAATCAGAGATTTGTTAAATTCTATACTAAATGACCCCCCTGACTCCCCTTGGATGCCGAGTTGTGATTCTGACCTTTGCCTGTGGACCTGCTTTCAGTTGTTATCTGTGCTTCTTGACATGCTGTTTTTACTATAGAAAACTAAATAACCAGAGCTGTTACCAGTGCATGTAAAAGCAACAATCATTGGCAAGAGTAAAGTGCTTTGGGCTTCAGTGTATAAATTGACCATAATGGTTCTAGCTGCTCAAGGACCTTTGCATTTTGTTTTCGTTTTAACTTCTGGGATAATGGCAGTGTTTCAGTTATTTGCAGTTAGTATGCATTGAACCTTTGGACAAGTAAAGTTTTACTGTCCATAGATTTACATCAGTCTTGGGAAAGTGTCTCAGCACATTCTTTAATCACGCTAATCAGGCTATAGCTGTTGCTAGTGCAAATTCATGGTTAAAAGTTCAGAGCTAATGTTGGCATTATAATGATTTCTACAAAAAGTACCTTTCTTTAATTTTAATCACTTTGTTCTTAATTTGTATTTTGAGGCCCTGTGTTTATAGAACTATAATTCATGTAGCTGCACTATTTAATAGCGTTTAAAATAACAAAAGGCTGAGGGAAAATAATCTGCCTAAGGATCTGATTTTTATCAACTCTTGGGTCTTGTCTGAAGTTTTTACACTTTATATGGACAAAGAGCTGAAGTGAGGTGACGTGCATAGTGATAGCAGACAGCAATAAGGAATTAAATTTTAATGTATAATCTAATAAATAGCTTCTAGTAATATCTTTCCTTGTGATACATTTCAAAATTGTATGGTTCATAGGTGGAACTCTAATATTTGATGACGCTGACATTGAACTCCAGGCAGAAAATATTCTAATTACCGACGGAGGCATTCTTCAGGTACACAGAGAACCTGACGTATCTTCACTGCCAACCTCTCTCCATGTCGTTCTAAAATACTGCGTGTAAAGTGAAAGCTAATTATGCCAAACTCTCACAAGTTAATCTTTGTGTAGGTCTCTGTTATTAGTAGGTCTCCTTTTTCTGGGGAATAGTTCCCTGGAATATTCTTGCACTTTCAATGGGAAGATAATAGCGTATTATCACAAGTAGAATTTAAAATAGAGCAGATAAAAAAATTAGTTCTGAGATGTGACTGAAGTTAATTAGTATACTTTCCAAAGGTCTGGCATAGTATATTTGGCTGAATAGAATATTTGAGGTTTATCTTTTGGAAGAAAGATACTGACAACTGAATAATACATTCCCAAAAGAGAGGGGAGAAAAGGAAAGAACTTTTGAGTAATGAGACTTGTAGATATTGAGTTTTAACTTTCTGAATGATGCTGGTGAAATCCCTTGCAGATTGGGACGGAAGCATCCCCATTTCAACACAAGGCAGTCATCACCTTGCACGGTCACCTGCGGTCTCCGGAGCTCCCAGTATACGGCGCTAAAACACTGGCCGTGCGAGAGGGAATCCTGGATCTGCATGGTACGGAAGCCCAAAGGCTCAAATAGGTTGAGGAGAGACTAGCCGGAAAGCCAGAGATTATCCTCTTAATAACTGTCTAAACGAAAATTTGCCAAGCTTCTCCAGTCTTTAGATATTCCCTCCTGAATCCTGTGTATCCTTCTCTCCCTTTATCCAGGCCAAGTCAGCTCACACATACTATCAAGACTTACAACCAAGGTCACTCTTGGGATCTTCTCTACTCACTTCCTCTTACCCCTGGTCCATGTGCCCTCATAACACCTTTTACTTGATATAGTACTTACCGCAGTTCATACTGATTGTCTACTTCATTCATTAATCTATATAAAAAGGCATTAAGTCTGAAAGCAGAGGATTGCAACTCTTATATTTGTATTGTAAAATGGCCTCCTAAAATATGACTATAAGTTTATAGTTGTACTCTTCTATAACTATATTCTGGAAAATTATCAGCAAATAAAAGTGATTTTGATGATGTTTGAGGTATCATGATAACTTATTTAAAGGAAGTATGGTGTGAGTCCTTTTTATATTGAAGTCTTCTATATTGCAATAATTGGTCTTTTTTATAAATTTAGAATGTATAAACATGATACCCTGTTATGATCACAACTGTCCTGCCTTGTGCTAACTATGTCTGCTAATGTGATTTTCAAAAATGTACAAATTTCATTTGTCTCTAGATTATCAGTTTAAGGAATTCCTCTCAGCAATGACAAAGATAATAGGCCTCTGCCCATTTTATCAATAGTATCATGCCACATTTATGTTGTCTTCCTGTAAAGAAAAATTATCAGAAATGGAATATATTGTTGCAGAAGGAAGTTTTCTCAATTTACAGACCCATACATGTTATTACAAACCTGATTGTTACTTTTATAAAGCAAGCATTCTGCATATTTCTTTTTTGAGAAATGTATGAAATGCTAAGGTAAAATGAACCCTCCTCAAATTGATTCAATTCAGGAAAAGATTAAAATACATAAAGCTCTCAATAAGTGAGAAAACGTGTGTGAAGAAATCCTCGCTTTGTACGTTGGCTCCAGGTTTGCCTATTCCTGTGATCTGGACTCGTTTGGCTCAAACGGCAAAGGCAGGAGAAAGTACTTTGATTTTACAAGAAGCGGTAACGTGGAAACCAGGAGATACGATTGTAATTGCGAGCACAGGACACAGGTATGATGTCTTCTGGGCCTGATAATTTTGATTAGAACAGAGATTTTTTAACTCTGTAAAAGAGGGATGATTCGGAAAGTTGACAAATATTTGATTCATATTTGAAACCTCTAATAAGAAAAAAACATGAATAGCCAAATATGTATTTGCCAAGTGTTAACAGTGGGTTGATCACCAGTGTTGTTTTCATTGATTGAATTTACAGTACAAAGAAGTATAATTTGAACCTATAAAATAGGTATATACTAATATTTCGTTTTTCGTTGTTAAGTTCTTATGTCAGATTTCCTTTGGAAAAAGCATTCTGCTATTAAGTTATTTGAAAACCTCTGAAAGAGCTTCGGCTAAATATGTTAATGAATGCAAAAATGGAAATAAGTTTCTTTGTCTGGGGTCACCAGGGAATGCAGCTGAAAGCAGCTAGTGAACTCTCTTTTTATCTTGCAGTCTTGGCAGTGGTTCCCATGGAGCAAAATTGTTAGTAATGATTGAATAAAAAGGAAGAAACCATTATAGAATGAGGGATGATTAACGTGACCTTTTACACATCTGACATTTTACAGTTGAAACTGCTCATGACCCTTAATTTCTGTTTAGTTATGTGTTTTAGCAAATAAGAAATATAAGGACAAAGCAAATATAGCTACACAAAGAATATCAGTGGGGAGAGGGAAAAAGAGGAACTTTATTTTTGCTTTATTGTTCAAATTATGTGTAATAGCAAAATTGGATATGGTAATGCTTATCAGGGAATAAATAGTAATTTATGACAAGAAATAGATAAATTGTGTTAAAGTTGTGACTCAATTTAAAATTAAAATTCAAGATGGCATTTTGAGTTTGCCATTTTCCAAGTTAAAAATAAACATGCAGATGTTAGGAAGAATTTAAATATATACTTAGCTTTATAAGTGCCCATTTTTTTTCTGCCTTTGGAAGAAATTTTAATTACATAATGGCAAAATTAAAAGGCAGAGAAATGACAGGGCTTACTAATAGAATAGAAAGTCCTGATTTATAACTTTGTGTATGAAATAAAAGAGTAGGTTTAGAATTTAGCTTAGGGATATTTAGTTTTAAGAAACAAGAATTAAGGAGTTCCCTGGGCCTGCCCTGGTGGCCTAGTGGTTAAGTTTGGCACACTCTTCTTCAACTGCCCAGGTTCAGTTCCTGGGCACAGACCTACACCAGTTGTCTGTCAGTGGCCATGCTGTGGTGGCAGCTCACATAGAAAGAAAAAGAGGAAGATTGGCAGCGGATTTTAGCTCAGGGTGAATCTTCCTCCGAAAAAAAAAAGAATTAAGGAGTTCCCCACCAAACCTAACTCATTGTTCACTATTTCATTTGTAAATCCTATTTGAGAGTTTGTAAAGCAAGTGGTTAAGAATATTACTTCTAAAGTCATTCAGTCTGGGTCCAACTCCCAGCAATGCCACCTTCTAGGCCTGTGGCCATATTGTTTCACCTCTCTGTGCTTCAGTAAAATTGGATGCTGTTAATATCTATCTCAGAATTACTGCAAGAATTGAATGAGTTAATGTGTATAAAACACAGCTAAACTTGGCTCAAAGTAAGTGCTATATAAGCGTTAGATATATTACAAAGGGAATAAAATATATTTAGGTGTGCCTAACATATAAAACTACTTTTTAGAACCTTCTTTTCTAAAGAAATCTCTGTATCGTCTGAATCCAAGAGAATTCAGGAGAAACCAGCCTAACCCTTTTCCGTACCACCTATAGGATCTTGTACTGTTGACGCACGCTTATCTTGAGCATCCTTAATCTCCCCTTCCTCTCCCCCCTCCCCCCACAATTCCTTCCCTGGGTCTTTTGGAATTATGCGTTTCTTCATCCACCCACCATCTTGAAAAACAACTTTGGTCTCCTATCTTTTCTAGCTGCTTTCTTTTTATCTCCTTTTCTAAGGAGAAAATTATTAAACTGCTTAAACGCTATGCCCATTTCTTCCATCTCATCCTTACTATCCATTTTTTTTCCTTAAACCCTTACAGTCTACTTTTGATAGTCACAAAAACTTCCCCAGTGACCTTCTGGCTATCAGCATCCTTCACTTCCTGCACATCACCAAGTTCTTTGGGTTCTGCCCTTGGAATGCCTCTTCCATCAGCTTTCCCTGCTCTCAGTTTAATTTAGACCCTCAGTCCCTCACACCTGGCATATTACATCATCTTCCTATTTGGGCTTCATTTCCCTACTTTCCTCCCCTCACGAATTTATTCTGCATTAATTTGTTTAATCAATCAAAAACTGTTATTGAGTAGTGACAGGAACTGTAGTAGGTGCTCCACATACAAAATGACTCAACAGGTGCCTTACCTAGAGGAGCAGACAGGTAGGGGAAAGGACAGAGAAGTAGAGAGGATAGTAGGAGTAGATGTGATGGGCCCACAGTGTGGTGACTATGAGCACTAATGAAGGCATTAGGCAGAGTGTATTGGGAATCCAGAAGAAGGGTTGGGAAGGTTGAGAAAAGTGACTTTTTATCTATTTCACATGTGACATTGTCATTTGAACTGGTATTTAAGGAGGAAAAATATTTGCCAAGGGAGAGAAGAGTCAAAATGGAAGTGTCAGGAAGACACAGAAGTGACTCCCCTAAGCTCGTCTCTGTTAACAGCACCAGCCACTCTTCTGTAGATAATACACAGTCAGGCATTCTCACACAGCTCCTTAAAGTCAGGGGTACTTTCTACTTGGTATCCTCAGTGCTCAGTTCTGTGCCTAGAAAATAGGCTAGACACTCAATGATTGTTTGTTGAGTGACTCAATACATGAATGTGTATATTATAGAACTGACAAGTCCTCTTGCTGTAGCAGGAATTTGGAGTGTACTGAAGGACTGGTAGAAATGAGACCTCCTAAACGTCACCTCAATCATTTCTTTTCCCTCCTCAGGGACCTCCAACACCTTCCCTTTGTGAAAGTTTCTCAATGTCAGTGCTATTGACATTTTGGACCTGAAAATTCTTTGTTGTGTGGGGCCAGCCTGTGTATTATAGGATGTCTAGAAACATCCTTGGCCACATCCCACTAGATGCCAGTAGCACACCCCTCCCTCAAGTTGTGACAACCAAAAATGTGTCCAGGCGTTGCCAAATGTCCCCTAGGGGGATAAAATCATCCTCAGTTGAGAACTACTGAGTGTGATCCTCCAAGTTATAAACAAATAGTTCGTTTGAATACTTTATACAAATTAGTACAGGTCTATGAACAAGTGTAGAACTTAGAAAATATTTATTTGATTGACATGCCTTTGTAACATTTATTCAGTTACTCTAAGAGAGAGTAAAGCACCATCTTCAAATTCGTATTCAAAATATTATATGATATTTAAAAATTTTCTAGGGACAGCATGGTGGCATAGTGGTTAAGTTCTCATGTTTTGCTTCGGCAGCCCAGGGTTCGCAAGTTCAGATCCCGGGTGCAGACCTACACACTGCTTATCAAGCCATGCTGTGGTGGTGTCCCACATACAAAAAAATAGAGGAAGATTGCCATGGGTGTTAGCTCAGTGACAATCTTACTCGAGCAAAAAAAGAAAGATTGGCAACAGATGTTAGCTCAGGGATAATCTTCTTCACCAAAAAAAAAAAAAAAGATTTTCTATATTACAGATGAAGTGTTCAAAATAGCATAAAACAAATGGACCAAAACAATGTTCTGTCAATTTATATTAATGTTGAAAGTTTTTGTTAAAATTTTTACAGACACAGTCAACGAGAGAATGAAAAAAGGACCATTGCATCTATATCTCCTGCTGGCATAAACATAACCCTAACTGAGCCACTGAATTACACACACCTAGGAATCACTGTCACACTCCCTGATGGGACGCTGTTTGAAGCAAGGGCAGAAGTTGGAATTCTTACCAGAAATATTTTAATAAGAGGATCTGCTAATGTGGAGTGGAATGACAAAATTCCGGCCTGTCCTGATGGATTCGACACAGGTAATTTTAGCACCTATAGTCTGTCAACTTAAAATGTTTGCAGACATTGCGAAAATGTTCCCTGGGGGCAATCACCCCCAGTTGAGAACTGCTGGACTAGGTTTTGCTCCAGTAATAAATAAGCTCCAAATCACAGTGATTTAAAATTAGAAAGATTTATTTCTCATTCATGCTACATGTGTCCAATATAGGTCAACAGGAGGGCTCTGCTCATTGTAATTATTCCAGGATCTAGGCTGAGGAGGAACCATCTCAGTATGGGCCTCCACAATCTCTGAGACAGGAGACGAGATAGCTGGAGGGTCGAGCAACAGCCATTAATTACTTTGGTCCTGAAGTGACACGTGTCTCTTCTACTCAGATGTCATCAGTCAGAACTGATTCCATGGCTATGTTTAACTTACCACAGTTCATATATATATATAGTTAATATATCTATATTTCTATCTTATGTATACAGTTAAGAAGCACAATGTATTTTATAACTCTCTTTTAAATATTTTTGTGTAATCACTCATACCATTACAATCCTATACATGGTTGAATACTAACAAATACAGCTTAGATGTAGCCTTTTCTTCAATGGGAAATATAAGACAAAGCTCATTGTACTCAATGTCAAATGACCTGCGTTCTGATCCCAGTTCGTCTGCATCATCTCACAATGTCCGTGAAACCTAATTTCATCCTGTTTAAAATAAGAAGACTTTTTCTGCCCACTTACTATAGCTGTAAGAATTAAGTGACATAATGCATTTTCTAGTGTTATACAAGTAGAAGATTTCATTACTTATGTTAATCCCAAATCTTGGGGTAAAGCTTCAGAGATAATAAGACAAAATACCTTTATCAGTATTTTAGGAGAGGAAGACAGTTCCTCTACCCTCTGGGTTCTTTTGGCTGGTCTAAGAGTTAAATTGACATGAGAGAGAATAACAGGAGAGAATCAAACAAAGTTTAATAACGTGTACATAGGAGAAACCCAGGAAAACTGAGTAACTCGCCAGAATGGCCGAAGCCACCACCTTAAAACCCGTGTTGAGCTAAAGACAAAAGAAGATGTTGAGAGTAGTGGTTTGGGACTTCAAAGGGGAGGAAAGCAATTTACATGGAGATGGAAAAGCAAATGTTTGCTAAACAAGTATTTGCTGGGCCATCTATAGACAATGTGACCCACAAGACAGAACTTTGGTAAAAATGGACTTGCTGGTGCCTTTCTGTCTATCCCCTCTATTTCACATTATACTGTAGTTATCTTATGGTATTAGCTCCCTCCTGGGACAGGCCTTCTAGCTTAAATTCTTTTAGGTTGTTGGGGGAAGGTCAAAGTTTCTTTCACAGTCTTTTGTTTTCAAAAATAATCAAGGCAAAGAGACACATTTTAGGGAGGCCAATTCTGATCCCCCACGGTAGTCATTCAACCATTCAAACACTTATTTAGTATCTTTGAAAAATGCTATAGTAACTACTATGGGGAATGTGAGGATGAACAAGAGAAGGTACTTGCTTTTCTTACTATGTATAGGATATGATGTGAAGGCAATGTTTTCAGTATGTTTCAGTATGAGATTAAAATTATATGTGAGTAAAAAATATAGTTAGGCATGGGGAAAAATCTTTATATAATTAGGGGATTTTGACATGGTTTTTCTTTGTGATGTCTGAAAAAATATTTTTAAAGGTGAATTTGCTACACAGACATGTCTCCAAGGAAAGTTTGGAGAAGAAATAGGAAGTGACCAGTTTGGAGGCTGCATTATGTTTCATGCTCCTATACCTGGTGTTAACATGGTCACTGGAAGAATAGAATATGTGGAGGTAAGAGGCATTATTGTTAAATCACAGTGGTTTGCTGAAGGTTATTCATACAATGAACTAGCACTGGGCTCCTGCTGTTTGCCTGATGCTACTTATAATCTGGTAGAGAAGACAGATGAGGAAATAGACATAATATGTACATAAGACATAAATACACCCAATTATGCACCCATTTAATCATGCCAAAATTTTGTTTCCCTATTTTTCTCACACCCCACATCAAATTCTTCAGCAGGTTATATCCGCTCTGCTCACAAAATGCTGTATTCTGAATCCACTCTCTTGGCACCTCCTCTACCCAACCTCTCACCAGGCCACCATCACCTGGACTCTATGAGTTTCTCCTAGCTGACCTCCTGCTTCAACCTTTCTCCAATGGAATCTCCACAGCACAGCCAACGTAAAAAGTTTAAAGTATAAATCAGATCTTATTGCACCTTGTTCAATGGCTTCATGTTATACCTAAAACAAAAAGTTCAAGTGCTTTGCACAAGACCCAAACAATGTCCACCATCTGGCCCCTGACTTCATCTCCTGTGGCTCTACCCCTGGCCCATGCTATGCTAGCCACATGGGCCTCTTTGGGTCCGTTGACCATGTTGAGCACACTCCTGTCTCAGTTTCTTTGCGCTGGCTCTTCATTCTCCTTGAAGTGAGTGCTTCTTCGCCAAATACTAGCAGGGTTCACACTATCATTTCAGTCAAATCTCTTCTCAAATGTTCTCTCTTCAGAGAGGCCTTTTCTCACCATCTTTATTTGAAATTACTGCTCAAACCCATGTTTTCATTGATTTACTCATAACTCCTGAAATTGTACCTATTTTTAGTCTCTCCCTCTAGAACATAAACTCAGTTCAGAGATTTTGACTTTCTGGTTTTCTGCTGATTTCTCTGTGGCTGAAACAGTGCTTGGCATATAGCAGATTCTCAGTTGATTATTAATTGAACAAATATATACATAAATGAATGAATATGCAAAGTATCCCCAAGAGATTAGGAGCCTTTCTGTATCTTACTCATATTCAGGCTATATAATCAGAGTTTAGCATATTGTTTATCAAGTATTCAGTAAAAAAGATGAAGGAAGGAAAGAAGGGAGGGAGGCAGAGGGAGGGAAGAATAGTAAAATCCATAAATCCATTAAACTGGGAATGCTTAGACTGAAAACAAACCATTGAGGATGATAGAGTCAACACGTAGTTTGTGAAACTCCCTTGTTCCTAGGATATGTTACACATATGTGACATCTGAGATATGGACTGAGTGACGTTGCCAGGGTCATTCCGTATATTAAATATTAGTAGTGGTTTATTTTTTACTTTTAGATGAAGAATAAAAATAAATAGATGCCCTCACATTTTGTTTCCCAACCTTATGGGATCATACACACACACACACACACACACACACACACACACCCCTCTTGTACATGCTGGCATCCTCTACGTTAGATCATTAGATCATAGACCTACTGAAAGAACATACAGCAGAGTGGTTAATAAGAGCACCAACTCTAGAATCTGACCAGCTTGGGTTTGAATGGATCTCTGGGACCATGAACAAGATACTCAGCCTGTGTAAATTTTGATTTCTTCATCTTTAAAATGAAGTTAATGATAAGTGGCTGCTTCGTAGCATTGTGGTAAAGGCTGTGATCATGCATATAAGACACTTAGCACAATATCTGGCACATGGTAAACATTTAAGAGGTGTTCCTTATGATTATGTAAGAATCAAAGTGAAGGAGGAAAAGAAGTCTTTGAGAGGTTTATTTTGCTAAACACAAAAGGTTAGTAATAGACCAAAGCGAAAAGCAGAAGAGTCAAAGATGGCTTTGTTAATTAATTCATTCTTTTATGCACTAATTTATTTGGTAACAAGTGTGGGCTGTTATATATTGAATAAAACAAGATGGGTTGGGGTCAAATAACATTTTCAAATGATAAATATGAATAATATTGGAGATATAAGAGTTAATTAATATAAAATTGGAGATATTGTGAAATAAGAAAATATGAGCCAGGCAAACTGTGAATCTATGTGTATCACTAAATAGCTGTGATTTCTGGGCTTGACAGATATTCCATGCTGGCCAGGCTTTCCGGTTGGGGCGATATCCAATACATTGGCATCTGCTCGGAGATTTACAGTTTAAATCTTATGTGAGAGGCTGTGCAATTCACCAGGCCTATAACAGAGCTGTTACTATCCATAACACACATCACCTTCTGGTTGAGAGGAATATTATATATGATATCAAGGGAGGAGCATTTTTTATAGAAGATGGTATTGAACATGGCAATATCCTGCAATATAACTTGGCAGTATTTGTACAGCAAAGTACTAGTCTTCTGAATGATGATGTGACCCCAGCTGCCTTTTGGGTAACCAACCCAAACAACACCATACGACACAATGCAGCTGCTGGTGGCACTCACTTTGGCTTTTGGTATCGAATGAACAACCACCCTGATGGGCCATCCTATGACCGAAACATTTGCCAAAAAAGAGTTCCTCTTGGAGAATTCTTTAACAACACTGTGCATTCTCAAGGTTGGTTTGGAATGTGGATATTTGAAGAATATTTCCCCATGCAAACAGGATCTTGTACTTCTACAGTGCCAATACCTGCAAGATTTAATTCACTTACTACTTGGAACTGTCAAAAAGGAGCAGAATGGGTCAATGGAGGTGCCCTTCAGTTCCATAACTTTGTGATGGTAAATAATTATGAGGCTGGAATAGAGACCAAGAGGATCCTGGCTCCTTTTGTTGGAGGATGGGGTGAAACCAATGGAGCGGTTATTAAAAATGCCAAAATAGTTGGTCATCTTGATGAATTGGGGATGGGGTCTGCATTTTGCACAACAAAAGGCCTGGTTCTCCCATTTAGTGAAGGCTTGACTGTATCTTCCATACACTTTATGAACTTTGACCGTCCCAACTGTGTAGCTTTGGGAGTGACGTCCATCACTGGAGTTTGTAATGACAGATGTGGAGGTTGGAGTGCAAAATTTGTTGACATCCAGTATTTTCGCACACCGAACAAGGCTGGCTTTCGATGGGAACATGAAGCGGTACTGATTGATGTTGATGGTTCGCTTACAGGTAATGCTGTGTCTTAATTTCTGAAAAATACATTGGAAATATGTTTATGTTAACACAGAGATTGGAATTGTCTAAGCAGACTCACGTGAATCACAGGTCTTACCCAGTAGCAAATGTAACTAATGATTTAAAGATATAGGTCAACACTAGACACAGATGAGACATTCTTTTCTGGAGGAGCCCCAAACTGTCAGAAGCAGCCTGCAAATGTGTCCTTTTTCTCCTGCATTTGCAGTTTGATTTTGAATTAGCAGCAGATTTTGAGCAATATTTATTGGTCACAAAAGGAAGCCGTCTCAGTTTTAGAACTTCCCCATTTTATACTCAGTTAATTATACCGATAAGACACTGTTTATATTACTACCCAAATTCTCCAGCTAGTCATGCCCCATAAATGTATAAATTTCAGGTTTATTTGCATAAGCAATGTCAACAGACTGGATATAGCCTGCTAAAGTACTTTAAAGGGAAGTAATAAGTTATAGGCTTGCTGTTAACCTTTTTCTTTTCAAAATCACGCCATTTGCAATAATATGGATGGACGTAGAGAGTATTGAAATAAGTCAGACAAAGAAAAATACCTTTTGATTTCACTCATATGTGGAAGATAAACATATAGATAAGGAGAAAAGATTAGTGGTTACCAGAGGGGAAGAGGGTGGGGGAAGGGCGAAAGGGGTGAAGGGGCACAATGTATGGCAATGGATAAAAACTGGACTGTTGGTGGTGGACATGACACAGTCTATACAGAAACTGAAATATAATAATGTACACGTGAAATTTACACAATGTTATAAGCCAATATGACCTCAATAAAATAATTTTTAAAAAAGGGGGCTGGCCCCATGGCTGAGTGGCTAAAGTTTGGTGTGCTCCACTTTGGTGGCCCAGGTTCACAGGTTAGGATCCCAGTTGCAGACCTACTCCACTCATCAGCCATGCTGTGGAGGCATCCCACATACAAAGTGGAAGAACATTGACACGGATGTTAGCTCAGGGCTAATCTTCCTCAAGCAAAAAGGAAAGAGGAGGATTGGCAACAGATGTTAGCTGAGGGTGAATCTTCCTCTCTCGCACACACACACACAAATAATAATAAAAGAAAAAATAAACTTTAAGATTGGAATTAGTTCAAATAATATGTTAACTCTATCATAAAACTTAACCTACTTTGTAAGTTAAATTTTTTTTACCATTTCAAGTTCAGAGTATGTCACGTTTTCTGTAAATATTCATAGTTTCTAGAATTTAGTGGCTTTACAAATTTTTAATGATAAAGACTTGTCTAAATAAGATAGCAAGGGTGTATGTATGTGTGAGAGAGAGATTCTGCATAATTCTCTATAAGAGGGAGACAATTTACAATTGAACTTACAGATATTAACAGTTTACTTTTGAAAGTTCTTGAAAGATGGAAGAATCAATATTCCATCTTGAAAGATGGAATCTCAATATTTAAACAAACTGAGTTCTCAACCACAGTTGTTGACGTCTGTCTCCTGTTCTAATTGTGGCTCTAAAAGGGAAACATTTGGATGGTTCTAATATGCAAAGCTGTGTGTAACCTTTATTAGTTTACTGAATTTAGCTTAGATTTTTAATGTGAGCTGGCAGTCCATCAATTGTGAGTATAGGCTCCATGGTCGGACTGCCTAGATTTGAATCCTTCCGTGTGTCCTTGACCACATTACTTGTTCCACTTCCCATCCTCTACTTTGGCTCTCATAGGGGCTTCAGATCCTGTGTTTCAGCTACATTCACAATAAGCTCCGTGATGGGAGAGTCCACTGCAAAGCCTCTGTGTGAGGTCCTCTTGCCCCATGCCAAAAAAAAATTACCCAGACTTTTAGATTTTATTGGTGGTACTATGGGTCACAGTACCTATAGCTTGTAGACAGTTTGGTTTTTTAGTTTTCTAACATGAAATAGGAAACATGCTGTTGTGTTCATGTCCTAGGTCACAAGGGACACACGGTCATTCCACACAGCCTGCTGCTGGACCCTTCTCACTGCAATCAGGAAGCCGAGTGGAGTGTTGGGTTCCCCGGGGCCGTCTGTGATGCCTCAGTCAGCTTCCACCGTTTAGCATTCAACAAGCCTTCCCCAGTGTCTCTGCTCGAAAAGGATGTGGTTCTCTCAGACTCTTTTGGTAAGTGAAATATAATAGTTTGTGCCACTAATTTAAATATGTTTTCCTCAGTTTTCATCATCATCTTCTTGAGTTGTCTCTCACTGTTTACAACATTGGAAAAAGCATGATATTTATATCAGTCAGAAGATAGGCAGGAAACAAATAACACACCCAAAGTGGGCATGTGAGGAGTATTGAATAAACGCATGGACCAGCATGATATTCTGCTAATTAAGGAACCTCCAGCCAATGTTATGACAGAGAGCAGGAAGGTTGACATAGCCCTTGGAGCGAGACAGTAAAAATATACCACTGTTCCTGCCACTGAAGGCAAATGCTTTTGATTATCTTCGCTGATTGAAATGGGTTGGGGGGAGCGTTTGCTAGTCACTAGCTGCACACTAGGCACCAGAGACTGTTGATGTACTGATTTGTTTCAGTAAAGACACTGTACCTGCAACACCAGATGTGCTTGACATCATTACCTAACTAGATTGCATTAATTTACTATCGTTATTCATGATCCGTCTGGCATTTGCACCAGCCAAACAAGCAAATTAAATGGGAATGTGGTAGGAATCCTGATCCTCACATCCCTCAGATCTTTCATTGTAGCTCTAATATCTGTATTTTCTCCCTCCAGGGTTTGGAATTGCGGTTAGTATATTATCTTGTAAAGGAGCAGGGAGGCATGGTGCCCAGAGTGTTCGCTCAGTCCTTCCTACCAGATTTTCCCTTGCTTCATTTAGGGAACCAGTGTGGAATTCTTCCAGTTACTAAGTATATCTATTCCCATCATACCTGACGTAGTCTATTCTGACTGGCTCAGAGCTATTTATCTATCTCTTTATCATTACATCCATCCAGTCATCATCTGTCTAGGAGTTATTAGCTAAAATATTGACCTACAATTAATCTACTCTCACATACACTGTTCTGATGGACTGCAGATTTTGGAAAATAGAAAAACATTGATGAATCAAAGATTTGCTACACAGGTTATTATCAAAGATAGTTTTCTACATTTTCTGCATAATTCTAAACAATGTAGCTTCTTGATGACACTATGTAAAACTGTCATCACTAAAGTCTAATCTAAACATATAATAAGGAACCATGAATATAGAAATAGACTTTATCAACAGAATCCAAGTGCACTTATTTCTCCTGGAATAGTATCAACATTAACCATTTTCTCCAGTATATTGCAAATACTTTCATAACGTTACTTGAAAATGCTATCAGCATTTCCAAATTCACATTTAATGATATTGACAAGGTAGAAATTTGCAATTCAAAACTAAAATCATGTATCTTAATATAAGCCAAATGAATTTTGAAAATCCGTAGCATGATTATACCGGTCACACTGAAGCTGCTAAAATTACCTGTGTCAAATCCATCAGGACGTGCTGGAATTTTGTTATTCCACTCCATGTTATCAGATCCTCTAATTAAAATATTTATCATAAGAATTTCAACTTCTGTTCTTCAAACAGAGTTCTATATCTGTTCCTGCTACACATTCTGGAACTGGAGAAGGAACCATAGGATGGGCCACGGGCCCCAGTGGACTATCTGTGAGGCTGAGCAAAGACCTGATCTACCACCTGCCCTTCATTAGATCCCACTCTGGCTGGTAGACCATGTTAGCATGGTGGCATTTAGGGTGTTTGAAGACTAGCATCAGTTCAGAGCCAGGATCTAAGAACTCTTGGAAGGTCTGGATAGTTTCCTCTCCCTAGTGTGCGGTAGCCTGATAAATGGCCACAGATTCCTCCCATTCAGTGGAGGGATTCCCAGCCTGCAAATTGGCTTCGATCCAGGAAATAAGTAAGAAGCAGTGAATTTCCGCCTGGGTAACTTGAGTTCAATTTCTGTCCTCCAAGACATATATAATTTTTCTTCCTATGTGTGCCAAACATGACCTTCATATGCTACCTACCCATTTTATTTTTAGGAACCCTGAGATTAACTAGCTATCACCAGAGATTCCTACAAATTAGAATGCTTTATTCCTCTGGCCAATAGTTATTATGTTAATTAAACCTACCCTTATATCTGATGGTTAAGTACCACTTCCTACCTCTTTTGGATCCCATTACTCCTCCTGAGATCAGGGAACCCAATTGCATTGCAGCATCCTCCACCAGCTTCTCTGGCATCCAGAAAACAGCCACCATTGAGCTCTTTAAAGGGCTGGTAGGAGAAATGTGTTGTTACCATCACGAGGCCTGAAGAGGTGAAGGGAAGGAACAGTTATGTGAACTCAGAGACAGAGAGAGCTGTGTGAAGCAGGTTGCTGACAGAAGGTGGACCCTTTGGTTGAGAGATCCCGGAGCCCACTGAGAACCCCATACCTCCCCACAGGGAGTCAGGGAAGTAAGGACCTCTCCTTCACCTTCTTCCTTCCCTCTCTTCTCCTTCCTGTACTTCCCACTGTCCAAACCTAAGGAGAATGGTGAACAGTGGATCTGCAGGCCAAACAATAAGTACATAGCACCACTTCTGTCATTTATTATGATGATATAAGTTACTAGATTTAAAACATTCTTACTAAGGTTTTATCCTCCTACGAATTGAAAGGGTCATATACCTACGATATGAGTAAGAGTTATACCTCTGTCTCAGTAACTTAGTGACATGAACCCAGAAGCCATTCCTTTTTTTCCAATAATTAGATGTCCACAATGGAGCAACATCACTTAAACTTTTAGAGACTAGAGTGCAATAAGCAATATTTTAGGCAGAGTATCCGTGAATGTTTTCTTCCAGTTAAAAACTGACAGGCTAAGGGGCTGGCCTGGTGGCACAGTGGTTAAGTTTGCATGCTGCACTTTCATGGTGCCAGATTTGCAGGTTCAGATCTGGGGCACAGACCTCCACACTGTTTGTCAAGCCATGCTGTGGCGGTGTCCCACATACAAAATAGAGGAAGATTTGCACAGATGTTAGCTCAGGGTTGATCTTCTTCACCAAAAGAAAAGAAAGAAAGAAAAACAACCAAAAAACTGACAGGCTAAAATGAAAGGAACCAAAACATCAAAAGCAGAGGAAATTGCAGTCATGTATCACTTAACGATGGGGATATGTTCTTAGAAATGCGTCATTGGGTGATTTTGTCATTGTGCAAAGATCAGAGCATACTTACACAAACCAAGATGGCATACAAATCTAGATGGTGTATATAGCCTATACACCTAGGCTATATAGTACTAATCTTATGAGATCACTGTCATATATGCGGTCTGTCACTGACAGAAATGTCATTATGCATCGCAGGACTGTATTTTATTTGGTGAGATAATATTTTAGTGTATTCATTAATGTGTCGTAAAATAGATACTTATGATAAAATTTTTAATCATTTCACCAAATACTTTATAGCACAGCTATGAGTAGACTGAACATAAATATTTTATAAAGCATGGTTTAAAATAGTTTTACAGAGAACTCAGAGATGTGTAGCCTTCCTAAGTAAATTATTTTAAACATACAACATGACAAAGTATATCTACCTTTAGTTACTAATATTGAAGCAGTAATATTTGAACATTTCAAGTCTCTAGATTGGTTTTTTGGTGTTGGTGGTGGTGCTGATTTTAGGGAGGAGTTTTGTTTGTGTGTTTGCTTTTTGATTCAAGAAGTCTAATATTTCTGAATTTATGAGGTTGTCGCTTTCTTGGGAAGTCTCTGTGCCCTTTGGCCTACTCCCTTCAAGAATTAAGATTTTTATTTAATTACTAAGCTGTGAACACCTTGAAGGCAAGATCTATAAACTTATCTTTGTGTCACCCACAAAACTCAACACAGGATGTTGCAAATAGCAGAAAGTCAGTAGGTATTAAATTACAGTGAAATTGGTTGCAGTACTAGGACCAAATTGGAGAATTGAGAAAACATCATGCCAGGCCCTTTCCTTTTTAATGTGACATAAAAAATAAATCAGCTTTCAATAGGCAAATTTGGCTATTTTTATTCTCTCTCCATTGAAGTCAAATACAAGGATTTACTACTGAAAATTAAAATCAGAAAAAGAGGTCTTTTGTTTTGATTTGTATGTGTGCTAAATGAATCACAAGTTCAACAAGCATACTAGATCACTGGGAAATAAGACTTGGTATAACTTTATATATATCTTTTAGATTTTTTTTTCCTTTTTTTTTTCTCCCCAATGCCCCCCTGTACATAGTTGTGTATTTTTAGTTGTGGGTCCCTCTAGTCGTGGCATATGGGACACCACCTCAGCATGGCTTGATGAGCAGTGCCATGTCCGCGCCCAGGATCCGAACCAGCAAAACCCTGGGCCCCTGAAGGGGAGCGCTTGGCCACGGGGCTGGCCCCTACATATATCTTTATATATCTTTATCAAAGCATCTCACACATGACAGTGAATCTTTACATAAATATATGTATAAAGTTAGACCAGATGGCAAATTAATTTGAGCTACTTACTCTTAATGATACTATTTTTTAAAATACCAACTTCAAAGAGTCTACACTTCAGTCTAAGATGCTTAAAATCAATATACTAAAAATAATTGCAGCCAAAAAAATATTCAGAAAAACACAGGTAACTATGAAAATGAAAGTTAGTTTTACTTATGAAACTGAATTATCAAGAAATGTCAGATTGAAGTATAATTCCACGCATTAGCAAACTTCAGTGGGGTTTGATTCTGGCAAACATAAGAGGAAGTTCCAGAGGTTTGGGGTGATTTAATTAGCTTTTATATAAGTCAGCTATTGCTTCACCACAGACTATCCCCAACTCAATAGCTTAAACCTACAATCCTTGTTTTCACTCATGTGTCTGAGGGCTGGGTTGGTTGGTAGCTGGGCTGAGCTTGGCTCAGCCCCCATTGCTTCCAGGAGAGGATCCAGTGGGCTTTCTTCTTCCCCAAGGGTTGAATTCAGGTTGCTCCACGCATGCTCATCGCGGGGCTCAGGCTGCAGGGAGAGCAGCTGCCTGGGAAGCCTCTTCTCATTGCTGTGGCAGAGGCTCAAGACAGCAAGCCTCACCCAGCGAGTACTTTTCAAGCCTTTGTTGAGTGTCAGTTCTGCTAGTATCCCTCAGGCCAAGGAGGTCACCCAATGTCAACGGGGCGGGGAAGTCTACTCTCCCTTCAAGGAGGAGAGAGGAGTGGATATTTGCTGAATAATCCAAATTATCAGAGTTCTTCTCATACATTGCAGGTCTTTTGGAACAATAAAGTTTTACTGCCTCTTCTCATGGCCCTTTCAAAACGAATACTAATTCATAAGCCTATTAATTAGTGAATTTGTTCTCCCTTGATATTGGAATTTATTTTTTTCCCTTATCTCCCAAAGAAAAAGGATGACAGTTAATTTTATAATCTTGCTTCTAGCTACTTCCTCCTAAATTTTTAAGGGAAGAGCTTGTAAATTTAATATAAACTTCAATCAGAGATGAAAAGAGAGAGGTAAGGGAGAGAAAAAAAACAGAATATGGGCAAAAATCACAGATCTTTTCTTTATATTGTAAGAGATCTTTTCAAATCTTCTACTGAAGTTGTCAGGCACTGTCTTATGACCAGAGCTTTACTAGATAATATAGTTTTTCCCATAACAGGTAGTTCAAGTTCCAAGTTTGTCACTCACAAAATTTAGGGTATCGGGGCCAGTGTTAGTGGTAGGACTAGTTGTAAACTAGTTTCTTCGGGGCTCTGAATCAAAACTTTCCATTAGCACTTGCTATGCAGATTATAACTCAACAAATATAGGAGAATTTAATAAAGAATCAGAACATATGTTGGCATACATTGCAAATCAAGGATTCTGAAGAATTAAGTTCTTAAAAGAATAGAAATGGAATTATATTTCAGATCAATGATATTTAAAGCATTGTATTAACATATTTAAGCACTTTTGTTGTAGTAGTCGTAATAGTCATCGTTTCAATTTTATCTTTCCCTAAGGAATAAAGGCTCCATCTCAACTCACGACCCCAAGGGAGAAAGCATTTTAAGTTTCATTTAAGTGTAATATTAAACAGTGGGACCTTCAGTTCAACGAAGACAGAGCATAAGTAGTGAAATGCTGTACTGACCTCTTTAGAGACCTGTAGACTAGACTAATGTTTTACATTTGCACTTGTTCATAAAAGGAGAAATCTTCTAGAGATAGAGATTACAATTATTTGTTTTATGTTCTCCTACAGGCACAAGCGTTGTTCCCTTTCAGAAGAAGCGACTGACTCATATGTCTGGATGGATGGCTCTGATTCCAAATGCAAAGCACATTAACTGGTACTTTAAAGGTGTAGATCAAATAACCAACATATCATATACATCAACATTCTATGGATTTAAGGTAAACAAAGAGCTATAAAACCCATCTTCTAATAATTATGATTGCATATCACTCAAACGCAGCCTACACTCTCATCCTTACGCCAGTTGTTAGGCCCAGGATGCCCTTGCCACACATATTGACCTGTTCCAGCCCGACACACCCTTCACAACCCACCCCTAAATATAAAAAGCAAACTAAAAAAAGAAAGTTTGTTTAAGAGTCAAAGTAAGCAATCTTTCTGCCATATTCCTGTAGTACTAAGCTTGTGCCCTGTTATTATTACCGTGATGATAACTGACATTCATTGTGTGCTTATGATGTTTCAGGTACCAGTTAAGGGCTTTATTATATGTATTATGAAATATGTCAAACAAAGAAAGTAACAGTCCAAGTCCTGTATGTCCACCAGCTCGCTTTCTCTGAATCTAGCATTCTATGAATATTTACCTTTGATTTTTTTAAAAGAAGTGAACATTTTAGTTGAAGTGGAAGACCCCTGTATAGCCGGCTCACCCTAAACTCATTCCCTGTTCTCCACCTCTAATGGTAACCAGTATCCTGAATTGGGTGTTTTCATCCCCTTTCATGTTCTTCTTCTTACGGTGTATATGAGCAGCCAAAAAACAATACCTAGCATTGTTTTAAATGTTTTCAAACACTAGAGAAATAAAATATTCTCTAAATACATACATATATTTATGTATGTATATATAGAGAGAGAGAGAGACAGAGAGACAGAGAGAGAGAGATTTTCATTACCTTGGTAGAGTTGGCATTATTTCCATAGATGTGTGAAATGTCAAAAAACAAAATATAAATGCAAGATGAGAAACAAACTAAAACTTGTCTTAGGGGCCATCTCCGTGGCCAAGTGGTTAAGTTCACGTGCTCCACTGCGGAGGCCCAGGGTTCGGATCCTGGGTGCGGACATGGCACTGCTCATCAGGCCACATTGAGGCGGCGTCCCACATCCCACAACTACAAGGACCTGCAGCTAAGATATACAACTGTGTACAGGGGGTGTTTGGGGAGATAAAGTAGAAAAAAAAAAAGATTGGCAACAGTTCTTAGCCCAGGTGCCAATCTTAAGGAAAAAAAAAAACTTGTCTTAATATATGGATTATATGTCATCAAAATTAATGTGTATTATACAGGGTATTAACATATAAAACAAGTTACATATTTTTGCAAACTTTTTTAGGAAGAAGACTATGTAATCATATCTCATAACTTCACTCAAAATCCTGATATGTTTAATATTATTGATATGCGGAATGGCTCCTCCAATCCACTGGATTGGAATACTAGCAAGAATGGAGACTGGCACCTGGAAGCAAACACTAGTACTCTGTATTACTTAGGTATGTATTCATTAGGCAGAAGTGATTATGTTATCTATGCTTTGTCTAAAAGAGGAGAAAAAAATACTTAATGGGCAAATTTGTTATACAGTACCCCCTATATAGCAGGATTCAAGAAATGTTTGTTGAATGAAAGGACTGGAGACTAACTTTATGCTGGAAAAGGTCTTGAGCTGAATTAAGAATTTACATTTTACCTTTGGAGATAATACCAACACTCTTACACGTGACCCCAACATTTTACAAAATTAGGGGAAATGAGTACAATGGAAGCTGTCATGTATTTTGTTTCCATTTTTATTATTTATTTTTTTAAACAAAAATATTTAAGAATAAATTTTAATTGAGTTCTAAAGTATTCATTTTTGCCAAGATATTTTGACTATGGCTTCTCAATAAGATGTGCATTTTGTCTTTCTCCATATTTATTCCATACATTTGAATTGTATCAAGTTACTCTCTAAAGATATTTTCAAATTGCTGTGATTTTGTTTATATTCAAATACTTTGATCATCATGTTAATTTAAGCTGCTTTTAATTCATTTTCAGTGTCAGGAAGAAATGACCTTCATCAGAGCCAGCCCATTTCTGGGACTCTGGATCCTGATGTGAAAGATGTTATTATTAATTTCCAAGCTTACTGCTGCGTGCTCCAGGATTGCTTTCCTGTACATCCCTCATCAAGAAAACCAATTCCCAGGAAGCGACCAGCCACATATAAGTATATAAGGCCTTTTGTTTGTTAATACTCTTCAATAGCTCTTGAAATAATTCTTTTCATATGTCACTCCTGGATGAGGGAATAATGCACAGTGCCCTCCTCCTGCACAGGGCCTTGTAGGTTACAAAGCACTTCCACACTCACTGTTTCACCTGAACCTTACAACCACCCTGTTGAGAAAAGGGAAAAAGCTCATGAAAATTGCATCTGAAAGTTACTGGTTAATCTCAGCCTTGCAGAATGTTAGATCCGGATTAGATCAACTCCTTTATTATACAGTTAAGAAAGCTGAAGCCCAGTGACCTTAAGTGAATTCCCTGATATCACAGAACTTTCCAATGACATCCAGAATAGCACCAGAACTTAAGTCTCCTTGTTAATCCGATGCTTTCTTAGCAGGTTGTGTCTGTTTCTCTAGAATAACTATCTTGGTCAAACCTCAAAATATGACTTATTTAATTTCATTTCAAATATTTGAGCTCTTAATATATGTTAATTCTTCTAGTTAAAAATAATTTTTCTATCTTTGAAACTTATATAGCCTTTTACCTTTTTTTCTTACGTAAAATATCACTTTCTACCTTGAATTATAATAATTACCGTGTATGAGGATACTAGTCTTTAAGACCCTTAAAGGCGTTATCCTGATTTGATGTATATTTGTGTCCCTTATAGAGAAATAATAATCATAAAAATAATAATGGTGGTGATAAAAGCTAACATTTAGTGGGCACTTAAGAGCCCACTACTCTACATCAAATACAAATCAATGTTATTTGTTAAGTGAATTACGTTTCAAAATATACATATTTTGAAATATAGCCACATGTAGTGGCTATTGTACATAATAATAATAATAATAATTTAATTTGTTTATATATTAATGCAACCATGACAGAATATTTACTGAGCACCTGCTATGTGCCAGGCACTGTGCTGAACACTGGGGAGTCGATCATGGACAACATAGATGTGGTCCCTCAAAACACCCACATTCTATCCAAAGAGACAGACCCAACACAAGCAAACAAACAAATGAAAAAGTAAACAGAAAATAATTGTGAGTTGTAATTACAGGTTTTAAAAAGGAATGGATATGGTATTGGGACAGAGAGCAACGTGGTAGGGATCTCCTTTGGGAAAAGTGCTTAGGAACAGCCTCTCAAAGGAGGGGACATTACAGCTGAGACCCAAAGGACAAGGAAGAGCTGGCCGGGTGAAGGGTGAGAGAGGAGTGTTCAAGACCAAGGGTGCAACTTGAGCAGAGGTGCTGATGTGGGAAAGAGTGTCACATATCTATGAACTGAGAGAAAATCAACATGGCTGAACCACAGTGTGCGTGGGAGAGTGCCCTGGAGATGTTGTTGGAAACAGGTGGACACCAGACCATTCAGGTCATGCAGGCAGTTAGTATTAAGGAATACGGGAAGCCTTTAAATGCTGTCCAGCTGAGAGGTGACATACCACAAATTACATTTTGAAAAGACCACTTTTGCTACTCTGTGAGTATTACAGGACAGTGGAGAAGCAGGGAAGCATAAAAAGACTCCGGAGAGCTTTATAAGAGATATGGACCATCAAGGTTATTGGCCCAAAAAGCCCTTATAGAGGCTAAGGAAGATAAAATTATTAAGTAATTAATATTTATTAAGACTCATGTAATAGATTTAGATTGGTTTCGACTAAGATGTGATAGAAGTATACGCTGATATGCTACGTGTCTATGTCACAGTATAGGTTTTTTTGCCCCCGCAGTTTGAGTTCTGCTTACTGGAATAGCTATCGTTGGTTTATTAATTCGTATTATGCAGATAGCTATCAGTGAAAACAAACAGAATCTTGATCCAGAACTGGTACCTCAGGGTTAGAATGTAAAGCTCTAGCTGCACAACACACAAATGCTCAGTTTAGGAGGGTTTGGGCTTTATTGATCATAACAACAGGCAACAAGAAGAAGAATGTATAACATATGCATAGTGATAGTGACAGTACTGGTGGGTATAAAAATGAAAGGCTATTAATCTTGAGAAAAGCTAGATAAAAATCAATGATTGAATCTGTACGATGCTAGTCAGCTTATTTAGTTAGATAGATTCAACCCTAAAAAAATCTCCATTGAAATTACTTCATAAAAATAATGTATTACTATGAGTCTAAGTAATCTAACTGCTATCCTCTCTTTTGAACCCATTAGACAAATTTTTTAGAACAGGATTTTTGATCAACAGATTTCTCAGTAATACAAATGCATAATAAAAATATACATTTTAATGAAACAACCCGTACGTGGCCCTTTAATAGAATTCCAGAATTAGTATCATAGAATTTCTGAGTTTTTTAGGTCAGGAGAGCAACTTCTGTGAACATTTTCTAGTGGGAAAATACTGTTAACTTTATAATATTCTTTACAATAATTTGCATTAAAAGGTAGTTTCTAGAAAGTATAGTGATGAAAAGTAAAGACTGTCTTTCCTCCAGTGCACTTTCCATATTTATTTCGATTTAACATAACCTTCACTCTGGTTACAGACCTGCCATTCCTGTCCCTAGCACAGGGGCTTAACCTCATTGACTAATTCTTGCCAATTCAGAGAGCATTCTTCCATCCCTCCCTTCACAGACTCAAGCTGTGTCCTCCTGACCCTTTCCCCATGAAACAGCACCGTGTATGTAAGTGTATAAATGGACAAAAGATACTTTTCCCTTTTCCGCCATGGGAAATCCTATAAGGAAATTAAATAATTGACATTTTAGACAAAATTAGAGTATCGCATTAAGGATTTAGTGGGAGAAAAAGTGATTCAGATTGTGGATAGAAAGGAAGTTTTCTTCAATGGAGAATAAAACTACATATGTAGTTGTGTGTGTTGAGTATTTTACTAACTAAACACATTAGCTTGTCTACTTAGTGAAATTATAAACTATCTAATTTGCATTCTATCATCCCCCAAATATCTAGTATTGTGCCACGCCCTAAGGAGATAGTCATTAAATATATAAAAAGAAAACAACGGAACTTTTTCTCTTCTCTTTTCAGCTTATGGTCAAATGATTCTTTTTGGCAATCATCTCGAGAAAATAATTATACCGTACCTCATCCAGGAGCAAATGTGGTTATTCCCGAAGGTAAATACATAAACATAAAGAAATAAAATGCTTGTGTTATGCAACATGAGGATAGATGCCCCAGTAGTTAGCATTCCACCTTTATCCAGCGCACCTTGGGGAAACAGCAAATGGAGAAGGATTCTATTATTGTGTCCCGGATACAAGACCCAGCCCTCTGAGTTTTATGTGGATTTAAACCTGTAGATCATCTGGACAAGACGAGAATCCATCATTGTGTGGAAAAATGGTTGCAAACTTCAAAACCAGAATTCACTGAGTTGCCAATGTTTTATGTATAGGCAAGTGTCTATGAATTATGTTATATTTCTTATATTAAAGTATTGTTTTATAGGGACATGGATTGTAGCAGACACAGATATTCCACCAATGGAAAGGCTCATTATTTGGGGGGTTCTAGAACTGGAAGATAAGCATAATGTGGAAGCTGCAGAGTCTTCTCACAGAAAAGTTGTTTTGAATGCTACCTACATATTCCTGCAGGTAAGAGTGAGGGTCTTTTCATTTATCCCCTTATTAACCAAATTCTAAAATGTGGGAGATGTACTGAACAAATTATAACAAAACATATACCATTGAGGTGAATGAAAAATACAACTGACTCTAGCCCACGAAATGTGAGCCTCATGTAAGTCCACTATACTTCTGCTTTCCTTCAGATTGTGGACTAAACATTCCTTAAGGAGAGTTAGCATGCTACTGTTGAGTGTGAGGTTTGCCCATTGTCAATCCTACATAGAATATTTGTATTATTATTAAGTAAAGTTAAACTCAAAACTTGCTCCAACAGAGAATCCCCAAGAGTTCTAGAAAAAATTAAAAGAATTTAAGCTTTATTCTTTTTTTTAAACAGTGTTTCTTAAAATGAATGGACTTACATGGAATTATGAAAACAGGATCGGACTAATAAAAATATTTCAAGTGTTTGGAACAATCACCTCATTTTCTCATAAACCTTAGATGTTCTTGAATATGTAACAGTTTAATCAGTTTAATTGCTCTGTCAGTCTTCTATTATTGTTCATTAAAAAGAATGGCCTAACCTAAAAGTTATTAAGCACCATTAAAAAAATAAAAATGGGGGCCCGCCTGGTGGCGCAGCGGTTAAGTACAACATTCTGCTTCTCAGCGGCCCGGGGTTTGCCGGTTCAGATCCGGGCGCAGACATGGCACCGCTTGGTAAAAGCCATACTGTGGTAGGCGTCCCACAGGTAAAGTAGAGGAAGATGGGCACAGATGTTAGCTCAGGGCCAGTCTTCCTCAGCAAAAAGAGGAGGATTGGCTAATCTTCCTCAAAAAAAAAATTAAAAAATAAAAATGTTTTGTAGCTTTTCTTCGATAAAACGGATCTTTTAATGCTTTAGAGATATGTGATACTTCAGTTAGATGCATGAGGTTTGAGTTAAATTAAAGCTACGATCTCATCTTTACCTCACTGTTTGTTAGTTGGGTAAGTTATTTGACCTCTTTTGGCATCAGTCTTCTTATAAAATGAGAATAATACTACTAATTTGTGGCTTTAGTATAAAAGTTAAAGATATAATATACATAAAGCCTTACACATTATGCCTGACATAGAATCAGCAAGCATCTAGAAATAGCTATTATTATTAATAATGATGGTTCATAATTGGCATTGCTGGGATGTAAGTGTGAAGGGTACCTGTTATCTATGTCATATTGTCCTAAAAAAGTGTGATCTGTCCAAATAGCAGTAGTTTAGGTCTAAGCAGGTCTCAGTTTTAGGTCCAGTTCTTGCGGTAAGTAACAATGAGTTTGACTTGGGAAAAATCATATAAACTGCCTATCCCAAAGTGAGTGGGTTAAATTAAGGTCACATCCAGTTACAATACCATTCTTTGTATAATGAAATTCATTCATTTTTACTGGAGGAGGCTGCCAGTATCTTCCTAATTCTTTCTTTTTTTATGGAGGAAATTTTTTTCTGCTCAGTTTTTAAGTGTTAACAATTTTCTCCTTCACTGCAGGGGGGTAGATTAATTGGTGGCTGGGAAGATAACCCTTTTAAAGGAGAATTACAGATTGTTCTTAGAGGAAATCATTCTACACCGGAGTGGGCTCTTCCAGAAGGACCAAATCAAGGATCAAAGGTCTTAGGTATGCGTTTCCAGATACCAAAAGTGTCATATCAGTTTTGAGAATCTATTTTAAAACATATACTGAGGTCCTTGTCATCAGTTCCTGATGTTATGGTTTGAGAAGTTTTTACAGACATTTATTTATAATGAAGGGTTATAAAAGTAGCAGAGATTTTTAAAATTAAATCATATCACATTAAAATAGATATAGATGTGTACATTTTAAATCAAAATATAATTCTTTGCAAAACTAACATTAGCAGATCTCTCCATATGTATATTACTTCTCCAATCCGTTTTTCTTTATAATCTCTCCTTTATATAAACAATAATACTTTTCATATTTTAGTGCTTTTCTCCTAAAAGGTAACTTTTCTGCCCATTATTCCATTTATAGGATTAATAATCTGTGGATTAGTTGACTCTGCTGTCTGTTGTCCTATCGCAACGGTTGATAGGATAACACACAAACTTTAACCTCCCAGTTGCATTTGTATGGCTTGTGCATATTCCTATTTGAGCCCAGAAAGCAAAGGAAGTGAGCAGGTTTAATTTGGTCACAATTAATAACTGCGTTTATTAATACTACTGCATATTTACTAAAAAGACACATACTAGCGTGTGCTATAATTGCTACACTATACAATTTCTAAAACAGTGGCAGTCAGTAAATAAGGGGATAAAAAATGGCTTGAGATTGAATTAGTCAGCTTTCCCCTGGTGAATGTCCAGGGGCAGACAAATTCAATTTTAAAAAGAAATTTTGCTTTTATGTGTTTATTATTTTATTTCAAAGGTAACATTTCAAATACAGAACAATATCAAGAAAAAATATGAAGAAAAATTAGATATCTTTTGGATTCTAACCACTCTTGTGGAAACTAGCATTAGTTAACAAATTTTGTGTGTCTTCCCATGTTTTTTCTCTATGCCCATATTCCTATTACATATATTGATTTGTGGTGGTAGTGTTGTGCCTTTTACAAAAACTTAGTCAAACTAAATATTTTATTATGCAATTTTCTTTTCTCAGTTAACATATTATAGATATCTTTCTAGATCAATATTTATAGATAACACTTCCTTTCTATAGCATATTGCTCTACTGTATTCGTGTGTTATAATTTATTCCATCATTCTGCTATTGATGTACATTTGGAATAATTCTAGTTTTCTAATATTTCCAAATGTTACTATAGTGAGCATCCTCATTCATGTTTCCTTGTGTACTGCCTTTAATTTCTATGGACAGATTCCTAGAAGTGGGTCAAATGGTCAAAGCCTTCTTATATAGCCCTGAGCAGACACCCCAATTCATTCCATTCATTCTAAAATGTCCAGTCGCTTATTAAAATATATCAGTGAACTGTTTTGTACTAAGACTTAACTCAGTACTGTGTAGTAAATAAATAGGGATGTGTTTTTCTCCTTCAGGGGTGTTTGGTGAGCTGGATCTCCATGGAATTCCACGGTCAATATATAAAACTAAGCTCTCAGAGACTGCACAGGCAGGTTCCAAAGTCCTGTCTCTGATGGATGCTGTGGATTGGCAGGTAGAGGAAATAATGTGTGATGGAAAGTGAATACACATAGTGGGTCATTTGGAAAAGGTTTCTTCTTTATTCTCCTGGGCGTTTATTTTCTTATATGATTAACCAGATAAGAAGTGTATATTTTGCAATTAGCTTGCACTCAAAAAGCTGGCCAGATAGCAGGCATTTAAAAATTGTAGTCTCAAAGGTCCTTCAGAATATATAAAGAACATTATGAACATGTTAGTCATGAAAGGAAAATATAAAAGTTTTTGGGTAAAAAATAATTTTTATGTATGTCTTTCCCACTTTTCAGGAATATCAAATGATAGTTAAATGTGTAAAAAAAAATCTGGGGAAATTTTTAAAGTTGATTTATGCATTTTTATTTATTTATTATTTCTTTAAGTATTATGTATTTAAGTATTTTTAAGAATATTATCCTGACCAGTTTTTAATAAACATATGAATATATTTGCTTTAGTCTATTTAATTTTAAAAAAGTATAGCACCTGGGATTTTATTTAATGACTGAATTAAATTTAAGGAAATGCTGAGATAATTCAAAATTTAGAATTCTTAATATCAAACACAAGCGTATTTATTTTTAGAGACCTAAATGTATAGTTTCTTCTTTCTGATAATACCATGATTGCTAATCAGATAAAATTAAATTAGAATTATTTAATAGTTACTATTAAGAAATAGAAACCTATTTTAAAAACTGTTCTTGAATTTGGCACTTGAATTTTTCTAAGGTGGGGGAAGAGATTGTGATAACAACCACAAGCTATGATTTCCACCAGACCGAAACTAGAAGTATCATTAAAATCCTGCATGATCAGAAAATTCTGATTCTCAATGATACCCTTTCCTATACTCACTTCGGTAAGTGGCTGTTCTTTAACCAAATAAATACGTAATTAAAACGTCCTGAAGTATTCAGATTTTTAGTCTCTTCTTTGTAATTACAATTATTTAATTAAAAAAATAGTCTCACAAATATTTTTGAGGAGTGTTTCACTCAGATAGGTGCTCCTATTTATGTGTTAGCTACCAATAGTCCCTGCTGTAGCATTCATTCATTCAGCAAATATTCAGCAAAGACCACTGTATCATATTCAGTGGGGTAAGCCTGGCATTTTATGTTTTAAGCAAGCTTCTAGGTGATTCTCAGGCACACTGAATTTTGAGAACCCTTGATTCAAGAGCATGTCTGTCCTGATTTGTTTCATTAACACATTTCTCGGCTGTAAATATTTAGACAAGCTACAGCCAAATGGTGAAATTGTAATTCTCAAGGCAAGAAGGAATTAATCAGAATCATCTAAGATGATCTTTCAATTTATAAGATTGAGGCCTTCCCAGCACCCCAGCCCTCCCCCATTTGGCATGCTACCTTCATCTGAATCCCAGGAAGTGGGAGCACACAGGAGTGTGATGTTAGAAAAGCTTCGGACGCTCCTGAGAACTCCAGCTGTAAGGCAGGGTGATAGACGAGCAGACACTTGACTCACATACAAAAGAAACTTACAAGAACTTCTTAAAGCAATATTTTGACAGCAGCACATGTGTCTATCATTCTCTATCACTTATTTTTCTTTAAATCAAAAGGAAAAGATTTCATGGAAGAACTTTTTAATTGTAAAACAAATGGTTTTTGAAGCTTGACGTTACAGGTTCTTTCATTTAAACTATCAAACATTTCTCTGTTTGAAATGCCCTTGCTTGTCCAGAAGTTTTGAATAAGATTTCTAGAAACTTAGAAGATAATTTATGTTTTACAAATCATGAAGATGTAAATTTACAGACTGTGTTTGGTATGCTACTACATATTTATAAAGAATTGTGGTGGATGCAAAATATGTCACAGGAGAAGCGGAACAAACCAAGGTTTAGATGTCAGGAGAGATAAGATCTATGTGTCGCTGATTCTCCACATGGCCTTGAGCAAATTCTTTTATGTCTCTACCTCATTTCCTCACCTATCAAAATTACATTAAGCTTCTCAACTTGCCTTGTAACAGTGTTTTCGGGTATAATTTGAAGTGGTTGCAAACTGCCTCTGAAGCAATAACTTCATAATTGCTGATTATAAAAATCTTTTTGGTGTAAATAAAAGAAATGCTTTTGATTATATTTTATTTTATAAATAAAGAGGTATCATAATTTCAGTCTGTCATCTATATACATTTAAGCATGCAACTCTAATCAATTCATGCATTTGTGTTGACTTTGGTATGTTAGAAAGTTATGTAGCCTGTCAACTGCAAAGAAACTAATGAAGACAGTTATTTCCCAGCATTGGTAGTAATCTAGCTGTCTTTCTTTGCAGCTGAAAGATACCATGTTCCTGGAACCACTCAGAGCTACACATTAGCAGCCGATGTTGGCATACTGAGTAGGAACATCAAAATACTTGGCGAAGATTATCCAGGTTGGTTTAAGGAATCATTTGGTGCACGTGTCCTGGTCAGCTCATTCACTGAAAACATGATGACATTTAAAGGTTGGTACGAATTCAATTTATTTTCCTAAATGAAATATAACATGATGTCTTCAGTATTTAGTCAGTTCTTAAATAATTCTCACTTCTTCATAGAGTCACACGTGTTAAAAAACAAAATTCAACTGAGTAAATTTTTATGATCGTTCTGGCTTTATTCAATGATTCATGAATTGGTAGCATCCAATCTAGCAGGAGCTCCTTTCTATACAAAATGAAAGACTTTTCTACAAAATGCTGTACAAAGTGAAAGACTCTTACAGGCAGAGGGGAGCAGGCTCGAGGAAGTTATGGTAGACAAAAAAGCAGATTGGTTACTGCAAAATTACTTTCCTTTAGGGGATACCAGAGGTCTATCAGGCAGCTTACCCAACTAGTGTGGATCGGGCAATCTAGATTGACTGGTTTAAGATTCCATTTCTGGGAAAGCCAAAACTGTAATTAAGTTAAGTCTTGGTTTAGTGATGTGGGCTTAGCATAAGTGACTCCATTTTGGGTCTTGTTTTTAGCACATGGAAAAATAAAGCCTTAAGAGGGATTATGTAACCCAGGAGAGATCCTCCAAAACCAAATCCCTAACATTATTCTACTTATTTTACCTTCATAGACAATAAGAATTATCAAATTAACAATGACCTTAGGTAACAGCCAGCCCAGCCTCTCATCCAAACAGAATTCATTTTGTAACAAGCACAATAGATCTGTTATTTTTGTTGGAAGGAAAACTTCAAACATATACCAGAAAATGATATAGAGAAAATGACATAATAAATCCCAATGTACTCATCACCAGTTACCATAATTATCAACTTTGGTCAATCTTTTTTCATCTATACGCCCACCCACTCTCTTCAAACCCTGGGATTATTTTGAAGAAGCCATATATATATTAAGGTATACAACGTGTTGATTTGATACATTTATATATTGTAATATGATTAACACCATAGCATTAGGTAACACTTCTATCATGTCACATAATTATTATTTCTTTTTTGTGGTGAGAACAATTACAATCTAGTCTCTTAGAAACTTTGAAGTTTTTAATACAGTATTGTTGACTGTAATCACTATGCTGTGCATTAGGTCTCCAGGACTTATTTATCTACCAGTTGCAAGTTTGTACCCTTTAAACAACCTCTTCCCAATTCCCCACCCCCAGCTCCTGGTAACTGCCATTCTACCTTCTGTTTTTACAAATTTAGCCTTTTTAGATTCCCCATATAAGTGATATCATATAGTATTTGTCTTCCTCTGTCTGACTTATCTCACTTAGCATAATGCCCTCAAGGTCCATTCATGTTGTCACAAATGGCAAGATTTCCTTCTTTCTCATGGCTGAATAATATTCCATTGTTTATACATACTACATCTTCTTTATCCATTCATCCATTGATGAACACTTAGGTTGTTTCCATATCTTGGCTACTGTAAATAAAGCAACCACATATTATTTCATCTAGAAATAGTTTATTATGTAGCTCTGAGTTTTTTTAAAAGTCTATAAGACCCAAAATTGTTAGTAATAATTCCTTATCATCAAATGATTGTTCAAATTCCCCCAGTTTTTTCTTTTTCTTTATTTCTCTCTCTCCTTTTCTTTCTTTTTTTCTCTTGTACTTTCTTTGTTAAAATAAGTATTGAAGTAAGATCTCTGCTGCAATTGCTTATGAATCTTAAGTCTCTTTGATTCATGTGTCTTTCCTTGCAGTTTACTTATAAAAGAAGCCAGGTCATCTGTCCTAGTGTTCCCAACAGTCTAGAATTTGGTGATTGCGTCCCTAGAATTTAACTTGTTCCTGCCTCCCTTGTATTTTCTATGCATAGGTAGCTTAGAACTAGAAAAATGGTTAGACTCAATTTTTAGGCAAGAATTCTTCATAGTTGGTGGTGTATTTGTCCATTAGTAGGCACTTAATGTATGACTATTTCTCCTTTTGTGATGTTAGCAGATATTAATAATCATTGCCTGGATCTGTTAAATCACTGAGGTTTAAAATGGTGATATTTTCATTCTGCCATTCACTCCTCGTTTATAATCTAGAATACATCCATAAAGAGAAGCTTTCCCAAACAACTGTTTGACAACCCTGAAGGACAGTTTTTATAGGAAATGTAAGAAAAATGATTGATTCTTTCCTCTTATTAACCAGTTTTCAAAATAATGAGTTGCTTCCTAAGCATCCTTCAAAGGTGACAAGAAGTTTTTGTTTTATTAGCATCATTATGAGCTCCGTGGATTTAAACATATTTGATATGTTCTAATCCATTGTGATTGTTAATCTTATTCATACTCAAAATGAAATGCCCCATTGTTGACCTTTAAAACCTCTTCAGGTTGATGCCTAAGTTCTTGTGGCATCCTTTTGACTTAGCTTTTATAAGCCTCTTCACTTTCTGATATGGCAAACACATAGTGTAATTTTTTTTTTTCTGAGACTGGGAATACTAAGTGTTCCTCCATGTAACTGTGGTTCTTTGTATTGGAAGGTGGTGTTTGGATCCCCAAATCTCAGTGCCAGGAGGGGATCATCTGTTCTTGACTTGAGCTGTTTCAGCAGATCCTCACTTGTTCGCAATACTGCTATTCTACTTTACAACAGCTCTAACTAGAAAATCTTTATTTGGGTCATCAGCTATCCAACTATAACTTCTACCTGTTGGTCGTAATCTGCCAACAGACGCTTAACTGGCGGTGATGATGGTAATGATGATCATGATGTAAGATCCCAGGCACGGTGCTAAGCATTTAACACATATTATTTCATTTAACCCTCATAGTGCTGTGACATAGGTATTCTCCCCCTTTGAAAGATAAAGAAACAGATGATTAGAGGGATGAAATTGCTGTGACCTTGGATACTAATCCATGTCTGTTTCACTTCAAATCCCATGATAGACCTTATTCCCATGACAAACTTTCCTTGCTCCTGTAAATTATTTTGTAATGTAAGTAAACACATCTATGGCTTTTGTAGGTCCAGGTGGTCTGTAACAACCATTTCTTTGTCTCTATCTTATTATCCTTGTGTTCTCTACCATACATCCAATTGCTGGCCCATGGATTTTGAGACAGGCTTTTCTCTTCTAGTACAAAGTAACTCTTCTCCAATGCACTTTATTAGATATCAGTTTTTGAAACAAGGAATATCCTCTATTGTTTTTTCCCAGCCATGAATCTCTGTGCCTCAGTTTCCTTGTCTAGAAGATAGGAATAATAAAAATTCCTAACTCGTAGAGTGTTATATGAGAATTAAACCACACATTGCCTGTTAAGCAATGTGTACAGCGCTTGGCGCAGAGTAATCCCTCGTGGATTGTTGTTGCTGTTACTACTCATCTATGAAATTGCCTCTTGTCTCCTCAATGATACTTATGACAAACTGATCAACAGCTACTTGGCAATGCATATTCTGGAAGAGATTATGTAAAAGTTCTTTAAAGCATCAAAATTGAAATGTCAAGTAAATTATATCTTGTGCCTTATGTCACGCATTCTTGACAGGGAAAATATCACCACCTGGGGGGTGAAAATTGATTCTTTGGGGACAAAAAAACCTTAGATAAACAACGGTTTGCAGCCTTCCAAAGGGCCACCATACATTAACAGATGTATAGTATATCTGTGGTATTAAAATTTCATGAGGAGGGGAGGCAATCAGGCAAAAAAATGTCTAAAAAGGCTCTTGGGGAAAGCAGTGAAGAAAAGCTCAGCAATACGGCTGTATTTGGATTAAAGGAGCAAAGAAAAACTAATGAGATTTCTATGAAAAATCTGAAAACAAATTTGTAATGCGGAAAATTACAACAACTTTGGTAGCTTTTCACAAATTTTTTATTCTGTCTCAAGAAAAAAAATTTAATCCTTCCTCTCCCCACCTAGGAAATGCTAGACTAAGTAATGTGGAATTTTATCACAGTGGCCAAGAAGGCTTCAGGGATAGCACAGACCCAAGATACGCGGTAACATTTCTCAACCTAGGACAGGTTCGTACTTTATTTTTAACTTTTGCATATATTCAAAATAAAATATTTGGATTTTAACTTTATTTTCATTTAACTCATATCTTAGAATTGCTAAGACCACCATCTAATATAATAAGATTTTCTTAGGTACTTTTCCCATTAACTTTTTTAGACTCATCAGCATTTGATTCTACACATTTCATGCATTTATTTATGCTTAGTAAAAATCCATAAAAAGAGGAGCACAGAAGGCGAAAGAAATGAAGATCTATAATAGTATTTCACACCTATATTTTACATTGCAATGACCAAAAATATTTCCAAATAGTTTTTATTAATGTGAGTATTGCTTAAACTTCTCAAATGAAACATGTCTGTATATCCATGCCTCCATCCATCCATCCATGACATCCATCCATGTCAAAAAGAGGAAAATAAATATTCTGAGAGGGCTAGTGATTTAAGAAAAAATGAGAGAGTTCATATTTCCTATGGAAATAAAAAATAATCTTGTAGGTTTAAAATTGAAATCCCTAACTTGCTCATAGACTGGTTCCTATAGACATTTGAATTGTGACCAGCTGCTGAGAGCATCAACCTTTGTAATTACAAAAACAAATCCCTGTTCATCATATAGTAAAATATTCTGAAAAAGAATTGTTAGTACATTAGCATTTTATAATGATAGAGATATAAATGCACGGGAAAGTACTTGAGAATGTTTTGTGTGTATTTTAAGTAAGCAAACTTTTTTGCTTGATTTAATCATAAACTCAAGATACATGGAAATTTCCCAGCATTAAAAGACCTACTGGGAAATCATCTCCTTTAATGGAATGTAAATTGAGTATCTTATTTATCAAGGTTTGTTTCCTGAAAATCGCCTACTTTAATTTTTTTCTGTAGATGTATTTTAATTTTATTTTTTAAGTGTTCACTGAATCTCGATGTTTTATAGATTCAAGAACACGGCTCATCTTATATTCGAGGCTGTGCTTTTCACAATGGCTTTTCCCCAGCAATCGGTGTGTTTGGGACAGATGGATTGGACATAGATGATAACATCATCCACTTTACAGTGGGGGAAGGTAATATAATAATATTTCATCTAAATTGTAGGTCTTTCTGAGGCAATTTTGTCTGCAAACTCTAGGGCCACGCTGTCCCATTAATCTTTCTGCAATAGAAAAGGTTTATATCTGTGCTAATATGGTAATTGCTAAACCACATGTGGTCATTAAGCACTTGAAATGTGACTAGTGTGACTGAAGAACTGGGTTGTTAATTTTAGTTGTACTTAATTTAAGTGGTCACATGTGGCTATGGCTACCATATTGGACAGAACAGCTCTAGAAGAAT